>NC_060126.1:430401333-431610261 GCF_021461395.2 Schistocerca americana | reverse complement strand
CCTCGTACCACAGCTAGCATCTTCTCTCCCTCTTCCACTCCCAACAAAACGAGGGAAGAATGACTGTCTGTATACCTCTGTACGAGCCCTAATCTCTCTTATCTTATCTTTGTGGTCTTTCTGCGAAATGTAAGTTGGCGGCAGTAAAATTGTACTGCAGTCAGCCTCAAATGATGGTTCTCTAAATTTCCTGAGTAGCGATTCACGAAAACAACGCCTCCTTTCCTCTAGAGGCTCCCACCCGAGTTCCTGAAGCATTTCCGTAACACTCGCGTGACGATCAAACCTACCAGTAACAAATCTAGCAGCCCGCCTCTGAATTGCTTCTATGTCCTCCCTCAATCCGACCTGATAGGGATCCCAAACGCTCGAGCAGTACTCAAGAATAGGTTGTATTAGTGTTTTATAAGCGGTCTCCTTTACAGATAAACCGCAACTTCCCAAAATTCTACCAATGAACCGAAGACGACTATCCGCCTTCCCCACAACAGCCAATACATGCTTGTCCCACTTCATATCGCTCTGCAATGTTACGCCTAAATATTTAATCGACGTGACTGTGTCAAGCGCTACACTACTAATGAAGTATTCAAACATTACAGGATTCTTTTTCCTATTCATCTGCATTAATTTACATTTATCTATATTTAGAGTTAGCTGCCATTCTTTACACCAATCACAAATTCTGTCCAAGTCATCTTGTATCCTCCTACAGTCACTCAACGACGACACCTTCCCATACACCACAGCATCATCAGCAAACAGCCGCACATTGCTGTCCACCCTATCCAAAAGATCATCAGCGGACCTACCACTGGGGCACTCCAGATGATACCCTCACCTCCGATGAACACTCACCATCGAGGACACTATACTGTACAGTTGTCGAGCCTTACGGCGAATGGTCGTCTTGAGAAGGGCCGTATTTGTCTCCTCACGCAGAGTAACAATCCTGGTGAGCGGAGGGGCGTGAAGACTCCATCGGAGAACTTTAATCTGTAGGCGCTGGAGCGTCAGCGTCCGGGACTTACTAATCGTGGCCCACGCAAAGGAACCATATGTTAGTGAGGGTAGTACAATGGGGAGATACAGCCGGAGCTTGGTATCTAAATTCAGCTCTCGGCTGGAGAAGAGCGGGCACAAGGCCCATGTCAACTTTAACCCTTTATGAGCGATGTGTTCTGCGTGGCGGTGGAAGAAGAATTTCTTTTCCAACCAGACCCAGAGATACTTGGTAGCTTGGGCCCACGGGACCCGGATGCCCCCAACTGAGATGTTGTGGCGGAGTATAGGGCGCCGTTCAGTGAAATACACTGCCGTAGTTTTGGCGGCATTGAGGGCAATCTTATTGGAGCGACACCAGGTGACCGTTGCGTCCAGTTGCCGTTGGAGGCGAGGAATGAGTTGATCAGGATTGGGGCCGGTCGTATAAAGCGCTGTGTCATCGAGATATTGCGCCAAATGGCAGTGACGGTTGACGGGCATGTCATTGACATAGACATTAAAAAGAAGAGGGGACAGCACAGAGCCCTGAGGGATACCCATCGACATGTGGCGTACACTGGAGCGTCAGCATCTTATACACCAGGTTGTCCTACCAAATCTTATCATAAGCATTCTTGGCGCTAGTCTGGAACCGCGCGACCGCTACGGTCGCCCGTTCGAATCCTGCCGAGGGCATGGATGTGTGTGATGTCGTTAGGTTTAAGTAGTTCTACGTTCTAGGGGACTGATGACCTCAGAAGTTAAGTCCCATAGAGCTCAGAGCCATTTGAACCATAAGCATACTGCACGTCCAAGAAGACCGCTGCCGTCGACATACTGGAGTTAAAACCCTTGCTGATGTGCTCCGTGATTCGGAGAACTTGAAGTTCAGCGGACAGGTGTGAGGTAGACCCAAACTGTCCGGGACGGATCGTCCCGGTTGCTGCAAAAGGCTGGGAAATGCGGTGGAGTATGAGAGACTCGAGGACCTTCGCCCATGGTGTTCAAAAGGCTGATGGGCCTATTGTTGGTAGGGATCGTACAAACTGTTATACGAATAACGCAACATTAATCCACTGAAGAGCCGAATGACGACATACCTTCATACAGATTATTACAAACATCTTGTGCCAGCTACACACAAAATCTTTCCGTTGAATCTCCAGCTATATAAAACATGAAACGAGTGATGCGTTGGTACGTCAAAATTAAAATTACTATGTACACCACAATTTGCCAAAACATCGTTTACATAACATAGCACGTCATGCGTACCAGAGCGCCACTACAGCCAGTGCATGAGGCGAACTGACCACAAGCACAACAGGTGTTGCTGCGGTACATAGATTCTATCAGTAAAAGTCAAATACGTAATTTAAAAATAACCATTATTGCAAATATACATTATAAAAGGTGCTGAAACATTTATAAAATGTTTTGGTGTTTTTTTCATGACAGACTACTGCTAAGAAATCCTATGCACCATATTTACGGTACTTGCTTTATATCATTACAAAACTGCAAACACCTTTTTTGAAAGTATCGCTAAAAGTAAGTAACAAACATAGTTACAAAAGCAAATTAATTTTTTTAAACTTCTTATGGGAAACAGAAGTTAGACAGTATCCAAAAAAAATTTACTAAAGTATTAAAATCAAAAACAGCGGTATTCAACCCAGTATGTGAAGCTAGCGCAACCAATCCGAAAACTATACCATAATACTACAACGCGTCATATTTTGTGGCCGACCGGAGTGGCCGAGCGGTTCTAGGCACTACAGTCTGGAGCCGCGCGACCGCTACGGTCGCAGGTTCGAATCCTGCCTCGGGCATGGATGTGTGTGATGTCCTTATGTTAGTTAGGTTTAAGTAGTTCTAAGCTCTAGGGGACTGATGACCTCAGAAGTTAAGTCCCATAGTGCTCAGAGCCATTTGAACCATATTTTGTGCACCAAAAAAATTACGCGGTATGATAGTCTATATCAGAACCATGAATACTACGTAGGATATCAATGCAAAACCGTCGAAAATAACTACAATCCGCATCTTAGATCAATTACATGGAATACTGAACATGAGAATCTAAAACGCAGTCCTGACTCACAAACCTATGAAAGCTCATTCATTGCATTATATTAATATAAGTTACGGACTAATATTTAACTTAAGGCCTAGGAATATAGTAATGTAGTCAACCATTTGTCTTCATACATCAGCCTACAAAAAGGCTATCCGATGTCGGTGTAAACTTGAATAACCCATAGGATACGCCACAGACCCGGCAAAAGGCAAAATAATTAATAAAAGAGTACTTAGAGACTTGCCTTAACAAATCGTTTTATTACACTACCGTAGCTCGAGGTCTACGTGCAGCAGCTTACAGTTCAAAGTACTGAAAAACTATCCACACTAGATGTATGCAACAGCGTAATACCATCTTCTATCTGAGGAGTGTAAGGCCATAACTTTGGTAGATATCTACATATGAAATATATCATCACTTGTGAGGCATATATACCGCTATGAAGCTCGCTCTCTACATTCAAACCATTGTACAAAAAAATACTGAAAGACTGTTAGCAAAATATGAGACATCCAACTGCCTGAACAGGAGGACATATTCCCTTCTATCTACACAATGAGACTGAGTGTTATGTTAAGATATATTCAAGAATCTTTCGTTTATGCAGCAGTGCAGCTCAAGGCCTATGTTCCCCAGTGCAAAGTTGGAACTGTTATGGAACAGAAAAATTGAATCTAAGACACAACGACAACCTAGCATCTTTATGTAATAGTCCTCTATCTAAAAGTAATAAAGTAGACCATCGTATACACCATACCGTACCTCGATAGAGGATGACTGGTAGGGACTGGAAATGTTTCCGATCCTAACCTTTAATCCTTCAGGAATTATTTGGCAATGGCTTGACATAGACTTCAAACTATAGTGGGTGCTTCCATGACCTAGATGGGCGAAGTGTTTGATGTCTCAAGAGGCACCGGACTGAAGATATACATCGCACACAGGGCATCTGCTTAGTCACAAGGTGGACGAAAGTCCGTGTTGGATAATCGTGGCGAGCGGTCATGGAAGAGTATTGTGACGAAAAATACGAGGACGGCAGCTGCAAAAGTCACCGCAGAACAGAATGTCTCACTCGCGAACGCTGTCAGCACAAAAACAACGTGAAGGCAGCTCCATTAGCAGACACCTGTAGGCCGAGCTAGAATTGTAAAACCACACATCACTGCTGTAAATGATAGTAAGAGGGAAAAAACAGACACCGAAGCCGTAAATCTTCGGCTGTGGAGTAGTGGAAGGAAGTATTTAGCTCTGATAAGTCTCGATTCACACTGTTTCAAACATCTGGCCAAGTTTACGTCTGACGCACATTGTCCCAAGCCTGTGATCCAGGCTGCTCGCTGCCAAGAGTGAAACATAAGGGGTGGGGTGTCTGCTGATCAGTATTATCCTATGGTACAATGTTTGTTCCCTAATGGTGATGCAGTGTTCTAAGACGTCACGGCGCCTGTTCGCAAAGATCGCATCGGCCAGGATCAATTTTGTGAGCACAGGGGTGAATTTTCGCATTTCGCCTGACCACTATAGACACCGATCTCCATACTACTGAACCTTTGTGGTGCACCTTGGAGAGAAGGGTGTGGGATCGCTACCCACCTCAATCGTCGTTATCCAGACGTGCCACTATTGTGCAGGAATAATGGTTTAAGATTACCTCGGAAACCGTGTTAATATCTGTATTTATCCGTTATGAGACACCTGGAAACTGTTTTCAGCGCCAGCAGTTTTACCGTACCGTATTAGGCACGATAATGTGTTTTGTTCTTGCTGTTTCCATATTTTCGTCTCCCTCTTTATTGGTGACATGCTGAGTCATCACTCAATTCTTAATTTGTTAAAGTGTTGCAGTGTAGAAATTAAAAATTGTAGTGTGACTAAGGCTTGAGTACAGTTACCATTTCATCTACATCTACATTTATACTCCGCAAGCCACCCAACAGTGTGTGGCGGAGGGCACTTTAAGTGCCGCTGTCATTACCTCCCTTTCCTGTTCCAGTCGCGTATGGTTCGCGGGAAGAACGACTGCCGGAAAGC
Organism: Schistocerca americana; assembly: GCF_021461395.2. NCBI lineage: Eukaryota > Metazoa > Arthropoda > Insecta > Orthoptera > Acrididae > Schistocerca > Schistocerca americana. The sequence goes on along the minus strand of NC_060126.1, from coordinate 431,605,160 downwards.
CTCCGTGCGCGCTCGAATCTCTCTAATTTTACATTCGTGATCTCCTCGGGAGGTATAAGTAGGGGGAAGCAATATATTCGATACCTCATCCAGAAACGCACCCTCTCGTAACCTGGACAGCAAGCTACACCGCGATGCAGAGCGCCTCTCTTGCAAAGTCTGCCACTTGAGTTTGCTAAACATCTCCGTAACACTATCACGCTTACCAAATAACCCTGTGACGAAACGCGCCGCTCTTGTTTGGATCTTCTCTATCTCCTTTGTCAACCCGATCTGTTATGATTCCCACACAGATGAGCAATACTCAAGTATAGGTCGAGCGAGTGTTTTGTAAGCCACCTCCTTTACTGATGGACTATATTTCCTAAGGACTCTCTCAATGAATCTCAATCTGACCCGCCTTACTAACAATTAATTTTATATGATCATTCCACTTCAAATCGTTCCATACGCATACTCCCAAATATTTTACAGAAGTAACTGCTACCAGTGTTTGTTCCGCTATCATATAATCATACAATAAAGGATCCTTCTTTCTATGTATTCGCAATACATTACATTTGTCTACGTTAAGGGTCAGTTGCCACTCCCTGCAGCAAGTGCCTATCCGCTGCAGATCTTCCTGCATTTCGCTGCAATTTTCTAATGCTGCAACTTCTCTGTACACTACAGCATCATCCGCGAAAAGCCGCATAGAACTTCCGACACTATCTACTAGGTCATTTATATATATTGTAAAAAGCAATGGTACCATGACACTCCCCTGTTTTACGCCAGAGATCACTTTAACGTCTGTAGACGTCTCTCCATTGATAACAACATGCTGTGTTCTGTATGCTAAAAGCTCTTCAGTCCAGCCACACAGCTGGTCTGATATTCCGTAGGCTCTTACTTTGTTTGTCAGGCGACAGAGCGGAACTGTATCGAACGCCTTCGGGAAGTCTAGGAAAATGGCATTTACCTGGGAGCCTGTATCTAATATTTTCTGGGTCTCATTAACAAATAAAGCGAGTTGGGTCTCACACGATCGCTGTTTCCGGAATCCATCTTGATTCCTACAGAGTAGATTCTGGGTTTCAAGAAATGACACGATACGCGAGCAAAAAGCATGTTCTAAAATTCTGCAACAGATCGATGTCAGAGTTATAGGCGTATAGTTTTGCGCATCTGCTCGACGACCCTTCTTGAAAACTGGGACTACCTGTGCTCTTTTCCAATCATTTGGAACCTTACGTTCCTCTAGAGACTTACGGTACACGGCTGTTAGAAGGGGGGCAAGTTCTTTCGCGTACTCTGTATAGAATCGAATTGGTATCCCGTCAGGTCCAGTGGACGTTCCTCTGTTGAGTGATTCCAGTTGCTTTTCTATTCCTTGGACACTTATTTCGATGTCAGCCATTTTTTCGTTCGTGCGAGGATTTGGAGAAGGAACTGCAGTGCGGTCTTCCTCCGTGAAACAGCTTTGGAAAAAGGTGTTTAGTATTTCAGCTTTACGCGTGTCATCCTCTGTTTCAATGCCATCATCATCCCAGAGTGTCTGGATATGCTGTTTCGATCCACTTACTGATTTAACGTAAGACCAGAACTACCTAGGATTTTCTGTCAAGTTAGTACATAGAATTTTACTTTCGAATTCACTGAACGCTTCCTTACGCTAACTTTGACATCGTTTAGCTTCTGTTTGTCTGAGAGGTTTTGGATGCGTTTAAACTTGCAGTGAAGCTCTCTTTGCTTTCGCAGTAGTTTCCTAACTTTGTTGTTGAACCACGGTGGGTTTTTCCCGTCCCTTACAGTTTTACTCGGCACGTACCTGTCTAAAACGTATTTTACGATTGCCTTGAACTTTTTCCATAAACATTCAACATTGTCAGTGTCGGAGCAGAAATTTTCGTTTTGATCTGTTAGGTAGTCTGAAATCTGCCTCCTATTACTCCTGCTTAACAGACAAACCTTCATCCCTTTTTTTTATATTTCTACTTACTTCCATATTCAGGGATGTTGCAACGGCCTTATGATCACTGATTCCCTGTTCTGCTCTTACAGAGTCGAAAAGTTCGGGTCTGTTTGTTATCAGTAGGTCCGAAATATTATCTCCACGAGTCGGTTCTCTGTTTAATTGCTCGAGGTAATTTTCGGATAGTGCACTCAGTATAATATCACTCGATGCTCTGTCCCTACCACCCGTCCAAAACATCTGAGTGTCCCAGTCTATATCTGGCAAATTTTCAAACAGATGCACGTTGAAATAGTGAGGCAGAGATAAACAGACTTTTAGAGGATAGAATAGCATTAAGAAATGACTCTTCTCACTGAAGGTACAATTACAAATTCCTCATACTACCACAAGCGCTCATTGATGGTGGTAAATGTTCGCACAAGCGCCCTACTCTCGGCTTGATGATACGTCAACTACAGTGAGGGAGATATCGGTGCTACAGAGATCACAGACTCGTACCAGCTAACCTGCCACCGCTTAAGATGTGAGAAGTGGTTTGTATGCTATTCCGACAACTCGCTATTTAGGTCTATCTACTAACAGCAAAGAAGAAAATGATACCTCTTTCTCAGTTTGAATTACGAGGCCGTGCCGAAAAGTAATGGCTCCAAATTTTTAATGTGAAAACTCATAATGCTTTTTGAATAAATCAAACGCTGTTTACATTCTACATCTCTGTTCTTCATGTCTACATACCTGCAGCTCTCTACAGCTAGTGTGTAACATGGCGGTGTGTAACGTAACTACGCCAGTGTGGGAGAAACAGCGCGCTATAATCGAGTTCGTTCTCGCACGGAACACCTACCTCTTCTTCAGCTTGACAATGCCAGAACACGCACGAGTGCTCAGACATCTGCAACAATCCGACGCCTTGTTTCACTGTCATCGATCATCCTCCACACAGTCCCAACATGGCCCCCTCCGATTTTCACCTATTTCCAGAACTTAAAGAAGACCTTCGATGAATTCAGTTTGATCGCGATGAAGCAGTGCGGGCATAGGTGACGTTATGGCTCCATCAACGACGTTGAACATCCTACAGTGGCGGCGGTATCAATAAACTATCCTCTCATTGGGAAAAAATTATTCGTCAAAAGCGTAACAACACTACTGGCGATTAAAATTGCTACACCACGAAGATGACGTGCTACAGACGCGAAATTTAACCGATAGGTAGAAGATGCTGCGATATGCAAATGATTAGCTTTTCACAGCATTCACACAAGGTTGGCGCCGGTGGCGACACCTACAACGTGCTGACATGAGGAAAGTTTCCAACCGATTTCTCATACACAAACAGCAGTTGACCGGCGTTGCCTGGTGAAACGTTGTTGTGATGCCTCGTGTATGGAGGAGAAATGCGTACCATCACGTTTTCGATGTTGATAAAGGTCGGATTGTAGCTTATCGCGATTGCAGTTTATCGTATCGCGACATTGCTGCTCGCGTTGGTCGAGATCCAATTACTGTTAGCAGAATATGGAATCGGTGGGTTCAGAAGGGTAATACGGAACGCTGTGCTGGATCCCAACGGCCTCGTATCACTAGCAGTCGAGATGACAGGCATCTTATCCGCATGGCTGTGACGGATCCTGCAGCCATGTCTCTATCCCTGAGTCAACAGATGGGGACGTTTGCAAGACAACAACCATCTGCACGAACAATTCGACGACGTTTGCAGCAGCATGGACTATCAGCTCGGACACCATGGCTGCGGTTACCCTTGACGCTGCATCACAGTAGCGCCTGCGATGATGTAATCAACGACGAACCTGGGTGTACAAATGGCAAAACGTCATTGTTTCGGATGAATCCAGGTTCTGTTTACAACATCATGATGGTCGCATCCGTGTTTGGCGACATCGCGTTGAAAGCACATTCGAAGCGTGTATTCATCATCGCCATACTGGCGTATCACCCGGCGTGATGGTATGGGGTGCCATTGGTTACACGTCTCGGTCACCTCTTGTTCGCATTGACGGCACTTTGAACAGTGAACGTTACATTTCAGATGTGTTACGACCCGTGGCTCTACCCTTCATTCGATCCCTGCGAAACACTACATCTCAGTAGGATAATGCACGACCGCAGGTTGCAGGTCCTGTACGGGCCTTTATGGATACAGAAAATGTTCGACTGCTGCCCTGGCCAGCACATTCTCCAGATCTCTCACCAATTGAAAACGTCTGGTCAATGGTGTCCGAGCAACTGGCTCGTCACAATACGCCAGTCACTACTCTTGATGAACTGTGGTATCGTGTTGAAGCTGCATGGGCAGCTGTACCTGTACACGCCATCCAAGCTCTGTTTGACTCAGTGCCTAGGCGTATGAAGGCTGTTATTACGGCCAGAGGTGGTTGTTCTGGGTACTGATTTCTCAGGATCTATGCACCCAAATAGCGTGAAAATGCAATCACATGTCAGTTCTAGTATATTATATTTGTCCAATGAATACCCGTTTATCATCTTCATTTCTTCGTAGTGTAGCAATTTTAATGGCCAGTAGTGTAACTTCAGGAGTCTCCCAGTTCAGATTAGCATTTCCGTGACATTCTTCCGTGAATCAAACAAACCTGTGAACATTCGTGCCGTCTTTCCTTGTATACGTTCAATATTCTCTGTTTTATTTGGTGTGCCTTATTTAGCATGGTTCCCTCATTTGAGCAATATTCTACTGTGTGCTGCTCGAGTGTTTTTCCAGCTATCTCTTTTGTGAACTCCTTGCATTTTTCCACTTTCCTGCCAGTGAACCGAAGTCTACCACTTCCTTTACCTAGGACTGAGCCTACGTGATCTTTCCCTACAAACTCCTACTCTCATGTGTTCGTATGAGCAGACTGGTTCCAGTTAAGATCCACTAATGTTGTAGTCATAAGGTTCTACGTTTCTAGATTTTTCTAACTGCACAGAATAAAAATTTCTGTACGTTTAAAGCAAATTGATAATCTTTGGGCCACTTTGAAATCATATCAACAACTGAAAGAACTTTTGCCACAACAGTTTCAACCTGCCAGGAAGTTTCATATTAGCGCACACTCCTCTGCAGAGTGAAAATCTCATTCTGGAAACATCCCCCAAGGCTGTGGCTAAGCCATGTCTCCGCAGTATCCTTTCTTTCAGGAGTGCTAGTTCTGCAAGTTTCGCAGGAGAGCTTCTGTAAAGTTTGGAAGGTAGGAGACGAGGTAATGGCACAAGCAAAGCTGTCGAGGACGGGGCGTGAGTCGTGCTTGGGTAGCTCAGTTGGTAGAGCACTTGCCCGTGAAAACCAAAGGTCCCGGGTTCGAGTCTCGGTCCGGCACACAGTTTTAATCTGCCAGGAAGTTTCGTATCAGCGCACACTCCGCTGCAGAGTGAAAATCTCATTCTGAGTACTTCATATAGTTAACTGAATCATCTACCAGAGATTTGACGTTACTGTTAATATTCTCTGCCAAGTGATTGGTATATGACATGAACAGCAAGAATTTCAACACACTTCCCTGGTGCATGGCGGTAATTACTTCTATTTCTGTCGATGACACTCCATCCAAGGTAACGTCCTGCTTCCTCCATTGCAATAAATCCTCAATGTAGTCACAAATTTCGTTGGATATCGCATAAAATCGTACTTTCATTAATAAGTGTTGCTCTCGTACTGTGCCAAATGTCCTTCGGCAGCCAAGAAGTGCTGCTTCTACCTGGCTCATGCGTCTCTTTCGGGACGTCTTGTGAGAAAAATGTCAACTACATTTAAATATCCGATGATTGCGGAATACATGGTGGTTGGTATGGAGGAGGCCATTCTGAACGAGATAACTCAATAAGTTTGTGTTCATACTTCGTTATACGATACTATAACTACTGGATATCAAACAGGGGTGTAGTTACAGTCATAGGAGCCGTGGGGCATGTTTCTAAAATTGCCTCCTTCAAGCCTGCCCTCACAGAATTCTTGACTAATCAAAAATACTCCGTTTATCACCTCTCGCAGTACGTTCTTGCGAGGAGCTAGGTCTATTTCTTCGAGTTCTACCAGTTAAAATCTTTCGACGTTTCTGTTATGCTCACGTGCCAGTCAAACAAGCCTTTATCGTACACACTGCCCTTCTTCTATTCATAGACAAGTACCTGTTCCCCATTCAGTTTAGAACAAATATTTTAAGCTTGAAAAAACCCCAGCTTTTGCAAGAGTTGTAGATTCTGTTAGATATGTTACCGGCCAAACCCGATTTTCGGATGAAAACTAGTTTCGCCTAGGTCAAACTCGTTCATCCTGTTACCGATAGGATAAAATAGTTTAGCCTAGGTGGAATCGGTTTATCCTAGTTAGAATTTACGTGCTTTTGGATAAACTGGTACGTCCTAGTCTGTATCAATTTTGCCTACTCGGAACGCATGTCTCTGCCTGAACGAACGGGGAATCCCCAAATCATCTCTGGCTCGCCTCTCGCGCCTCTCAACCGCTCTTCGCTAGCCACTGTTCTTTGTTTTGAACGGTATTTTGCATCGACCAGAGCGCGTGTTAAGTTTCTGGTTGCGCTTAAAAGATTTTACTATAATCCTAGCATATTGTGAGGCGTTTCATCAGGGATGAGCCTTCGTGAAGTAAACAAGCCAATCAAAAGCTGTGGAGAGAAAAGTTTCTGGAGGAAATTTTTCGGAGTGAAAACAAAAAGTCTACTCATTATAACGTATTATCAGCAGACGAATATGCAGATTTGGTTAAACAAGTAGAAGACGCGGAAAAGTTGGAGAAAAGAACATCATTACAAAAAAGAAGACTGAAACGATTTGCTGTTTTGAAAATTGGCGATGTGAAAAACTCATTGCACGGTGTGAAGGGAATATAAAATACTTTGTTCCAGCTGATGAACTTTATGATGTGATTGACGCAGCTCATGTAACTGTGGATCATGGTGGTCGCGATAGGATGTCAGCCGAGACATCAGAAAAATATGCCAATATCACAAAGGAAATGGTATCCCTCTATTTATAAATGTTTGATGTTTGTCAATAAAAGAAGAGAAAAAAGAATAGAGGGCTAATTTCAAAGCCAATTCTCCATTCGGAAAAGAATAGCAGATGCCAAGTCGATTTGACTGAATTCAAAACACAACCAGACGGAATTTAAAATTCATTCTAGTTTACCAAGAACATCTCACAAAATTTGTTCTTCGTGCGTTGACATCAATGAGGACTGAAGAAATGGCTTATCATTTGGATGACATATTCCTAACTGTAGGGGCGCTGTGCATTCTTCAGTCCGATAATGGCAGAGAATTCGTCAATGTGTTATAAGTGAACTCGCAAATCTTTGGTCAGAACTGAAAATTGTACATGGAAAACCAAGGCACAGCCAAATTCAGGGTTCTCTTGAACGTGCCAACCAAGACACTGAAAATATGATAAGTTCTTGGTTAAAGGACAACAATTCGACGAAGTCGTCGGAAGGATTAAGGGTATGTCCAATTCACGAAAAATCGATTAAGGTATGCCCAGTTCATGAAAAATCAAGCTTACCACTGTGGCATAAAACAATCACCTTAGAAAGCATTATTCGGAATCGAACCTATAGTAGGACTTTCCACTTCCTCGTTGCCTGAAGAAATCATAAATGATATTCAGGATGAAGATGACCTAAAGAAGGCAATCGAAGATGACCTAAAGAAGGCCATCGAAGATGACTTAAAGAAGGCAATCGAAGATGACAGCAATACTGATCAGCACCAAGACAGTGATGATGATAACATTGTGAAAATTGACACAAACGACAGTCAAAATGCTAGAAAAATTGCATGAAATCTTCCTCTGACAAATCCCATCCACTATCTGACATTGGAAACAACGTAACCATACCAATTCCAGATGTAGATATAGGCAGAGGTGACATTCGAAACATAATTGGAGTATTACTTCAAATGACTGATGAGGACGTCTACACAGTTGGGGCCAAACATGGCGTACTTCAAAAACATTATTGCAGGTATAATTTTGTTAAAATTTTCCATAATTTTTGTACTAAAATATTAAAAAATATTTGTTTTAACATCTTTTTTATTTTTTGACAGCTGATTTCGACGTCTGCATTCAGAAGATTTTAGATGTGGGAGATACTTACCAGGATATTGAAATATCTTTAAGTACTGCAGCCACAAAAAATTCTGTTGTATCAGGGCAAGGCTTCGTGAAATGCAGTTGCACGAAAACTGTACAACAAACAAATGCAATTGTAAGAAAAACGAAGTACTCTGCAATTCTAAGTGCCACCAAAGTAAACCTTGCAAAAATAAGTAAATAAGCAAATTGCAGATCGGGTGATTTCTGTGGATGGATATACGCAAGTTGATCTAGTGATAGATGTGAAATTACTGATTAGTTAATGAATAACTTTAATGAATGAGTTAGTTAGTTAGTTAGTTACCTATTCCATGTTGACCATTTTATTTCTATTCCTCCATTCAGTTTACTTTGGAAAGCTTATAGAAGATACAAACTAGGTGAAATAAGTTCAGACTAGGGCGTACCAATTCATCCTAAAGCACGTAAATTCTAACTAAGATGAACCGATTCGACGTAGGCTAAACTGTTTTATCCTATCGGTAACAGGATGAATGAGCTAGACCTAGGCGAAACTATTTCGTCCTAAAATCGGGTTTTGCCGGTAACATATATATCGATATTATATCAACACCCCTACGCCCCAACACTCAGTCTCTTGACACGATATCCTCGGTCACCAGTTGTCAGGAGTTGTTTGCATTCTGTCGCTTGGTCTCGACCCTTCATCCTGCGTCCATCGTATCTCGACTACCAGAAAAACATGAGCGGCTCCTATGATGAAGCACTTCTGTCTCTCTGTTAGCAAGCATCATCACGTGATGCTGTGACGACACACTCCCTTCGGGTACCGACACAAAATGGAGAAAATGTGCAGTGTAATGACAAGTTAGAAGAAGAACGTGGCTTTTTCATCTAGGCGTCGGAACAAAGCGAGCAGGATTTCCCGACTATAGCGTCGCCGCCATTTGCATTTCAATATGTAAATGCAGATTACAAAACACGTGTTAGTTGGTAGTGTACTCAAAAAAGAAGTGACCTACGCCAATATCTTGTTTTTTTCTGGTTACATCGGGTCTATACAAGGGAGATGAACTTGAAGGTAATATTATAAAAATTGAAGAGGACGTAGATGAAGATGACACGGGAAATGTGATACTACGAGAAGATTTTGATAGAGCAGTGAAAGACCTAAGTCGAAACAACTCCACGGGAGTAGACAACATTCCATTAGACTTACCGATAGCCTTGGGAGAGCCAGCCATGACAAAACTCTTCCATCTGGTGTGTAAGATGTACGAAACGGGAAAATACCTTCAGACTTCAAGAAGAATATAATAATTTCAATTACAAAGAAAGCAGTAGCCGACAGTTGTGGATATTACTGAACTAATAATTTAGTAAGTCGTGGTTGCAAAATACTAACACAAATTCTTTACAGAAGAATTGAAAAACTGGTAGAAGCTAACCTCGGGGGAGATCAATTTTGATTCCGGAGAAATCTAGGGACACGCGACGCAATACTAATCCTACGACTAGACAGGTTAAAGTCCGCAGCTCGTGGTCGTGCGGTAGCGTTCTCGCTTCCCACGCCCGGGTTCCCGGGTTCGATTCCCGGCGGGGTCAGGGATTTTCTCTGCCTCGTGATGACTGGGTGTTGTGTGATGTCCTTAGGTTAGTTAGGTTTAAGTAGTTCTAAGTTCTAGGGGACTGATGACCAGAGATATTAAGTCCCATAGTGCTCAGAGCCATTTGAACCATGAAAGACGTATACATTGCCGGCGATGGGCGAGGCATGACAGAATCTCTGACCAGAGAGTAGTTTATCGTTAGTTGTTGCTAGTCTGCGCTTGACCGCGCGAGTCGACAGTAGTAGTCGTCAAATCTACGTGTATAGCACTTGTAGACTTAGAGACAGATTTTGACAGTGTTCATTCTAACACTCGCTTTGAAATTGTGATGGTAGTAGTGGTAAAACGAGGGAGCGAAATGCAGTTTACAACTTGTACAGAAACTAGATAGCAATTATAAAAGTCGAGGGGCATGAAAGGGAAGCAATGGTTGAGAAGGGGATGTAGCCTAACACCGACGTTATTCGATCTATACACTGAGCAAACAGTAAAGGAAACTAAAAAAAATTGGAATAGGACTTAAAGACCAGTGAGAAGAAATAAAAACTTAGAGTTTTTTTGCAAGGCCATCCTCCGCAGCAAGCACTGAAATGTTTGTTACGCACATAAAAATCGCCTTTTCCTGCTGCACTGTGTCTTATTTCTCCCAGACGCGTTTCGCCTTTTTCACTTTAAGGCTTCATCAGTGCTGGCAACTGCGTTTCCTCTCATCACGTCACATGGTAGTGATCGCACTACAGCTGTATTAAAAATAGCCGGCCGGAGTGGCCGAGCGGTTCTAGGCGCTACAGTCTGGAGCCGCGCGACCGCTACAGTCGCAGGTTCGAATCCTGCCTCGGGCATGGATGTGCGTGATGTCTTAGGTTAGTTAGGTTTAATTAGTTCTAAGTCCTAGGGGACTAATGACCTCAGAAGTTAAGTCCCATAGTGCTCAGAGCCATTTGAACCATTTTTATGTATTAAAAATATGCTTATGATTCATAAATAGAGGTGTGGTGCAACCTCCATCATGTGACCGGATGAGAGGACAGGGAGATGTCAACTAAACGTGAACTGTTTTGTGATGTACAAATGACACATATCATAACAACACTGTATCATTCTAGATCCCACTGATGATGCCTTAAAGTGAAAAAGGCGAAACGCGTCTGGGAGAAATAAAGCACAGTGCAGCAGGAAAAGTCGGTTCTTATTTACAAAGCAAAACAAAAAGCTTTGAAGCTTGCCGATGACATTGCAATTCTCTCAGAGACAACAAAGGGCTTGGAAGAGCAGTGAACGGAATGGATAATGCCCTGAAAGTACGATATAAGATGAACATCAACACAAGCAAAGCAAGGATAATGGAATGTAGTCGAATCAAATCAGGCGATGCTGAGGGAAAGAGATTAGGAAATGGGACACTTAAAGTGGTAGGTGAGTTTTGCTGTTTGGGGAGAAAAATAACTGATGATGGCCGAAGTAGAGAAGATTTCAAATGTAGCCCGGCAATGGTAAAAAAAAAGGGGGTTTTGTGTAGAAGAGAAAATTGTTACCATCGAATACAAATTTAAGTGTTAGAAAGTCTTTCGTGAAAGTATTTTTATGGCGTGTAGCCACGTATGGAAGTGAAATATCCACCCTAAACAGTTTAGACAAGAAGAGAATAGAAGCTTTTGAAATGTGGTGCTACAGAAGAATGCTGAAGATTAGATGGATCGAACACGTAGCTAATGAGGAAGTAATTAAGAGAATTGGTGAGACAAAAAATTTGTCGTTCAATTTGACCAAAAGAAGTGACCAGTTGATAGGATACGTTCTGAGACAGCAGGAGATCACCAATTTAGTATTGGGGGAAAGTCTTGAGGGGGGGGGGGGGGGGGGGGTAAAAATCGTAGAGGGAGACAGACAGGTGAATGCAGTAAGCAGATTCAGAAACATGTTAAGTTGCAGTACTTAGGACACGAATCATGCTTCTTGCTTAACGTTATGGAGGCGGCCCGAGCTCTCCTAGCTCTGTCCCTGTCGCACACTTCCTCCTGAAAGCTCACAGTCACACTCTCTTGCTGAGCTTGCTGCCCTGCAGGGCTGCTCGCCAAACACACTTGCTTACAACACGCGCCGCTGCTGTTCAAACACGCCCTACTGTGGCCGGAAAACTCAGCTGGCGAACTTAGAAACTTTCTGTCTTTCCAAACTAAACTGTTCTGCTGTGCAACTGCGTGATTTGTGCGTAGACATTATGGTACCACATGTCTTCAGAAACCTATCTAGCACTTACCGAATCCAAGCCAATCAAGAATCACTGCTGTATTGGGCTGCAGAGGTGGACCAACACACTTTTAAGAGGTGGTCACAATGTTTGGGCTTATCAGTGTAATTTTTCCTTCGCCTGCAGCTTCGTACATTCTACAACAGCAGTTTCCAACCCTGCCTTCCGAACTGTATCCAATAGAGTCTAATTTTGCGATTCTCTCCTAAGTGGTTACTCGTAGCAGTTTCACCAGTATCTGATGCGGCGAGGTACGGGCTCACATGGAAAGACTACCAGGTAAACAACTTATAATAAACACTTTATCGTCAATAATATAAACAGAGACGCTTGTTATTAATCACAAGTGTTGCAGTTAAATCAGTCACAGAAAAACACAACAAGCCTACTGGATCCAATAGGAACTGGTAGCTGTCTTGATAATCAGTGAACAGTCTTAAGCACAGTTCGCCAACAGCCACTCTCACATTAAGTTTGACAGAATAAATATCTATGTCTCTATGGACCACAGTTTGGATGAAAGTCCGAAATGTACAATCACAGAAAAACCCTAAGATCTCCGGATGCCATATGTTTGGATTGAACTCCGTAGAGGCCAAGCTCACAGAGTGTTGCTTGTCGACTGCTACGGTCGCAGATTCGAATCCTGCCTCGGGCATGGATGTGTGTGATGTCCTTAGGTTAGTTAGGTTTAAGTAGTTCTAAGTTCACGGGGACTGATGACCTCAGATGTTAAGTCCCATACTGCTCAGAGCCATTTAAACCAAGTGTTGCTTGTGGAGGGATGCTGGTGGCTTGCAGGAGACTCCAAAGGTTCTTGTGTTCAGGACGAGCGGCAGCTTCAACTGGATACTGGTTTATTGCTGCAACCGCTGTCTGTATGGACGCTTTGGAGAGATGATGTTTGGTTGGCTCCGCAAACTGCTCTCATAACAGCTAGGCGGCGCCCTAAATACTGCGCAGCAGAAGGATATCCGCTCATCTCTCAGAGAGCATGTGGTTTGTGAAAGTTAGATAATGCCGCGATTGCAGCGCTGTTGGCAGTGACGGTCGTACTGCTGGTGCCGAAGCTGGCGCCTCTCTTGGCGAGTCTAGCACTGCGCACTGCCATGACAGCTGCACGAGCTTCCTTTCTTACAAACTAGCCTGTTTATGTTGTTGTCCAGAATGTTTTCATACGTGTGTATGCTAGCCAGGACATGAATTGCCTGAGCGCATGCTGGCCCCAGTGGGAGATGTTTGCCACCTGGTGATCGTGGGTGTGTGGTAGATAGCAATAGTGGAGGGCAAATATCCAGGATATAGCAGTATCCTCGTTACAGTTAGAATAGCTTTCAAGAATCTCAAGATATACCCTGTGTAGTTGACAGACACAATTATTATGGTCACCAAACATCCCTGTATGAACTGAATTGCAGTAACGACAAAATCGACGTTGCTAGTGTCATAACCGGTTGGTGTAGCCTATTCGAAAGTGTAGTACAGAAGCTCAGGGAACTTAAATAGGACTCTTTGAAGTAAGACGAAGTTGTTGACATGGACTGTGTTGGAGAAATTTAGAGACTGATTATTTGAGGAAGATTTTGATAATTCTGCAGCCAGTAATATGTATATACACTCCTGGAAATTGAAATAAGAACACCGTGAATTCATTGTCCCAAGAAGGGGAAACTTTATTGACACATTCCTGGGGTCAGATACATCACATGATCACACTGACAGAATCACTGGTACATAGACACAGGCAACAGAGCATGCACAATGTCGGCACTAGTACAGTGTATATCCACCTTTCGCAGCAATGCAGGCTGCTATTCTCCCATGGAGACGATCGTAGAGATGCTGGATGTAGTCCTGTGGAACGGCTTGCCATGCCATTTCCACCTGGCGCCTCAGTTGGACCAGCGTTCGTGCTGGACGTGCAGACCGCGTGAGACGACGCTTCATCCAGTCCCAAACATGCTCAATGGGGGACAGATCCGGAGATCTTGCTGGCCAGGGTAGTTGACTTACAACTTCTAGAGCACGTTGAGTGGCACGGGATACATGCGGACGTGCATTGTCCTGTTGGAACAGCAAGTTCCCTTGCCGGTCTAGGAATGGTAGAACGATGGGTTCGATGACGGTTTGGATGTACCGTGCACTATTCAGTGTCCCCTCGACGATCACCAGTGGTGTACGGCCAGTGTAGGAGATCGCTCCCCACACCATGATGCCGGGTGTTGGCCCTGTGTGCCTCGGTTGTATGCAGTCCTGATTGTGGCGCTCACCTGCACGGCGCCAAACACGCATACGACCATCATTGGCACCAAGGCAGAAGCGACTCTCATCGCTGAAGACGACACGTCTCCATTCGTCCCTCCATTCACGCCTGTCGCGACACCACTGGAGGCGGGCTGCACGATGTTGGGGCGTGAGCGGAAGACGGCCTAACGGTGTGCGGGACCGTAGCCCAGCTTCATGGAGACGGTTGCGAATGGTCCTCGCCGATACCCCAGGAGCAACAGTGTCCCTAATTTGCTGGGAAGTGGCGGTGCGGTCCCCTCCGGCACTGCGTAGGATCCTACGGTCTTGGCGTGCATCCGTGCGTCGCTGCGGTCCGGTCCCAGGTCGACGGGCACGTGCACCTTCCGCCGACCACTGGCGACAACATCGATGTACTGTGGAGACCTCACGCCCCACGTGTTGAGCAATTCGGCGTTACGTCCACCCGGCCTCCCGCATGCCCACTATACGCCCTCGCTCAAAGTCCGTCAACTGCGCGTAAGGTTCACGTCCACGCTGTCGCGGTATGCTACCAGTGTTAAAGACTGCGATGGAGCTCCGTATGCCACGGCAAACTAGCTGACACTGACGGCGGCGGTGCACAAATGCTGCGCAGCTAGCGCCATTCGACGGCCAACACCGCGGTTCCTGGTGTGTCCGCTGTGCCGTGCGTGTGATCATTGCTTGTACAGCCCTCTCGCAGTGTCCGGAGCAAGTATGGTGGGTCTGACACACCGGTGTCAATGTGTTCTTTTTTCCATTTCCAGGAGTGTATATTACTTGAGGAAGATTATATATATATATATATATATATATATATATATATATATATATATATATATATATATAAAACTGGCACCACAATTATCACAATCTTCCTCAAACAATCATAATCATTCGCTAAGAAGAGAATTCTGTCCATGTATTTTACAGTGTTGACTAGTTAGTAATATATATATATATGGTCAGTCACTAACTATTGCCACCTAGAATAACTCCGAAAGTATGATAGTAGCTGATAAGTCTGGGGCACAAATGTTGCAAAGGACAATGGGGGCCATATAATGACGTTGGTTTTTTGTTGCTAGGTGGGGTGGCATCAGAGATATGAAGGTCAACTTTGCTTTTTAAATCGGATGCTATAGGTCGGTACTTATTTTCTGATAGCTGCTATCGAGACGAATCCAATGATGTGTAACAGTAAGATCTTTGAAGGTCAATGAGGGTGTAAAAGGTGGTATGAACGTCCATTTACAGAAGGTATTCGAAGTCATGACCATTGGTATCAATGCAGGGCTGAAATCCTCTTATCGTCGATTGAGTGGCATTCCTTATCACTTGGGCACTTATCGAAGTACATGCTCTGACAATTCTCTCTCGTATATACCCGAGCGAGGTGGCGCAGTGGCTAACACACTGGACTCGCATTCGGGGGGACGAGGGTTCAATCACGCGTCCGGCCATTCTGATTTAGGTTTTCCGTGATTTCCCTAAATCGCTCCTTCCCTAATCCAATGACACCGATGACCTCGCAGTCTGTTCTCCTCCCCCCAAACAACCTACCCTCTCTCGTACATCGTGTAAATAGTAAATATTCGCCGAATGCGGCGTATCCATCTAATGTGCCATTGACATGCAAACACCATTAGACGGTTTCGCTATACAATACTATTAGGAACGGTAAGACTATTATCGCCGAGTCAAGCGAATGTGAATGATGTATTCCTTCGAAGAACAAATCGATATGCTTCTCATTTACGGAGAATGCCAACGAAATTCAGTGAGAGCTAGAGACTTATACACTGAAAGATATCCTCAACGAACTCACCTTACACGTCGTACATTTAAATATGTGTATGATAAATTGAGAACAACTTGATCTTTAACGCATCGGAACCACACCCGGCAAAGTAAACTTACAAAAGAGGAAACAGAAATTGGTACTCTTTCCACTGTGGTTCGAGATCCTTGTGTTAGTTCGCGTCAAATCGCAACGGAATCTTGCATGAGCCAGAGTAGTGTTGTTCGTGTCCTACACCGCCATAAATATCATCCTTGCCGTATCAGTCTCCACCAAGAATCAACTGGTACGAATTATATGAATTGCAATTAAATCTGTCGATGTGCTCAACTTCAGATTCAGAGGGATGACCATTGGTATTTTATTTACCGACGAGACTACATCCACAAAGCATGGAAATGTTAATTTGCATAAGATGCATTATTAGGCAACTGAAAATCCATGTGGGCGGCCGTAAGTTGCACACCAAAAACAGGGTCGGTGAATGTATGGTGTGGGATTCTGGAGGACAGAATTACAGGCCCCAATTTGATCGAAGGAAATCTTAATGGTAGGAAGTGCATCATATTCCTGCAAGAAACATAAGGTCTGTTATTGGAAGAAATACCTTTAGGAACAAGGAACAGAATGTGGTATCAACACGATGGGTTTCCGGCACATTTTTCGCTGATGGCAAGAAATGAGTTGCAGAGAAAATTCCCAAATCGTTGGATTGGACGCGGAGGAGATGTGTCGTGGCCGGCTCGTACGCCAGACTTGACGCCTCGGGATATTTTCTCGTGGGGATTCGTAAAAGACATTGTTCATAAAAACGTTCCAACTACACCTGAAGATATGCGAGAGAGAACTGTCGGAGCATGTGCTTTGATAAGTGTCGAAATGATAAGGAATACCACTCAATTCATGATAAGAAGATTGCAGTACCGCATTGATACCAATGGTCATCACTTGGAACACCTGCTGTAAATGGACATTCATGCAACCTTTTGGACCTTCTTTGACCTTACTATTACACGTCATTGGATTCGTCCCGATAGCCGCTATCAGAAAATAAGTACCAAGCTACAGCATCCAATTAAAAAATAAAAAAAAAAAAAAAAAAAGAGACCTACATATTTCTGAAGCGACCCCACCTAGCAACAAAAAATCACCGTCATATTATGGCCCCCGTTATCCCATGCAACTTTTGTCCCACTAACTTTTCAGTTTCTATTATACTTTCGGAGTTATTGTTGGTGGCAATAGTTAGTGACCCACCCTGTATATGTATTCATATAGTAGCAAGATATCTACCCTATGAAGATTATAGAAACAACCATTATGGTCACCAAACATCGCTGTATGAACTGAATTGCAATAATGACAAAATCGATGTTGCTGGTATTATAACAGATTGGTGCAGCCTGTTCGAATGTTTAGCAGAGATGCTCGGGAAACTTAAACAGGAATCTTTGAAGTAAGATGACTTTGTTGTCACAAAATGTGCTGCAAACATTTACAGAATGATTATGTGAGGAAGATTCTGATATTAGTCCTGCCAGTATCGCACATATACAGACATTTACTTATGAATTAAATGTCTGCAGACTCACAAAGACTGAAAACAGCTTTTTTTAAGTATATTTTTTCTGTAAGTAAATCCACCCAACTATTGGTAATCTAAAACAGGTCATATTAAACAGCAAAATTAATGAGATTACTTAAAACTTATTTTATAATCCTTCCACTTCAAAAGTGATAACAAACAAACCCATAAGCCTAAAGTAACATCTCAGAAAAGAAAAACGAAAAGGGGAGAATAAGGAGTGTAAAGGATAAGGAGAATAGAGAAAGGAAAAAAATAGATCCAAGAAAAACGAAAATGAAATAAAGAGAGAAGAGAAAAAAATAAAGAAAAAAAACAAAATTTCCATGGTAGTAGGACATATCTGACTCTATGTGGTATCTTATAACTACTTCATGTTTAATTCTTGGATTCCGTAGAAATGTTGGAACACATGAGGCAGTTTACTGTGAAATAAAATACGACAGCTCTTCCTCTTTAAAATGACATATTAATCTTACCTGTAGCTCAACTCCAAGTATTGAAAATATTATTTTCAATAATGTGCTGTAGAGGGCATGTCGCGACATTGAATTTCCATGGATACATGTTCATTGAAAACATCGTTTTTCAGAACTTCCGGTCTTTCCAAAGACTTTATATTATGTTGTCAACACGATTTGATTGGCAATTGCTTTGTCTGTGTATTGTAGTCTTTGGATACTGTTGTTTACATTGAGCATTTGGTGGTTATTGTACGATTTGTGTTGTATTTCTATTGCGTAACTGGAACTTATCAAATATGCCTCGATTTAGTAACAGAGTTTACAAGGGGAAGAAGCCTCCTCTGAGGTAGGCTAGTGGAACTGTGACAATTTCTCCGACCTTGGGAAATGATTCTGAAAATAGTGAGGTTACTCATGAAGTGAAATCTACTCCTGTCTCTAGCACAAGGAAGAAGTTGCATGGATCAACTGAAAAATACTGCAGTTTATTGGAGAAGTGTAGTGAGGATAATGTGAACGAAATAATTAACATTTCATTGCTCTCAAAGGTGATTGAGAGTTCAGTACTGTGTAAGGAATGTTGCAAATTGGGTATGTCAGTAAATGTCAAGCGACACATTGGACTTGCAGCAGAAATCTGTTGTCATTACAGTGTTTCATTTTGGAACTCAGAATATGTCGAAATAGGCCAAGGTGAAACTGATAGTGAGAAAAGCAAGTACTATGATGTAAATATTAGATGTGTTTATGCTCTAAGGTCAATCGATAAGGGATACTCTGCTGGTCAAATGTTTTGTGGTGTAGTGCATCTACCACCACCACCAACGAAATTCTCAAAATATAACTCGGTTGTTGGATCCTGTGTTGAAGATATTGCCCAAGAATCCATGAAAGAAGCAGTGGAGGAGGCTGTGGCGGTGAATGAAGAAATTCCAGATGTTCAGAATCCTCGGGACCTGACTGTCACATTAGATAGTACGTGGCAGAAGCGCGGGCACACTTCACATAATGGGGTAATTACGGTAACAAGTGCTGATCCTACAAAAGTTATAAATGTAATTAAATCCAAGCACTGTAGGTGTCCTAAAAGAGTGAAGGATGAGCATGCAGAAAACTGTCGAAGGAATTACAGTGGGTCCAGTGGGGCCATGGAAGTTTCCGGTGTGAAAGACATTTTCAGTCGCTCTCTTCTGTGGTACAAGGTCAGATACCTACAGTTCCTGGGTGATGGCGATTCGAAGTCTTTAGTGCATAGGTCACGTTCAGAAACGTATGGGAACAAGGAAGGCTGCGTCGACTGAAGACCACAATGAAAGGCCAAGTACTCAGTGATGGAAAACCTTTGGGTGGAGCTAAAAGATTGACAGACGAGGTAATCAACAGATTGCAGAGAGACTATGGACTGGCAATAAGACAAAATACTCACAGTGTTGATGCAATGGAAAAGGCTGTAATGGCACTTTACTACCACACCTTATCGACTGACGAGGAACCATTACATGGACTATGTCCACAGGGACCCAATTCCTGGTGCAAGTACAACAAATATCAGGGATATGAACGTGTATACAAGCATCATCACAGTCTACCAGAAACTGTCATGAAGGCTATAAAACCAATTTGCAGAGATCTTTCTGCAACTGAACTTTTGAAGAAATGTCTCCATGGACGTACACAAAATCAAAATGAGAGTGTGAATAATGTAATTTGGACCAGAATCCCAAAAAATGTGTTTGTGGAAATTCATACTCTTCATTTTGGTGTATATGATGCCACTGCTACGTACAAAAAAGGAAACATAATAAAGTGCAATGTGCTGCAGAAGTTGGATGTGATTCCCGGAAAGTACATGGTGAGTGCAATGATGTCGATAGACAATGAGAGGAAACGGGATGATGAAAGGAAAGAAAAGGAGTGTGAGAGGCAAGCCAGACAAAGAATGAAAGGTGTGAAAAGAAAGCTAGATGGGGAGATGTCTAGTGGCAGTGAAAACCCCTCTTATGGTGCTGGACTCCACTAAAATGTTAGTGAAACTTAGAAACTCGTTTTCCACAAGTTCACTTTTTGCCATATAAGGAACATTTTCTGCTAAACTATCAGAGACAAAGACTTAAAATTTTCAAGGAATGTAACCGTGCCAATATACACCTTGTATCATAGCCTTTTTGTGATACATAATTGATAACAGATTTTATTTCAAAGATACTACGCCTAAAAATGTGTCAATTATTTTCAGTAACAAAATAAATAATATCTTCCCAAAAACACCACTAAATTAAAATCTATATGGTACATGGTATTAAATATATGTAATATTATACTGTAAAAGTTTCATCATTCTGGTTTAAATAGTTCATAAGAAAATGTTCCTTACATTTAACATTGGATGTATAACACGTTCCGGGTCCCCTGAAAGGAGGGTATAAGATGAACATCAACAAAAACAAAACGAGGATAACGGAATGTAGTCGAATTAAGTCGGTTGATGCCAAGGGAATTGGATTAGGAAATGAGACACTTAAAGTAGTAAATGAGTTTTGCTATTTGGGGAGCAAAATAACCGATGATGGTCGAAGTAGAGAGGATATAAAATGTAGACTGCAATGGCAAGGAAAGCGTTTCTGAAGAAGAGAAATTTGTTAACATCGAGTATAGATTTAAGTGTCAGGAAGTCGTTTCTGAAAGTATTTGTATGGAGTGTAGCCATGTGTGGAAGTGAAACATGGACGATAAATAGTTTAGACAAGAAGAGAATAGAAACTTTCGAAATGTGGTGCTACAGAAGAATGCTGAAAATTAGATGGGTAGATCACATAACTAATGAGGAGGTATTGAACAGAATTGGGGAGAAGAGGAGTTTGTGGCACAACTCGACTAGAAGAAGGGATTGGTTGGTAGGACATGTTCTGAGACATTAAGGGATCGCCAATTTAGTACTGGAGGGCAGCGTGGAGGGTAAAAATCGTGGAGGGAGACCAAGAGATGAATACACTAAGCAGATTCAGAAGGATGTAGGTTGCAGTAGGTACTGGGAGATGAAGAAGCTTGCACAGGATAGAGTAGCATGGAGGGCTGCATCAAAGCAGTCTCAGGACTGAAGACCACAACAACAACAACAACACTTGTTTAATAATAAATGATGTACACAGAAAGAATGGTTGGCCATTGGAAACTGCCCAACAAGCACCTTAGCTGTCGTTCTCATCAACAGACCAGGAAAAACTTTCTTCAGACAAAAATATAAGCTACTACTTAGAAGAGTGTACTGTAAAATGTATGTGGACAATCCATTAACACGGCGACTCACAGTTCGAAGAATTAGGGAAGGAAAGGAGCAGTTTACATCGATAAGTTAGCTCTCGGACGGAACTTGAGACACAAGGGCAAACAAATTTTCTGGATCTCAATGTGCGCTAGAAAAATGTCAAGCGTCCGTTTTAAACATTTCGGCGTTCTTATCAGTGAGGACTTCCGTAATCCAGTGCGGCACAAACGAGCATATTTATACCCAAGCGTCCATAGTTTCCCTGCCACCCCTTACTGGAGTCAGAGAAATCAAAGGAACTCATCGCTCTACGACCGGTCGTCCCTAAAAATGAAAATGACACGAAAATGATTAACCCATACACAACAAAATTGCGAAAAGAATAACACTTCACGAACTCTTAGTCCAGTGACCATGAAATATGTAGGTGGGACGTCAGACAATATTAACACAAGTTTCGAAATACTAATACAAGGAACGCCTATAGGACGACAAATAAGTGTCACTGAAATAGGAAATAAATTACTGAAGAAAGAGAACAAGAACGAACGCTCGGGAATTCACATGATTTCATACCACAACTGTGATATCGCACAGTAGAACAATGAATATAGAATTCAAAGAAAACTCTCACACAAATAAAGAAAGTCTGTAGGCGCAAATTTTGCAAAGGACAATCGCAACATCAACTCTCCTCAAGAACTGTTAAAGATCTTACGTGTACAGGCAAAAGGTAGACACGTGCACAATTTAGAACACGATAAAGAGTTATACTTCAAGTAAGGTTGCTGATAAACTGCAGAATGATCAGAAATAGTTGTCCACTGATACGTGTCTAAATGTTACGACTAACCGCCCACCTAGCGCTCGCTGCGCAGCCTATCTTGCATACCACAGACCTGCCAGCGGCAACAGAAACAGTTTCTGTTTTATACAGAGAATACAATTTACATTGTACACAGAACAAACACCGCATACACATATACACTGGTGTCCAACATTAAAGCAACAGACGGAAATCTTACAAGGTTGCGTTTATTTTGCCACAAAACAGTATACACAAGTGATGGTAAAGTAGAAGCAATGGAAAGAATACAGAACGTAATCAACTCAGTGTGCGATTTGTGCTTTTACCAGTGGAGGGGGATGTCTTAGGGGGTTAGTATAATTACATATGTTACTAGCTTGGACCGTGGCGTTACCCATGGTTAAACAGTTATTTATAAATACATGTTAATGCCGAAACTCACTACTCACGCGTATGCACTATCAGAAAAGCCATGCCTTGTTATATCTTTAAAAGTACATTATAGGTAAAGCTTATTTACAAAATCATCTACATACAGGTATACGACGGGAATTCAAAAAGTAAAGGCACATTTGTGAAAAGCTGTACATATTCTGATGATAGAAAATTGAAACATGCGTTATTTTTCTACGTAACCTCCCTGGACCTCAATGCAGTTTTCACGAAGTTTTACGAGTTTTTATTTTTTTCATCAGAAGATACGTTTTTCGGTTGCATCTGTAACCAATTTTGCACCGCACCAATGACGTCTTCATCACTATCAAATCTTCTTCCCTGTAGTGCTTCCGTTAAGGGTCCAAACATGTGAAGATCACTTGGAGCCATGTCTGTACTGTATGGTGGATGTTCCAGCACCTCGAATCTCAACTCCTTTATTGCATCGGTTGTGCGTTTAGCAGAATGTGGGCGAGCGTTATCTTGCTGCAGGATGACACCTCTTCACAGTTTCCCACGACGTTTGGATCTGATTCCAGGGTTTAGTTTCGTACGCAACACATCACATCTACCATGCAATACAGATCCGGCTCAAAAGCCTCGTTTACGCTGGGGCGACGTCTTGCAACATTGTGGCATGCTACGGAAATGTGGCGTGCGTCGTCTTGTAGCATGACAACAGGCAACATCTTGCGGCATATGTTGCATGCGGCAGGTTAATTTATACCAAAGCAACAGAATTTGTGCCACACGTGTGTCGGCTTGCAGTGTAAAGGATGATAAAGTATCGCAGCGGCGGCCTACTTGGTACTTGCACATGCAGCTAACAACGGAAATGAAAACCAAAGGAAAAGAAAACGATGGTGGAAGAGAAGAGTATTTAAAGAAGGTCCACGAAATAGTATCCTAGGCACCAGAAGCAGACGATGGTGCGTTATTTAGTAATGTGTGCTTTCGTCCCAGGCGCGTTAGTCTGCGCGATACCGTTGCCAGAAGGTGGCCTAACAGTAAATGTTCGCACAGGTACCGGGCCGGTCACCACCCTGTGTCAGGGCCCGGAGTGGGAACTTCAGCCCCCAGCTCACCCAACTCCGTGGTACAACTGCTGCGGTATGACTGCCACACTACTTCCCTCGCAAGCTCGCAAGTAAAGGGATGACGCACCTTAGACGAAAGCAACAATGTCAACATGAGAATGATGATTTAGTTCTAAATGTTTTGAAATGCTTACATATTAATAGTATTAATAGTAAGACTGTATTAAAAAATGTTCAGTGTTTTGCACCACAAATTTAAATTATATGTTAAGTTTTACTCCAGTGCGTGGGAAATAAACATCCCAGGTTGGGATGCATAAACTAAAACCAGAGGAGGGGATGGTCTGATGCAGAGGGGGGGAAATCCCCCCCCCCCATCCCCCCCCATCCCCCCCTGCAAATCGCACACTGAATCAACTACAACATGCATAACGGTAGAAAAAAATGTTCCTCGTTTTTTTTTCAGCGTATTTGCACATACATACTGAAAACTGGTTAATGTGTTCAGTAGGGGGTGTGACCACCTCTGCCACCAATACAGGCCTGACAACGATGAGACATGCTGTGAATGATGTCTATCAACCTCACGTTGAGGCAAAAACGTCCATTATTCCTGCAGAGCTGCTCGCAAGTTGCTGAGTGATGCAACCCGTCTCCCTACTGCATCCCAAACAAACTCTATAGGATTCAAATTGAGAGAGCGAGCAGACCACGCCATACGTACAATACCTACCGTTTCCGAAAAAACACCAACCATCCGTGCCTTATGAGGTCGAGCATTATCGTCCATCAGTACGAAGACTGGGACCACAGCACCTCGCAACAACAGCGCGTGAGATACCAAGATCTCGTCGCGGTACTTGACAGCAGTTAAATCTTGCTGATTCACCCGTACAATTCTATGAGTGTTCGAGTGGTAAACATAATCCCTGCCCACGCCATTAGGGTTCCTCCTGGATATCGGTGTTTTTCCACAATTTTTGGGGCCAGAAATCAAATGCCTCTGAGCACTATGGGACTTACCTTCCGAGGTCATCAGTCCCCTAGAACTTAGAACTACTTAAACCTAACTAACCTAAGGACATCAGACACATCCATGCCCGAGGCAGGATTCGAACCTGCGATCGTAGCGGTCGCGCGGATCTAGACTGTAGCGCCTAGAACCGCTCGGCCACCCCGGCCGGCGCCAGAAATCGTGTTCCACATGTCCTCCAGATTGGAATCCGTCGAGAATCATTCTCCAGACCAAATCGGGACTCATCTGTGAAAAGAATATTGGCTCACCGTTCGACCGTCGAGTGATATGTTGACGACTCCACTCTAGACGTTCCCATCTGTGAAGACACGCCAGACATAAAGAGACAGCAGGTCTCAAACAATAAAGGCAACAGAGGCCACTCTGCTGAAGCCTTCTGTACACCGTTTGCCTTGATACAACACGTCCAGGTGATGCTGTGAGGTCAGATGCCAGTTGCAGAGGAGCGTTAACGCTGTACGGCCGTGCCCTTACAACCAAATAACGTACCTCTCTTTCTGATGTCACATGTGATCGGCCCTGCCCTCGTCTCCGGAATACAGACCCGGTCTCTTTAAACTGTCGCCTCATCCGAGAAACAACAGAAAAGCCCACAGCAGTTTGTGACTCTCCTGCTTCCATTCTTCCTATGGTCCTCCACAGCAGAGAATCTGTAGGCGTCTTCTCCGTGCCACATTCGACTGTCTGTGATTGTGTACACAGCAACTGTGGATGTGGAGCTACCCTGCAAGCACTACCCCGCTTGATAGGAGCCCTGAGGTCATTGCTGGCGTCGATGTCCGTGGATCGGAATGCCATCCTCCGTGAAGAATACGATCCTAACGAGACCTGTTGACAGTTTGTTGTGATTATATTGTGAATTAGACACATGCTGGGGAAATAGCAGTTTGTTCCCTTAATTCTGGACACCTGTGTATATATAGCGTATTTGTAGGAGTGACTGCCTTGATAACTTCAGTGCGGATGCACAGCAGCGTTCATGTCTCTTGCGGGAATACAGGACTTGCTGCGAGCATGTAGATAAATGGACAGTGGACGCTACTAGCGGTTGGAAAGTTGAGAATTTGGGTCGGGCAGGAAGCATGTCTTGACGCCCGAAGCGATGCCAGCACAGTAGCTCAGCGTGTTCGGTCGGAGGGTTAGCTACCCTCTGTAATAAAAAAAAATAAATAAAAACTAAAATAAAATAAAAAACTGAGGGAACGGATCAACGAAGAACATGAACGGGTGTCATCGGACATCCGCCCCGAACAAATTCGGCACTTGCGCTAAGTGGGAGATCCGTATTCGAGTCCCTGTGCGGCACAAATTTTCAACTTTCACAACCGATGTATTATGTTGTCTGATTGCAGTTGGCATCGTTCGTTCCTTCGAAATAGTGTATAATAACTTATTCTAAGTTCTTGCATTGTGAAATGACGGTGAATTATAGTAAAACCAAGCTGTAGCGTAGCGTAGCAACTTGGTTTAGAGTTATACTGCTTGTGGTATTGATTAAAGATGAATAGGGGCTGCGCCAATTGTGGAAGGATACAGGGCGAATTGGCCACTGTCGGTAGACAACTGGAAGCTCTGTGTGCATGTGTGTGTGTGTGTGTGTGTGTGTGTGTGTGTGTGTGAATGTGTGTGAGTGTGCATGAACACAGTATAATCACTGGTCACCATTATTGTGGTACTGCACATCTTCCCTTATATGTTTCTTTTCAGGGATGCAATCGGCTCTGACTTCATTTGTGCGCATCGAACAGCGCAGGTGGAGCAGCTTTTGAAACGAGAGGATATTCGGTGAATGGACTGTGCTGCCCGTTCCTCTGACTTAAATCCCATCCAGCACGCGTGGGATGCATTTGAGAGGCGTTCAAATGGCTTTGCGCACTATGGGACGTCTGAGGTCATCAATCCCCTAGAACTTAGAACTACTTAAATCTAACTAACCTAAGGACATCACACACATCCATACCCGCGGCAGGATTCGAACCTGCGACCGTAGCGGTCACGCGGTTCCAGACTGGAGTGCCTAGAACCACTCGGCCACCCCGGCCGGCTTGGGAGGCGTATTGCGGCACGTGCACATGCCTCAAAGACCAGCCAGCAGCTGCCATCCACGCTGGTGGAGGGATGGAGCACCCTATCAAAGAACTCCTTACCAACCTTGTGGCCAGCGCGGGAGTATGTTGCAGAGCGGAAGGAAATGATGGTGGACCCTGCTAGTTGGTAAAATAAGGAGCGCACACTAACAATAATTTAATAAAAATCGTAATATACTCAAAAAGAGAGAACTTTATCATAATAAACAACAGGAATGAGAGAATGGTACAAGGACAATCCAAAGATGATAATAATTGGAAGTGCAAAAGATGATATTAGCTTAAACTGCTTGGGATTCGCTGATGATCATGCTCTCCTAGCCAACACCGTTCAAGAAGCCAGGTAACAAGTGAAATCACTACAAGAAATAGCAGAGAAAGTAGGCCTTAGAATATCATTAGAAAAAACGGAGATTACGCTAACTGACTCACCACTTGCAAATAAAATTACAATAGAAGAACAGGAAATCAAATCTGTTGGTAAATTTAAATATTTAGGCAAAATAATAACATACAATCTAAATGAGAAGCCATCATGGCAGAATAGAATAAAAAAAACTGAACTACGCAAATTACATTACCAAAACTACATACAACAAAAAAGCCTATCTATAGATGCAAAATTAAAACACTATAATACAGTTACACAACCAGAAATAACGTACGCAGCTGAAACTATCTTCAAAACAACTAATACAGCAGAAATTGACAGAATACTAAAAATAGAAAGAAGAATAATTAGGACATGTATAAATAAACAGTATAAAATATATGGACATTGGAGAATAGCATCAAATGAAACTATATAAGAAAATAGAATCAGTCATGAGCACGATCAGGAAGAAACGCATCTCATTCGTTGGACATCTGATGAGAACTCCAGAAAACAGAATTAGTAAAAAAATAATACAAAAATTGTGGAATAGCAAGAGCGACTATAAATGGATCACAGAAATTAAGGAAGATATAAAAGAACTCCAAATTACAGTAGGTGACCTAAAAACAAGACAGAGAAAACCAGAATACTGCAAGACCCGCAAACCAGACTACAAATGAAAATCAATAGAAGGAGTACAGGAAGAGTGGTCTCAAATGAAGAAAGAAAGAAAATATCTGAAAGAATGAAGAAATATTGGGCAGACAGAAGAGCAAAACACCTTTCATATAAGAATAGACTCTAATAATTATATTACCTAAACATCATATTAAGTTATTGTTGAGCCAAATTGTATCCCTGTGTAACAACTTGTT
The DNA here is from genome assembly GCF_021461395.2 of Schistocerca americana. Lineage (NCBI taxonomy): Eukaryota > Metazoa > Arthropoda > Insecta > Orthoptera > Acrididae > Schistocerca > Schistocerca americana. Next base: position 431,577,212 of record NC_060126.1, on the reverse strand, counting down.
TACAACTTTGTATTTTTGACTAGAGTGGTCCAATGAAGGCCATAAAATAAATAATAATAATAAAAAAACAACAGGTAATGGGATTCTGCTTATATCTACGAAATGATATGCGGATTAAATATTACAATGAGATTTATTATATATCAGAACATAAATGCATATGATTGTCGACACACACAGTAGGTTAAAGGATAGGTTATACTGAAATATTATGGGAATAAGAGTTGGCTCGAGAACAAGGGGCTCCTACTCTCTATGATGCAATAGATTGACGATAATGACTGGAGGTCCTAATGAATCGAATATTAACCTCCCGACTATACAGCAGTATCGCAATTAGTAGTGAGAGCTCAAATGGGATCACCTGGAGAAACAACCAAGGTGGACTTGTAGCAAAGCGAGCGCGCGTGCTGCTGAGGGATTCAGTACAAAATTTATAAGGTCCTACAATGCCAAAGCCGCAAAATACTGTACCAGTACTGATACCTGCAACACGTCGCCGGTAGGCAGCGTCCTGATAATATAGGCGCCGACTTCTGCCGTGCAGCAACTCTGTGGCAACCCCTGGCCCCGAAGGCTGTCCGAGAATTCTAAGTTCTTCCGTAAACGAGCGACCAAGTCGCACGTCCGTCCGTCTCCGGCGAAGATCAGATCCCCGAATCCGTGATGCGATGCAAGAGCGAAGTCCGCATTGCTCAACTCCCTACTCTCCTCGAAAACCGCGAATCATCATTCAGTGCTGATTCCAAAATTCTCCCACACTGTCTCGGAACATCATTTGCGCCAATAGCGACCGTTCCCTCCAATTTAGAGCAGGACTTTATGACGTCAACTAGCCTCAGTTTAAGTTGACCAATCATGCCTCTGCTATTCAGCTGAGGGCACTGAACTTGCCGTTTGACCGGCTACGGAAACAACCTGCCTAGACTACCGGCCATCCGGTGCCAGACAGTCGCACTCAGCAGGGCACGGTCCACAGGTATTCTCAGAATCAAGAGGACAATGCAGTCAGTCGGTGCCAGAAATCTTAGTTCCGGACGAGCCGGAACAGTAAACACATAAACAGCGGCGACACTCAGACGTCTCGCAGGTCGTTTCGCCCTGCATACAATAGGCGAAACTCACCGACGTCAGTCGTTCCGCCAGGCGCTTAAGCCTATTGTATGAACCCCTCAGAATTCAGGGAAGTGCAGCCCCCAACCGGAAATGCCGTGTGCCGCGTCCTCCGATGCTTGCTTCGCACAAGCCACCCAGGAAGTAGGCCAACATGTTTAGGAATCAAGTGAAAAGTATTTTTTTTGAGCTCTCAGTACAAATGCTCTCATTACAATAATCTTATTCGGTCTGTTACTACCGTGCAATGACATAGAACATTAATAAAATTGATGAAAATGAGAGGGGACATGCAAAAGAGGGCATGGAACCTCTCAACTTTCTGTGCGGTGCTGTAGCAGTTCTGTCTATGTACGTTCCAAGTTTCATCGAGCAACGTTACTACGCGGTCACTCATAATGCGAAAGTTACTTTCGTCCTTAAGTTTTGCATACCAGTGTATTTTATTCACTAGGTGGCAGTGCGGTACGGTATCAATCGACTTGCAGAAATCAAGGAACACTGCAGGAATCTGAGTGCCGGAGTCGACTACTTTCTGGGATTCTTCGACGAACAGAGCGAGCTGGGTTTCACACGATCGGAACCCATCCTCATTCGTACATAAGACATTTATCGATCTTCAGAAATGACACAATACGCGAACATAAACCACGTTCCGAAACTCTACAATCTCTCGGCACATGAGGATACATTCCTAGCAAGTGAATAACATGCTCTAAATTCGTAGCATAGACTACTTCTGAAGAGTTCTGATGGGTGAGCTCTATAAGGCTATACCAAGTAATTTCGTAAAATCTCTATACATAAGAATATTACATGGTGTTGACATATGCAGGTTTCTGAATGCGGATTCCTAGAGGTGAGCATACTGCGTGGTATTCTCGTTCTTATCGTATATTTTCAAAGTTCTTGTGTAGCCCCACAGACATATTGTATGGTAACCCAGTAATACAGCCAGTGTTTGAGAGGAGAGGTGTGTGGACTGCAGCCGTACCGCTAAGTCAGGCGCCAGACTGTTGGCAATAGCTTTGTGTGTGTGAAGTAGCAAAGAATGTTAGGCCGACATGGGCACAAGTGTTGTCAAAACGGCGTGCTCAGCGGGATTGCCGCAAAGCGCCATCGAAATCAATGCACTGGCGCTAACCTAACGTGTGTCAGTGTGTGACTCTAGGAGGCGCATTCGCAAAACTTACGCGCACTGCCGAGTATATTTATTTATTTATAAGTGTCCCTAAAATAACATGTAATGCATATACTGTTGAATATCATATATGTTTATATATACAAGGATTACAAAATACATACACATGATTATATTCCACCTGGTGACCAGAATTCCGCTGTACGAACTGCCTTAACATTGGCGACAACCAGATCGTCCATCGAGACAGGTTCTGCCAGTTCCCTGCTGTTGAGTAGGTGCTGGCGATATTGAGGTTCACCACACTCACGTAGCAAGTTCTCTGAGATGCATCCCCATCTCTCCATGTTTACCTTACACTGAGGTAATCCAGTTCTCAGTCTACTGAAAACCTTTCATGCCTCGTACAGGAGATGGTGACCTGGAGCAAGTTCTTCTTTGGGGTCATTCCAAGATTCCCCTGATGATGAACTAAGCCAGAGTTGTATTCTAAGCATCGCAGGTGGTATTGCAATTGGCTGGGTTGCCTGCAGGAAACTTTTTCTCGATTTCAGTCTTGGTGACTGAGGTTCATGTCCAAACAGGGGATGTCTTGGGTCTGTCTCCTGCTTCTTTCTTTCCATTTCAGCTGCAATTCACCTTCGGATATCTAAAGGTGCTACGCCCAAGAGATTGTGTAAATAGGGGGCAGTCAGGTAATTGCAGAACATTTAGTGTCACAGCTCGCTTGGACGATGGTGGTGTGCTGCGCGGGCGGCCAATGAAGCTTCCGACGGAGGACTGCAGTTCCAATCTGTAGTGGGGCCACGGTTCGAACCCTCTGATTTCTCAAGGAACTTGGAGCCAGCCAGCAGCGGGCCAGACAAGATGTTCGGGCAGTGCTGTCGGCTCTTCCCTGGAGGTGAGGGGGTCACATCCCGACTGCTGCAGAGGACATCCATTCACCAGCATCCGCCTTCCGCCATCCTGGGGAACGGGTCGCCGTGGCGCGAGTGCCCCTTGCCTCCCGAGGGTTCAGTCCGCTGCTCGTGGCCTAGTGGCTAGTGTTGCTGCCTCTGGATCGCGGGGTCCCGAGCTCGATTCCCTGGCGGGTCGAGGATTTTCTCCGCCTTGGACTGAGTGTTTGTGTTGTCTTCATCATTTCATCATCATTTGGGAAGAGGTGAGACTGGAAATGGAAAGATTGGCTATTTGTATGGGCGCTGATGACCACAATGTTGAGTGCCCCACAAACCAACATCATCGTCATCACCGGAGAGTTCGCTGATGGGGTAGCGTGCATCGCTGTGGCTGTTGCAACTGGGCCACGAGCAACAGGGCCGTGTCCTCAGTTAAGCAGAGCGACCAAACCCCCAAGTGAGCGTAAACAGAGTGATCAGGACGCGGCAACGGAAAATACAATGTCTGCAGACTGCCGCAGCGCCTCTCTACAGCCGTGAGCTGCCCTGTGCCCCGCCCCACGGGCTACACTCCAGTACCCCCATGCCTCTAGAGACTTCTGCGGTTATTTGTGCTGAATTCTGACATGAGACTTCTGAATGTCAGTTCTGCATCCCCAATTGCCAGTAGTGTAAACATGTCATGTCAGATACCTCTGGAACTCTGGAAGATACTAAACCGTGATGAGGAGTGCAGTGTACGTCGTAACAGCAGGCCCCTGCTATCCTGAGCACTCACAACGTTGGTCAGTAAAAGGCTTATCGCAGAAACACCATTGTTGAACGAAGCACACATGTATCCATCTGAAATGATTTAGAAATACTGTGGAAACGTCGGTTGCCTATAGCACCCTTATACACTAAAGAGTCAAAGAAACTGGTACACCTACCTAATATCGTGTAGAACCCCCGCGAGCACGCGAATGTGCTGCAACGCGACGTGGCGTGGCCTCGACTAATGTCTGAAGTAGTACTGGAGTTAATGATTCCATTAATCCTGCAGGGATGTCCATAAATCCATAAGAGTACGAGGGGGTGGAGATTTCTTATCAACAGCACGTAGTAAGGTATCCCAGATACGCTCAATAATGATCATGTCTGAGGAGCCTGGTGGCCAGCAAAGCGTTTAAACTCAGAAGAGTGTTCCTGGGGCCACTGTGTAACAATTCGGGACGGGGGTGTCGCATTGTCTTGCTGAAATTGTCTAAGTCAGTCGGAATCCACAATGGACATGAATGGATGCAGGTGATCAGACAGGATGCTTACGTACGTGTCACCCGTCAGAGTCGTATCTAGTCGTATCAGGAGTAACATATCACTCCAACTGCACACGGCCTACACCATTACAGAGCCTCCACCTGCTTGAACAGTCCCCTGTTGACATGCAGGGTCCATGGATTCATGAGGTTGTCTGCATACTAGTAAACTTCCATCCGCGCGATACAATTTGAAACGAGGCTCGTCCGACCAGACAATATGTTTCCAGTCATCAAAAGTCCAATATCGGTGTTGACAGGCCCGGGCAAGGTTTAAAGCTTTGTGTCGTGCAGTCATCAAGGGTACACGAGTGGGCCTTCGGCTCCGAAAGCGCGTATCGATGACGTTTCGTTGAATGGATCGCTCGTTGACAGTTGTTGATCGCCCAGCGCTGAAATCTGCAGCAATTTGCAGAAGGGTTGCACTTCAGTCGTCGTAGGTCCCGTTCTTGCAGGATGTTTTTCCGGCCGCATCGATGTCGGAGATTTGATGTTTTACTGGATATCTGATATTCCAGAACACTTGTGAAACGGTCGTACGGGAAAATCCCCAGTTCATCGCTACCTCGGAGATGCTGTGTCCCATCGCTCGTGCAACACCACGTTTAAACTCTATTTAATCTTGATAACCTGCCATTGTAGCAGCAGTAACCGATCTAACAACTGCGCTAGACACTTGTTGTCCTATATAGGCGTTGCCGACCGCAGCGCCGTATTATGCCTGTTTACGTTTCTCGGTAAGCATGCCTATATGCCTACATCAGTTTCCTTGGCGCTCCATTGTAGATGCACGTAGACCAATGCGATTAACCCTTTCAGTCAAGCACTCCTCTCTTGGAATCTTTTGTATGGGGTGTTTCAGACGTGAAATTCGCTGATTTCAATGGAAAACTGATTGATTTGCTGTATGTGTGAATTATAGTACATACCTATGCCCATTCCCTGTTCTGCGGTTTTGGATAGTCGTCTTTTATCTTCTTCGGTGGCAAACCTGTTACAGTTGTCAGCGTTTATCTAGTACACAGCAATGCAAGACAATGGCCAGTCTATAGGGCTAGTGTATCACGTCTACAACTATTCGAAAAACCTGGAAGTACAACACTTACGCGCTACTTCTGCTAAGCTATAAAATTTGACTTAGAAAACCGACGACGTGGGTCAAAAGAGCTTCACCGTAGATACAAAATGCTAGAAAACAGTTTCAGCTCTAAATTCTTTATGTAATTCGAACATTCTTGGTAAAAGGACCAGCAACTTAATTGTGGTTACTAATTATTCAGATTTTTGCGCGTTTCCGCACAGTCTCTTGGTGGTGACTAGCTTCGAACGTTAACGTTCATTCTCAAACCATTGCCTACAGAGGTTATATTGCTATAAAATACAGAAGCCCAAACAATTATCAATATGCAGTGTGCACAGCTTGTTGTAACACAAATATCGAATAAGACATACCAGCATTTCAACTGTTTGTAAGAGCACATCACTGACACATGTCGTCTATAATACAAATCCACATTTGTAACGACGTCGCCATAGTCTCATAAAATTTGATTTGTCTTTCTGTTTTATTTTTATACAAAGGTGGTTTGAAAAGTTTCGGAACGGAACAGAAAAACAAGTACTTACATCACTGGAACTTTTTTTATTTCTCAATGTAGTCTCCTTGTAGATTAATGCACGTGGTCTAACGATGTTCCAGTGCCTTGATCCCATCTCCAAAATGAGCTTCCTCCAGGTCTGCAAAACAGTCGTCAACCCCGGCTATCAATTCTTCGTTTGAAGTGAATCTTCGTCCGCCAAGAAACATTTTCTGTTCTGGGAAGAGATGGAAGTCTGACGGGGGTGAATAAGGCGCATGTGCAAAAGTTCATACCTTAGTTCGTGTAAATTTGGCATGGCGACGGCGCATGTGCTCAGGCGCACATTGTCTTGATGGAAGATGACTTTCTTCCTTGCTAAACCAGGCCTTTTTTCGCGTATTTTTGTTGCAATTTATCCAGGAGGTTAGCACAGTATTCTCCAGTAATTGTTTGCCCAGTGGGGAGAGAATCTACGAACAGAATCCCCTTCGCATCCCAGAACACTGATGCCACGACCTTTCTCGCCGAAGGAATTGCCTTTCCTTTCTTTGGTGGCGGAGAATCAGCACTTTCAATCGGCGATCCTCCATGACCATTTTGTGCACTTTTGCAATGATTTCTGGAGTATTGATACATCTTGGCCGACCACTGTGCGGATCATCTTCTAAGCTCCCCCGACCGAATTTAAATTCATTTGTCCACTTGGCAACAGTTGAATATGAAGAAGCAGAGTCCCCCAGTGTATTCTGGAAATCGGCATGAATGTCCTTTACTTTCATACCTTACTTTACGAAGTACTTAATCACTGCTCGAATTCCGATTTTCTCCATCTTCGCAAATCACTACGCGGGAACAAGGACAGAACCACGTCACTACCAAGCTCTTTCCCAAGAACATTGACGTGACACGTGTTTAAAAGCAACAGTCCAATGAATATCACGTGAACAATTCGTTGCGCTTACGCTGACCTCTTGTGGGGGATTCCGAGAACTTTGCAAACCATCCTCGTAGTTAAGCGTTCTGTTCATTACCCACATATTGGTTGAAATCAGTGCAGATTTTCGATTATACCATTATCATGATTGTACCTCGAGTCGCAGCAAGTGAAGCGGGCAAAAAGGGATACAAACGTCCCAAAAATGAGATCGACAGGAAGTGCAAAATGGCTAAGCAGGGATGGCTAGAGGACAAATGTAAGGAGGTAGAGGCTTATCTCATGAGGGGTAAGATAGATACTGCCTACAGGAAAATTAAAGAGACCTTTGGAGAAAAAAGAACCACTTGTAGGAATATCAAGAGCTTTGATGGAAACCCAGTTCTAAGCAAAGAAGGGAAAGCAGAAAGGTGGAAGGAGTATATAGAGGGTCTCTACAGCGGCGATGCTCTTGAGGACAATATTATGGAAATGGAAGAGGAGGTAGATGAAGATGAAATGGGAGATACGATACGGCGTGAAGAGTTTGACGGAGCACTGAAAGACCTGAGACGAAACAAGGCCCCGGGAGTAGACAACATTCCATCAGAACTACTGACAGACTTGGGAGAGCCAGTCCTGACAAAACTCTACCATCTGGTGAGCAAGATGTATGAGACAGGCGAAATTCCCTCAGACATCAAGAAGAATATAATAATTCCAATCCCAAAGAAAGCAGGTGTTGACAGATGTGAAAATTGCCGAACTATCAGTTTAATAAGTCACTGCTGGAAAATACTAACGCGAATGCTTTACAGACGAATGGAAAAACTGGTAGAAGCCGACCTCGGGGAAGATCAGTTTGGATTCCGTAGAAATATTGGAACACGGGAGGCAATACTGACGCTACGACTTATCTTAGAAAATAGATTAAGGAAAGGCAAACCCACGTTTCCAGCATTTGTAGACTTAGAGAAAGCTTTTGACAATGTTCACTGGAATACTCTCTTTCAAATTCTGAAGGTGGCAGGGATAAAATACAGGGAGCGAAAGGCTATTTACAATTTGTACAGAAACCATATGGCAGTTATAAGAGTCGAGGGACACGAAAGGGAAGCAGTGGTTGGGAAGGGAGTGAGACAGGGTTGTAGCCTCTCCCCGATGCTATTCAATCTGTATATTGAGAAAGCAGTAAAGGAAACGAAAGAAAAGTTCGGAGTAGGTATTAAAATCCATGGAGAAGAAATAAAAACTTTGAGGTTCGCCGATGACATTGTAATTCTGTCAGAGATAGCAAAGGACTTGGAAGAGCAGTTGAACGGAATGGATAGTGTCTTGAAAGGAGGGTATAAGATGAACATCAACAAAAGCAAAACGAGGATAATGGAATGTAGTCGAATTAAGTCGGGTGATGCTGAGGGAATTATAGTACGAAATGAGACACTTAAAGTAGTAAAGGAGTTTTGCTATTTGAGGAACAAAATAACTGATGATGGTCGAAGTAGAGAGGATATAAAATGTAGACTGGCACTGGCAAGGAAAGCGATTCTGAAGAAGAGAAATCTGTTAACATCGAGTATTGATTTAAGTGTCAGGAAGTCGTTTCTGAAAGTATTTGTATGGAGTGTAGCCATGTATGGAAGTGAAACATGGACGATAAATAGTTTGGACAAGAAGAGAATAGAAGCTTTCGAAATGTGGTGCTACAGAAGAATGCTGAAGATTGGATGGGTAGATCATATAACTAATGAGGAGGTATTGAATAGAATTGGGGAGAAGAGGAGTTTGTAGCACAACTTGACTAGAAGAAGGGATCGGTTGGTAGGACATGTTCTGAGGCATCAAGGTATCACCAATTTAGTATTGGAGGGCAGCGTGGGGGGTAAAAATCGTAGAGGGAGACCAAGAGATGAATACACTACGCAGATTCAGAAGGATGTAGGCTGCAGTAGGTACTGGGAGATGAAGAGGCTTGCACAGGATAGAGTAGCATGGAGGGCTGCATCAAACCAGTCTCAGGACCACAACAACAACAACCTCCAGTCGCAGCCCCTGTTCCATTATCTCGTTTTTAATTGCTTCCTTCGACTGCACTGGCTATTTACATTGTTCGGAAATTCCCGTTACAAATTTCTAGGAGTTGTAGAGGGGAGTGAGAACATAATATTCTGAACAGGAATCGATGCCCGGAAACGTACCGTTTCTGTGCTACACCCGTTTGAAAACATGTTTGCTAGGTAGGTATGCATCAGGATAGTCATAGTGGGGGATGGTTACGTCGTATCGGCTGGTGTCATTTGCCATCTATCCTACCTCTCTGACCTGAATTGAGTCTCATTCATGTGTCTGTTGTGATTGATAGGGCAAGGCAACGTGGTTGAGTACACGTCTGCAGAATACACCGAGGTGATCCTTCTGAATGGTGAAGCTCACAGTGACGAGCTGCTAGTCGCCTTTATCAAGATCGTTCTCCACGACGTCCGACTCCATCGCATACATTTTTCGCCACAATTATGCAGCACCTTCGAGAAAAGGGTTCCTTCACTGTCAGCAGGCGTGACTGTGGCGCTGCAAGGAAACGAGCTGCAAGTGGCCGTACTGCATCACGTTGAAGACAACCCGTCTACAAGCACATCAGCAATTTCTTTGGCTATTAATGAGTAGAACTGTAAAAGAAGTCATGTACTGGGCCACGCCTAGTCAATTACTTGTAAAAGTGATAGCGTCACCAACGCATTTTCAAACGTTTCCTGGCATGGATTTCAGTTCAAATTACACCTGTTAGATCGGTTACTGCTGCTGCAATGGCAGGTTATCAATATTTAAGCGAGGTTGGACGTGGTATTATAGTCGGTGCACGAGCGATGAGACACAGCATCTCCGAGGTAGCGATGAACTGGGGATTTTCCCGTACGACCATTTCATAAGTGTACTGTGAATATCAGGTATCCAGTAAAACATCAAATCTCCGACATCGATGCGGCCGGAAAAACATCCTGCAAGAACGGGACCAACGACGACTGAAGTGCAACCCTTCTGCAAATTGCTGCAGACTTCAACGCTGGACCATCAGCAAGTATCAGTGAGCCAACCATTCAATAAAACGTCATCGATATGGGCTTTCGGAGCCGAAGACCCACTCGTGTACCCTTGGTGACTGCACGACACAAAGCTTTAAGCCTCGCCTGGGCCTGTCAACACCGACATTGGGCTGTTGATGACTGGAAACATGTTGCCTGGTATGACGAGTCTCGTTTCAAATTGTATCGAGCGGATGGATTTGTACTAGTTTGGAGACAGCCTCATGAATCCATGGACCCTGCATGTCAACAGGGGACTGTTCAAGGTGGTGGAAGCTCTGTAATGGTTCAAATGGCTCTGAGCACTATGGGACTTAACAGCTGTGGTCATCAGTCCCCTAGAACTTAGAACTACTTAAACCTAACTAACCTAAGGACATCACACACATCCATGCCCGAGGCGGGATTCGAACCTGCGACCGTAGCAGTCGCACGGTTCCGGACTGCGCACCTAGAACCGCGAGACCACCGCGGCCGGCTCTGTAACGGTGTTGTGTGTTGCAGTTGGGAGTGATATGGGACTTCTGACCGTCTGAATACAACTCTGACGGGTGACACGTACGTAAGCATCTTGACTGCTCACCTGCATCCATTCATGTCCATTGTGGATTCCGACGGACTTGGGCAATTCTAACAAGACGATGCGACACCCCCGTCCCGAATTGCTACACAGTGGCCCCAGGAACACTCTTCTGAGTTTAAACGCTTCCGCTGGCCACCAGATTCCTCAGACATGAACATTATTGAGCATATCTGGGATACCTTACAAAGTGCTGTTCATAAGAGATCTCCACCCCCATGTAATCTTACGGATTTATGGACATCCCTGCAGGATTAGCCGGCCGCTGTGGCCGAGCGGTTCTAGGCGCTTCAGTCCGGAACTGCGCTGCTGCTACGGTCGCAGGTACGAATCCTGCCTCGGGCATGGATGTGTGTGATGTCCTTAGGTTAGTTAGGTTTAAGTAGTCTAGGGGACTGATGACCTCAGGTGTTAAGTCCCATAGTGCTCAGAGTCATTTGAACCTGCAGGATTAATGGTGTCAGTTCACTCCAGTACTACCTCAGACATTAGTCGAGTTCACGCCACGTCGTGTTGGGGCATTTCTGCGTTCGCGCGGGGGTTGTACACGATATTAGGCAGGTGTACCAGTTTCTTTGGCTCTTCAGTGTATTATCTACTCACTCCCCTGTGCGAGTCCTGGAGGTCTGTAACGGAAATTTCGGAACATGCTGTTTTTGAGAATCTTAAGATCATACTATATAGGCCAGTAATTTTGATTTAGTTTGCTCCTACTTGACCCCATCTCCAGTTTCTTGTATTAAGACTTTATCATCTGCAAACACTAGTGCCGCTGTATTAGCGTCTTTATCTAATTTAATTCCCGACTCGCACAGTAAACACTTGCAGCAGACTGATAGGACGATGTGATGTCCTTGTATGCGTATTCCGTCTGTATACCTCATTGACGGAAAAGGACAACGAAGTTAAAGAAGTACGTAGAATGCTCAGGTCTCATCTATTCAAGATAAGAATCAGAAATTTCGGTACCGTGGTAGACGGTGAATCTTTAAAAAACTCAAGAGCTGTAATTTGAATCTGACGTTTTTGGTGTCAGTTGGTAGTGCGTAGTAGGCAAGCTCCGTGCAGTCAAAGTGCAGTACGGTTCGTTACCAAGTAACCTCGGCAACAGCCCATTACGATGTTAATGCAGACAGATCGTCATAAGTGCAGTGTCCTTGCAGCGGGACATTAGCATGGCGACAGCCGGCTTGCCGTCGTGTTGTCGACGACGCACTGGAAACGAAAGCGACTTTTCGTGCTTTATCCATCGACTGCTCACGTCTTCCATTATTATCTCTGCAAGTCTTTGTAGAAGCGAAATAATCTACACGTACATCTAATCACGCAACGCACTGTACACTGCGCGGCGGAGGGTATTTCGTAATAAGTACAACGATTTTCTGCCCCCATTTTCTGTCCCACTGAATTCGCTTATTGAACGAAGATAAAAATGACTGTCTGTATGCCTCTACACTCGACATAATCTGTCTTACTTGTATATTATTCTCATGATTCCCAGCGAGAAACATGATTTAGTAGAAGAAAATACCGCAGCCTTGCTCGATTTTTAGTTTATGTAAATATATGAAACAGAGTTCCGCAAGAATTACGTCGTATTTTTTCTTAGGAGTCCCATTCAACTTCACGGAGCATCTCCATTTACGGTTCCGTACCTTTGTCTGTAAGAAAACGGAACCCTTTCTTAAAGGACCACTTTCTTGCCTGCCTGTCTGTCTGTCTGTCTCTATCGGTCCAACTGTTAAGATGGGTAGAGGTACAATGTTGAAATTTAAGTCGCATACTAAGGTCTACCGTCTCTTGGCGGTGAAAACAATTTAAGCTTTTAAGCCAGTGCAGTCAAAAGATAAGGTTATTTATGTCTCACATTTTGATACTCCCTAACACACTCAACGCAACCTATAGGGTACTTCCAGTTGACCTGGAATCATGAAATCATGAAGTTTGGCAAGATGCAAGGTTTGACAGTACAAGTAAACGGAAAAAATCCGAAAATTGTGAATTTCTAATTATATCACAGGAAAATATTTCTTTTGTCATTTGTTATCCGACTTCTAACTTAAAACATTCTCGAAAGACTTTGAATTCTAGGAATCGATGTCTTGCCAGTATAAAAGTCGATAACTGGCAAAAATCATCGACATTGGCTATTCCCAGGATGAATGACCTGTCTGTCTACATAATTAAATTTGTACGGAACCCTCGCAACGCGAGTACTACTTACAATTGCCCACTTTTTGACATTCGTATGGGCTATTTCAACCACATACCGTCTTAGTAGCGTGCACCGATTCCTGTTCTCAGGCATACTTGATGGGGACCACTATCGCTGGAGCAGTACTCTAGAGTCGGTCGCAGTTGCGTCTTCTATGCGGTTTCCTATGCAGATGCACTATACGTGCGTTCCTGCAGTTCTTCCAAAAAATCTAAGTTTCCCATCTGCCACCCCTAATACGTAGCAACGATAGTGACCGAAGCAGAAGATATGAATTAAAATTGATGCTGAGGCCGAGACTCGAGTCCAGGTCTTCTTGCTTGAGAGGCAGAAATGCTAACCATTACACCACCACAGCACAATGGTCAACATTGATGCACGAACTACCTAAGTTGAGTGCCCTCCCCAACACAAACTTCAGTTCACACCTTCTGCTTATTTTCCCTTACACTGTCACTACTGCCAGGGCTCTCCGACATTGGAATAGCACCCCAGGGGAGGGCAATCAACTTAGATAGTTCGTGCAGGAGTGTTGACCATTGTGCTGCGATCGTGCAATGGTTGCAGTCTGCTTTCGGCTGCGGTGGGGCGAGGACGTCCGCTGCGCACCGCCGTGCGCGACCGTGAGCGCTCGCTTGTGTTTACCTTCTCGCGGCGCGAGTTGTATTTGTTCCAAGTTCAGTGCGACTATGGCACACACATGGCGTCACGATACGATCAAAATTACTTTCCAACCAGATCACGCGCCTCCTCGAGCCTATGAAATAGAACAGTTCATACGCAACGATCTACGTTTAGATCCGGCGACTGTCGTCGGAATACATTTTTCTATAACGGCGAGCGTGGTTAATGTTAAAATGACCAGTGCAGAGGTCTGCGCGACAGTGGTGTTGGGGGTTTAAGGGCGCTGCGACAGTGGTGTCTAAATACTCGAACTCTCTCAGATTCAAACATTCTGACGGGCATATCGGTGCAGTGACGGTGGATCATGCAGGCATGATCCTAAGGACTGTAAGGGTTTTTGAGCTCCCCTTCAAGGTCCCTAAGGAAGTTGTCAGGGACGCCTTCCGACCATATGGCAATGTTATCAGCCACGTTGCAGAAAAGTGGCAAACTTTCTGGACGTATAAGGTCTACAATGGTGTGCGCCAAATTAAACTTGAGCTCAAGAAACATGTGCCGTCCTATTTGAACATCGGTGGCTGTCGTGCAATCATCATGTACGACGGTCAACCGCCTACCACTTCCGGATGTGGGCAGGAAGGCCATGTTCGATCGAGCTGCTTACAACGTAGAATTACGCAGATACCAGTGGGAGACTCCGTTTCCCCGACGGGGACGACAATCATGCCCCTCACGTACGCTCAGACGACGATGCGCACCATAGTTGAGGACGAAACGGGCGATCAGACACGTCCATCGACGTCAGCAGTACCAAGGGAGGAAGAGGAAGGACCCTCGGTGCCAACCCATATGTCGCCCCCTCCACAGCAACAACAGCAGCAACAGTCCCACGGACTCCAGACGCAACATAACATTCAGAACGCGATGGACGTGGACGCGAACATTGTCCCGACCGCGGCTTTCCTAGCGGAAGGTGATACGACGCTGGATTGCCTCCCACATTCGGATACGGATGTCCACGTTCGAAAGCAACGTTCGCCTCGACGACGCAAGCGACGTCTGCGGACCCCTTCTGACGATTGCCTCCTACACACTGCCGGTCAAGAAGGTGACATCTCATCAGACGGCATGGATGCTGCGTCTGCTGAGGATCTAAGTGGTGTAGAAGGTTCACTTGTCCATACTACGAGTGCCCAGTTACTTCTTGCACCACAGACGCAGAAGGTCGCGTCGATGGATGGCGCTCCGTCTACCTCTACCAAAGACGACTTACGTGAGAGAGATTTAGGTGCCGATCAGCTACACAGCATCGTGTTGCACCCACTGTGGTCGGACGATGTTGAGGAACTTCCTGAAGAGGGCACGGGTGACAGGGGAGGGGGTGGCGATGGGGATGCCATTCCTAGCGTGAAAGACTCATAATTTGTAACGGGTTTGGTGGGTCCGGCATCTCTTGCGGTTAGCTTCGATTGCCATGGCGTCTACCCTAGGTGAAGAGGCTAGGCAGCACACCTTTCGCCTTGCCACAATCAATATCAACGCGATAAGGGCACCACACAAACTGACAATGCTACAACGCATGCTTGATGCGGCGGACATCGACGTGGCCCTCTTACAGGAAGTATGTGTCTCTAGTTTCCTTGACTTCTACGGATATACCGCCCACATCTCCCACGCCTCTTCTACCGATTGTGGTGTGGCTGTTCTGCTACGGGACGGTTTGGTGGCTACGGACGTACTGTACTTATCGAGTGCAAGAGGCATGGCAGTAACTGTCAACGGTGTACGACTCATCAATGTACATGCCCCTTCAGGATCAGGGAGACGGAGAGATCGGGCCCGCTTTTTTTCGGAAGATATTACGCGTCTATTTACGGGCCGCGTAGACGATATGGTGATCGGAGGAGATTTTAACTGTGCATTATCTCCGTCTGATCAGCAGCCACATCACGTCCCGTGTGCGGAATTGGAAATGCTAGTGCGTGACCTCCACCTGATCGACACGTGGCGCCACATCCATGGCCCAGCTCCTGGTTACACCCATTATACAAGTAATTCATCAAGTCGGTTAGACAGGATTTACGTCACACGCACCCTTTCGACGGCGACGAGAGGAGCAGAGCTCTGGCCCACTGCATTCACCGACCATACAGCCTATATTTGCACCATTGCCCTCCAACCTGCACGTGTGTGGCGCAGTAGGCCCCCCTGGAAACTGAATGTCGCCTATCTGGACGAGCCGGCATGTAAAGGTGCTATCGAAGAGTCGTGGAACGCGTCCTTACAGCGTCGTGGTCGTTACCGATCGACCCTCAGTTGGTGGATTGAATGTGCGAAGCCTGTTCTTAGGCGCACCTTCATGGCTTATGGCCGGGAAGCGGCGGCATGGAGGAGGAGCACGGAAAACTTTTATTACACCGTCCTACGGGAATGTCTTGCTATGGAGCCCTCACCTGACAGGCAGATCATAGTCAATCGCGCGAAAGCGCAGCTCGTCTCCTTAGCACGCCATCATTTACAAGGCGCTGTTATACTGTCGCGTGCTCCAGACATGATACAATCAGAAAGGCCATCTATGCACCACGTGCTCCTAGAACGCAGGAGGCGCCGTAGGGCACTGGTAACCGACGTGATAACGGACGACGGACGACACGTGGCAGAACAAGCAGATATAGCAGAAGCCTTCTATGGGCATTACGCTCAACTTTATTCAGCAGTGCTCCCTGATATGGCGACGGTAGACACCGTTTCAGCACATGTCCACGGTACAGTTCCACCAGACATGGTACCGACTTTACTGGGAGAACTGACAGAAGAGGAAGTGCTCGACGCCATTGGTAAAGGTGCTCCCCATAAATCACCAGGAATCGATGGATTACCATTAGAGTTCTATCGAGCATTTAAACAACTGTTGGTACCGTGTTGGGTTGAAATTTGTCAGGAATTGATGTCCCCGGGTATAACATTGCCTGCACCGTTCTTGGAAGGTCTGATTGTCCCAATCCATAAGCCGAAGGGACGGAATCATATCCGCGAGTATCGCCCCTTAACGTTATTGAACAGCGTCTTCAAGATCTTTTCGAGGCTGCTATCAGAGCGTCTTCGCGGCACACTATTGCACGTCCTGTCCAGCGATCAGATGTCCTTGGGGGGACCCAACATCAGAACTGCGTTATGTCGTTACAGAGATCTCATCTCCCTTGCACGGGTGAGACGTTTGCCGGCAGCCCTGGCGTCTATGGACTTTAGCCACGCTTTTGACCGTGTGGGCCACACTTTCCTCACGGCCGTTCTACGGCGCATGGAATACCCCGACCCCTTTATCACAGTGTTGACACTTCTTCTGCATGGTGCTACTTCTCGAGTTCTTGTTAATGGAAGACTGACGGCACCCATGCCGATCCGCCGGTCAGTACGGCAGGGATGTCCATTATCAACATTGTTATTGGCATTGGCCTTAGAACCCTTGTTGTGTGGTCTCCGAGACAGGCTCACTGGGATACAGTTCGGCGGCTCCATCTATCGCTGCACCGCATATGCGGATGATTTGATGATTGTCATACGAGGAGCTGACGATATGGCCGCGGCGTTGGACTGGATTGCAACCTACGGTACAGCTTCTGGTAGCCAAATCAACGTTGACAAGTCTATCGCCTTGAGCATCGGGATTGGGCTACCGCAGGAACACATTGCCCCCTTACGCTTCAGTGATACTGTACGCTGCTTGGGCTTAGATTTCATGAACGACATGCGACGCGCGACGACGCTCAATTATCGACGCCTTCTTAACCAAATTAGGGCCGGAATTGCAAATCAGCGCTTGCGATCCCTCAACATCGTTCAGCGGGCGTATTATGCCAATGTATACCTTGCGTCCCGCATACCGCATGTCGCCCAAACGCTACCCATTCCGAAACCCTTGGCTCGTAGCATTATGGCAGCGCTGGGGTACTTCGTCACCGCTGGTATGTTACTGAAGATCAGATACGTATCTCTTACCCTCCCCAAGGAAAAAGGTGGTCTCGGCCTAGTTAACGCCCATGACAGGGCCATTGCCCTCTATGTTAGCTCACATTTATGTCTGCTGCGCCGTTGTCCTACGAGCCTCACGAGTCTGCTTCTGACGGCGTTACGACCTGCTTCACTGACAGCGCCGGTGCCACTACAGGACATCCCAGCGCCCCTCTTTTATATAGGACGTTTCTATTTAGAACAAAGTTATTGCAGTGTAGCGCTCACGACACCACAAATGGCCACAACTCGACGCCTATATCATGACATGCTGCAACGCCGCCGTCGAACTAAAATATCCTGACATACGGTGGCGCGTGGTGTGGAAGACTGTACACGATGCCATGCTTGATTCCGATGTTGTTTCCCAATGGTACGTAGTCGTTAATGGGAAGCTGGTGACGCAAGAACGTCTCTACAATATCCACATGGCAGAATCTCCCAATTGTGTGAGTTGTAATACAGTAGATTCTGACGAGCACCACCTCAGCTGTGGAGAGGCGGAACCGGTTTGGCACCTAGTGCGGCAGATGCTGGCTTATCTCTTGCGAGTTAGGCCGGAGCATATATCTGCACGCACGTTATTGTTTCCGGATGAGACATTTTACCCCAAGACTCGTACCAACTCCGTCACCTGGATACATGGACATGCGGTCCATTAGCTCTGTCGTGACGGACACAAGAATTTCCTTGACTTCTGGCTCTATTTGCAAGAAAGACATCATGCTATTTCTGGGCATACCAGATATCGACAGTGCTTCGCAAACTACCTATGGAGTGCCTTTCACAGCCCGCCGTGCAGCTGGAATGTTCCAGGCAGTGGCAGATGAGGTCGGAACGAACTGCAAACGAGCATATATTGAACAATCTTTATCAGTGGGCGCAGTCGCTGGGAAGCCTAACTACGACGTGGTAGCTTTCTTTTTATGTTATTTATGTTTCATATCTTCGATGGTGTCTTCATTCTGTTTTAGTTTTCCAGGCTTGATTAACTATGACTGTTCGCACATTGATATCTATATACATAAAAAAGATTTAAAAAAAGTGGGCAGGAGACCTGCGCTCGAATCCAAATTAATACACAAGAACAAAATAAGAACAAAATGACCAACAAATAAAATAAAATAAAGTATTATACCCTTTCCTTTCTCCTTTTATTTTTTTTAATAAAAAGTTCAGAGGCATATTTAATTTTTGTTCGTTGGCGGAACCTGAAGTGGTGGCGAACGGACGTCCTAGTTAGCTTTAGGATGAAAGTGGCGGTGGCACTAGCTTTGTTTTTGTGTTTAGGCTAGATAGGTTTTTGGGGGTAGTATGGGTGATAGGGGCCAACACCTGAAGTGGAAGAGGTAATTTTCTTTCTTCATATAAAAAAATAATAAATAAATAAAAAAATAAATAAAAAAACCAAAAAAATGGTTTGCATGATTCATGTTAACCCATTAAAGAAAAAAGATGGTAGAGCACTTGCCCGCGAAAGGCAAAGGTCCCGAGTTCGAGTCTCATTAAAAAAAAGAAATAAAAGAAACAAAAAATTAAAAAAAAACAATAAAAAAAAGGTTAGCATTTCTGCCTAGCAAGCGAGAAGACCTGAGTTCGAGTTCCAGCTACAGCACAAATTTTAATTCATTTCTTCTGCTTCGGTCATTATCGTAGATAATGGAGAGACTTAAATGTCTCAGGGAAACATTTAATTATAAGATCTATAAGATCACCTATGGTACAGCCCTGGCAGTAGTGACACTATAAGGGAAAATAAGCAGAAGACATGAATTGAATTGAAGTTTGTGTTGGGGAGGGCACTCAACTCAGGTAGTTCGTGTAGCAATGTTGACCATTGTGCTGATAATGAAGAGACTTAAATGTCTCAGGGAAACATTTAATGATAATACGCAGCATGTTGTGTAGTTTCTTAGTGTTACCTGTAACGACTCACTAGATTTGATGTGTGCAGATGTTCACCACTCATCTTCTAATTGGATACTTCTGGGTTCTTTCTCATTTTTACAGGTGGTACCTTGCATTTATCCACGTTGAAAGAGAGCTGCCATACATTTGAGCAAGTGGAAATATTCTCCATTTCTTATTGCATTTCATTACGACCGGAGCGTTCACCAACACTTTACCATAGAATCAGCGTCGTCACATTGAGGGTCGGACGCCAGAATAAACCAACTTCGCATTTCGACGTTCTGAGTTTGCTGTGGTAGATAGTGTAGAAAATCATAAACATTCAAGAGGCAAAACAAACCAAGACAGTTTAGGGAAATTGGGAGATATTTTTCATGTTGGCACTTTTAGAGTATCTCAAATATACATTTATCTCTGGCTCGAAAGTAAACTAAATCGAGTGACAAGATGGCGGACCGACTTGTAGACGTAAGTTCAACTGGATCAAATAACAGTGATGATGACGCTGAGTGTGCGTCCAGCAACGAATACGTGCTATCCTCCGGCCAATCAAGTAGTGAAGGTCATTTTTATTGTAAAAACGACTTAAATTTGATTTTTAAAAAAAAGGTGTGTAATGTTCTTTTATTGCGTGCAATTGCATGCACCTATGGTCAAGTGCGAAAGTGAACGAACTACATGAGTGTGTGCTGTGTTGCCATCTAGGTAGTGAAATGCGAACTGTGTGGTGAAATACTCACAACCATCGATAGAAACGTGTTTTTTTAGTAACAGTCTGATAGCGTTGCTGACGACACTGCTGACACTATTTGATAAATTGTTTATATATAATGAGAACATAAGAAAACAATACTAATGTTGGATGTCGCTTTCAAATCTCTTCATTCCAAGAATCCAAGTGTCAAATAAAAAAAAAAAAAGCAAATACGAGTCAATATAAGTATTTTTCGCTCTATACTACGCTTCTCTCTCCCCTCCCGTCCACCTTTCTCAGCAACCCCCTTGAACACTAGCGCAAAAGCCACTTGTAGCTCCTACCGTTACATCTATACCCTTCGCTGCAAGTTGACTGTTTTAAAACTACTTTGGGCAGCCTGCTGTCGCACATTGGAGTTACGTGTCTTATTCCTTTGTTGCCTTAGTTTACAATTACTTCCAGTAATCAATCCACCTCCATAAAAATCACATTTTAGATGCTTGAACTCAGCGTCCATGTTCGTATGACACGTTCCATGTTTCACTTCCATGGAGATCCTGTGGTAGCGGCACGGGTGTGTAATACAATATATGTGTGACCTTGTAGGCTTTATTTTTTCCAGTTCTCGTAACTGCTTTGCATATAAAATTAAATCTTTCAACTATGTAATTAATAACTACATCGTCTAGGACATTAACTCAGATACTTGGTCCTTAATTTTTTTGCGGCTTGATTTTAAATCTTGCAGACAATTTTCTCATAAAAGCCATTTCCTTAATTTTTAGAAATGAACAAATTAAAATTCTCAGTTTTAGAGTGCAAACATTTCTCTTTGTAAACTGTCTTTATTGTTTGTGAGAATCTCCTGGTAATCAGCTTCTTATGAACGTCTATTCTCAAGTGTTACAAATTTTCAGCACCTGAGTTCCCTCGTCAAAGTGGAGGTAAAATAAGGTCGATGACGCTCAGCAGTCTTGTCGGACTTAAGTATTTTTTGAAGTTGAAAAGACTTTTCCTGTCTTTGTCTTGAAACAAATTGTGACGTTTTGTGTCTGCCTTTTCAAATACAGGCATTATTACAGCAATTTTGGAATTAGAAGAAATGCTTTTTTGCAGACAGGACTGGTTTAAACAACCCCGAAATCTTTTTCCATCTGTGAATAAGCTTTAAATTAATTCTATGATGCCTTCAATTCCAGAGTTTCTACCGTTTTCGCTTGTATACAAAATTTACCTTCGTTTGCAGTGCCCTGCGGTTCTGGAACCGCGCGACCGCTACGGTCGCAGGTTCGAATCCTGCCTCGGGCATGGATGTATGTGATGTCCTTAGGTTAGTTAGGTTTAAGTAGTTCTAAGTTCTAGGGGACTGATGACCTCAGAAGTTAAGTCCCATAGTGGCTTGGCTCTGAGCACTATGGGACTTAACATCTGAGGTCATCAGTCCCCTAGAACTTAGAACTACTTAAACCTAACTAACCTAAGGACATCACACACATCCATGCCCGAGGCAGGATTCGAACCTGCGACCGTGGCAGTCGCGCGGCTCCGGACTGCAGCGCCTAGAGCCGCTTGGCCACCGCGGTCGGCGAAGACCCATAGTGCTCAGAGCCATTTGAACCTTTGACTAATTTTCAGGAATGCATACTGAAACTAAAATGATATTTCTAAAAGTTGCAACTTCCAGAGAGTACAAGAGCTCGAAAAATCCAAATGTGAAAGAGGAGTGGAATGATAGCCTTAGCATTCGTAATTTGCTTGATGAGAAACTCTATAAACGTAGGTCCAACTGCGGTCTCTCTTGTGTGATGCGCCCGCAGTCTACGTCTTCAACACACGCCTTTGAGGTGGTGCTCGGTGGCAGCCAGTTCGAATCTTCCTGCAGGAAGAACTCTTCACTGCCAGAGTTTGGCCGACAAGGGGAGAAGAGGTGGTGGAGTCTGGTTCCTGATCATAAGACTTTGCGCCAGTGGCCTGAATTAAATTGCAAACCTATCCGCTGTATCTCATGAAGTGAGGACTTGCTGTTGGTGGTGATCCGTCTGTCGGATGGCGCTGCTAAGACAGGAGGGCACCTTGATGCTGTTAGGGAAGAGCAGTCTGTGCACAGGCAGTGAGCTTAGTCCTCTCCCTCTGCTCACCGTCACACAACGAAAACAGTACACGACGTTTGAAACGCAGCATCAATTCTGAATGCCTTTTTCATCAAAATTAGAGTGTGATTTTCTAATTCTGAGACTACAGGGTGAGTCGGTATGAGAATGTTTATTGATAAGATGGAATCATGGTGACTGGCAGTACAGGACTCTACGTAATTGTGATTTCTTTCCTTATTAACATGGTGATGGGCTCACTGCTTTGTAGAAGTTCGTGGTGCACATTCGAATAAACAGCACGCCGATTTCAAAGCGGTGAGCAGAGAACACGACAGCCAAATGGGACTGGCTGGGGGCGAGGAGCAGGCTCTTGGGTGGTGAATTCTTAGAATGGAGGCCGATACGCCCTTCGCGTAGGGTGCAAGCTGTTGTCCACCTATATCACTGCACAGGCTGATATTCGGTCGGCGAGCAGCGCAGAGCTGAATGCAGGAGGTAGGGGCGGCTCTCCGTGTTTTACGGACCTCCTACGTAGATAGACATCCACTGGTTATAGAAAGCGTGGGCTGCAGTAGGAAACAAGGTCTTTTATTTCTCGAACCATGAGGGGCGAGGCTAACGGCATAGGCAAGAGAATGAGCGGTTGGCGTGATACTGTGTGACGTCAAGAGCGCAGCTCTGAAGTATGTGTTTATGGGTGGTTTATTGGTTTTGGCTTCTGGAGGAGACGTGCTGTTTTGGTGGGAATCTCTAGTTCGATAGAATCCTCGTAATTGGGCGCAGTGTAACCTCCTCACAAAATTAAAATAAATAATAATATGAGTATGATTCTAATTTAGTGTAACCTCCCCACAAAATTCTTTCTCTTTTGACCTCCCACACAAAATTCTTTCTGATTTAATCTAAGCTCAAAATTCATTCACACTTAGCGTAACCTCACAACAGAAAAAATTATAATTATGTCGTCCACATTCAGTGTAACGTCCCAATAAAAAAATAAAGTCAGTAACCTAGTAATAAAACAATGTAACTAACGTCTCAATTAAATTGTCGCTCACTTACGACTTTTCAATAATTCACTGTGAATTTAACCTGGTAAATTTTGGACGACAGCAGTGCTGCGTCATGGCCCTGAAAGATCATTCTGAATAAAAAAAAGGAAAAATTCTTACCTCAATAAAGTCGCCGGATATATTTGCTCTTACAATAAATTTTTCCGTCACAGCTCTGTGCAATGCTGGCCGATATATCTCTCATTTATGAAAGGAAGCAACTGATTTTTCTATTGCAATAATCGGGATGATCATGGATGGGATAAATTAGTAAATCCTTTAAATTGAAATGAATGGTCGTTAAAAGTTACTTTTTATAAGGAAAATTATTACTACGAGAGTTCCAAAACATTTACATGCGACTTGGGATAACATTACTACATATGCGCGAGGCTGCTTTTTACCTTATGCAATAATACTCAGGCTCCGACATCGCTGCACCGCGACCGGGCCATCCAACACGATACACCATACCAGCCCAGAGCAGACTCCAGACTAGCAACAACTTACTGCTACAGCTACACAGTTCCTACTGCAGTCAACACTGCTCTCTGGTCAGAGATTCTCTTATACCTTGCCTATTGCAGGCAGCGCATGAGCAATACATCGAAATTACATCTGCTCGGACCTCTTACAGCAGTGCTTCTTAGTTTTTGCAGCTGGCAACTAGCACTGTCTTGGTGGGAAGCCATTAGGAGGATGTAAGTGGGAGCCACGAGAGAAGGCTCCAGCCATTTGGATGCAGAGGTGTCCGCATCATCTTGCGCTTTGGTGGCGGCGGTGTCCGGATCGAACCCATGGATAGTAGCTATAGAGTAGGCGCATCGTGCATTGTGCTTGGGCTTGCAACGCCTTCACATTACGACAGGGTACTGACGACCTCGTCCTCATGAAGGGCCAGCACTTCTGCAACGTACAGCGGGCCCCTACACCGCCACAGTCACGGTGAACATAATTCGCAGTGCCGTCAGAGTAGTTCAATTCGATTTCACACTTGTGGAATGCATGGCGGTCGCCAGTCTCACGTTCATCGCACCTGCATGAATGTGTGGACTTTTGGAGACAGTCACCAACTTCCAGTCACCGTTCCAGTCAGCAATCTGCAGTGTTATGTAGAGTGGAATTATCGTTGTACTTTGACTGTAAATTCTCAAGTGGGCAATCGGTAAATTCACAGATGGGCAAGTAATAATGGTATCCACTTAAACTTTTCAATAGACGAATGTTATTAACTGATTCGTTTGTGAATAAATTCGGGTATTTAACTAATCAATAAGCCTAGATACAATAACCAGTGTTCAGAGAGATACTTTCAGTCATAGTAAATCATATGCAGTCCGCCTCCGTAGCGTTTCCGCCTACCACGCAGGTAGATCGGGTTCGATTCCCGCCAGGGGAGTGGGTGTTATGTGTCAATCATCATTGACCCTCAAGTCTCCGAAGTGGCGTCAACTAAACATGACTTGCAATACGGCGGCAGAGCTCTCCCCGTACGGGGCCTCCCGGCCAACAATGCCATACGATCATTTCCATTTTATTTCCATTTCATATGCAAATAAATTATTCCAGTAAGCGTATTATCCCACCATTACTATTGTACCTTACTATGCTTTTACCTAAATAACAGAAAATCCTGTCTCTGTGTTGCTACGTCTAACCCTCTTACCAAATTTAGTTTAGTTTCCAAATAAAGTACACCATGGGCGGATAGTCCTGTTAATAGGAAAAGCTAATCAATAGAGTTACCCTTTTTACAGGATTTGACCGTGTGTTGTGTCTAATGGAGAAGTAAATCAGACTCTTCAGTTCTTTGCCTACGATCTTACCCAGGGATTAGAAAGAAACGCAGTATGAATAGTACTGTATTGAAGCTAGGACAATAAATATGAACTAACGATCGCCAGCCTATCCAGGTAATGAAAGAGTGAAGTATTGTAAAATCAGAAGTATGAATTTTGGCTACTTTCTTGCTACTGTTTAAGTTGCCTCTTCAAATAAATATTACTCCACGTGAACAGTGTTGGACTACACCTTTATACGTTACGTTTTTTAAAGAGCAAAAGCGCAGTAGATAACTTGAAGGCACTAAAAAAATTTGGCCGGGGGGGGGGGGGGGGGGGGGGAACTTTAGAAAAGCACTTTCCATAATCAACAAACTTAAATACTAAAATTCTTAGATACTAAGGCACACACTTTTTATACTGAACATTTCACTTCATGAAAACCTCTTTCTTACTGGAATATACTTTCAAAAGCTCTTACCCTTTGAACTAACTCTGTATAGTCATTTAACAGATTCTAGTAACTTGGCTTCACTCTGAATTTTACGTAAGCATACTTTTACTACAACACTTTGGAGTAGTTACGAAAACTTTTAAAACAAGAATAGTTTGAATTTATTTCTCTGTAGCGTACTAACGCATGGACCTGTTATTACTCGAACTAAAATTCTCATTACGTCTTTCAGTGAAACAACTAAGAAAACTTTGAAGGGTCTCTCCATGAGCCTCTTCATGATTTTGCCACACCACCCAGCTTCATCTGTTTGCCTCTGGCACCTCAGTTGTTGGTGCAAATGGTCTGTTACTCCAGATGTAAAGAAGAAAAGGGAAAACACTGAGCAGCTGAGTGTGTTTGTGGTGGCCACAGTATACTATCCACATTTAGTTTTAAACATTTCATTAGGTTATTGGTACTTGTTGGATCCCCCCACATTTAAGTGCCATATTTCAATGTATCTATTCTTTCCTCTTCTTGTTCGATCAGTTGAATATATGAATGAGAGTGTCCAAGGATTTCAGTGTGTAGATCCGTGGGAGTGTAGTAACCTGCCACTGTATCAGAACAGCCAATTGTAGGAAACACGCACCAGGTAGCAAAGAGGTTTCTGTTTGCCTAGACGAACATTTTGTATGGGTTGTCACCACAGTAGGGGTTCCTCTGGCCACTTCCGTTGGTACGGGGGCGGTTTAATTTGGAGAGCGAACGCTCGAGGAGTGTTCCGTGGGACGCTAGACGGATGAGACGTACTGCCGGTAACTGTGCCTTTTCGATGAGAAGTTAATGTTATGATGACGACGAACGAGTGGCGACGGCCAATGTTGACTGGTGGCCAATGCTAAATAGAAACATATAAATCACAGCAGGTTTGTCAGTAACGTCGATAAGGTGCTGACTGCTTGGTCTAGACCTGCAACGACTAAAATAATTAGGAGTCTTTCGTAAAAAATAATATATATTGTACTTAACTGGTTGTACAAGATTATTCTTGGCTGCAGAGATATAATTACACTACTGGCCTTTAAAATTGCTACACCACGAAGATGGCTTGCTACAGACGTGAAATTTAACCACCAGAAGAAGATGCTGTGATATGCAAATGATTAGCTTTTCAGAGCATTCACACAAGGTTGGCGCTGGTGGCGACACCTACAACATGAGGAAAGTTTACAACCGATTTCTCATACACAAACAGCAGTTGACCGGCGTTGCCTGGTGAAATGTTGTTGTGATGCCTCGTGTAAGGAGGAGAAATGCGTACCATCACGTTTCCGACTTTGATAAAGGTCGGATTGTATCCTATCGCGACTGCGGTTTATCGTATCGCGACATTGCTGCTCGCGTTGGTAGAGATCCAATGACTGTTAGCAGAATATGGAATCGGTGGGTTCAGGAGGGAAATACGGAACGCCGTGCTGGATCCCAACGACCTCGTATCGCTAGCAGTCGAGTTGACAGGCATCTTATCCGCATGGCTGTAACGGATCGTGCAGCCACGGCTCGATCCCAGAGTCAACACATGGGGACGTTTGCAAGACAACAACCATCTGTACGAACAGTTCGATGAAGTTTGCAGCAGCTGGGAGACCATGGCTGCGGTTACCCTTGACGTTGCATCACAGACAGGAGCGCCTGCGGTGGTGTGCACAACGACGAACCTGGGTGCACGAATGGCAAAACGTAATTTTTTCGGATGAATCCAGGTTCTGTTTACAGGATCATGATAGTCGCATCCGTGTTTGGCGACATCGCGGTGAACGCACATTGGAAGCGTGTATTCGTCATCGCCATACTGGCGTATCACCCGGCGTGATGGTATGGGGTGCCATTGGTTACACGTCTCGGTCACCTCTTGTTCGCATTGACGGCACTTTGAACAGTGGACATTACATTTCAGATGTGTTACGACCTGTGGCTCTACCATTCATTCGATCCCTGTGAAACCCTACATTTCAGCAGGATAATGCACGACCTCGTGTTACAGGTCCTGTACGGGCCTTTCTGGATACAGAAAATGTTCGATTGCTGCCGTGGCCAGCACATTCTCCAGATCTCTCACCAATTGAAAACGTCTGGTCAATGGTAGCCGAGCAACTGGCTCGTCACAAGACGCCAGTCACTTCTCTTGATGAACTGTGGTGTCGTGTTGAAGCTGCATGGGCAGCTGTAATTGTACACGCTATCCAAGCTCTGTTTGACTCAATGCCCAGGCGTATCAAGGCCGTTATTACGGCCAGAGGTGGTTGTTCTGGGTACTGATTTCTCATAATATATGCACCCAAATTGCGTGAAAATGTAATCACATGTCAATTCTAGTATAATACTTTTGTCCAATGAATACCCGTTTATCATTTGCATTTCTTCTTGGTGTAGCAATTTTAATGGCCAGTAGTGTATAAACAGATTGCTATTGAAGCCTCACTTAGGCCATACTAGCGCCTTGTCAGAGGTTGCTTCCTATCAGCTGAAGGCTCTGCTACTTTACTACTTGACGTCCCGAGCAAGAGAGGACGAGAGCTCTCTAGACACTTGATACAAGCCCCGGAGCGGCACTGGTCGCGACTCGCGGTTCCAACGATACTAATGCGGACCGCGGTCGATAGCTGCAACCCCTAACAAGTGTGGTATCGAACGTTGATACCACAGTTAATGTTGGGTTTAATGCAAGTCTTTCAAAGCTAGTCGAAGTAAATGATTCGTTCATCGTTGATAGTTTATCATCGTGTACGACAAATTTTATTTGCCTATTCGCGAGTGTTAAATGCGTTAAAATCCAGGGACGGTGTAGGCCATTGTTCAGTTGAACTGTTAATCAAACACGTGGACCCGTGTTGGGTTTATTGTGATTCAGTTCATTTTGTTCAGTATCCCTTTCGGGAGAGCGTAAATATTGCGTATGATTTTCGTGATTTTATGACTGAATTTTGTGCAATTCGTCTCACTTGATAACTTTCTTTGTGCACACTTTTGTTTGTGAGGACGACGTGGTCGTAATCTAATGAGAAAATCTAGAGTGCCAAGGCCACAGTGATCTACCGCTGTGGAATATTTGAATCAACTGTGATTCTTTCGTATGCTTCATTTTTATAGCAATTCACTTTAACAGAAATTTTATTCATTTATCCAGCGTGTTAAAATCAAGGGAACAGTCCCTCTTGCTACCCACGTGTGCTGTGGCGAAGGTTTTTAGTTCTTTTCCATCCTGTTAGTTTCTCAAGTGTATGTGAATGTAAGTGTTCGTAATTAAACCATCGTTTGATCATTCCTATTCTATAGATCATAGACCTTGCAGAGGACTCCGAAGTAAAGTTCTAGGGTTAATTAATATGCGACGTAATAGATTGCAGGCAACAGCAGCCATCATATTAGTCATTATGCTCGTTCATGTGTGTAATTTACCGATCTAATAAATGTTGTTTTGCCAGAATTTTTGTTTACGCTCTCACTGCTAAAATTCCACTCCATGCTTCATCCAGTTCTGAAATACGGCACATCGTACTGCATTCCGTTTGTGCAACAGTTGTATTGAGGCCACACTTTACCTCCCATAGTCAGACTAATTGTAAAGATACCTTTTAACTTTTTACACAAAAACAATTTAAATGGTGCCTCTTTATATTAACTTGCAACTTCATAAGTCTCTAAAACAGGATACTCGGATTAATCAAACACCAGGAAGGAACCCTACGTAGGTGTATGATTACGATTAAATAACAGGTTGGACCAGTTTCTTTAAAGTTCAAGAATGATTATTCACTAATAAAACACAGTTTAAATTAATGGTTCACGCTGTACAAAAGTAGAAATAGAAAAAAATCTTATCTGGTGGCTGTATGCTTGGGTGTGGCGAATAATTATGACGGCTGCACTACCCACAGTACGGCCTGCAAGTCTCTTGCTGTATAGACTCAGTTTCTCTTCCTGGCGTCGTTTAATTTTACATACAATACCCCAACAATTCGCAGCTATGCCTAAGCCGCTTACAGTCTTTTTTGTGAAAAATTTGCAGGCAAAGCTTCTCCTGCTCCACAAGGTTGTTGCCTCAATCGTTGCTGCCTAAAGATTTTTTGACTTACTTTCCGCGCTTCCTCTGGGTAGCGCGCCAATTCGCCCTTCCCACCTTTTCCACTCCCCCGAGCCACTTTCGTTTCCAAGAAAAGCACACTGGCTTTTACATAGCACCTATTTCTTACATTGTTCCTAAGCGTGACTATTTCTTACAACTGTCAAATTTCCATCAATATGAACAGTTTATACACACAAAAATATTTTTAAATACAAAATTATTTAATGTAATAAACAATTTACATAGTATTTTACATACATTACTCAAATAAAAGCAAAGAACTTCAGCCTCCAGTATAGCGCACTTTACTTTATATATACAGAAAATATAGTACCAATATGCGAAAATTTTAAAGCGAAAAATTATAAAAATTTAGATGAACCATAAACAAATAGTGTTATAATGTCAATCACATTCATGTTTGTGAAAATTCCCGACTTTAAGACCTATTCCGAAGGCCGTCATTTGATGATACCCACTAAACATTGCACACAATTGTAATTTAAAGGGTAGATCTTGAGGGAGCGGCTTGCCCGCAATTAATTTTAAGTTGTTGGGAATACAGCCACCATGTGGATTTTGGGCGCTGTACGAACTCCAATTACAATCTCGTACCTGCGACGGATACACTTAAAAGGCAACACTCCCACACTGTGAGGGAAGGCGCGTCGAGCGTGCAGAAGGAGAAAACCCTTTCTGAATGGAGTGGACCCAGCCTTCTTCGACACGAGCGCTTTCTCGCATCATCAATGTGACGCTAAACTTAATGGTCCTTCCTTAGTGATGTAACTATTTTCAGAAATGTTCGGGTATATGTGTAGTTTCTTCTGCTTTCCCTGACTTTATAATGAAACGCGCCTGTTGGTTGGCTCATTTATTTCCACAGTAGCTTGCAGTGTTAAGACACCTCTGGTTCATAGGCCATATTTGAGGAAACATGATCTTCTGATGAAATTACTTTGTTTGGTGGGGATCCACGGTTTAGAACCGTCTTTACACTGTAGAAGATGCTTCGCAAGATTAATTCAATTTACATTTAGTGCTAGAATACAGTTTACAGTGCAAGGTTAGTCGGGTTGTTCATTTGTACTGGTCCGCACACTAATATCCTTCCGTGTGTTACTTGCAGTCATGTAGGCTCAGAGGGGTTACGAATTAATAAATACTTGAGGCTGGTTACTACATTCCTTTTAACTTCATTTCGTTCGGGAATACCAGAGACCAAAGTTATTTTTGTATCGATGAGTTTGCATTATTTTTACGACAGTCGAATCATGATTTTGTACAGAAACCAGATGGCAGTTATAAGAGTCGAGGGGCATGAAAGGGAAGCAGTGGTTGGGAAAGGAGTGAGACAGGGTTGTAGCCTCTCCCCGATGTTATTCAATCTGTATATTGAGCAAGCAGTAAAGGAGACAAAAGAAAAATTCGAAGTAGGTTTTAAAATTCATGGAGAAGAAGTAAAAACTTTGAGGTTCGCCGATGACATTGTAATTCTGTCAGAGACAGCAAAGGACTTGGAAGAGCAGTTGAACGGAATGGACAGTGTCTTGAAAGGAGGATATAAGATGAACATCAACAAAAGCAAAACGAGGATAATGGAATGTAGTCAAATTAAATCGGGTGATGCTGAGGGGATTAGATTAGGAAATGAGACACTTAAAGTAGTAAAGGAGTTTTGATATTTAGGGAGTAAAATAACTGATGATGGTCGAAGTAGAGAGGATATAGAATGTAAACTGGCAATGGCAAGGAAATCGTTTCTGAAGAAGAGAAATTTGTTAACATCGAGTATAGATTTAAGTGTCAGGAAGTCGTTTCTGAAAGTATTTGTATGGAGTGTAGCCATGTATGGAAGTGAAACATGGACGATAACCAGTTTGGACAAGAAGAGAATAGAAGCATTCGAAATGTGGTGCTACAGAAGAATGCTGATGATAAGGTGGGTAGATCACGTAACTAATGAGGAGGTACTGAATAGGATTGGGGAGAAGACAAGTTTGTGGCACAACTTGACTAGAAGAAGGGATCGGTTGGTAGGACATGTTTTGAGGCATCAAGGGATCACAAATTTAGCATTGGAGGGCAGCGTGGAGGCTAAAAATCGTAGAGGGAGACCAAGAGATCAATACACTAAGCAGATTCAGAAGGATGTAGGTTGCAGTAGGTACTGGGAGATGAAGAAGCTTGCACAGGATAGAGTAGCATGGAGAGCTGCATCAAACCAGTCTCAGGACTGAAGACCACAACAACAACAACAATGTCGATAGAACTATCGTCATGTGGTCATAAATGTTTTAATCGTGGCTATTTCAATTATTAACAACATTAATCGCCATCTCATGTACCAGAAATATACTTCCGTTTATTCCTGCTTTGTTTAAATGTGACTCAAGTGGGGAACCGCAATCTTATTTTTGTGGTTTCATGTAAAGCAGCCGCTGAAGTGACAGTCATTCTCATGATTAAAATTACAGCGTATGGGGCACGGTTGGAGTTTGACAATAGTGTTAAGTATAGTGTCTTTGCATGATAGCTAGTTTTCAGGAATCAAATAAGGTAAGACGACGTATATGGCTGCATCACTGCACGTTGGTATGTCCCGTGTTGTGGGACTGTGTCGCTTAACTCTCACCATTCGTATATACGAGAGGTACTGGAGCTCAATTACATGATTTTCCATATAGTTAACTAAGTTCTGCTCTCCGAACTTATGGCTACACAACTGAGAAAACTGCACCACAGCATAGCTGATTGCTATA
This sequence comes from Schistocerca americana, assembly GCF_021461395.2. Classification (NCBI taxonomy): domain Eukaryota; kingdom Metazoa; phylum Arthropoda; class Insecta; order Orthoptera; family Acrididae; genus Schistocerca; species Schistocerca americana. Next base: position 431,544,900 of record NC_060126.1, on the reverse strand, counting down.
AGCGAGAAGCTAACACATGCTAGGACAACATGTTGCTTTCACGAACCTGTGCACATATGTACTCAACAATGTGGTGACAGAAGTCACGAGATACCTCCAAATACCGTGTCAGACCGTCTTTTGCCTGGCTTACAACAGCAACTCGATATGGTATCGACTCAACAAATCGTTAGAAGCCTCCTGCAGAAATATTGAGCCATGCTGCCTCTGTAGCCGTCCGTAATTGCAAATGTGTTGCCGGGGCAGGATGTTGTGAACGACCTGACCTCTCAATTATATCCTATAAATGCTCAATTGGATTCATGTCGGACGAGCTGGGTAACCAAATCATTCACTCGAATTGTGCCGAATGTTCCTTCAAAACCAATCGTCTAGCGTCAAACCAATAGGGTCACAAGCTTAAGAGACGCGCTGCAGACGAGATCGTGCTGTTAGCAAAGGTACTTGCGTCGTTCGTCTGCTACCACAGACCATTAACGCCACATTTCGCCTCACTAACCTAACGGATACGTTCGTCATACGTCCCACATTGATTTCTCCGTTTATTTCCTGCAGCGTCCCACTAGAGTTCGTTGAGGACCTCCGTAACGCGCAGTCACGTGCTAAATGATTCCGTGACGAAACGTGACGCTCAGTGTTGGATCTTCTCAGTCTCTTCTATTAATCCATCCTGGTATGGACTCATGAGCAACACTCAGGAATCGGTCTAACAAGTGTTTTATAAGATACTTGTTTTGTTGGCGAACTGCATTTCCTTAAGATTCTTCACAAAGAACTTCGAACTGGTATCTGCTCTTTTCTTCTTTATGTTGCAGCGGACAGTTACTCATAGCTACGTTACTGTTGTTATTGTTTGCATTGACTTTCGCCAAAGCATAATCGAACAATAATGGGTCTTCTTTCCTGTTTGTGCGCAACATTTTGTTTACGTTGAGTCTCAACCGTCAGTGATGTTGGTAATCACTGATCCTCTGCAGCTCTTCATGCATTTCACCAGTCTTCTGCTCCACAATTTTAACCACATTGTTAACTGGTCCCTTACCCCAATACTCACAATTTTCTACCATTCATCTATAGAAATTTATCTTCTTGCTTGTGTCTGGCTTGTGTTATGTAGACTACAGGTGACATCAATGTTTATAAATCGTTTCGCGGCACCTTTTCGTGGCACAAAGCTTCGCTAGCACTACCTTCTACACGTAGAAATAGCTGCGCATATCTTGCGGCAGCTTTCGTCGTTAAAGCTTCTCTGAAAACATGCTCTACGTAAACATCGAAAACGAAGAAGGCGACTATCAGTAAGGTAACTAGAAATAAAAAGGGTGCTATTAATTAAGTAACGTGTATCAGCGCAAATTTTCTAAAGGAACGGATGCGAATGACTGCGGTGTTTTGCCGCTCACAGGGTTTTCCACTTCACACGAGGCAGCCACGTGTTCATTAGCGCTCGGCCCTAAGCAAACATATTTGCAGCGCCGGGCGTGCGCACGTGGTACGAATACAGACCACACGCTTTGTTCCCTCTGCTCCAAGACATAGGGGGGAGGGGGAGGGTAAGAGAGAAAGAAAATAACTCAGCCAAAAATACCGAAAAGAAAATGATGTTCGCTGGAAAAACGCTGCTGCACAAAAAGAACCCAAAAAGAAAAGGGCGTCTGGACACAGCAGAGACGAAAAGAAATTTGCATTTTGCCGCGTTCGGTAAACGCCGCACGAAGCGCGTGCGTGGGCCAACTCTTCGTATTGCGCTCACGCAGCGGACATTTGCAGAGGAATAGCTGCCTGGCGCTTTTCGGAGGGAGGGCGGGGGGGGGGGGGGGGGGGTGTTCGAGCGATATCTCTGTTGAACTCTACACCACTGCGGTATTTGTGGAGTGGAAGAACTGCATTGTGCTATACCTGAGCCTCTGTTTACGTAGAAACAGAGCACAGTGATATCTGAGCTCCAAATAGAATAGATTGTTGTGAATTTTAATCTGGTTTGGTTTCCGCTCTGCCTAACGCGGAAGGGATAACAGAATAGTTTCGTAACGAAGTTCTTTACCACTGACTTTCCCAGTCCCCATTGTTAGAAGGCTCCGTTCCTCGATGCATATAGCACCTAAATTGTTGTCCAGAAACCCATTTAGCCTTCACACTCCAACAAAAATGAAAAAAGATTGCAGTTCCCTTTGATAGGGTGTACGAACTACGGACGAAGTTGGTGGCTGCCTCTTTCGTGAACCCGCACCAAGTACGGACACACAATAGGGCCCTGCTCATGCAGAGCGGTCACGACGGATTATTCGGAAATAACTGACCATCGTGCTGAGAACATGTTACTGAAATAAGATATCGTTGAAATCTTACTCTTTTAAGTGCGGGGGAAAATTGGATATAGTGTAACATGGGGCACAGTGTAACTTTTGGATTTGTGTGTAAATTATCATCGTGGTAACCTTGTCTTTAACATTTTTGCAATTGACATATATGACCACTTTTGACCAGCCTACTTTGGAAGTAATTAAATTTCATATTTGGTGTAGCGAAAAAAAATTGTTTTACGGCATATGAAGTAAATTTTTATCATACTACAATATCCCTTGCGTTGTTTACAGCGATGAGAAATTGCTGTAATTCTGAGCATTATGGCCACATTCTTATACTAGTCTATCATACTGCGTTGCGAAAAATTCATAACAATCTCCACATTTTTCGAAACTTACAAAATTATATAAATCTGTTCCATGGCGCACAGTGTAACAGTTTAATATGGGGCACAGTGTAACACTGTTACAGTGGTGTAAAGAGTGCAGCCCCTGTTCTCAGAGCCCCCGACAATGGTGAAGATCAGGGTGAGTCACAGGAAAACCCTTCCATGTAAAGAAGCAACTGAGGAAGATGGACCATGACAGTATTTAGCTCGTGTTGACATTTTCGATGTTCCCTTTAAAGATGACGGAAGAACGAGCAACTGAAAAAATGGAAAGAGGGGAATGAGTTGCAGATAAGTCACATAAAAAGTGTTCGAAGGTGATGATGTTTGGTCTGTGGGACATCAAACTGCGTGGGTATCAGCGTCCGTACAAAGTCCCAACCCTTACTCAATCCAGTCTCGCCGCTTCCATGAATGATGATGAAATGATGAGGACAACACAAACACACAGTCCCCAGGTGGAGAAAATCCCCAATCCGGCCGGGAATCGAACCCCGGACCCTGTGGTCCATAGGCAGCAACGCTAGTCACTAGGCCACGAGCTGCGGACGAGATGACTCGAGACTGTGGGTGGTGAACAAGGAAAAGGAAATAAAAGCGAACAAGAGAAATCTATTTTCCAATGAATATAATGAAAGACAAAGTGTGTAACCCCTTACATTACTCAATGAAGATATTAAAAAACCAAAATGAGAGCGAGAAGAAAACGTTAAGCTAGTTGTTCAAGATGATTACGTTTTAGTAGGGTTCCCTGGCAAGAAGTCAAATCACTGTATTGGTAAAGTGGTCAGGAATAAAGATGATGGTGGTGACTATGAAATGGTACTTCTCCATAGCGGGACCAAAAATCCAAAGTCGTTTATATATCCTCACACCTCTGATACAACGTAAGTGTCAAAATAAACTGTAGCAACAGTTTCTAGTATATTATTCTGGCCCATTATACCATGGTCAGATGATTTTTTCCTGCTGCTTTTCCACAAGAAATTCATCTGACACGCGCGCTCGCTACGGTCGCAGGTTCGAATCCTGCCTCGGGCATGGATGTGTGTCATGTCCTTAGGTTAGTTAGGTTTAAGTAGTTCTAAGTTCTAGGGGACTGATGACCTCAGATCTTAAGTCCCATAGTGCTCAGAGCCATTTTTTTCATCTGACAACTGTACAATAGCCAGCAATTTTTAATGAGAGTGACATTTCTGGATGTGAAGGTTTACATTTTAGGAATGGTTTTATCGCAACCGGTTTGCTTGTTGAAAACTAAAAGGCAACAGGGACGCCTTAAATTTCATATAAATCTAACATTTTTAATGATCAAAGAATATTGCAAAAAATGGAAATTATTTACAAAGGTTCTAAACATTAATTTTGTCTAGCATTTAATTTTAGGTTGTATTCTGAAGCAGTTGAATAATACAAGATACCCCAACAGGAATGTAGTTTTTCCGCTCATTACACTATACCTTAGTTTGTATTCCACTCTGCCTCGATGGGGCACACTGAACATTTTACGTCCATACTTAATAAGTACACCAGTTTTGAAGCCTCAGTGAGTCTCCGAGCTCTAAATTATTTTTAAAGGATACTTAAAGAAAAATACACAAAAGAACAATGTCTTCACAAATACATTTTTCAAAAATTAAGAAAATAACTTTTCTGTTCCCCTATTCTCAATCCCCACGCCCGTAAAATGGACAGACTATAACGTTCTTCACATGATTACACAGTGGCTGAGCTACTGCATGAGGAACTTGGTCGAACCTTCTGAGGACACCATAGGACCAACACGTCCAACATAACGAGTATGTGAACTTCCTCGAAAAGAGGGCAATGAACAATGGGTATTTCCTTATCCCTGATTTCAAAGCGTCCGGTCACATATCTGACATTACTGTTTATTTGTTCATTCTCGAGGCAGAAACATAGAAATCCACAGACTGAGAATCTGATCAGAAAATGGGATAACCATTCTGGGAAAATACAACACATGTGGTGCAATTGTATCTTCATATCACATGTACACTATCAGCCAAAGCATTATGACCGCCTACGTAATTGCCGGTATGTCCACCATTGGCAAAGATAACAGCGGCGACATGTCGTGTCACGGAAGCAAAGACGCCTTGGTAGGTCGCTGGAGAGAGTCGGCACCACATCTGCACACACAAGTTGCCTAATTCCCGTAAATTCCGGGGAGGGGAGCGATGAGCTCTGAAGCCACGTTCAATCACATCCCAGATGTATTTGATTGGGTTCAAATCTGGCTAGTTGGGACGCCAGCACATCAATTACAACTCGTCACTGTGTTCCTCAAACCACTCCATCATGCTCCTGGCCTTATGACATGGCGCATCATCTTATTGAAGGGATGTACGTGATCTAAAACCAGTGTACGATACTGCTTGGCCATCATGGTGCCTTGCACGAACTTCACTGGACCCATGCATGTCCACGTGCATGTTCCCCAGAGCATAATGGAGCCATTGCCAGCTTGTCTCTGCCCCGCAGTAAAGGTGTCAAGGAGATGTTCCGCTGGGAGACGACGGATTCGCGCCCTCTCATCTGCACAATGAAGGAGGTATCAGGATTCATCAGACCATTCAAGGCTCTGACACTGCGCCGAACTCCAGTGCCAATGGTCACGTGCCCTCTTAAATCGTAGTTGCGATGTCATGGTCTTAACATTGGCACATGCATGAGTCGTAGGTTGCAGAGGCCCAGCGTTAGGAGTGTTTGGAGCGCTGTGTGTTCAGACACTCTTGTATTCTGCCCAGTATGAAAGTCTGATGCAAGTACCGAAACAGTACGCCACCGTCCTGTTTTACCAGTCTGCCCAGCCTACAATGTCCGACATCTGTAATGAGAGGGGTGGCCACCCAACCCCATAACGTCTGGTCGTGGTTTCACCTTGGTTTCGCCACGTGTTGAAGACACTCACCACAGCATTCCTCAAACACCCGACAAGTCGTGCTGTTTACGAAATCCTCGTGCCGAGCCTCTGGGGGATTACAATCTGCCCTTGCTCTATCTCAGATAAATCACGCAGCTTCTCCATTCTACGCGTGGACAGCATGCACACTGATACAATGTCCACCGTGTATATTCTGACTAGCAGTCATTCCACCCCAAGTGATGCTACTATCGCCTGGACTGGCTTATATCGATAGTATGTCGGCAATGTTCTGGCTGATCAGTGTACCCGTATTTCAGAACCCCCAATGGACTCAGTTGCCGGCCGGGGTGGCAAAGGGTTAAAGGCGCTACAGTCTGGAACCGCACGACCGCTACGGTCGCAGGTTCGAATCCTGCCTCGGGCATGGATGTGTGTGATGTCCTTAGGTTAGTTAGGTTTAAGTAGTTTTAAGTTCTAGGAGACTTATGACCACAGCAGTTGAGTCCCATAGTGCTCAGAGCCATTTTTTTGGACTCAGTTTTTCTTGAATGTGTGGTGCATCGACCATATTTTTCGGAGTAGGAAGTTGACTGCAGCAGCGTCAGACACACCCAAGCACTGATGTTATGCCTCACAGAATACAACACAGCCACTGCAACACTGTGGGGCGAGTAGGCCTGGGGAGGTGTGACGCACGACCGCTCAGCCAGCGCTGCACTCTTGCCAATGTTGCTGGATGATACATAGTGGGAGGTACTGGACGCCTCGGCCAAGATGCTGTTGCCTGCACAGAACCCTGCTAGCGGGCCATAACAAAGATAACACAGGACTACTGGTGCTGCACAACATCCCCCCACATCCCAAAGCCACCAGTCTCCTAAAAATGATATCAACCTTTGTGCAGGGTGTTGGGCACAGGAGGCACTAAAACATGTGGCTTGTTGTTCGATCTAGTCCATAGTCACAATTCGTGTTATCAGCATTAAAGCCTCTTTTCTCCACACTTTCCTCGGACTACTAGTACTGCACAAACATACCCCCACATCCCAAATCCACCAGTCTCCTAAAACTGATATCAGAACCCTGCTAGGGAGCCCTAACAAAGATAACACAGGATTACTGGTGCTGTACAACATCCCACCACATCCCAAAGCCACCAGTCTCCTGAAAATGATATCAACCTTTGTTCAGGATGTTGGGCACAGGAGGCACTAAAACATGTGGCTTGTTGTTCGATCTAGTCCATAGTCACAATTCATGTTATCAGCATTAAAGCCTCTTTTCTCCACACTTTCCTCGGACTACTAGTACTGCACAAACATCCCCCCACATCCCAAATCCACCAGTCTCCTAAAACTGATATCAACCTCTGTTCAGAATGTTGGGCGCAGGAGGTATTAAAACATGTGGCTTGTTGTTTGATCTAGTCCATGGTCACAATTCGTCTTATCAACATTAAAGCCTCTTTTCTCCACACTTTCCTCGGACCTTCGCACTCCATATCCTAACCTGCTCAGCAGCTTCTACTTGTATACCAATTGATGTGTCCACTGTGCAGCTGCTTGCCAGTCATCCATTTGCAGACTCTCTGTGATATCTCCTTCCACAGTTCCAGCCTCGTATTTTCGGAGGGACAAGCAGTAGACATAGCATATTGCTGACAATATTTTTTCAGTGGCACAGCTGAATAGTACTGAAGATAGGCCATCTCCTTCTCATACTTCCATGTCCATTTTAATTTCTTTGCTCAGTTCTCCCATAAATTTTACTCTTGACTTTGGCTCTGTGAGTGTTTCCTTTGAGATGTTTGTTGCCTTTTGATCTAATCCAAATTCAGCTAGTACTCTGAAGACAGATTCTCAATTTATACTGTCACATGCTGCCCTGAAATCGACGATTGTAATGACAAAGCCCTTTGCTTACTTTGTTGCTTTTCTGAAGTCATGACTCAACAAGAAGTGTTCAATACATATTCCTTACTGTTAGAAAGAGACCATCCTCCTGTCTCATCATATTTTCATGTTTCCTCTCAGCAATTAAGGATACTTAATTATGCTTTTCAAGGTGAGTTATCACTTGAGAGTAGCAGAAATGGCTCAGTCACGATTACGAAGTAAATCGAAGAATCGAGTGATTCTCCAGGTCGAATACATTTGGGCTTGAAATACTGTAAGACTAAGGAACGAAAATAAACGGGAAATAAACAAATACACGCAATAGGTTTCCGAATGCTGTAGCTCTTTGTCAGTAGCCGTGAGCAAAATCAAAATGAAAGATTGAAAGGAGCATTTCACTGAAACTGAAAAAGAATTGACAGTCAGGCAGAACGACAGCGGATGATAAATTCCACCAATATTGAACTGGTAGAGGAGGGCCGCACTTTGAAGAGATTACTCTTTCACGTGCTCAGACTGCATAGAAGCGTAGGTTACAAGAGACAGAGGCACTGCAGCTTGCTCGGCATCTGACGGCACCTGGACATTTGACAGTGTGCAGGCCGTCAGTGCCCGTTAAATACGCTAGGATTGGGCCCTACTGAAACCTCAGAGGGAGAAGGGGGGTAGCAGGGGCTACTAAATGTACTACATACAGTAAACCGGGCGCCAGGAAAACTGGTCGCTAGGTTAACGGTGGCTCTGCAAATACAGCAAAGCATCCTCATTTTGATGCTCGTCAGGTCTTATAAACACCAAAAGCTCTTGAGTGCCGTACTTTTGCGCTGGCAGGAAAGGGGAGTCCATTATTGCGTTTGTACGCCATCTTTAAGAAAATGTTAATGACTGTACCTCTGTGACTTCACAGATCTAATTACGCTGAAATGCAGGCGAACACTCAAGGAATTCAGTGGTATATCTTTCGCTTCCCTCTTCAAATGGACATGAAGAAAATACATAGCTTCCCATTAAAATTGTTAGAGAACGGTAGCAAATAACTAAATCTTGCGTATTGTGCATACGCAGCACAGTGCGAAAAGTGCATGATTAAATTTTTGGGTGTTTTGGATGTATTGTAACGAAACTGGCTGTGACGAGATTAATCTTCAGGTCTTGTTATTCAAGAACCTTATGTAACGAAACTGTACACTATATTGATTAAATTACTGAATTTTGATCCTCAACGTTCCTAGACATTTAATTCAGAACCGCAATGAAGTAACGTTTAAGGCACATGAGAAATGCAGAAATCTGTTTCGGTGCCAAAGTTACTGTAAAAATCACGTTCACAATTAGTACACCACACTCAAAAAAAACGTAAATTGCAAAATCCCCATAGTTACTTCGTAAAATATTCGAAAAAAACGTAATATAGCTCAAAGATTATTGAAGAAGTAAGCAAGCTCACTCAAATTTTCTGGAACGTTGAAGTTCGTCGAGCTGCAGAAGAAAAACATAAATTCCTGTCATTGTAAAGCTGTCAGATTTAAAACTCCCACTTAATTTACACCTTGCACCAATGAGAAATACGAGTAAATACTTTATTCTGATGGCTGGAGCAAGAAACAAAATGGTGGTCGTCACGGCTAATGCACAATTTACGGAATATTACATACAATCACGTAAATTTGCCTAACAACGTCACTGAACACGTATATGCCGCAACATATATCCCAAAAGATACGTAACGATGCATAAAACGCCACACAAAAGCAAGGAAGGCAAAGTCGATGAGCAGCAGTGGATGAGAATGAGAAATAATTTGGGAAATAATTTGGCTAACAATGAGAGCATAAATTTTTGGACTTGGTTACTGCGGAGCTACAGATATTTAACTGCTTTGAGTTTCTCTGTTGCTAATGAATGAGTCTCAGCTTCAGAGTTATGAATTTTCGCTTTGTTAGATGTGCACAGTTGGAATGAATAGACCAGTACATGTGCTTCCATGCCTCAGTTTGAGTGACATGTGAGTAGTACTGTTCATTCTTTTATACCAAGATGACAGTATATGACCGAAACGGGTAGTAAGAATAAATGACTCGTACAGTTTACCATTGTGTCCTGTAATTTTCAAAACATATCACTGCTGTTGATGGCCGCCTGAAGAAAATATTTCAAAATTATTATGTTGCTTATCTGTACGTGATTGATGATGCCATCGGTTGCCGTTAATAGCTGAGTGGTGGTGTGGTGGTGGCAGCGAAGTTGTAGCGGGTCTATTAACGAGAAATTACAGCATTTAGAGACTTTTGACGCAAGCATAAGCCGTTTGGCGACGACAATATTCTTCCGCGACTTTCCTTGGTCGGAAACAACTAATACTGCACTTCATTTAGATGCTATATGCACTGTGGTAACATTGTACCATATGACAGAATTAGCATTTCAGGTTCACAATATTTGAAGCGTGCAGAATCACGTCAATTCTCGCAATATGAAAACTCAGTTCGTCCATTTTTGCCACACGAGTCACATCCGTGAACTGGCAGCCTGACATTAAATATTCATTGCTCATATCGAAAACTATGTAACTATTTTCATTAACTCTTCCGCTGTCTTACCGCGCACAAAGCCGTATTAATTTGCAAATGAAAATTACAGATGACATCAGTTTTTGCCACGCCACACCAGCGAAATCAGCCCAGCGAAGCAACAATCTCGGCTTACCCCCGCATACATTGTCAACATAATCTAAGCGTTTCGCGAGGCCTACACAATTCGAATCAGTCTGATACTTTCTTCGCACAATATTCATAGTACTGTTAAGCTAATACAGTATTCTAAATTGAAGTGTTCGATAGCACTTGGCATACTTTTCATTCGGATATGGCACCGACTGGCTACTACCACTGCGTTCACCCGAAATCTCATATATATATATATATATATATATATATATATATATATATATATATATATATATATGGGTTAAGAGACCAAACAAAGAATTGCACGAGCTCACAAACTCATAGACGCCATCAGAAAACGCCGACTAACATTCTGTAGGCACATAAATGAAATGAACAACAGATCAACAAAGATGATTTTTGATATAGTAAACAGGTCAATCAAACCAACTGGCTGGAAGAAACAGAAGAAGACGTAAAAATTGCAGGAATGATAAATGAAAGAGACAAATTCAGAAACAAATTTCTGATCATGAAATCTGAAATAAGAGAAAAGAAGGAAAGTGACAAAATGTGGACATCACAAAGAAAACCGGAACACTTTAAAGGATGAAGAGATACTGGGAGGGGAAAAAGAAGAAAGAAAAAAGAAAAAATTTAATAATCATGTAACGTCGAAGTCAAAAAACCGTCTCAAGGATAAAAATGTACAATAATAATAATAATAGTAATAATAGCTACACTCACAAAAATAAAAGTATTAATAATAAATAAGTATCCTAAAACAATAAAAGTGTACACAGTTTATTTATTATTCTTTTTTATTCATTTATTTAACTAAACTGATCTGATTAGGGCCATCAGGCCTTCTCTTACATTGGACTTTGATTTCACACACACAATATCTTTTTGTACGTCACAGTTACCTAAGAAATAACAATTTCAATATGACAACTAGTATTAAAATGAATTGGCTGTTTATACTGCCAATGTGAGTAAATAATACTGACTAAGAACTAATAAAGTTAATACTGGCAGTACTTTAATATTACTTCTACTGGCAGTAAGTGTGGTAATAGTAACAGTAATAATAATGACAATAATAGAGACAATAGTAACAGATATAAATGGATTTGTAGACGTACAAAGTAGATGTTTTCTGATTAGCGAGTTCTGTGGAACGGAAATTTAAGGAGATTGCACCAGCTAAGAATGCCGGGAAATGAAGAAGATCTGGTTGGACAGAAGGATGTACAGGGATAACGAGTGCGTACAGTTACAATGGTGATCATTATTGTTGCTTTAGTAGATACGTCATTAACTGTCTTCTGAAGATGGAGATGTTATTCGCTTCTCTAATACACTACTGGCCATTAAAATTGCTACACCAAGAAGAATTGCAAATGATAAACGGGTATTCATTGAACAAATATATTATACTAGACTGACAGGTGATTACATTTTCACGCAATTTGGGTGCATAGATCCTGAGAAATCAGAACCCAGAACAACCACCTCTGGCCGTAATAACGGCCTTGATACGCCTGGGCCTTGAGTCAAACAGAGCTTGGATTGCTTGTATAGGTACACCTGCCCATGCACCTTCAACACGATCCCACAGTTCATCAAGAGTAGTGACTGGCGTATTGTGACGAGCCAGTTGCTCGGACACCATTGACCAGACGTTTTCAATTGGTGAGAGATCTGGAGCATGTGCTGCCCAGGGCAGCAGTCGAACATTTTCTGTATCCAGAAAGGCCCGTAGAGGACCTGCAATATGCGGTCGTGCATTATCCTGCTGAAATGTAGGGTTTCGCAGGGATCGAATGAAGGGTAGAGCCACGGGTCGTAAGACATCTGAAATGTAACGTCCACGGTTCAAAGTACCGTCAATGTGGACAAAAGGTGACCAAGACGTGTAACCCATGACACCCCATACCATCTCGCCGGGTGATACGCCAGTCTGGCGATGACGAGTACACACTTCCAATGTGCGTTCACCGCGATGCCGCCAAACACGGATGCGACCATCATGATGCTGTAAACAGAACCTGGATTCATCCGGAAAAATGACGTTTTGCCATTCGTGCACCCAGGTACGTAGTTGAGTACACCATCGCAGGCGCTCCTGTCTGTGATGCAGCGTCAAGGGTAACCGGAGCCACGGTCTCCGAGCTGATGGTCCATGCTGCTGCAAACTTCGTCGAACTGTTCGTGCAGATGGTTTTTGTCTTGCAAACGTCCCCATTTGTTGTAGGTGTCGCCACTGGCGCCAACCTTGTGTGAATGCTCTGAGAAGCTAATCATTTGCATATCACAGCATCTTCTTCCTGTCGATTAAATTCCGCGTCTGTAGCACGCCAACTTCGTGGTGTAGCAATTTTAATGGCCAGTAGTGTATAATGCGGGAGGTTACTCCAGCATCAGTTGCCTGCTACTGAGAAGGACTTCGAGAAAGTGGCTGATCGATGCAGTGGAAGAGAAAAGATTTTGCTCTGATGGGAGCAAGTGTTTCTGCCATGTTGTTCTGACAAAACTGTTCAGGTCGAGGGGAGATGTGGGGGAGAGTGTACGTTCATAAGACAGTAGAGAAGAAAGAGGCTGCGGAAATCTCTGCGTTTGTTTGCACGCTGCCAAGATAGCTTTGTGTATGACGGCGAAATGTGATCAAAGGGTCGAGCATCACAGATATAGGGAACACAGGCATTCAGAATCAGTTGCAGGCGCCGTGATCTTTCCTGAGAAAGGCCTCACAAGGAAACTTCGCTGTAATCAATAACTGGCCTTGCCGCAGTGGATACACCGGTTCCCGTGAGATCATCGAAGTTAAGCGCTGTCGGGCGTGGTCGTCACTTGGATGGGCGATCATCCAGGCCGCCTTGCGCTGTTGCCGTTTTTCGGGGTGCACTCAGCCTCGTGATGCCAATTGAGGAGCTACTCGACCGAATAGTAGCGGCTTCGGTCAAGAATACCATCATAACGACCGGAAGAGCGGTGTGCTGACCCCACGCCCCTCCTATCCGCATCCTCCTCTGAGGATGACACGGCGTTTGGGTGGTCCCGGTAGTCCACTCGTGGCCTGAAGATGGAGTGTAATCAATAACTGGAAGTATAAGTGTTTGTACAACCTTGTTTTGCAGGTCAAGAGCGAAGAGCTTTTTGTATTTTTTTAGTCCATGTAGAGATGCTGATGCCTTCTTGCAGTTACGTGCTCAATTCAATTTATATTTCTAGGCTCTTTGCTAAAGGAGAGAAGTTCATATTTGTCCCATTTATGACTAAACATGGTAGGGATTCCCGGTAGTTCAGGCTAAAGAGCCTAGATTAAAGATGGTAGGGATTCCCGATAGTTCGGGCTAATGAGCCTAGAATGACCAACCAGTACAGCTTGTGTTTTTGGATGGGTTGTACTTTAACCCTATGTCCTGCGCCCATTTTGATAGTCCACTTAGGTCGGTATTGAGATCTCGTTAGTTATCTTCAGGTTTATTGGCTTTGCATTTTACTACAGAATAAACGGATAAACGGGGGCAAAGAAACGTATAATGTTCCTGTACTGCAGTGTACAGAAAAGAAAAAGATAATACCACACGGAATTAGCAATGTGTTCACAGTATACATGGTGCGAAATGTAGTACACAGGGCTACCAACTATGGCAGCAATAGTGGTTTTAACCTGGGTGGGCGTCGAATCGAACTTACATGGGATGAGAGAGATACGGCTAGGTCATTCCCAGCTGCTTGCGGGTCTATGCAAGAGTTCAACAATTGTAGTGACTGGCGAGAGGTGGTGTAGCAATCTGCAATTTTGACCACACGTTTTCAGAGCATTAGAGTTCTGGAGAACATGCTGATCAGGTCAACAGTCGATTCCCTGTATCTACGTAAGCCAGGATAACGTGGGCAACATATGGTCTTGCATTATCTTGTTGAAGGAAACTGTTACTAGACTTTTTTATTTACTTATTTATTTTTCAAAATTACGACCTGTTGTCTGAAAAGCTGAAATAAATTTGTATGTTAAGTATTTATTTCTGATAATTAATTTTCTGTAATATTACAACTACTTCTATTGCTACAAAACTACAATAAAACCCTTAACCAGTCACCCAACTACTAATACCTACTGAATCTGTTCTGGTTTTTTTTTTTCATTCATTTTGGTGCATTTGACCTGTAGATGGTTTTTGGTTTTTCCGTTACTCGATCTGCCTACATTGGTCAACAGCCATTGTCTGCTGGATTCCTTGGGTGTCGGGCAGCACCTCAGCAGTGTTTGCTCTATAACAAGCAGTTCCACTGATCACATTTTGAAGTCCACACTTCCATGATCACTTGCACCGACGCAATGCAAATCGTTTTAGAAACTGTTTCATGTGGTGGTCGCCAACCTCAGTTGTGTTCCGTCCATCTGCAGAGTATGTTGTCTAGCCGGGATGGCAACATGCTGACGTGTGACTGAATGCCTCGTGATGTATTCCTTGGCCTTCCTGGATACTGCGACTAAAGTATCATCCAAGATGCGCCAGGTTCACTCGCTGTTTAGTGCTGCTTTGGGATCCCATACCCTTAATACCTGACGTCCATTACCCACCACATCTTCATAGAGCAAACAGTCCCACAATGTGTGTTCTGGCGTGCCCATACTGCCGCAAGAGCAGCTATCATTCATCTATCTTCTGATTTTGTACAGATACGTAGCATACGGGCCATGGCCAGTCAGGTGATCTATCAGTCCAGTGGCCAGTTTAAGAAATCTCAGTTTTAGTCCCTCCCTGATGTTGGAGAGAAATTCGTACGTTCTCCGAGCTGTGCCGGAAGTGTCCCATTCATTTTGCCACAGTTGTAATATGCGATCTCTTATTATCTTTTTCGTATTGGCCTCATTTCCAAGCATGCTCCGCACTTACACTTAATTGCCTTTCTTTAACTAATAAGTGCTCCTCTTTCCGTATTTTCCAAGTCCAGTGGGCATATTCCTAAAAACCTAACAAAGCATAATTCGTGGTGGTGCAGTAGGCGCCCGTTAATTTTAGTAGTACTCCTCGTTGAACTCTTCTCACTAATGAGTCTGGCTTCATTAACTGTAATCTATGAGCCCAAATGCTCATACCATATCCTGCAACTGGTGCTGATATAGATTGGCGACATGCTCTGATTGGTATAAAGGGAAGCCATAATTGCCTATTTGCATTGGTTATTATTTTATTTATCACGTTTGCACCTTTCCTGCGTACTCCCTCTGTATGATGTGCAAAGTTACGAAAGTCGTCTTCAAATACCCTTAGATATCTCGTTACTGCGCTTTTCCTAATCTCGAAGACAGGGGCCAGGTGAGGTGGCTATTGGTTAGCACAATGGACTCGCTTTCGAGTGGACAGCAGTTCAGACCCGCGTCCGGCTATCCAGATTTAGGTTTTCCGTGGTTCCTATAAATAATTCCGGGAAAATTCCGTGGTGGTTCCTCGAAAAGGTCGCAGCCGATTTCTTTTCCCATCCCTAATAAAAGAGTTCGAGCTTGTGCTCCGTCTCTAACGGCCTTCTTGCCGACGAAACGCTATACCCTAATATTCTTCCCTTTGAAGATAGGGCTCAGCCACCAGTGTTAATTAATCAAAAATGTTGCAACCCATTTTCAAACTACCGACTGTACGACCCAAAGACGATCGTGTTGTGTATCATTGACACACTATTTCAGGTCACGCAAGGTACTGGCACTGTATATCTGTAACTTTCTTTTAAAAATGATATAATAATCTTCACGATTACGTTGAATGAATCTCTGATCTGCGGAATGAGTACTGAACTCGAATTGTCGTATTGCGTGTTGTGAGTGCAAGCGATGTGCTTACTCTGTGTTATTGTTAGCAAAATATTATACGAACTGATTGGGCAATGCAACTCCCAATACTAACAAAGAAATACAGTCACTGCAAAATACATTCAGCCCCTTAGGCACTTCAAAACTGATAACTTTGGTCCCTGTGCACATAGCAAATAAATTAAATTGTCTTACCTCTAAAGCAGCAACGGTGGAACGCAATATATTCTGATCTCTCATAAAAAAA
The DNA here is from genome assembly GCF_021461395.2 of Schistocerca americana. NCBI lineage: Eukaryota > Metazoa > Arthropoda > Insecta > Orthoptera > Acrididae > Schistocerca > Schistocerca americana. Next base: position 431,528,686 of record NC_060126.1, on the reverse strand, counting down.
ATACAAATATGCTAGCTACAGGTTCAGCGGCGTGCATTGTGGCCACAATACTTTAAAATGCACATGAAAATCTTTTGGCTGATAAACGACAACATTCAAGAAAATCCTACTTCTTTAAAAAAAATGTATGACCTGGACAGGAAGGCGGTACTGATTGTGGTGAATTACTAACACTGATTTTTTCTAGCAAAATTATATTGCAAGTTAAGTTTGTCTTTTCAGAAACATCTAACAACTGAAGTTACATTACTTACAATTGATTCACAAACAATGAGACTTAAATAGCAAGTATTACCTAACTTCATTAACCCAACATAAACGCAAATCATCAAATTAAGTGTAGGTCTATTAACAAAACTTAGAAACATTACAAAGTGAAATGTCTAAACTAGCCTTTTTATCAAAACGGTTTAGGTGCATTCTGGGGTTACTCAACAATTACACTACTGGCTATTGGAATTGCTACAGCACGAAGATGACGTGCTACAGACGCGAAATTTAACCGACAGGAAGAAGATGCTGTGATATGCAAATGATTAGCTTTTCAGAGCATTCACACAAGGTTGGCGCCAGTGGCGACACCTACAACGTGCTGACATCAGGAAAGTTTCCAACCAATTTCTCATACACAAATAGCAGCTGACCGGCGTTTGCTGGTGAAACGTTGTTGTGATGCCTCGAGTAAGGAGGGGAAATGCGTAACATCACGTTTCCGACTTTGATAAAGGTCGGATTGTAGCCTATCACGATTGCGGTTTATCGTATTGCGGCATTGCTGCTCGCGTTGGTCGAGATCCAATGACTGTTAGTAGAATATGGAATCGGTAGGTTCACGAGGGTAATACGGAACGCCGTGCTGGATCCCAACGGCCTTGTATCACTAGCAGTCGAGATGACAGGCATCTTATCCGCGTGGCTTTAACGGATCGTGCAGCCACGTCTCGATCCCTGAGCCAACAGATGGGGACGTTTGCAAGACAACAACCATCTGCACGAACAGTTCGACGACGTTTGCGGCAGCATGGACTATCAACTCATACACCATGGCTGCGATTACCCTTGACGCTGCATCACAGTCAGGAGCTCCTGCGATGGTGTACTCAACGACGAACCTGGGTGCACGAATGGCTAAACGTCATTTTTTTCGGATGAATCCAGGTTCTGTTTACAGCATCATGATGGTCGCATCCGTGTTTGGCGACATCTTGGTAAACACACATTCGAAGCATGTATTCGTCATCGCCATACTGGCGTATCACCCGGTGTGATGGTATGGGGTGCCATTGGTTACACGTCTTAGTCACCTCTTGTTCGCACTGACGGCACTTTGAACAGTGGACGTTACATTTCAGAGGTGTTACGACCCGTGGCTCTACCCTTCATTGCATCCCTGCGAAACCCTACATTTCAGAAGGTGGATACAGAAAATGTTCGACTGCTGCCCTGGCCACAACCTTCTCCAGATCTCTCACCAATTGAAAACGTCTGGTCAATGGTGGCCGAGCATCTGGCTCCTCACAATACGCCAGTCATTACTCTTGATGAACTGTGGTATCGAGTTGAAGCTGCATGGGCAGCTGTACCTGTACACTCCATCCAAGCTCTGTTTGACTCAATGCCCAGGCGTGTCAAGGCCGTTATTTCGGCCAGTGGTCGTTGTTCTGGATACTGATTTCTCAGGAGCTATGCACCCAAATTGCGTGAAAATGTAATCACATGTCAGTTCTAGTATAATATATTTGTCCAGTGAGTACCCGTTTATCATCTGCATTTCTTCTTGGTGTAGCAATTTTAATGGCCAGAAGTGTACTTCTAGAGTATTTGCTACTCTGATTTGCAACCACTTAATACGCTTCTCAGAGCCTCCACCCCTCCACTGTGTACATATTTATCTCCTGATCTAACCTCCCATTCGGTCGACGTAGATTAAGTCTAGGATGGTACAGGCAAGTACGTAATTCAGGGCACTGAAGCCCATGAAGTCACAACAGCACCACATGGTATGCCTAAAATAACTGCAAGAGTAGTGAATGTGTTCATCCAAGAAGTTGTCATCCGTGACTTGCTAACGCGAGATATTGAGCTCACTGTACACCCACGTGGAGATAAGAAGGGCCACGTGCGCGCGTATCGACTGTGCTGGGGGACGCCGCCTTGTGGCGCAGTCGACGTCAGCGTCTCGGCGCACGCGCGCCCTCACCTCACCTGGTACCCCTGTCTCCTGAGGGTGGCCACCCCCACCCCCATCCCCTACACTCCGCACAGGACGCCAGTAGGGCAAGCACCCCACGCCGAGGCGCCTCAATCGATAGTCTGGCGCGGAGTCCGCGTCTGCCAGGCCCACGGCTGGCTTCCAGACTTCTGAGCGGGACACAACCGTGGCACGCTCACGACTGAAAAGGTATCCCGAGAGGTCTACCGAAAGACTTGGACAACGTGATATGGAACAATATGTTTACAGCCCTCAGTAGATTATGGATAAGTTTCAGACCCTGCTGAGTTATCTGCAACACCAACGAAGCCCCAAATTCTAGTAATAAAAGTCCAAGGTCAAGGTCAAGGAAGACAAGAGCGTGGTGAGATGGGTTCAAGGTTTTGAGCTTATCGCCACTTCTGTTGAACTTGTAGTAAGCATTGGTTGGTTGGTTTTGGAGGAGGGAACCAAACAGCGAGGTCATCGGTCTCACCTGATTAGAGAAGGATTCAGAAGGAAATCGGCCGTGCCCTTTCAATTGAACCATCCCGGCATCTGCCTGAAGCGATTTAGGGAAATCGCGGAAAACCTAAATCAGGCTGGTCGGACGCGAGTTTGAACCGTCGTCCTCCCGAATGCGAGTCCAGTGTGCAAACCACTGCGCCACCTCGCACGGTGTAGTAAGGAAGTCAAAGGAGATCCCAAAAGAGAAATAGAAGTTGAAGGGGAACAGATATCAAGTAAGGTTCGCAGATGGCGCAGCACGCCCTTCTGGCCGCGTGAAACGACGACCTATACGATCTTATAACAGTCCTTTCTTTTTATACTTTTCAGCAGCTAAAACGTTTTAAATGGCAAAAATACTTGCATTTCCTAAGGCGCTGCAGTCATGGACTGTGAGGCTGATCCCAGCGGAGGTTCGAGTTCTCCCTCGGGCACGGGTGTGTGTGTTTATCCTTAGGATAATTTAGGTTAAGTAGTGTGTAAGCTTAGAGACTGATGACCTTAGCTGGCCGTGCGGTTCTGGCGCTGCAGTCCGGAACCGCGGGACTGCTACGGTCGCAGGTTCGAATCCTGCCTCGGGCATGGGTGTGTGTGATGTCCTTAGGTTAGTTAGGTTTAACTAGTTCTAAGTTCTAGGGGACTTGTGACCTAAGATGTTGAGTCCCATAGTGCTCAGAGTCAGCCATTTGATGACCTTAGCAGTTCAGTCCCATAAGATTTCACACACATTTGGACACTTTGAACTTGCATTTCAGAACACTTGAAAAATTACGTACACAAGTACGCCGCGAATTATACTGATATAAATCAGGAAGTACATTGATGTTTACAAGTACCGTAAAAGACTGGAACAAACTTGTTTTAACTAATACAGAACTCACAAACTGACTTGTTCACAGACACGCTACAACAAAGAACTGCCGACCGCAGTGGCCGAGCAGTTCTAGGCGCTTCAGTCTGGAACCGCGCGACCACTACGGTCGCAGGTTCGAATCCTGCCCCGGGCATGGATATGTGTGATGTCCATAGGTTAGTTAGGTTTAAGTAGAAATTAAATGGGGTCTTCTGCCTTAAATACAATTTGTAATCTCTTACAACTTTTATATAACAATAGATCATCTTTTATTTCTTAGCAATGATTGCATTTCATATTTTAATCACAAAGTTATTACTTCAGGGGTTTCTTTGGTAAAATGATTTCAGCGTTTGTGTATAATGTATGTACTATTGCAGACAAATGCTTTGATCTGAGAAAACCCCAGTTCCAGATATAGTGACACATTGACTATTACAAGAATGTTCAAAAATGTTCAAATGTGTGTGAAATCCTAAGGGACCAAACTAGTGACGTCATCGATCCCTAGACTTACACACTACTTAAATTAACTTAAACTAGCTTACGCTAAGGACAACACGCACGGCCATATCCGAGGGAGCACTCGAGTTTCCGGCGGGCGGGAGGGGCCGTGCGATTTGTGACATGGCGCCTCTAACCGCTTGGCCACTATGCGCGGCACTAGAATGTTCTTTCAGCTACTAGTTTCCATAACAAAATTGAATAATTAGATCAAAGTCCTGTAAACACGCAATACAAGTTAAAATTTAATTAATTACTATTAAAAACAGTCTTGATCACGATATATTTAACAAGGTGACCGGTTTCGACCACTACTGTGGTCATCTTCAGACCTACAAGATGTATACAAAGCACTAATTAGAGGGCTACATGCATTAATGAAAATACATAGAGTTATACGGCTATAAAGCTATAAAACGTTGAATTACCATTGAGTAGGAACCCCTTTCTGTTGGAGAATCACAACTGGAGAAACCAGTGCACGTCTTACTTTATATAATGGAGGCTCCACCCACTTCTGACTGCATGATGTCATTATTAACAAATGAGTTATAAGTCGAATTACAATTTAAAATTTCTTAGTTAAAAGGACGTTGTCAAGAATTAGAAATAAATATACACTAAACTTAGCTTATTAAACAGCTATTATCAATTAAAAAGCGTTAAAAATATTTAAATATGTAGGAAAATGAACTTCGGGTTGGCAGTACATGGGTTGCCCTCTCGTGGCCGGTCAGTGAACCATTTGGAACCACTGGTTGCTATGGTGAAGTTAGACGCCGTTGCAAAGATGAAGGAGCAAGCTTTTTCCACTGAAGTTGTTGTAGAGTCGATAGTTGAACTAGTGGTTGCCATGGTGAGGACAAACGCCGATGCAAAGATGTGGCAGCAGGCTTCTTTCCAACGAAGTTGTTGCGAAGTGGAATGGAAAAGACTGTGGCGTCAGACGATGTATTATTGCGCAGCAACTTGTCTTTATTGAAACGAAAAGAGTAAGCTACAATAATCTGTAGCTGATATATATACTACATGCTGCACAAATACGCTACGAAGTAGTTGACCGTATATATGAAATATTATCTATGAAGTTAGTATGTAGATTACAAGTGCCATTTTTTTTTTTTATAAGGCATTGCTATTCCTCAAGTTACATACCAGTCATATAAGCAAATAAAATTGAAAGAATTTAAAATTATAAAATTATTAAATTATGAGCCATTGTCAATAATAAAATAAAACGATGTGAATTAGCAGTCTAAAAGCATAAAAGCAATAATTCTAAAACAGATAGTCAATCATAAAATAATGTTTGGTAAAATACAATTACAATGTAAAGATAAAATATTTGCTAAAAGTCTTAATAATTTGAAAGACCTTTTTTTAAAACAAATACAGAAGAGTAGACATTCTAAAGCAGATCATCGAAAAGCTCAAAGAAATGTTTGTCTTTGAACTGAAGTTGTTTGTTTAAAACAGATAATGGATTACTTTTGTGAAGTGAAAAAATTTCAATTTCTTCTAAGGTATTTAGCAGTGGTCCTTTTGGCACAGTATGTAATATTTTCAAATTGCTAGAAATGCAACCCTCAGAATGATTGTATTCATCAAGATGTTGACCGAATATTGATTTGATACGTGCAGCACCAGTAGTATGTTCTCTGAAATGTGTTAAAAAGTTTTGGCCAGTTTGGCCAATATACTGTTTCTCACAATCATTACATATTATTTTATAAACACCTGACTTTTGGTATCTATTTGAGTCTCCAATTGTGTGTTTCAGTTTCATCTGTAGGGGGTTATTAGTTTTAAATGCTATTGCCACGCTTGTGTTCTTAAATAATTTATTTATTTTATCTGAGATAGGTCCCATGTATGTCATTTGTGTAAATCTCTTCTTGGAATTTATAACGGCATCATTTTTTTCTTGTAATTTTTTATATAACAGATCAACCTGATGAGAATTATAATTGTTAGCAACTGCTATCTGTTTTAATGTATCAATTTCCTTTTGGATTGCATCATGTTGGAGAGGTAATTTCAGTATCCTATGTATCATAGTTTTAAAAAATGCCATTTTGTATCTTAATGGATGGCATGGTGTAGCATTTATTTTTACGTCGGTTGATGTGGGTTTTCTATAAATAGAAATATTATGTCTTCCATTCTGTTTTGTAATTGTGAGGTCAAGGAAATCAATACTATTTTTACTTTCATGTTCTACTGTAAATACAAGTTTTGGATGTAAATTATTTAAGTTGTCAGCGAAAGCGTCAATTTCTTCCTTAGAGCCGTTATATAATAGTAGTGTGTTGTCAACATATCTTTTGTAGTATATAATTTTATTTGTTATTTCTGGATTATTTTTGAAAAATTGGATTTCAACATAGTTGACGAAGATATCTGCTATAGTGCTAGCCAGGGAATTTCCCATTGCAAGTCCATCTTCTTGTATGTATATTTTATTATTAAATGAAAAATAATTAAAATCTAGAGTAATTCTTAACAGTTCGATGAATTCTACTATTTCTTTGGGGCTCATGATTTTGTGATGCGTTAAGTTATCATTAATAATAGAGATAGTCTCTTGAATAGGTATATTCGTGTAAAGATTTGTGATGTCCAACGATGGAAACCTTGCGTTTTTTGGAATATCTACATCATAAATTAACTTAGTTAATTCGAAACTGTTTTTAATACTATAATTTTCTTCATAAACATAGAAGGATTTTAAGATTTAATTGAGCTTTTTGTTTAGGTTATAGGAGGGACAGTTGGTATTGTTAACAATTGGACGAATTGGTAAGTTTTGTTTGTGTAATTTGATTTGCGATCTCAACTTAGGTAAAGTGGGGTTCATAACTTTAAGTGTTATTTTATCTTTAAGTGAAAGTAAAGAGTCATTAACATCAATCAGTTTTTTAATTTTTGTTTGAAATCTTGAAGTCGGGTCTTTATTAACCTCAGTTATTCCATTAGTGTTAAAAAATTGTAAAGTTTTAGAAACATAATCATCTTCGCTAACAATGACTAGAGTATTCCCTTTATCTGCCTTGATTGCAATAGCTTTATTAGTTATTAACTTTTGGTTGATTTGCTTTACAAGTTTTAATTCATTATTATGTTTATTTTTATCTTTTTCATTAGTAATAACATTCTTAGTTTTACGTGCAATGTCACATATTTCAGACCTACTAAATTGTGCATGTTTTGCAGCAATCTTTACATCAGCAATCACACGTTTAATATTTGCATTGCTCAATTGTGGAGCTAAATTATATTTTAGGCCTTTGTTTAAAAGTGTTGTCTCGGCAGGAGTAAAAGAAATTTTGGTTAGATTGATTACTCTTGGATGAAAGTGATGTACATTTGGTGAAACATCTTGTGAACACATATTTTGGTGACTAACAGGGGCTGCAACTTTCTTATTATGCTTATTAAGAATAGTTTCTTGCACTGCATTAATTTTCTCATCTGTAAAGTTAAGTAGCTGTGAAAATATTAATGGTGACAACTGACTGCTAATTTTTAAATGTAAATTGTACATTTCAAGATTTAATGCATCTTTTCCTTTATATGCATCTTTAATTTCAGATCTAATCCACAGAATGCTACTCTTCTGTCGTAAAAACTTTTCTATATTTGATCTGGTATTAAAACTAATTTTTACATAATTAGGAATCACATTATTCATCAGGCATTGTTTGTTAAAAGATATTTTGGTATTAAGTTTCATAATTTTAGTGCGTAACCCTCTAAACTTCTTGTAATCTCCCAATACCTGACTAGGCAATAATTGAATTACTTTTGAATGCATTATGGGAACAGCAGTGATCAATGTCTTGTAAATAATTACTATTAAAAACAGTCTTGATCACGATTTATTTAACAAGGTGACCGGTTTCGACCACTACTGTGGTCATCTTCAGACCTACAAGATGTATACAAAGCACTAATTAGAGGGCTACATGCATTAATGAAAATACATAGAGTTATACGGCTATAAAGCTATAAAACGTTGAATTACCATTGAGTAGGAACCCCTTTCTGTTGGAGAATCACAACTGGAGAAACCAGTGCACGTCTTACTTTATATAATGGAGGCTCCACCCACTTCTAACTGCATGATGTCATTATTAACCAATGAGTTATAAGTCGAATTACAATTTAAAATTTCTTAGTTAAAAGAACATTGTCAAGAATTAGAAATAAATATACACTAAACTTAGCTTATTAAACAGCTATTGTCAATTAAAAAGCGTTAAAAATATTTAAATATGTAGGAAAATGAACTTCGGTTTGGCAGTACATGGGTTGCCCTCTCGTGGCTGGTCAGTGAACCATTTGGAACCACTGGTTGCTATGGTGAAGTTAGACGCCGTTGCAAAGATATAATTCCCATCAGGTTGATCTGTTATATAAAAAATTACAAGAAAAAAATGATGCCGTTATAAATTCCAAGAAGAGATTTACACAAATGACATACATGGGACCTATCTCAGATAAAATAAATAAATTATTTAAGAACACAAGCGTGGCAATAGCATTTAAAACTAATAACCCCCTACAGATGAAACTGAAACACACAATTGGAGACTCAAATAATACCAAAAGTCAGGTGTTTATAAAATAATATGTAATGACTGTGAGAAACAGTATATTGGCCAAACTGGCCAAAACTTTTTAACACGTTTCAGAGAACATACTACTGGTGCTGCACGTATCAAATCAATATTCGGTCAACATCTTGATGAACACAATCATTCTGAGGGTTGCATTTCTAGCAATTTGAAAATATTACATACTGTTCCAAAAGGACCACTGCTAAATACCTTAGAAGAAATTGAAATTTTTTCACTTCACAAAAGTAATCCATTATCTGTTTTAAACGAACAACTTCAGTTCAAAGACAAACATTTCTTTGAGCTTTTCGATGATCTGCTTTAGAATGTCTACTCTTCTGTATTTGTTTTAAAAAAAGGTCTTTCAAATTATTAAGACTTTTAGCAAATATTTTATCTTTACATTGTAATTGTATTTTACCAAACATTATTTTATGATTGACTATCTGTTTTAGAATTATTGCTTTTATGCTTTTAGACTGCTAATTCACATCGTTTTATTTTATTATTGACAATGGCTCATAATTTAATAATTTTATAATTTTAAATTCTTTCAATTTTATTTGCTTATATGACTGGTATGTAACTTGAGGAATAGCAATGCCTTATAAAAAAAAAAAATGGCACTTGTAATCTACATACTAACTTCATAGATAATATTTCATATATACGGTCAACTACTTCGTAGCGTATTTGTGCAGCATGTAGTATATATATCAGCTACAGATTATTGTAGCTTACTCTTTTCGTTTCAATAAAGACAAGTTGCTGCGCAATAATACATCGTCTGACGCCACAGTCTTTTCCATTCCACTTCGCAACAACTTCGTTGGAAAGAAGCCTGCTGCCACATCTTTGCATCGGCGTTTGTCCTCACCATGGCAACCACTAGTTCAACTATCGACTCTACAACAACTTCAGTGGAAAAAGCTTGCTCCTTCATCTTTGCAACGGCGTCTAACTTCACCATAGCAACCAGTGGTTCCAAATGGTTCACTGACCGGCCACGAGAGGGCAACCCATGTACTGCCAACCCGAAGTTCATTTTCCTACATATTTAAATATTTTTAACGCTTTTTAATTGATAATAGCTGTTTAATAAGCTAAGTTTAGTGTATATTTATTTCTAATTCTTGACAACGTCCTTTTAACTAAGAAATTTTAAATTGTAATTCGACTTATAACTCATTTGTTAATAATGACATCATGCAGTCAGAAGTGGGTGGAGCCTCCATTATATAAAGTAAGACGTGCACTGGTTTCTCCAGTTGTGATTCTCCAACAGAAAGGGGTTCCTACTCAATGGTAATTCAACGTTTTATAGCTTTATAGCCGTATAACTCTATGTATTTTCATTAATGCATGTAGCCCTCTAATTAGTGCTTTGTATACATCTTGTAGGTCTGAAGATGACCACAGTAGTGGTCGAAACCGGTCACCTCGTTAAATAAATCGTGATCAAGACTGTTTTCAATAGTAATTATTTACAAGACATTGATCACCGCTGTTCCCATAATGCATTCAAAAGTAATAAAATTTAATTCTTACAGAAGGAATCTGCAAGCAGATTTCCGTTAGAAAGAAGTGACGCATAGCCCCCTAACGAATACGCCTCCGCAGCCACTCAATCTATTTTTTGTATCTACAAGTAGAGAAAGCAGACTCACCCCGTTGTCCCTTCAGAAAGAAACAAGCGTTCCATCCTCTACTATTCGGCAGCTGTGTTGGCACCGGGACGCTGTGGAGGGGAAGACTGGTTGCGTCACTCCCGCGGACCGTTGTAATGAAAGGATGAATCTGATTTAATTCGCTCTCATTTAGATGAGATTTCTCAAGAGTCTCTCGCGCCGACTACGTACGTTTTTCGGACGTGTTTCCATGTTAGCGCAGCACTGGACAGATTATAACGCACATACACTCTCCGTAGTATAAAAGATTTTTTGATACGTGTACCTAATGCTCTACAGTCAATTGAAACAAGGCATCAGTTCCGAAGAGCAATTTTTAACGAAAGAATACAGATAGTTATATCCTGATCGTTGCCGCATAGGGTTTCGTTCTGTACATCAGCGATTGGAGTATAAAAATGATAATGAGTTAATGATTCGCTGTAAATAGCAATAATTTTGATTAATTAGTTGAATAAATTTAAATGAGAGAATAATAACGATTGCCAGCTCAAAAACGAGCAGAAGTTAAATTTGGTTAATGATTGACGTGTTTTGGAAATCACGTAATAACTGGGAGTGAATAATAATGTGGCACCTAAACAAAATGCACCAGCTTAGATGTTAAAGACACGTGTAACACGAACAGAATGATGCTAATTTAGAATATACTGACATTAACTAATAATACGTTATGACCAGCAACACTTTATTGAAACTGTAGTGTACTACATTAGTTCTCCAGAATGCTGTCTGTTTGAAAATTTGCAAAAACCTGACCAAAACTAATTACTTTTCTTTAACGGTTACTTCTCAAATTAAGATCGTAAAAGGTTTCATTTATAGCAACACCTATTTGGAAATACCAACGTTACGAGCGTATAAGCATATGAAATTATTCGTAAAACACAACATAAGATAATAAAATTACTTTGGCTGCAATAATGTCAACAAATTTTTGTCATTAAAATATAAATTGCTTTTAAATAAATTTTAGTTTGATTGGTTGTTTGCAGCAGTAGTGTTATAATGTATGAAGAACTGCTATTAATACTGCCTCTCATTCCAATAATAATGTGCATGAAATGTAACTGTAAAATTATTTGGATTTATCTTCTTTTAATTCTCTCTTTCACTTGTAACTGTCACGGAAGTATTGTTGAAAAGATGGGACCCGCTGATGATTAATGACTTGCGTTAATTAGCTTTACTTATTGGCAAGTTTATGATTTGATTAAACAACACTATAATGCTCAAAAAATTACCTATTACACTACCAAGCCTAATACATGACTGCAAAATTACTAGCTTGACCTTACTTTGCAACGAGTTGTACGTGGTGCGACGTAATGCTTTTTATGGTATCCATTATTGACAAGAGGCTCTTCATCTTAGAGAGCAGATTACCATGTGCTGTGAGCGTGCACGTACTCGCTGACTATATATTGCCATGCCACATATTACAAAACCAGAACAATCGCCATTTCGCATTGGTGCGCAACGTCCGTACCCCGCCACAGATGATTCGGAGCTCTCCATTTCGCCTCCACGACCAAACGCGTTCGCTCCAACGATGTTATTGTTACATTAAAAGATACACTACGGGGCATTAAAATTGCTACACCGTGATGATGACGTGCTACAGACGCGAAATTTAACCGACAGGAAGAAGATGCTGTGATATGCAAATAATTAGCTTTTCAGAGCATTCACACAAGGGTGGCGCTGGTGGCGACACCTACAACGTGCTGACATGAGGAAAGTTTCCAACCGATTTCTCATACACAAACAGCAGTTGACCAGTGTCGCCTGGTGAAACGTTGTTGTGATGCCTCCAAGGAGGAGAAATGCGTACCATAACGTTTCCGACTTTGATAGAGGTCGGATTGTAGCCTATTGCGATTGCGGTTTATCGTATCGCGACATTACTGCTCGCGTTGTTCGATATCCAATGACTCTTAGCAGAATATGGAATCGGTGGATTCTGGAGGGTAATACGGAACGCTGTGCTGGATCCCAACGTCCTCGTATCACTAGCAGTCGAGATGACAGGCATCTTATCCGCATGACTTTAACGGATCGTGCAGCCACGTCTCGATCCCTGAGTCAACAGATGGGGACGTTTGCAAGACAACAACCATCTGCACGAACAGTTCGACGACGTTTGCAGCAGCGTGGACTATCAGCTCTGAGACTATGGCTGCGGTTGCCCTTGACGCTGCATCACAGACAGGAGCGCCTGCGATGGTGTACTCAACGACGAACCTGGGTGCACGAATGGCAAAACGTCATTTTTTCGGATGAATCCAGGTTCTGTTTACAGCATCATGATGGTCGCATCCGTGTTTGGCGACATCGCGGTGAATGGACATTGGAAGCGTGTATTCATCGCCATACTGGCGTATCAACTGGCGTGATGGTATGGGGTGCCATTGGTTACACATCTCGGTCACCTAAACTGCGTGAGAATGTAATCACATGTCAGTTCTAGTATAATATATTTGTCCAATGAATACCCGTTTATCATCTGCATTTCTTCTTGGTGTAGCAATTTTAATGGCCAGTAGTGTACATAAAAGTAGGTATACATTCAAAAAGACAGAGTAAAACTTCGAGTGATCTTCACACATAGCATAGGTCTGTACAATACAACTCTTAACAAAGTGAACAGTGATTTAAAGAAGATAAAATGTTAACAGAGAATTTCTATAAAAACCAAACAGTTTAATCAATTAATATGTTAATGTATGACTTAGGGAAATGGGGTGGTCTTTCTCTCAGCTCAGAGCAAGTGAACGAAATTAACAAATTCCCCATAATCATTTCTACAAATTACATGCGCAGTGCTGCAGTCTTACTTCAAACGTCTTCCCCTCTAAACATAACAACATTATTCAAAATTTATATTCTCTTCGCTTTCTAATTTATACATCTTATTCATCCTTGCTGTGCTTCACAGTCCATCTTTCTTCATCTGCCAGGTACAGTCACAAGTCAACACAGCAATGCTTAGAACTTCCATCACCTGCCACACTTCAACTAAGAATGTTCAGACTGCGCAGAGACAAAGACTGTGCCACGTTGTTCGCTTTCTAATTTATACATCTTATTCATCTTTGCTGTGCTTCACAGTCCATCTTTCTTCATCTGCCAGGTACAGTCACAAGTCAACACAGCAATGCTTAGAACTTCCATCACCTGCCACACTTCAACTAAGAATGTTCAGACTGCGCAGAGACAAAGACTGTGCCACGAGAAAACCAAAGTTTGTTTAACAGTAACGTAACTTGCTGTCTCTCTCTGACGTGTACATCGATAACATACAAAACTCAAAATGCCGTAATCACCTTACACCCAGAACATGTACGAGAGCTGTTCAAAAAGTAAGGTGACTCTTCAAATTGGGCGGACAACGTACGTTCGATTATCGATCCTTTGTTTGTTCTGTTGGTACACATGTCCCGAACATACGTTCAGAGTTTCAAGTATACACCATACTTCGTTTGCTTTGCACAGATAGAAAGTTTAGGCGTGTTTTAGTGTTCTCGGCGATTTTCGATTATTATAAAAAATGGAGCAAAGAATTTGCATCAAATTTTGTGTGAAAAATGGAATCAGGTGCTCTAAAACACGTGAAATATTGACAATGGTATACGGTGAGTCTGCTCTAAGTACAAAGACTGTTTACAAATGGTACAAGCTCTTCCAAGATGGCCGAGAAAATGCCAATGACGAACCTCACTCTGGACGCCCCAGAACATCAACAACAGATGATAACGACGGAGCTGTGAAGAAAATTGTTTTGGAAAATCATCGAATTACTGTTAGAGAAGTCGCTGAGGATGTCCGCATATCGGTCCAATGGAAGCATCCCAGGGAGCCACGACCGAGGCGTAGTGTATCATGAATTTTTGCCTCAATGTCGTAGGTCAATAAGGAGTATTAACTTGACGTTAACTGCCATTTGCGAAAAGCAATATGCAAAAAACGTCCGGAATTTATCGCTTTTTCATCACGACATTCGTCGATCCCTGTGAGAGATTTTTTGGCCAAAAACAACACGACAATCACACCTCAGACACCATATTCACCAGATTTGGCCCCCTGCGACTTTTTCCTGTTTCCAAAACTGAAGAGACCTTCGAAACGACGAAGATTTTCAGTGACTGAGGAAATAAAAACTGCATCGCTGGAATTACTCAAGGCTGTACCAAAAAGTGCTTCGAGGATTGGAAGGAGCGTTGGCACAAGTGTATTCTATCGAAGGAGGATTACTTTGAAGGGGACAACATGAATATTGATGAAGAAATAAATATTTGTTCTTAAAAATATAAAGTCATCTTACTGACTGAACACACCTCGTACTCTCAGTACATCACTTCTATTGCGCAATGTTCTTAGCGTGGGATGATATGGGTAACTTAGTCCCTCGCAGTATTAAAAATGGGCCTTAACATGAGGGAGCAATTTTTCAGAACGTACTTCTGGAGCACAGCATTGCACGTAAGTAAATCATGAACTAGCAACAGCCGGGCGAGGGAATTGGAGTCCCATATACAGGCTCTTGTTAACACCGAAACACAAATGATCTGTATCTGTAGTGTTGTGGCTGGGAAGCAAGGAATGTTGACGAATGGCATCGCATGTTGTTCAGCGATGAATCACGGTTCTGCACTACATCGGATGGCCATCGTCGACAAGTTTGGGGGCATTCTGGGTAGAGATAGATGCACAGTAGTGTTTTAATCCTGTCATGGCGTGGGCAGCCATTGGGTGTGACTTCAGCTCACGGCTGGTAGCGACTGAGAGAACTCTGACACAACAATGGTACGTCACGAACATTCTGCGTCCTTGTTTGTTACCTTTCATGCGACAGAATCGTGGTGCCATATTTCAACAGCATAATGCTCGGCCACGCGGGGCTGTTGTCTGTATAGACCGTCCTCGTGATACTGAGATACTGCAGTGGCCAGTAAGGTCCTCACAGCTGTGCCTGAGGTAGCACGTGTGGAACCAGCTAGGATGTCAATTCCATCCGAGTGCCCGTATCCAGGAGATTAAGGACCAATTACAACAGTAGGGGGCAGCTTCCCTCAGGAGAGGGTGCAATGGCTTTATGACATACTTCGCAGCCGAATAAGTCCACGAATCGAGACCAGAGGGGGGTGCAACGTCATAATCAGGCTCATACTGCCAAGTTCTTTATAAACCTGACTCGATTTTGTAATCATTGAGATAACGTCACATACGCTCTCAACCGGTGAAGTTTCATATCCTCTTCCTCCATTCCTTATGCGTGATTCAATGTATTTATCAGGTAATGTAGATTAAGCACTTTTCCTTAGTTGCGCTGTCTACCCACCAAATCTTCAGGATTCTTCTTTAACACCACATTTATAATGTTTCTGTCCTCTTCTTGTCTTTATCCTTTATCGTCCACGTTGCACTGTCACGTAACGCTACACTGCACACGAATTCTTTTGCAAAACGTATTCGAACACTTATATTCAATGTTGTTATTGTTGTTGTGGTCTTCAGTCCTGAGACTGGTTTGATGCACCTCTCCATACTACTCTATTCTGTGCAAGCTTCTTCGTCTCCCAGTACCTACTGCAACCTACATCCTTCTCAAAAACGATTTTCTTGCTATCATCACTATGCATTTTATATCCTCTCTGCTTCTGTTGCTGAAACTGCAAAATTAACTCCTAAATTAAGCATCTCACTTCCTAATCTGTTTCTCTCAGCATCATAAGTTCGTTAAGTGGGCCATGAGGGCCCAAGGGATGTCGGCCGGCCGCCGTGTCACACTCTGCATCGCGGCGTCATATGGAGTGACTTGTAGTCGGAACACCGCCCTCAACGCCGTTTTGCCCACTTTCCAGACCATGGAGCCGGTCAGGTAGCTCCTCAATTGTCATCGCGAGGCTGAGTGCACCCCGTACCAGACCTGCTACAAAGGAAAAATTCCTGGCAGTACCAGGAATCAAACCTTTGTTGTCCGCATGGCAGCCATCGCTGCTTAACCCTCATCTACACAGGTGGACTTTCCCACAGCATCACCTGGTTCAAAATGGTTCAAATGGCTCTGAGCACTATGCGACTTAACTTCTGAGGTCATCAGTCGCCTAGAACTTACAAGGGAACCTCCCCATCGCACCCCCCTCAGATTTAGTTATAAGTTGGCACAGTGGATAGGTCTTGATAAACTGAACACAGATCAATTGAGAAAACAGGAAGAAGTTGTGTGGAACTGTGAAAAAATAAGCAAAATATACAAACTGAGTAGTCCATTGACCACATAAGCAACATCAAGGACAAAGTGAGCTCGGGAGCGCCGTGGTCCCGTGGTAGCGTGAGCAGCTGTAGGACGAGAGGTCCTTGGTTCAAATCTTCCCTCGAGTGAAAAGTTTACTTTCTTTATTTTTGCATAGTTATTATCTGTCCGTTCGTTTATTGACGTCTCTGTTCACTGTAATAAGTTTAGTGTCTGTGTTTTGCGACCGCATCGCAAAACCGTGCGATTAGTAGACGAAAGGACGTGCCTCTCCAATGGGAACCGAAAACATTTGATCGCAAGGTCATAGGTCAACCGATTCCTCCACAGGAAAACACATCTGATACATTCTATACGACACTAGTGACGACGTGTGCGTCACATGACAGGAATATGTTGTCGACCCACCTAACTTGTACACTTGGCGAATGGGTAAAAAGATTCTTCTACATTGCCCGATTTAGGTTTCCTTGTGGATGTGATAATCACTCACAAAAAAGTGATGAAAACATAAGAGTTTCGTCACATAAACTGAAAATAAAAAATTAAACTTTTTCACTCGACAGAAGATTTGAACCAAGGACCTTTCGTTCGGCAGCTGCTAACGTTACCACGAGACCACGGCGCTCCTGCGTTACCAGTCTCCTTGATGTTGCATATCTTCCCATAAACTACTCAGTTTGTATATTTTGCTTATTTTTTCACAGTTCCACACAACTTCTTTCTGTTTTCTCAATTGATCTGTGTTCAGTTTTTCAAGGCCTATCCACTGTGCCAACTTATAACTAAATCTGAGGGGGGTGCGATGGGGAGGTTCCCTTGTTAGAAGTAATTAAACGTAACTAACCTAAGAACATCACACATATCCATGCCCGAGGCAGGATTCGAACCTGCGACCGTAGCAGTCGCCCGGTTCCAGACTGTAGCGCCTAGAACCGCACGGCCAATCCGGCCGACGCATCACCTGGTTTAAAGCCACAACACTCCATTGTACTTGTTTCACTTTTAGTAATGTCCATCTTATAACCATTTTTCAAGCCACTATACACTTCAGTCAACCGATATTGTCTTCCTTTACCACTGGTTCAGTAAAATTTTTATACCTTCTTACTGAAGTCTAATTCGTTTCCCAGACTCCTCCTCAGTTTCCTCTACTGCTTGTTCTATGTACAACTCTGTCTCAGTCGTTTCTGCCCCCCTTCTGACTGATAACTGCACCCTGATTCTGTCCAACACGAGAATAACTTTTCTTCCTCTGTATTTTCTAGGAACAGTGCAAATTATCTCCAAAACTTTACGCTCACCATTGTGGAAAATCATTATCATCTAGGAAAGGCAATGCACTACTGATGCAGCCATTTTTCTGTTTCTTCCCAGCTGCACCAAGCGGTTGTGGTTCTTGCAGTTGGCTGCACTGGCAACACTCAGCAACAATGATGTTCTGAGTCTCCCTCTCGATATCATCACCAGGACTCTTTCTTCGATGACCACCTTTAAGAAGACACTGTCTACTTCATATCCCCAATCAGCTTGGTTTTCGTTTTTATTTAGTATCTAGCTATGCCTTTTTGTCACTGATTTCTTTTAATACTGCCTCATTAGTTTGTCTTTCAGCCAAGACTACTTCTATTACGGTCGTTCATAACCACATCTCTATTGCTTCTAACCTGTTCCTTAGTTGCTTTCCAAGAGCTTGCTGTTCACCGTCATACCTTCAAACAGAGATAAATTAAAAAATATTTATACTTCTTTCTATACAAAGACTGCTTTTCGTTAAAAGATCACTGCTATATCTGAAGGTTTGTTTGGTCACAGCGATTCTTCTTTTCATGTCTGTTTTGTTCCTGTCCTCATCTCTTGCCAAACAGCAGAATTTCTACACCTGTTTCAGGCGCTTGTTCCCTATTCTGGTGTTTTTTCGCAGCCTGGAGACGAGAGTGTAAATCCAAAAAATGTGTCGTGGAAGATAAACGTGACTGACACCGATTATTATTTCAATTTACTTTTTCTGAGTCTTCTAAGACTTCAATATCATCAGCAAACCTTACACAGTATATCATTTCACATTTAACTTTTTATAATTTTCGTGATTTTTTTACTGTTTCTGCTCCGTTTTCTACAAACTAATTAAAAAGCATCCACTACCGTTTACTGGCTACCTTCTTACAAAGAAAAGCCAAGGCAGGGACATCTGCGTAAGCATGAGAATATACCGTGTAAGCAGTAACTGAACAATAGACCATAACAACTAAATACTAAGAAGCAGTAGAAAATTGATTCATAGCTCTACACGTTGTCTTAGTTAGCACTTTTATAAACACGTCTTTTTGTGCCTATCGACTAATGATCTTGTGAGTAATATAATATTTTCAGTTTTCAAGATTTGGTTCACTTGCATGCTAGCGTCTATGTGGGTCCTCTTCAGTAGATAGCTGATGATGATCTGATTAGTCAGCAAGCAATCTGTAAACAAACAAATGCTCAAGCAACAGGTGCCATGTTCGTTCTTTTCACCCTTGGATGTGAAATTCCGCATATCTCTTCATCAGAGACTAGCATTTACATCCAACGTTCACTATTTGTCGTTTACATGTTTAAGTCTCCGTCTTCCCTTACAATTTTTGCCGTCTAAGGCTCCCTCTAGTACCATGGTAGTTATTCCCTGATGCCTTAACACGTGTCCTATCATTCTATCCCTTATGCTATTTAGTATTTTCCGCACATTTTTTTCCTCAACGATTCTGCGGAGAGCCTCCACATTTCTTACCTTATGAGTCCACTTGTTTGTCAATATCCTTCTGCAACGCCATATCTCAAATGCTTCGAATCTCCTATTTTCCTTTTTTCCGCAGTCCACTGTGGTCGAGATGTTCTAGGCGCTTCAGTCCGGAACCACGCTGCTGCTACGGTCGCAGGTTCGAATCCTGCCTCGGGCTTGGATGTGTGTGATGTCCTTAGGTTAGTTAGGTTTAAGTAGTTCTAAGTCTAGGGGACTGATGACCTCAGATGTTAAGTCCAATAGTGCTTAGAGCCATTTGGTGCCTTTTTTCCCCCACTTCGTGATTTACTTCCATGCAGTGCGGTGCTCCAGAAATACATGGTGTATCAAAAAGAATCACCCGATTTTTAAAAAAAATCATAACTATTATGTTGTTTCAGATATGTGCGTGAACAACATACTGTTGGAAAGAGCAAACTCTCGAGTTTTACATGGTTCCCGCTAGGCAGCAGCAGTGTGCGCTCCCTTCAGTTCTAGTAAAAATGGTGTCGGGAAAACAGAATGGGTTTTGTGTTTTACGTCTTGTGCAGTGCGGGTCAGTAGTAACTGTTTAGTGTGACTTTCGTACTAGATATAGTGTGGATCTCCCTACATCACAGAGCATTAGACGATGGTATGAACAATTCCGGGAAACAGGTTGTTTATGTGAAGGCAAATCGCCGGGCCGTCCCCGATTGTCTGACACAGGGTCGAATGGATCCGCCACTTTTACACGAAGCACATATCTCCATATCCTTGAGAACTTTCTTTTCCCACAGTTGGAGACTGATTCGAACGACTTCATTTTCCGACAGGATGGGGCACCGCCACACTGTCATCTGGAAGTGCGGGAATTTTTAAATCATAGTATTACTGAACGACGGGTGGGTCGCACTGAACCAAATTATTCAACCTTACATTACTGGCCTCCAAGGTCACCGGACCTGACTGTATGTGATTATTTCTTGTGGAGGTTCATAAAAGACTGTGTTTATGTGCTTCCGTTACCAACAACAATGAATGAACTGAGACATCGCATAACAGCAGCTGTGGAAGCTGTAACTCCAGACATGCTCGCTGCAATGTGGGGACAATTTGAATACCTCATTGGCATATGCCGTGCATGTCACGGGGGGCATACTGGATATGAAAAAAAAATTCAGTTTCCCGTTCATCAAAAAACAAAACTCACTGTATATGTTTAAGAGTTTCAGAAATACAGAAGTGGCAAATCGGATGATTCTTTTTGATACGCGCTGTACTTTTTGAGAAATTTTTTCCTCATATTAAGGCCTGTGTTTCATACCACGGGTGAATTCAGAAACTAAGTTACACGTGCCGTCCCCCGCTAAAATCATAAAATGATTGCTCAACAAGAGCGACCCATTGTCAGGTCTCCTGCAGACGTATTCTACTGTGGTACAGGTAACTGGTCCATAGAAGTGTGGGAACGGAATGGTGCTGCAACTGAAAACGAACTCCAAAATCATTGAAGTACGAGGTACAGTACGATTCTTGTGGTCAAAACGTCTAAATTGCACACGGATTCACCGAGACATTTTGGGCGATGTATGGCCCAAATGCAGTGTAACTTCCAATCGTAGTGAAATGGTACCAAGAGTTTGACCAGCAGCACTAACAATACTAAACACGAACAACACAAATCCACTCCGGTGGCCTTCCTATCTGTCACAGAAAATTCCAATTCTATTCACTTACATGCCAGTCAGTGGTTTGTAGAAATTACGTTGAAATATAACTACACTGGTGTCCAAAATCAAAGCAGCAAACGGATATTTTAGAAGACTGCGTTTATTTTGCCGCAAGACATTATAAAGAGCTGAAAGTAAAATAGAAGCAATGTAAAGAGTGAAGAACGTAAATAACTGCAACATGCATAACGATGGACAAAAATGTTCTTCGTTTTTTTCCAACTTAACGGATATGCACACACGTTCTGACAACTGATTAATGTGCACAGTGTGGGATGTGACCACCTCTGGCAACGGTACAGACTTGAAAAAGACGTGGCATGCTGTGAATGATGTCATCAATCTCATGTTGATGCAATAACGCCCATTCTTCAAGCAGAGCTGCTCAGAAATCTTGGAGAGCGGTTGGTGGATGCTCAGATGATGCAACCCGTCCCCGGAATGCGTCCCAGATATGTTCTACGGGAATCAATTCGGGAGAGCGAGCAGGCCACCTCATGCGTGTAATATCTTCCGTTTCAAGAAAACATTGACCGTCCGTGCTGTATGAGGTCGAGCATTATCGTTCATCACTACGGAGACAGGGCCCACAGCACCATGCTACAACCGCACATGACGTCCTTACATTGAAACATCCCCATAGAAATATTAATGAATTACTGTGCTGATAAACCTACAAGTTATTTGATTTTCAAACAGCTGAGCAAAACTGAACGGACTCAGACATTACTCTCTTTTCTTATTCTGATCATCAATAAACTGACATACAATATTTTTAGCACAACGCACTCTGACTTTCAATAATCCCTACAAAAGAATGGCCCTGACCAACAATAACCTATACCTTTCATGAATCATTTACCTCACAAAAATCTTCGTTACTCGAACTACTGCAATACAGCAAGCGCCAATACTGTCAGCTAAATAAAAGATTCTAACTACTGAAGTCATAACTACTGATAGGCATACTTAGCAAATGAAAGATTTTGATAGAGAACATACACTGTATTTACCTTAATAGTGTTCAAAAATCGTAATATATATATCAGTTCATGACATCCAGTCTTACAAATTTACTGTCTCTGATGGACACACGTCCAGATCATCGGCTCTCAAAACTCCGCAATCTCTCTCTCCACATCCACCACTGCTTCCGGTTCACCTCCAACTGCGCAACGTTATGCGCTGCTCACATCCAACTGCCCAACGCTACAATAGCGAATATTTCAACAATGCCAACCAGCCACAGACTGCACACAGCACAGTCAGTGATTTTCATACAGAGCGCTACGTGGTGTTACCAACATAAAAACCTAAACAGCCTACTTACAACATCTCTGCACGATACCTGACAGCAATTAAACCTTGCCGATTCATCCGTAAAATTTCATGAAGGGGTGTTCGAGTGGTGCACATAATCATTGCCCACACCATTTGGGGACCTTCTCGATATCTGTGCCCGCCTTTGTGGCCAAGCGGTTCTAGGCGCTTCAGTCTGGAACCGCGCGACCGGTACGGTCGCAGGTTCGAATCCTGCCTCGGGCATGGATGTGTGTGACGTCCTTAGGTTAGTTAGGTTTAAATAGTTCTGAGTTCTACCTCAGATGTTTAGTCCCATAGTGCTCACAAGGGAACCTCCCCATCGCAAAACCCTCAGATTTAGTTATAAGTTGGCACAGGGATAGGCCTTGAAAAACTGAACACAGATCAATCGAGAAAACAGGAAGAAGTTGTGTGGAACTACGAAAAAAATAAGCAAAATATACAAACTGAGTAGTCCATGTGCAAGATAAGCAACATTAAGGATAGTGTATGCGCAAGAGCGCCGTGGTCCCGTGCTTAGCGTGTGCAGCTGCAGAATGAGAGGTCCTTGGTTCAAGTCTTCTCTCGAGTGAAAAGTTTAATTTTTTATTTTCAGACAATTATCAAAGTTCAGGCACTCACACATAAGCAAATGGTTCAAATGGCTCTGAGCACTATGGGACTCAACTGCTGAGGTCATTAGTCCCCTAGAACTTAGAACAAGTTAAACCTAACTAACCTAAGGACATCACAAACATCCATGCCCGAGGCAGGATTCGAACCTGCGACCGTAGCGGTCTTGCGGTTCCAGACTGCAGCGCCTTTAACCGCACGGCCACTTCGGCCGGCCTCACACATAAGCAACTTCGCTATCCAAAATTGCAGGACATGTTCAGATTTGCTTGGACATATGCAGGATTTGACGGTCTACACACGGAAACATTTGATAACGTAAAAAACATATGTTTTGACAGAGCACAGGGAAAACTGTGCGACTGTGAAACTGTTACATTCATTTGTTGCAGTTTATGTGACAAACTCTTATGTTTTCATCACTTTCTGGGAGTGATTATCACATCCAAAAGAAAACCTAAATCGGGCAAGGTAGAAGAATCTTTTTACCCATTCGCCAAGTGTGCAAGTTAGGTGGATCGACAACATATTCCTGTCATGTGACGCACATGTCCTCACCAGTGTCGTATAGAATATATCAGACGTGTTTTCCTGTGGAGGAATCGGTTGACCTATGACCTTGAAATCAAATGTTTTCGGTTCCCATTGGAGAGGCACGTCCTTTCGTCTACTAATCGCAAGGTTTTGCGGTGCGGTCGCAAAACACAGACACTAAATTTATTACAGTGAACAGAGACGTCAATGAATGAACGGACAGATCGTAACTTTGCGAAAATAAAGAAAGTAAACTTTTCACTCGAGGGAAGACTTGAACCAAGGACCTCTCGTGCCGCAGCTGCTCACACTAAGCAGGGGAACACGGCGACGCTCCTCAGCTCAGAGAGCCCTTGATGTTGCTTATCTTGCGCATGAACTACTCAGTTTGCATATTTTTCATATTTTTTTTCATAGTTCCACATAACGTCTTCCTGTTTTCTCGATTGATCTGTGTTCAGTTTTTCAAGGCCTATCCACTGTGCCAACTTATAAGTAAATCTGAGGGGGGTCCGATGGGGAGGTTCCCTTGTCAGAGCCACTTGAACCATTTTAGATATGTCTCTTTCCACAAAGTTTGGGCCCCGAAATCGTGTTCCACGTTCCCTCCAGAAGCGAGTCCGTCAAGAATCACTATCCAGACAAACTCGGGGCATGTTTGTGAAAAGAACATCGGCCCACTGTTCGACCATCGAGTTGGCATGTCGACGACTCCACTTTAGACGTTCCCTTCTGTGAGGACGCGTCAGAGATACACACACAGCAGGTCTCTGACAATAAAGACCACTCTGCCGAAGCCGTCTGTACACCGTTTGCCTCGCTACAACACGTCCAGTGGATGCTGCGAGGCCAGATGCCTGTTGCCGTGCAGTAGCAACGCGATACAGTCGTGTCCTTACAGCCAAATAACGGTTCTCTCTTTCGGATGTGAGACGTGGTCGTCCCTGCCATGGTCTTCGGGATACAGTTACGGTCTCTACAGATTGTCGCCATATCCGAGAAACTACGGAACGATTCGCATTAAGCCAAAAGGCCACATCAGTTTGTTTCCATTCTTCCTCTGGCCCTCCACTGCAGAGTGTCTAGTTGGTGTCTACTCTGTGCCATTCTGCACCATCTGTGACTGTGTAATCAGTGACTGTGGAGCTTGGACTATCCGGCAACAGTTGCCCTCTTGATAGGTGTCATGAGGTCGTCGTTGGCATGGTTGTCTGCTGACCGAAATGCCATATTCAGTGCTGAACACGACCGCACGGACATCTGTTGACAGTTTGTATGATTATATCGTGAATTAGACACAGGACGGGGAAACAGCGGTTTGTTGCTTTAATTTTGGACACGAGTGTATATTTTTTTTTGGTGTTCCTTCACTTTTTTCAGCCATCATATTTGGGCGGTGTAGGAGAGGAAACGCTACGCTTTATGGGACAGTTGGACTAAAACGAAGTATCAGCTGACAAGCTACGTGCTGAAACATAAAAGAATATCAGTTTTGTATAGCTGGTGTGTGGAGGGCTAAAATTTGTAAAGGGAGACCGAGATATGGTTATGGTAAGGTTCAAATCACTGTACGTTCCAGTGGTTATGCAGAGATGGAGAGGCTTGCACAGGATAGAGTAGCGTGGAGAGTCGCAACAAACCAGTCTTTGGACTGAAGACTGCAACAACACATGCCTTAATCCATGCACTGAAAACTCTGAATTGCAACATCGCATTCAGATGCAGCTGGATTCAAATCCCAGTTCGGCCACCATCATGTAGGTTTTCCGTGGTTCCTCTACGTTGCTTGCGGGAAAAGCCTTGGAAAACTGAGAGGCCAATTTCGTCGCCATCCCCCTCCACTCGGAGTCTGTGCTCCATCTCTAATGACCTCATTTTTGGTGGGACCAACCCTATCGTTCCATCCCTTTCAAAAATTGGGATTCCCATCTCTACGTACGTGACTGAAGCGGTAAATGCCAAGAAAGGAAGTTGCTGCAGAATTATTCATCATGATGACTAGGAACTTCTGAGGAATGTTACGTCACCGCCTGCTCCCACACAGGACAAAGTCTCCTCCTGAACTGCTATTAACCTAACAGGCAAAGTAAAGTAACTACAAATCACGCCATATTAGCCCGTCAGGCGCTGTTGTTCCAGCTATGCTGCTTGCTTGTGACATTCCCACAAAAACACAGGCAGATGTGCGCGTGTGAATCGCCTCGGAGCAATGGACGGACCATGAAATTAGTGGAAGGCTGTAGCAACAAGCACGAGATAGTGAGGGTCTTTTAGTCTGAACCTTAGCAGCATGTGGATTAATGCAAGACGCTACCTGTGTTGCAACATTAACGCTAAATCACATGATATGTTACAAACTTGAAAAGAATATTTTGACGACTTACTAAACTTCGCTGAACCGGAAAAGAAACTGAAACCTTGTCCTTCTACAATGAAATCTCTAGTAAGTGAACCAACATACGGAGAGGTAACCAGAAGTTTGAAAAAACTGAAAAACCAAACAGCGGCTGGAAAAGTTGGAAATTTGTGGTAAGGTCTTATGGGACCAAACTGCAGAGGTCATCGGTCCCTAAGCTTAGCCACTGCTTAATTTAACTTAAACTAACTTACACTAAGGACAACACACACACACACCCATGCCCGAGGGAGGACTCGAACCTCCGACGGAGGGAGCTGCGCGGACCGTGGCAAAGCGCCCTAAACCGCGCGTCTAACCCACTCATAACTAGATGAGAAATGGTTTCCTCTTATTCCAAAAACATGACGAGACGCGAAAAAATACCGGAGAAATGGAAGGAAGCAATCTCTCCAAACATAGGAAAGGAGATATAAAAAATGCAAGAATTACAGTAGATTTTCCCTACTAGTAACAGCATACAAATTACTGACTTGCAAAGACACTCCCTATACCGAGGACATAGTTTTCGGAAAAGCATATCAACAACAGACAGCATACTTTGCATCAAGACAATCAATGGAAAAGCATGGCACAGCAAAAACACAACAACCCTTACCTGTTCATTGACTTCCAGAGGGCCTACAGTTCGGTGTACCAAAGAAACGATATGGAAAAGTCGTGGCAAAATGTGGAATACCTAAGAAATTCATCAGCTTGGTCAGAATGTGGGTGGATAAGGCACCCAATGGAGTGACAAACTGCAACTCGTTAGCGGGCTGTTTTGAGAACAAAAAACTAGACTCAAGCAAAGTGACGTACTATCCCCACTTATCTTCAACACTGTCCTGGAAAAAATAGTCACAAAAGCCAAACAAGCAACAAGTGGAAACGTCGCAGATAAGCAACCAACTGTACTGGCCTGCACAGATGAAATAGTTTTAGCAGCAAATAACAGCTGTGAAAGTGGAAGACTGATCAACAAACTAAATGAAACCAACATAAAATTAAGTTTATAAAATAAGTGAAGGAAAAACAGAATATGTGATCATACAAAGCAAGAACATGACTACAGAAGAACGTGATGACCTTCTTATGGAACATTGTACTTTCAAGTAGACTTTTAACTTTGAATACGTTGGTGTAAATATAACTAACACCTATAGAAGTCAAGTCGAATATCAAATTAGACTATGGAATACAAATAAAAGTTTACTTTTCACTATAAAACGTCTGTCATGCAAACTCCTGACAGAAAAGGCTAGCTGAAATTCTACAACACAATCACCACACCAGTACTGATACATGGGACGGAAAGATAGAATGCGAAGAAAAGGTATGAGCACCAACTCTCAGCCTTCGAAAATAAAGTGTATAGAAAATTTTTTAGGCAGACGTTTGACCAGGCGGCACAGAGGTGGGTTTGGAGAGCCAACGAAGAACTATACGCCAGAGAAACTGGTATAGTCATGCGTATTCAAATACAGATATATGTAAACAGGCAGAACACGGCGTTGCGGTCGGCAATGCCTATATAAGATAGCAAGTGTCTCGCGCAGTTGCTAGACCGCGTACTGCTGCTACAGTGGCAGGTTATCGACATTTAAGTGAGTTTGAACGTGGTGTTATAGTAGGTGCATGAGCGATGGGACATAGCATCTTCGAGGTAGCGATAAAGAGGGGATTTTCCCGTACGACCATTTCAAGAGTGTACTAGGAACATAAGGAATCCGGGAAAACATCAAATCTCCGACATTACTGCGGCCGGAAAAAGATCCAGCAAGAATGGGACCAACGCCGACTGAAGAGAATCGTTCAACGTGACAGAAGAGCAACCCTTCCGCAAATTGCTGTAGATTTCAATGCTGGGCCATCAACAAGTGTCAGTGTGCGAACCATTCAACGAAACATCATCGATATGAGCTTTCGGAGCCGAAGGCCCACTCGTATATCCTTGATGACTGCACGGCACAGAACTTTACGCCTCGCGTGGGCCCGTCATCAACATTGGACTGCCGGTCGCGGTGGCCGAGAGGTTCTAGGCGCTTCAGTCCGGAACCGCGCGAGTGCTACGGTCACAGGTTCGAATCCTGCCTCGGGCATGGATGTGTGTGATGTCCTTAGGATAGTTATGTTCTAGGGGACTAATGACCTCACATGTTAAGTCCCATAGTGCTCAGTGTCATTTGAACCATTTTTTGAACATTGGACTGTTGATGACTGGAAACATATTGCTTGGTCGGGCGAGTCTCGCTTCAAATTGTATCGAGCGGATGGACGTGTACGGGTATGGAGACAAACTCATGAATCTATGGAGCCTGCTTGTCAGCAGGGGACTGTTCGAGCTGGTGGAGGATCTGTAACGGTGTGAAGTGTGTGCAGTTGGAGTGATATGGGACCCCTGATACGTCTAGATACGACTCTGACAAGTGACACGTACGTAAGCGTCCTGTCTGATCACCTGCATCCATACACGTCCATTGTGCATGCCGACGGACTTGAGAAATTCCAGCAGGACGATGCGACAGCCCACACGTCCAGAATTGCTACAGAGTGGCTCCAGGAACACTCTACTGAGCTTAAACACTCCCGCTGCCCACCAAACTCCCCAGACGTGAACATTATTGAGCATACCTAGGATGCCTTGCAACGTGCTGTTCAGAAGAGATCCCCACCTTCTCATACTCTTACGGATTTATGGAGAGCCCTGCAGGATTCATGGTGTCAGTTCCCTCCAGCACTGCTTCACACATTAGGCGAGCCCATGCCACGTCGTGTTGCAGCACTTCTGCGCGCTCGCTGGGACCCTACACGATATTAGGCAGGTGTACCAGTTTCTTTGGCTCTTCAGTGTAGTTAAGCTAGCTGACCAAGCCTCAGTAGTGAAAATCTTCAAAAATGGCTCTGATCACTATGGGACTTAACATCTATGGTCATCAGTCCCCTAGAACTTAGAACTACTTAAACCTAACTAACCTAAGGACATCCACAACATCCAGTCTGAAAATCTTCAAAGCGATACATTTGCAATGGGCAGTCCATGTTGTCACAGAGGACCACGGCAGAATAGTTCGCAGGCTCAAGACCCCCAATCGATGGCCAATGTTAGGGGACAGTTTTTTCCGAGACTGCTCCAGAAACTTTTTAATAAACTGTTACTCAGTTGAGGATGCTAAATCCATTTAAATTATCAATGCTATATGAACATATGCATGCAACTGAATCTCACACCAGTCATAGCAGATACAAATAATAATATTTTCTTTAACTCTGTACTGTGGTGGGTCCTTAGTGTTTGTTTTTCAGTAACTTCAGGATGGCCAGCTGGATATGAGACTGGGCAAGGGCTCCAAGGCAGAATGAGGCAGGCATTATTTTCGCTGAAAGCCAGGAGTCAGCCAGATACTGGCCGTATGGTCCGGAAACAGAGCCTTCTTTTTTTGGCAGATGTGAAAACACCAATGGGTTGTTGAGTAGGCGGCAGTGCATGAGAGAATGTGGAGCAGATTGTAAACTTTCAGAAAGCGAGAAGCTTAACGAATGTGCTTAGAAAAGATGAACTCTGCTACAGCAGGAGAAAAATACATGCTCAGCATGGGAGACAGCCGTTGTGGGGCAAAAGAGGTAACAGGTTTTTATGTTTCAGTTCTATAAGGAAGGCCATGATTGGCTCACAGTAATTACTTGGTTACGGGGATGAGACGTATGAGTGCAAACGTCAAGCATTTCCATTGGGCGAAATGCAAAAACATCGCAAAGTGGGAGGAATTTCCGTGCACGGACCCACTCTAAGAAAGAACTGAGCAGTATTGGTGAACCACGAGAGTTTCGTTAGGAGAAGGGAAATTGTTCCATTTATCAAACATTTCATTGTTGGGAACTCAGAACGTATAATGCGACTGGCTACAGAGATTCCGGCACTGATAGAACTAGCTACATTTTGTGCAAAAAAGGAGAAAGACACTTCATCTCAGAGAATGTAGGAGTGTACAACATCGTCTTAGGGCATGAAAGAGTACACTTTTTGATCTTAGGGCATGAAACACTGCATTTCTTTGTCGCAGGGTGTCAGGCAGAGAACAGAGATGTCTTCACTTTAGAACTGAACAGAGAATTCTCATCCGCTACTACAGCCATCCTCTGCACCTGAGTATCACCAGAGTAGTAAGCAAGGGCCAAATTTGCACACATCGCAATGAGTGGACCACAAGGTTAGCTGTTTCAAGTTTAAGTTTACTTTTTCTGAACGAATTAGCTGCACTCAATATACGCTTAGGCGAGCGAACTAGTGCTTCTTTCGTACTTTTCTGGGTCTGTCTTTCCTTTAGGCTGTCAACTTAACCAACAAACATTTGGGATGTCGTGGACTCGGCTTTTGTATTATTCCATCTCAAACCCACCGACCTATGTCAAGGTCTGTCATACTTGCGCCGTTCTGTAATTATTTGTACCGTCCATTCAGTGATTAGAATCAAATAAATTAATCTAGCAGTAAATCGGACTGTTATATGGGCCCTTAGTTTCATTTAGCAGCTTCGTAGAAGCCATTATCAATACTTCTATGTGAGTTGTGGTACCTATTTTGATGTTCAGCTGGGCCACAGCCATGACTGATAGAAGATGCAGACCTATGGGGCCTTCTCAGCATGCTCTCATATTTGTGGTGGAAAATCCGAGAAGAACGGACGTTGCCAAATTGCAATTGTCATCACGAAATGGTCCCAGCAGTTGGTGTCATGGAGTGAGGTGCCAATGTGTACAAATGGCGAACACCTCTGTTTTGCCAAGCTGGTAATTTAGACGGCTGACGTTACGTTTATGGCATGTTATAAACAGTGGCGATGCCCTGTCTTTTATATTTCCGTGACTTTATCTTTCAACAAAATAACGCAAGACTTCAAGTTGTCTGTGCTGTCAAAACTACCTAAATACACAGGTTGTTCGACTGTTTCCTGGCCACCACGTTTCGCACATCTCTCACACAATGAAAACACCGAGTTATGGGCCACGGAGACATTGTCATGCTGTCATTTGTCGATCCAACAGTTGAAGCAGCGTGGAATGAAGTACCTGTATTTGTCATCCAAGTCCAATTCTACAGGATGCCCATCCGCATTAGAGCCATTGTTACTGAGAGATGATAGGTTTTTCTACCAAATTTTCGTATCCTGTATACCCCCGAACCACCGACAAGTATCTCATATTGTTCGTACTGTACTCCATAAGCACAGTAACTTGAATTTCGTTATTTGCTATCATTGCTGATGAAATCTTAATGTCCAGCGGTGTAGCTCGTTTAGATGAGGCAATCTCTCAGTTTATGCCAAGAACAGCTGACTTAACTGCAAGAATCTTCGTATTGACCATCCTACATAACAAAAAAATCAGTACTGAAGAGAATCGAAAATTAGAAATCCTTACTGCAGACTGACTCTATGCTGAGGTTGTGACGAAACTCAGGTTACGCTTTGTAACACGCCGTTCGCTCTGCTGATGATGCAGCGTACCACGTCGATAACATTCATTGACGACTAGCTATTACCCATGGCTGTGTTCACATATCAGTTACACGAAATGAAATGGGCGCAAGGCTTTATAGGCTGGCATGTTTGGCCGCTCAGTGCAAGTCTTTTTATTTGAAGTCAGTGATAACAAAATGTAATAAAATTATGATGAAGACAACGCAAACACACACACACACACACACACACACACACACACACAGTCCCAAGAAGAACTCTGACCTAACCAGGATCAAACCTGGGACCCCAAAATTGAGAATCAGCAATGTTATTCTTTTTTTTCGCTTAATTTTGATGCTGTAGTCTTCAGCATTTTTATCCTCTCTTTTTTCATTATTTAATCTTACTTTCGGAAATTAAATCTCTTGATATTTTAAAATCGATAAAAATAAAACCAAAAACAAAAAGAAGTTCCTTCTTAGTGATTCTGATAATCGTCCAGTTAAGCATTCCAAGAGCGTCGTCGGTCCTCATTGAATTGCAACTTGTATAATTCGTCAATGCAAACGAAGACTGACAATTAAAAACATTTGGAACCGCTCAACATATTTTCTGCCGCACGTTTATCACATGGTCCAACGTTGCTGTTGCAGGTATGTAAGTTAGGTGTACCGGTGGGTGCTGGAACGTTTGTTGCCATCAAACTTTTCTGGACTGGTATAGGGATTCTTCGCCCATGTAACTTGCCATATTAAATTACTACTGGACATTATGTGGCGGCGGTTCTGTATCAGGTACGAATATTGGCAGAGTCATATCAACCACAAAATCATGAGCTATTGACGCATATCAGTATTTTTGTTATGATGACTGCACTAAAATAAAATGAGTTTCTAAAAATATTGTACTACGAGGGCAGTTCAATAAGTAATGCAACACATTTTTTTTCTCGGCCAATTTTGGTTGAAAAAACCGGAAATATCTTGTGGAATATTTTCAAACATTCCCGCTTCGTCTCGTATAGTTTCATTGACTTCCGACAGGTGGCAGCGCTGTACAGAGCTGTTAAAATGGCGTCTGTAACGGATGTGCGTTGCAAACAACGGGCAATGATCGAGTTTCTTTTGGCGGAAAACCAGGGCATCTCAGATATTCATAGGCGCTTGCAGAATGTCTACGGTGATCTGGCAGTGGACAAAAGCACGGTGAGTCGTTGGGCAAAGCGTGTGTCATCATCGCCGCAAGGTCAAGCAAGACTGTCTGATCTCCCGCGTGCGGGCCGGCCGTGCACAGCTGTGACTCCTGCAATGGCGGAGCGTGCGAACACACTCGTTCGAGATGATCGACGGATCACCATCAAACAACTCAGTGCTCAACTTGACATCTCTGTTGGTAGTGCTGTCACAATTGTTCACCAGTTGGGATATTCAAAGGTTTGTTCCCGCTGGGTCCCTCGTTGTCTAACCGAACACCATAAAGAGCAAAGGAGAACCATCTGTGCGGAATTGCTTGCTCGTCATGTGGCTGAAGGTGACAATTTCTTGTCAAAGATTGTTACAGGCAATGAAACATGGGTTCATCACTTCGAACCTGAAACAAAACGGCAATCAATGGAGTGGCGCCACACCCACTCTCCTACCAAGAAAAAGTTTAAAGCCATACCCTCAGCCGGTAAAGCCATGGTTACAGTCTTCTGGGACGCTGAAGGGGTTATTCTGTTCGATGTCCTTCCCCATGGTCAAACGATCAACTCTGAAGTGTATTGTGCTACTCTTCAGAAATTGAAGAAACGACTTCAGCGTGTTTGTAGGCACAAAAATCTGAACGAACTTCTCCTTCTTCATGACAACGCAAGACCTCACACAAGTCTTCGCACCCGAGAGGAGCTCACAAAACTTCAGTGGACTGTTCTTCCTCATGCACCCTACAGCCCCGATCTCGCACCGTCGGATTTCCATATGTTTGGCCCAATGAAGGACGCAATCCGTGGGAGGCACTACGCGGATGATGAAGAAGTTATTGATGCAGTACGACGTTGGCTCCGACATCGACCAGTGGAATGGTACCGTGCAGGCATACAGGCCCTCATTTCAAGGTGGCGTAAGGCCGTAGCATTGAATGGAGATTACGTTGAAAAAAAGTGTTGTGTAGCTAAAAGATTGGGGAATAACTTGGTGTATTTCAATGCTGAATAAAACAACCCCTGTTTCAGAAAAAAAATGTGTTGCATTACTTATTGAACTGCCCTCGTACATTAAACTGACGAAGAATAAAAGTAAACAATTTGTAGTTCGGTGCAGCGGACATTTTATAACATTTGTACGTGCAATAATGGCAGCTGCACTCACTTGTCTGCTTGTTCACCGCACTCTGCTCGCATATCATATAATCAAATGCAGCCTCACCAAAAACCTCCAGCGCTCCACAAGTAAAGGCACGACGTCTCTATGTGTATCGTACAGCATTTAAATGACGCCGCCCTCATGAGTCTCCAGGTGTCTCAGTAGCTACAAGAAGTGCGTGACACTCAGTGGCTAAAATGCGAGGGGCTTGTCACTGATATTAGTATGGATACACGGATTAAACTCATTGAGGATTGTAGGTATTGTACTCATTGAGTCGTATTATCTACAACATTTTCAAAAGTACATAAAAGTTCAGAAGTCAAAGAGCAAATAGCATTTTCAAAGGCTAATTATGTTTCAGTATTTTGCGTTATGTTCTTCAAATCAGTAAATGTCTGGTGCGATACACTTGTAAAGTAGCCTGTATTATTCCTCAGTGTATCTCATACCAAATTTCATAACAGTCGGTTCAGTGGTTTAGTTGTGAAAGTGGAACAGAATTACTTTTGATTTTATAATATTAGTACGGATTAAGTCGGTAACGGCTTGTGAGGCAGTATACTTCAGCGATGACAGACTGAGATCGAGGTCAAACAAGATTGTAGATATCTCCCTAGTATAAAACTAAACTCCGTCCGAACAGGCCTCGAAGGCCCCAACAGTTCTGACCGACCGCCGTGTCATCCTCAGACCACAGGCGTCACTGGATGCGCATGGGGTGAGCACATCCCTCTCCCGGCCGTATGTCAGTTTCCGAGACCGGAACCGCTACTTTCCAAACAAGTAGCTGCTCAGTTTGCCTCACAAGGGCTTAGCGCACCGCACTAACCAACAGCTTCCAGCAGACCGGACGTCACCCATCCAAGTGTTAACCAAGACAGACAGCGCTTAACTTCGGTAATCTGACGGGAACCGGTGTTACCACTGCGGCACGACCGTTTGCCCTATACTCCTTACAGACACTTTAAATACACTACTGGCCATTAAAATTGCCACACCACGAAGATGCCGGCCGGAGTGGCCGAGCGGTTAAAGGCGCTGCAGTCTGGAACCGCACGACCGCTACGGTCGCAGGTTCGAATCTTGCCTCGGGCATGGATGTGTGTGATGTCCTTAGGTTAGTTAGGTTTAGGTAGTTCTAAGTTCTAGGGGACTTATGACCACAGCAGTTGAGTCCCATAGTGCTCAGAGCCATTTGAACACCACGAAGATGACGTGCTACAGATGCGAAATTTAACCGACAGGAAGAAGATGCTGTGATATGCAAATGATTAGCTTTTCAGAGGATTCACACAACGTTGGCGCCGGTGGCGACACCAACAACGTGCTGACATGAGGAAAGTTTACAACCGATTTCTCATACACAAACAGCAGTTGACCGGCGTCGCCTGATGAAACGTTGTTGTGATGCCTCGTGTAAGGAGGAGAAATGCGTACCATCACGTTTCCGACTTTGATAAAGGTCGGATTGTAGCCTATCGCGATTGCGGTTTATCGTATCGCGACTTTGCTGCTCGCGTTGGTCGAGATCCAATGACTGTTAGAAGAATATGGAATCGGTGGGTTCTGGAGGATAACACGGAACGCCGTGCTGGATCCCAACGGCCTAGTATCACTAGCAGTCGAGTTGACAGGCATCTTATCCGCATGGCTGTAACGGATCGTGCAGCCACGTCTCGATCCCTGAGTCAACACATGGGGACGTTTGCAAGACAACAACCATCTGCACGAACAGTTCGACGACGTTTGCAGCAGCACGGACTATCAGCTAGGAGACCATGGCTGCGGTTACCCCTGACACTGCGTCACAGACAGGAGCGCCCGCGATGGTGTACTCAACGACGAACCTGAGTGTACGAATGGCAAAACGTCATTTTCTCGGATGAATCCACGTTCTGTTTACAGCATCATGATGGTCGCATCCGTGTTTGGCTACATCGCGCTGAACGCACATTGGAAGCGTGTATTCGTCATCGCCATACTGGCGTATCAACCGGCGTGATGGTATGGCGTCCCATTGGTTACGCGTCTCGGTCACCTCTTGTTCGCATTGACGGCACTTTGAACAGTGGACGTTACATTTCTGATGTGTTACGACCCATGTCTTTACCCTTCATTCGATCCCTGCGAAACCCTACATTTCAGCAGGATAATGCACGACCGCATGTTGCAGGTGCTGTACGGGCCTTTCTAGATACAGAAAATGTTCGATTGCTGCCCTGGCCAGCACATTCTCCAGATCTCTCACCAACTGAAAACGTCTGGTCAATGGTGGCCGAGCAACGGGCTCGTCACAATATGCCAGTCACTACTCTTGATGAACTGTGGTATCGTGTTGAAGCTGCATGGGCAGCTGTACCTGTACACGCCATCCAAGCTCTGTTTGACTCAATTCCCAGGCGTATTAAGGCGGTTATTACGGCCAGAGCTGGTTGTTCTGGGTACTGATTTCTCAGTATCTATGCACTCAAATTGCGTGGAAATGTAATCACATGTGAGTTCTAGTATAATATATTTGTCCAATGAATACCTGTTTATCATGTGCATTTCTTCTTGGTGTAGCAATTTTAGCGCCCAGTAGTGTAAAATATGCTGTGAGCTACTACACACTCACGCACACTCTCGCACACACACACACACACATATATATATATATATATATATATATATATATATATATATATATATATATAAAGAAAAAAAGAAAGATGTCGTCACTTTCTAGCATTAACCGTAAGCCTGCCTCAGCACCGTGGAACAATTTTTGGTAGATAAAAAAAGAAGTGTCGCAGGGGACGTTTCTGAGACATTCGCAATCGCACCCTCAACAGCTTCCCATGACAGTCGTCGTTTTCACCAAAGGCGTTTTTAATCTGTGCCTTCACTGACGACATTTGACATAGTCTGTCCTACATTTGCAGCGTTTACAGTACCGATACAGCAAAAGGACATTGACAAACTCTGATGCACTGTAGTGAGTGATGAGGAACAATAACAACAACAATTACTAGGAGTTGCATACCAAATGAAAGTAACGCAATCCAAATCCCGATCAACTTTACGTTAGAATCTACGACACAAGTAACAATTTCGATGCTAACTCCAACGATTAATTTTGCTGGAAGTACCGTAACGGTATTCCAGCGTTCTGGGAATGGTTGCATTCTAACACGAAATGGCGTATACTGATTTTTGAGCCTGCAAAGAAAGGTCCAGTCAAAAATGGTTCAAATGGCCGTAAGCACGATGGGACTTAACATCTGAGGTCATCAGTCCCCTAGACTTAGAACTACTTAAACCTAACTAACCTAAGGGCATCACACACATCCATGCCCGAGGCAGGATTCGAACCTACGACCGTAGCAGCAGCGCAGTTCTAGACGGAAGCGCCTAGAACCGCTCGGCCACAGCGGCCGGGAAAGGTCCAGTCAAATGGGTTTCAACTCAAGAACCTGGATTGTCTTAGCAACAAACTGCACACTCATCCAGCAGAGCGGCAAGATCAATAGTAACGATTATTACACAATTATTAATGAAGCTCACAGAAACTAATACCGAATGACGTGAAGTAAACATATTTTGAGACATAAATTAGAGTTAACACCTGGGAATGAGAACAATAAAACAGGTTTTTAAATGTATACAACATTTTTAGCATTTTAACACCTCTTTTCGACTTATTTTGTATCTGTATCGATATTTCTATCTCAGTTTGTAGTGTTGCTTATATACACTCCTGGAAATGGAAAAAAGAACACATTGACACCGGTGTGTCAGACCCACCATACTTGCTCCGGACACTGCGAGAGGGCTGTACAAGCAATGATCACACGCACGGCACAGCGGACACACCAGGAACCGCGGTGTTGGCCGTCGAATGGCGTTAGCTGCGCAGCATTTGTGCACCGCCGCCGTCAGTGTCAGCCAGTTTGCCGTGGCATACGGAGCTCCATCGCAGTCTTTAAGACTGATAGCATGCCGCGACAGCGTGGACGTGAACCGTATGTACAGTTGACGGACTTTGAGCGAGGGTGTATAGTGGGCATGCGGGAGGCCGGCTGGACGTACCGCCACATTGCTCAACACGTGGGGCGTGAGGTCTCCACAGTACATCGATGTTGTCGCCAGTGGTCGGCGGAAGGTGCACGTGCCCGTCGACCTGGGACCGGACCGCAGCGACGCACGGATGCACGCCAAGACCGTAGGATCCTACGCAGTGCCGTAGGGGACCGCACCGCCACTTCTCAGCAAATTAGGGACACTGTTGCTCCTGGGGTATCGGCGAGGACCATTCGCAACCGTCTCCATAAAGCTGGGCTACGGTCCCGCACACCGTTAGGCCGTCTTCCGCTCACGCCCCAACATCGTGCAGCCCGCCTCCAGTGGTGTCGCGACAGGCGTGAATGGAGGGACGAATGGAGACGTGTCGTCTTCAGCGATGAGAGTCGCTTCTGCCTTGGTGCCAATGATGGTCGTATGCGTGTTTGGCGCCGTGCAGGTGAGCGCCACAATCAGGACTGCATACGACCGAGGCACACAGGGCCAACACTCGGCATCATGGTGTGGGGAGCGATCTCCTACACTGGCCGTACACCACTGGTGATCGTCGAGGGGACACTGAATAGTGCACGGTACATCCAAACCGTCATCGAACCCATCGTTCTACCATTCCTAGACCGGCAAGGGAACTTGCTGTTCCAACAGGACAATGCACGTCCGCATGCATCCCGTGCCACCCAACGTGCTCTAGAAGGTGTAAGTCAACTACCCTGGCCAGCAAGATCTCCGGATCTGCCCCCATTGAGCATGTTTGGGACTGTATGAAGCGTCGTCTCACGCGGTCTGCACGTCCAGCACGAACGCTGGTCCAACTGAGGCGCCAGGTGGAAATGGCATGGCAAGCCGTTCCACAGGACTACATCCAGCATCTCTACGATCGTCTCCATGGGAGAATAGCAGCCTGCATTGCTGCGAAAGGTGGATATACACTGTACTAGTGCCGACATTGTGCATGCTCTGTTGCCTGTGTCTATGTGCCTGTGGTTCTGTCAGTGTGATCATGTGATGTATCTGACCCCAGGAATGTGTCAATAAAGTTTCCCCTTCCTGGGACAATGAATTCACGGTGTTCTTATTTCAATTTCCAGGAGTGTAGAATGTTGCATTTGTCATGTAAATCGTTTGACTATGTATAAGTTTTTGGGTTGTGTGAATGTTTTAAACGATGTTGTGTGCTTGTGGATTTAAATAACTACTGGAATACTTGTTATATAATGTAGTGTAAATGACTTGGTCCATATTTAGGGAACGTAGGGTTGAATGTGAAAGATGTGGCGAAGCGCTACAGCTGGCGGAGTAGAAAATGTGTGGTTGGCGCGCAAGTGGCAACTCGTCCTTTGTGACGGGTATGGAGTGTGGGCTGAGCAGTGCTGTGGTTAACACCTCGCTAGCAGTAGCGGATCAGTGAGGCTCATTTTCAAGGAGTTGTGAGGCCAGAGGAGCTTAAGAGCAGTATTTATGGGCCTCGGAAGCTGTATTTGGTGATACCATTATCATGGCATGGTTTTTGGTCCTACAAAAATATAATTTCGTCGCCAAGAAGATAAGCAACAGGGCCAGGCCAATAGTACTGCCATGACTGCATCGCCGCCATGTTAGTAGCCACTGCAAATTATGCCATCTGTGCCACCAGCCTTTCCACTAAATTCTTTATATTTGGCACTCTTTAAACGGACCAGGTATTTGTAAAATTGTGGTGTTGCTAAAAACTCTAAAAACTTGTGGTGATTCAAAATCACAAACCTGGTCAGGAATCCTATCCTAGTGAATTTAAATCCGAGTGTCCTAATTTATTATGGAAAGGCCTATTCAGCAGCTGTACAAAATAATTGTGATTGCTTTTTAATTTGTGGAGTTACAGTGTTTAAAGACCAGTTTTATAGTCTGAGAAATACTCCACTCCCAGTGCATGACCGAGCGAGGTGGCGCAGTGGCTAGCACACTGGACTCTCATTCCGGAGGACGACGGTTCATTCCCGCGTCCGGCCATCCTGACTCAGTTTTTCCGTGATTTCCCTACAATCGTTCCAGGCAAATGCCGGGATGGTTTGAAAGGGCACAGCCGAATTCCTTCCCCCGTCCTTCCCTAATCCGATGAGACCGATGACCTCGCTGTCTGATCTCCTCTCAGTCCCGACCCGCGCTGCTGCTACGGTCGCAGGTTCGAATCCTGCCTCGGGCATGGATGTGTGTGATGTCCTTAGGTTAGTTAGGTTTAAGTAGTTCTAAGTTCTGGGGGACTGATGATCTCAGCTGTTAAGTCCCATAGTGCTTACAGCTATTTGAACCATTTTTTTTCTGGTCTCCTCCTCCAAACAACCCAACCCAACCCCCAGTGCACGTTTAAATAAATCTGCAGTCAGTTCCTTAAATAATTTGATTTACTTGAAAAGCTGCCTGAAAATAGTAAAGGTGATCTGAGGTGAAAAACATGATTAATTGCTGCATTTATGCACTTTGATCAGAATTACAAAGTTTTATCAGTGTTCATTTAATGAGAAAGTGTTTGATATTGAATTTAATGTTGTGTTGGCATTCGCACAGGCAACTGTATTTTGAATAGGTTACAAGACTTCTTATCAAAGCACATTTGTTAGTTAAAGAGTTATAGTTTGTCGTGCTTTACTTAATTAATAATCACTAATAATAATACTTATATTTATCATACATACTTGTGTAGTACTGGTTAATGAGCATAGTTCATCTAACAACGAAAGTTTAAAGGCCGTCGTATACTAGGCTAGTTAGTTAGTACAGCAAAGCAAAGGCTCCTTCAGGGCCAATATACACTACTGGCCATTAAAATTGCTACACCACGAAGATGACGTGCTACAGATGGGAAATTTAACCGACAGGAAGAAGATGCTGTGATATGTAAATGATTAGCTTCTCAGAGGATTCACACAAGGATGACGCCGGTGGCGACACCTACAACGTGTTGACATGAGGAAAGTTTCCCACCGATTTCTCATACACAAACAATAGTTGACCGGCGTTGACTGGTGAAACGTTGTTGTGATGCCTCGTGTAATGAGGAGAAATGCTTACCATCACGTTTCCGACTTTGATAAAGGTTGGATTGTAGCCTATCGCGATTGCGGTTTATCGTATCGCGACTTTGCTGCTCGCGTTGTTCGCGATCCAATGACTGTTAGCAGAATATGGAATCGGTGGGTTCAGGAGGATAATACGGAACGCCGTGCTGGATCCCAACGGCAGTCGAGATGACAGGCATCTTATCCGCATGGCTGTAGAGGATCGTGCAGCCACGTCTCGATGCCTGAGTCAACACATGGGGACGTTTGCAAGACAACAATCATCTGTACGAATAGTTCGACGACGTTTGCAGCAGCATGGACTATCAGCTCGGAGACCATGGCTGCGGTTACCCTTGACGCTGCATCACAGACAGGAGCGCCTGCGATGGTGTACTCAACGACGAACCTGGCTGCACGAATGGCAAAACGTCATTTTTTCGGATGAATCCAGGTGCTGTTTACAGCATCATGATGGTCGCATCCGTGTTTGGCGACATCGTGGTGAACGCACATTGGAAGCGTGTATTCGTCATCGCCATACTGGCGTATCACCCAGCGTGATGGTATGGGGTGCCAATGGTTACACGTCTCGGTTGCCTCTTGTTCGCACTGACGCCATTTTGAACAGTGGACGTTACATTTCAGATGTGTTAAGACCCGTGGCTCTACCCTTCGTTTGATCCCTGCAAAACCCTACATATCAGCAGGATAATGCACGACCGCATGTTACAGGTCCTGTACGGGCCTTTCTGGATACAGAAAATGTTCGATTGCTGCCCTGGCCAGCACATTCTCCAGATCTCTCACCAATTGAAAACGTCTGGTCAATGATGGCCGAGCAACTGGCTAGTCACAATACGCCAGTCACTACTCTTGATGAACTGTGGTATCGTGTTGAAGCTGCATGGGCAGCTGTACCTGTACACGCCATCCAAGCTCTGTTTGACTCAATGCCTAGGCGTACCAAGGCCGTTATTAAGGCCAGAGGTGGTTGTTCCGGGTACTGATTTCTCCTGATCTATGCACCCAAATTGCGTGAAAATGTAATCACGTGTCAGTTCTAGTATAATATGTTTGTCCAATGAATAGTCGTTTATCATCTGCATTTCTTCTTGGTGTAGCAATTTTAATAGCCAGTAGTGTAGTTAGATTTGCATTCTGTTTAATTGCTTCAAACCAAGCTTAAAAGAAATATTTAGTGTATTAGCTATTATAATGCAAGTTGGTTAATGCACAGACATAAAGAACCTGTACTAAGCAATGATGTTGTAGAGTATGATTATTAACAGAACCCCTGCTTCGAATCAGAATCATTTCATGCTCTTCCACGTTTAATGTTGCTACTAGTCCATGTATGTTGGTAAATGTTTCTACAAACTGCTGCATCTAGTTCATTTAAGGTACGTGTTGTTGAGAGGCAAATGTTACTGTTTGCTATCTCACTGGTCCTTTGTTTGTCTGACTTCCAAGTTAGTAGTACATTTATCTGCAAGGTTAGGTTACTGTGTAGTAGTGTGAACAAGTATAGAGTTTAGTGTGTGCGTTTCAAGGAAGTTTAGGTTAGCCTCAGCACTGTCTTCTGCTTTATTATATTGCTTGAGCAAGAATGCCTAATTAGGCTGGCAACCAGTATCAATACGTAATGTTACAACTTGCTTTTGTGCCGGGAGAACGTTTGTTCCTGACCCAACTGTTTACTGTTGGTTATATTCTTCTGGAGTGTTTCGGAAACGAATTCCAATTTGATCGTTCTGTTCCCATTTTGCTATCTCACGGTCAACTTTCTCAAAAATTCCTCGCAGAGGTTTAACGTTAGCATCGATTGCCATTTAAGGTGGTCGGTGTTACCGTTACAGTATTACATGGTATTTTTAATGCTGTCTTGGTAAGACTTTTCTAACTTACTAAAAGCACTTTCAGTTAAATGAAATACAACGATGGTTTCTAAAGGCTCTGAGCACTATGGGACTTAACTACTGAGGACATCAGTCCCCTAGAACTTAGAACTACTTATACCTAACTAACCTAAGGACATCACACACATCCATGCCCGAGGCAGGATACGAACCTGCGACCGTAGCGGTCGCGCGGTTCCATACTGAAGCGCCTAGAACCGCTCGGCCGCCCCGGCCGGCAAATACAACGAGTTCAGTGGGCTAATCTTTCTAACGATCAAGTGGCACTTACCTAGTCATTTTTCTATCATAGTCCTTAATAATGCACTATCATAATTAAGCTGTTGACTGACCTAACAGTCTCTCCTGGTTCCTTGAGCTTTCTGTGTAATATTATTAAACAACTTTAACTTCGAAAAGTTTCATTCCGCGCATCCAACTGTTTTACTATTGTTAAAAAAAGGCTGG
Organism: Schistocerca americana; assembly: GCF_021461395.2. NCBI lineage: Eukaryota > Metazoa > Arthropoda > Insecta > Orthoptera > Acrididae > Schistocerca > Schistocerca americana. The sequence goes on along the minus strand of NC_060126.1, from coordinate 431,485,467 downwards.
AAGTATGAATAACATACGAAATCAAATTTCTTAATTGATTTGAGCGATTTAGGATGGGAAACATCCTACACCTGCGTTTATTGTTATGCATTGTCTTTATACTTTTTGACAGTCGCATTCTCCGCAACGCAGACCAGAACGAATGTTTATCCTTTGTCGCAGCAGTGAACGAGGTAATGTAGAGATTGTTGGCGTGCACTATTTTCGAACGTGGTTGCTGCCTGAGTGGCCGCGACACAAATACTTTGTATTGATCTGATAGGGACAGAAAACCCCATTTTTTAAAAAATTTCCTGTATTCTCGCCCAGAATTTGCGGCACCCACATATTTCAGCATCCTCCTTAGACCACATTGTAGAACTGCCCCTGTAGTAGGTAAGTATAAGTCAGTCCAACATCACGTCAGTTTTTCGGATGCGTCTACTAAAAATTTGTAAGTTTTCGAGGCTTTTGTAAAAATCTTGCGGATTGTCCAGCTAACCGTAGACACCAAGACCGCTGCAGAGGAGGTCAGCCGGCCGCTGTGGTCGAGCGCTTCTAGGCCCTTCAGTCCGGAAACACGCGGCTGCTAGGGTCGCAGGTTCGAATCCTGCCATGGGCATGGATGTGTGTAATGTCCTTAGGTTAGTTAGGTTTAAGTAGTTCTAAGCTCTAGGGGACTGATGACCTCAGCTGTTAAGTCCCATAGTGCTTAGAGCCATTTGAACCATTTTTTCAGCGGAGGTCGAAACGTCGATTTGTGAGGAAAAAAATCTGAAAATGAACACGTTGTAGCCTAACGACCTCGGACTTTCAGCTTCAATTCGTCCCATAAATATTCGGAGCCCCTATGATCGAATAATGTAAGTAGTAGATTTTTTTAGTTTTTAAAAGCTTGAAATTAGTTCTATACATTTGAAGCAGCTTCCTCTTTCCTCTATGTAAAATCACGTACGTTATTACGAAAAAAGTTGAACTAAATTCTCTACTGACGCTCACACAGGTACCATTATTGTTTAAAAGCTGTGAAACAAGTGTTCTGACACAGCACTCCGTCGGTGTGCAGCGTGAGAGCTGGAGAAACCCCGCTTTGTGGCCAATCACGGTGGGTAACCACTCTGAAGGTTAAAAGACAGGGGACCCTCGGCCTCTTAGCGCAGATGAGCTTCCAGGAAGACGGTCCCAAGTGCAAAAGGACAGGATAACTAGTCAGTCGAGCTTGTCGCAGCCGCGTTACGCATGACGAAACGCTTTCCTAGCCGCGCACCGTCCCCTACTCTTGCATTTTTGTACATGGATTCTCTACGGCTCCTGCAAGTCTATCTGTTTGGTTCTGTAGGTGTTCAACAATTCAGGTGTGGTGTTAATTACGAGGGTCACTCCCAAAGAAATGCACACTATTTTTTTTTTTTTTTTTTGAAATCCATCTTTTATTCTACATGTTCGAAAGTTTTACAGTGTGTATATACATCCTTTAGGAACAATGTTTTCATTTCTCCACATAATTTCCATCACTCTCAACTGCCTTATGCCATCTTGGAACCAGCGCACGGTAAAATTCTGTACCAACCTGTTGGAGCCACTGTATGACACCGTGCACAAGGGAGTCTTCATCTTCAAACCTTGTTCCACGAACAGAGTCGTTCAGTTTGCCAAAGAGATGATAGTCACACGGAGCCAGGTCATGGCTGTAAGGTGGGTATTTCAGTGTTGTCCATCCGAGTTTTCTGATCGCTTCCATGGTTTTTTCACTGCCATGTGGGCGTGCATTGTCGTGCAACAGCAAAACATCCTGCTTTTGCCAATGTGGTCGAACACGATTCAGTCGAGCTTGAAGTTTCTTCAGTGTCGTCACATACGCATCAGAATTTGTGGTGGTGCCACTTGGCATGATGTCCACAAGCAAGAGTCCTTCGCAATCGAAAAACACCGTAGCCATAACTTTTCCAGCAGAAGGTGTGGTTTTGAATTTTTTTTCTTGTGTGAATTTGCATGATGCCACTCCACTTATTGCCTCTTCGTCTCTGGTGAAAAATGATGGAGCCATGTTTCATCAACTTGTAACCTCCCAACAGACAAATTCCGTAATCTTCCGATAGTAAAATGTGACTAATCTCTCAATAAAAAATCTGACTCACTTATAACCTTTCAATATTTGACTGTGAATTTAAACTGGTAAATTTTGGACATCAGCAGTGCTGCGTCATGGCTCTGAAAGATCATACTGAATAAATTGAAAATTCTTACCTCAATCAAGTCGCCGGATAACACATATATATCTGCTCCTATAAGAAAATTTTCTGGCACAGCCCAGTGCAATGCTCGCCGATAGATTTGTCATGTATCAAAGGAAACAATTGATTTGTCTTTACAATAATCGGGATAACCATGGATTGGAGAAATTAGTAAATTCTTTAAATTGAGATGAATGACTGTCAAAAGTTAATTTTTATAAGAAAGATTATTATTAAGAGATTTATTGAAAAACATTTACATGGGACTTGATATTACAATAGTACATATGCGCGAGGCTGCTTTTACTTTATACTACAACGCTCAGGCACCGCCATCGCTCCACACGACCGGCCCAGCCAACTCGATACACCAGACAGCTAGCAACAACTTTCTGCTACTACCACACAGTTCCTACTGCAGTCAACACTGCTCTCTGGTCTGAGATCCTCTTATAGCTTACATATCGCAGGCAGCGCGTGAGCAATCCATCAAAATTACATCTGCTCGAGTGCGCTAGCAACAAATTCCTTAATCATGGACCCCTTAAAAACTGTCACAATTCTTCCAAGAAATTCATCTCCACTATTCTCGTACTGTTCCAAAAGTTCGCTCCATACCGTTTTTCTTGTTTCTTTGTGAGCCACTGTCAACATCCTGGGAACCTACCTGGCACAAACCTTTTTTAACGCCAACACTTTCAGTATTCTCCAAACACTTCCTTCCCCTATCCCAACGTAGCGTGAATATTCGTTCACTGTGATGCGTCTGTCAGCAGTCACCAATTCGTTAACTCTCTGCACATTGTCTGGAGTGTGTGCAGTACGAGGCCTGCTGCTGCGAAGACAATCCTCAATATTGCCGTGCCCGCTTTCATCACGTAACCTGCTTGCCCACCGACTAACTGCACTGCGATCGACAGCAGCATCTCCGTACACCTTTTTCAAACTCTTGTGGATATTTCCCACTGTCTCGTTTTCACAGCACAGGAATTCTATGACAGCACCTTCCTTCTGACGAATGTCAAGTGTAGCAGCCATCTCGAAGACATGCTGTGACGGTGCCACTCACGGGAACAGGTTGAACTAAGTTTGAAAACAAGCGGGAAGGATGTATCTACACACTGTAAAACTTTCACACATGCAGAATGATAACTGTACTTTTACAAAAATAGTGTGCATTTCTTTTGGAGTGACCCTCGTATATGGACTGCCATACTGATATGATACGCCATGACAGGGGATTAATGTACTGTTCAACACAATTACAGGATCACTTTTTCGAAACCCTGTAATTGTCTCCCATTGCGACGCAGAAGTTTGAGAATTGCCTCAAAAGTGCCTGAAGCTTTCCTGTGTAACGGTGCGAAAGCGTGGCACCCTGAAACCTCACCCTCAGGCTCGACAACGCTTCGAACATCAAGGAGTAGGCACGTGCGTGAAAAAGGTCATAGGTGGTGTAGGGTAGGTTAATGGTGTCACATTGGCACCAAATTTCACCACAATTCTGGCCAGCGCCACCACGGACGCGTCACACGATGGGAAAGTCGTCACAGCCCCTCTCCCCCACATTTCACCCCTTCTTTTGACGCCTCTGCGATGGAGGTCAGAATCGCAACACCCAACGTTCAGATCACGCTGTTTTCTTATGGGTGGCGGAGAGAAAACTATTTCAGACACACCACCACTCGGAATCGACCCTAAAGGGCCTCAGGAGATGGTGCTTTCTTTAGAGCGTTGATTCACACACATTTCGCCGTCTAAAACGATGAGCCGTGGTGAGCCTTTTCTGGCACACCATCTCTTTGGCACGACATGTCGATTACCCGGTGCCGGCCGGAGTGGCCGTGCGGTTCTAGGCGCTACAGGCTGGAGCCGAGCGACCGCTACGGTCGCAGGTTCGAATCCTGCCTCGGGCATGGATGTGTGTGATGTCCTCAGGTTAGTTAGGTTTAATTAGTTCTAAGTTTCAGGGGACTGATGCTCTCAGAAGTTAAGTCGCATAGTGCTCGAGCCATTTGAACCATTTTTGATTACCCGGCTGTATTAGCATCTTTGCCCCTGTTGTGATCTCGCGGGTGTTTCGCGCTCGCAGCAGTTGGTTGGACTCGCTACAAGGCGCAAGGACGTGCTTGCGTGGGCGAAAGAGGAAAACACGCGTGCTCGGCCAGCAGCGGCACGGCGGGTCTACCTCGTAAGACGGTCGCGTGTTTGTGGTGGACCTGCCTGATGTCAACTCCGGGCGCTGTTCGTCGCATTGCCTTGGTACCTATTTTCTCGGAGACACCAATACCTGGAGATCATCTCCAACAACGCTCTCCATCGAAAGTGTAAGCGATTTTGGTGCCTTCGTTTCGTTGAACCATTTGCGCTGCAGCGAGTGTACTTGTTGCTTGCTTGCCCTAATGTACGAGTTGTTGAAGTAAGAGCAGCCGGCAAAGAGTGTGACCACACGAAGACCAGCAGTTAGCACTTCTTTGTAAAAATCCGCCGGTTGGATTACTATTAGGAAGCTGATTAGCACGAAGTTTTCTGGCAGTTGGGGTGTGTGGAAGCGGCGCCACGTTTCGCTTCGATGCACAGAAGCTGTGATGTGTTGTCTAATGGGAAGTGACTCCCGGTTGGGCCCCGGCGTTCGGGTGTTGTTTTGGACGGCTGGTCTGCTGCTTCCGGCATTTAAAGTTAAGTCACCTTTTGCCCGGGGCAGCCCGTTTGGTAAACATTTAATGTGTTTCATGTATATTTTTAAAAAAGGTTTTTTTTTTATTTGCTTGTGAATCAAATGTGTTAATTTGTAACTTGTTCTGCTGCTTGTGTTGTTTGGGTTCTTAACTAACTGGTGTGCGTTTCAATCACTTTCATAATGCAAGTTATCGCTTTTTAAAAAAAAAATTATGTGTCCCACATTTCTTTAAATCATCTCCAAATTGTAATTTATTGTTCCTTTAAGTATTGAAATCTTTGTGGCTCATCTCGTTAAGTCACTTTTTGTAATTGTAATTTGCTGCCTTGCTGAAGAAGCAAGCTATCTGTGATATTTTTGTATTGTCTTAAAGATGGCCACGTGTTAATTGTCTCTTAGCTGTTTTAAAAATATTGTCTTTGAATAAATTGTTAATTCATTGATGTGGTTGTTGTTGTGTTTAAGGAGTGACATTATAGAGGCCTTGACCTTCCATGCTAAGTGTACCCCTCACCCCGAATTCCTCAATCACAATGCACAGTGAGGGAAACAACAGGACCATGTTCTTGGCAACCTTTGACACTGTTGGCACCTCCCTGACGATTCAGTTCTTCTCTGCGGACATCGAGGTCCTGCAGCCACAATGAACGTGACTGCACCCCTGTGCAGTGCGACTACAACTTTTGCACTGGTGTATACGGTCGAACCACTTGGGACAGATCAAAGCCATCTGACGAAATCTGAACATGATCCGAAGCGCTATAGTGTGCATGTGCTTTTTGAGTCCTCCTGTAACATGCATGTGTGTGTGTTCGTGTGTGTGTGTGTGTGTGTGTGTGTGTGTGTCTGTGTGTGTGTGTGTGTGTGTGTGTGTGTGTGTGTTTGTATGTGTAGGGTACATGTGCTTTTTCAGTCCTTCTGTGACATGAGTGCAAGATTGACACATGTGTGAATAAAGGGACACAGGGTTCCTCTAAGACCACCCAGTTCAGAAACACCCTCAGTGCCACCTACCCAGTTTTGTTGCGTAGCTAAGAAACGTACTTGTACAGAGACAATTCGTGATGGAGATATATGCGCATTCAGGCAGGCTACCCTGCTGCTCTAGCCCCCACTAACGGGTATGTGGAATCGTAGGGGTGTCAGGGGGGTTTCTTGCCTGCAGGGACGTACAACTCCATCACGAGATCTCTCTGGACAGGTGAATTTTTTAAGTGCTCAACAAACATGGGTGATGGCACCGAGGCTGTTGCCAAACTACATCGTGTTAGCGGGACCCTTTGCCTTATATATATATATATATATATATATATATATATATATATATATATATATATATATATATATATATATGCATGTCAAGTCGCACCGCCCTACATCCTCTCTTCCCATGATCAAGCCACAGCAGGGCTGAAAAAAACACCCTTTGCTGCTTTGGATAACGTTTGAATTTCGTCGAATCATTTTGAATGGTCACTAGTGATCCCACCCCGTACACCAGAGCTAAAATTGGCATTAAGCGTTTAAACGAGAAAAAAATGTAGAATACGATTGAAATTACGTTTACAGTTTGTTGAAATTCGGTAAGTGCTGTCATTATCAAACGCCCGATGAGTAGGTCTATAGTCTGGGAAATTTGCGGTCCAAGATGTTATGTTATGTTAACCGGAGACCTAGAAACAATTGAGAGGCTCCGTCGCAGTGGTCCGCAACTCCACGACGACTACCGCAGTCCACTTCACCCCTCCGCCGCCCCACACCGAACCCAGAGTTATTGTGCGCTTCGGCCCCCGGTGGACCCGCCAGGGAACGTCTCACACCAGACGAGTGTAACCCCTATGTTTGCATGGTAGAGTGATGGTGGTGTACGCGTACGTGGAGAACTTGTTTGCGCAGCAATCGCCGACATAGTGTGGCTGAGGCGGAGGAAGGGGAACCAGCCCGCATTTGCCGAGGCAGATGGAAAACCGCCTAAAAACCATCCACAGACTGGTCGGCTCACCGGACCTCGACACATATCCGCCGAGTGGATTCGTGTCGGGGACCAGGCGCTCCTTCCCGCCAGGAAAGCCGTGCGTTAGACCGCACGGCCAACCGAGCGGGCCGGCGGTCCAAGATAGTTTTTCATGCATCTCCGTGTTTAGATGTCATATCTGCTGAATGACATAGTTTTGCAGGTACAGTAAGTGGTATACGTGGATACTGTCTGCAAAATGTGTTGTGAATAGAGTTATTACTAAGAAAGTAATAAATTAAAACTTCATACCTTATGTTGAAGTTTTAGTGCATGAACGGCGAAAATGTTGTTGCTCAGAAACTTTTTTCCTTTCATTATTTTGTGGAGGGTTGCCAACGAGAAAAAGTTTCGTAAGGGTTTGTCTTACAGTGTCACAGCTTTAGCATAACACTATACGCCTTAATGAATAGATTGTCATAGCATTTAAATTTTGTCAATAATTACATGAAATATTCAAAATCAGATTTTTGTTGTCCCTGGAAGCCGTTAGATAGGGCAGCTAGACCCATGCACTTTGGATAATGAACCGTGAACCAGGTTGGCGTTTAATAATTTAGATTACTCGCCACCTCTTCCCCCACAACTCGGCCACACACTCCTGAGGGACTGGAGTTCGCGTCCAGCATGCGGCGACCGCATCCCGCATACCCTCTCCCACCACACGCGCACACACACACATACACACACACACACACACACACACACACACTACTCCACACGACGAGTCGTGCGACCGGGTAGTGGGGAAAGTGTCCTGTAAATTGCACCCAGTGAAATTTGCACCTAGAAAAAGTCGAGGAAGGGTCCAGTAATCCCCCTGTCCCAACCCCGCAACTTGTCCAGCAGGTACATGGACCAAGAGCCGCCTACCCCAGCACGTCTTTACGTGATGTGCTGATATACAGGTTCAAATGGCTCTGAGCACTATGGGACTTAACATCTGTGTTCATCAGTCCCCTACAACCTAGAACTACTTAAACCTAACTAACCTAAGGACATCACACACATCCATGCCCGAGGCAGGATTCGAACCTGCGACCGGAGCGGTCACGCAGTTCCAGACTGAAGCGCCTAGAACCGCACGGCCACACCGGCCGGCTGCTGATATACAGGGTGAGTCGCGTAAAACGTAACACCCCCATTATTCCGGGGGCGATTGCACGTATCGACAAGCGGTGTTCGGCGCATCATAGCCGACTATGGGGCACATACGTTGTTGGTACATGCACAATAATCACAACGCTTATATTGATCGAGATAATGAGGCAAGTACATGTTTTTTAAATGGGACGCTATACTTTTTTACCATCATTCGAACGCTCTGGAAAAGACGCGTATAGTGATGTAACGTATGTTGCTATTGTGATTCAAACTTCGCTTAAAAGGCGCTGGGAAATATTGTACGATTGAAGGTCGAGGCGGTCGGAAGCGGCTGCAGACTGTAAACACGCCTGGCGCGACCCGCAGGCCGAGTTGCCGTGCTCTATGCAGCACGCACGGCCTACGCTACGTAGGTAAATCCTCATCCGCCCTCTTTTAAGCAAAATTTGAATCACAATAGCAACATTCGTTACATCACTATACGCGTCTTTTCCAGAGCGTTCGAATGATGGTAAAAAAGTATAGCGTCCCATTTAAAAAACATGCACTTGCCTCATTATCTCGGTCAATATAAACGTTGTGATTATTGTGCATGTACCAACGTATGTGCCCCATAGTCCGCTATGATTCGCCGAAAACCGCATGCCGATACGTGCAATCGCCCCCGGAATATAGGGGGTGTTACGTCTTACGTGACTCACCCTGTATAGGACTGGAAATGCTCGAACAAGAACTGTAACGCCTTTCTGTCCGATCCAATAACTGTTTTTTCTTACGATTAGATCTTTAGAAAATACGATGGAAAACATCAAATCGAATTACAAACACTGATTTTAAAAATCGTATTTCTTCTGCTCGATTGAGCATACTTTAAAATAAAACATGGTCTATAGCCTTGAATCAGCATAAGGTACACTAAAGTGCATAAGATTTATTGTCATTCTAACGAAAAGGCCATTTTGCATGCATATAGGGTGAATCAGAACGTCAGCGATAAAATTTTGGAGGTTGTTCAGGGATATTTTGGCATAATGGGACCGAGCTCTCCAGTGGTTCGTTACAGAGTAATTACTTTTCGCTTGATTTCTTATCCTTTGCATTGGTATTGCGTTTAAAATATTTGCACAACTGTGAAAAGTATCTGTATGTCCATCTTTTCAGAGATGGTTGCGGGACGCGGCTGTTCGACACAGGATGTCAAATTAAACACCTTTCAGCCGTTTAGTTTCCAACCTTATTTTATTGGGCAACCAGTTTCAGCGTTTTACTGCGCCATCTTCAGGCCCCTGATCGACATGTAGGAAGATTCTACCTCGCTTTTGATCAAAACAGGGGCATCAATACTGGTATTAGTAGATTTTTGCTATAGTAATCACTTCAAGCGTCATCTGCCGCATGTTTGCGTAGTAAAACGCTGAAACTGGTTGCCAAATAAAATAAGGTTGGAAGCTACACGGCTGAAGGGTTTTTAAGTTAACATTCAGCAATAGTGAAAATGTCGACGATGTGCGTTGTGTATCTTGTTTGGAAACAAACTTGTTCCATTCATTCACGTTACTGGGGCCTCATGATCATCAAGCTTGCATTCGGTGCTACTCGGTCCAGTCTCAGGTTGGTTTTTTCAAGCGGTGACTTCTTAAGTAGTAGAACCCAGTACGTTGTCCTCGATGGTGAGTGTTCATCGGAGGTGAGGGTATCATCTGGAGTGCCCCAGGGAAGTGTGGTGGGTCCGCTGTTGTTTTCTATCTACATAAATGATCTTTTGGATAGGGTGGATAGCAATGTGCGGCTGTTTGCTGATGATGCTGTGGTGTACGGGAAGGTGTCGTCGTTGAGTGACTGTAGGAGGATACAAGATGACTTGGACAGGATTTGTGATTGGTGTAAAGAATGGCAGGTAACCCTAAATATAGATAAATGTAAATTAATGTAGATGAATAGGAAAAAGAATCCTATAATGTTTGAATACTCCATTAGTAGCGTAGCGCTTGACACAGTCACGTCGATTAAATATTTGGGCGTAACATTGCAGAGCGATATGAAGTGGGACAAGCATGTATTGGCTGTTGTGGGGAAGGCGGATAGTCGTCTTCGGTTCATTGGTAAAATTTTGGGAAGATGTGGTTCATTGGAAGAATTTTGGGAAGATGTGGTTCATCTGTAAAGGAGACCGCTTATAAAACACTAATACGACCTATTCTTGAGTACTGCTCGAGCGTTTGGGATCCCTATCAGGTCGGATTGAGGGAGGGCATAGAAGCAGTTCATAGGCGGGCTGCTAGATTTGCTACTGGTAGGTTTGATCATCACGTGAGTGTTACGGAAACGCTTCAGGAACTCGGGTGGGAGTCTCTAGAGGAAAGGATGCGTTCTTTTCGTGAATCGCTACTGAGGAAATTCAGAGAACCATCATTTGAGGCTGACTGCAGTACAATTTTACTGCCGCCGACTTACATTTCGCGGGAAGACCACAAAGATAAGATAAGAGAGATTAGGCTCGTACAGAGGCATATAGGCAGTCATTTTCCCTCGTTCTGTTTGGGAGTGGAACAGGGAGAGAAGATGATAGTTGTGTTACGAGGTACCCTCCGCCACGCGCCGTATGGTGGATTGAGGAGTATGTATGTAGATGTACATGTAGATGTAGATATTAACAGTGACACACAACGATATAAAGAATCGGCCGATATGCAACTCGACTATGGTTTCACTGAATGCAATGGAAAATCTTCGCCACAGCGATATGCTCAGCAGTTTCCGCAGCGACGGAGAGCACGTAACCATAGTTTCGTGTCTGTACATAGGCGTCCACGAATAACCTCGTCCTTTCGTGTTATCAAGTTTTGGTGATTACATATTACAGCCTCTTCCACTCTTGCGGAAGTATTTTCACGGAAACAAGGATAATCCTCGCAACGAAACCTATTAAGCCATTATTATTTTTAACGAGCCACCCTAGCCCAAGGGTTCCTTATACCAAAGAACTCAAAAAATATGCTGAACCAACTCTGAAATCTTGTCGGTGGCGTTCTGGTTCATCACGTATAGTTGACGTGAGTTGTACGTAGCTTCTTTTCCCACTCCCAGCGCTACGTGTGAGCGTCCTCTGCATGTTGACGTAAAACATGAACATGATTTTCTTTGTAACAACAAATCTACATGTTCACCCATACTGTACAAACCACTGTGAAGTGTATGGCAGAGGGCAGTTTACCACTGTACCATTTATTAAGCTTTCGTATCGTCCCATTCACGCTGAAAGAATAATTGCTTAAATGCCTCAGTGGGTGCTGTAGTTACTCTAAATCTAAAGTGTCCTCGCAGTCCCTACGGGACGGACACGTAGCGGGTTGTAGTATATTCCCTGATTCACCATTTAAAGATGGTTCATGAAGCATAGTTACTAAGCCTCCGCCGGCCGTGGTGGCCGAGCGGTTCTAGGCGCTACAGTCTGGAACCGCGCGACCGCTACGGTCGGAGGTTCGAATCATGCCTCGGGCATGGATGTGTGTGATGTCCTTAGGCTATTTAGGTTTAAGTAGTTCCAAGTCTAGGGGACTGATGACCTAAGAAGTTAAGTCCCATAGTGCTCAGAGCCATTTGAACCAACTAAGCTTTCTCGGTATAGTTTGTCTCCATCTTCAAGCGTCTGACAGTTACGTTTCAACAGCATCTCTGTGACACTCTCGTACTGGTCAGACAAACCTGTGACCATTTGTGCTGCCCTTCTCTGTATCTGTTCGATATCCCCTGTTAACCCTATTTGGTGCGGGCCCCATACACTTGAGCAGTATTTTACAATGGGTCGCACGAGTGTTCTGTATGCAGACTCCTTTGTGTAGTGATTGCATTTCCCCAGTATACCACCAATGAACCAATGTCTGGCCCTGCGTTAATGGTTCAAATGGCTCTGAGCACTATGGGACTCAACTGCTGAGGTCATTAGTCCCCTAGAACTTAGAACTAGTTAAACCTAACTAACCTAAGGACATCACAAACATCCATGCCCGAGCCAGGATTCGAACCTGCGACCGGAGCGGTCTTGCGGTTCCAGACTGCAGCGCCTTTAACCGCACGGCCACTTCGGCCGGCCGGCCCTGCGTTACCTACGACTGAGTCCATGCCATCGTTCCATTTCATATCCCTCCGAAGTGTCACATCTAGTGCTCATATGAGTTGACCGATCTCAGTTGTCGCTCATTGATATTGTAGTCATAGGATACCACGTTGTTGTCGTTTTGTGAAGTGCACCATTTTGCATCTCTCAAATATTAAAGCAAGTTGTCACATTTCTCACCACTTTCAAATCGTATGAACATCTGAGTATCTGTGAAGTTTGTTTTCAGATAGTACCTCATTTTAATTACGCCATCTATGAAAAGTCTGCGCTTACTAAAATATTGTCCTTCTGGTAATTACTATACAACATTAAAAACACGGTTCTCAACACATCTATCTGGGGCACACTTGAAGTTATTTCTGCATCTCTCGATGACTCTCCCCACCAAAAAATCCTTAGTTCAGTCACACCACTCCTCATACCCCATACGATCGTACTTTTGATAGCAGATGTAGATTTGGTACGGACTCAAATGTTTTACTAAAATAGAGGAATACTGCATCCACCTGACTGTCTTAATCCACGGCTTTCATGATGTCGTGTGAGAAAAGTGCGAGTTGGGTCTCACATTGTCGAGTTGATGTTTTCGGAATCCATGCTGTTTGGCATAGAGGAGATACCGAATTACGTTCAAGCTCAGACTATAGTCTCAGATACCACAACAAAGAGATCTCAAGCAGATTGGACGTTAGTTTTATGGTTCACTTCTGATACGTTTCTTGTACGTTGGTGTGACGTGTGCTTTCTTCCAACGACTGGGCGCCGTATTTTGTTCGAGCGATCATGCATATGGCAAATAATGGTTAAAAGGGGTCTGACTCAGACGGAAATCTGGCATAGAATCTGATAGGATTTCATCGGCTGCCGAAGCTTTATTTAATTTTAGTGGTTTCAGCTGTTTCTCAACACCTCTAACACCAATATCTGTATCACTTCTCTTTGTAGTGGCGCAAGAATTATGTATGAGCTGTACTCTTGGATGATTCTGAATATAATTTTCATCATTGCTGAGTCGAAGATACATGATCTTATAAAATTGTATTCTAAGTAACATACACAAAAAGAACAGTGTTCATCATAACTTACGTAACAAAAGAACAAAAAAATTTTAAGGTGACAAACCATAATAATTTTTCGTGCTAGGACAGAGTATGCATGGTAGTGTTCTCCCCAACAGTTCCACTAAAGGGGATTACTAAACAGGGTTTTCCGAAATACGTTCACAATAGAAGACGAAGTAAATACTCCAGAATTGGAATCAAGAAACGCCGTCAACATGAGTAATCTAGAAGTAGATTCCTCGATGCAGCGAAATAACTCAAATCACTTAATAAATGGGAGTCTTCCGATACAGATTGTACACGAATTAGGTTACTTTCACAGTATGCCGATGTAATATCTCGATATTTAGCAGTCGCATGCAACCACTCGCTCAACGAGAGGTTCGTACCAAAAAAGGGGTAAGTGGTGCAGATCATACCAATTCTGAAGAAAGGAAATAGGAGTAATAGACTGAAGCACAGACCCTCGGCACAGACGTAAATTTGCAATAGGATTTTGGAACATAATTATACTGTGTTCAAACATTAAGAACTACCTCCAAGAAAGCGATCGACTGACACACAGTCAACGGGGATTCAGTATAAGCGTTCTTGTGAAACAGAACTAGCTCTTTATTCCCATGATGTAATGAATGCTATCGACAGGGGATCTCAGATGGATTTCAAATTTCTAGGTTCCCAGAGTGCTTTTGCACCGTTCGCTACAAGTGACTTCTAGTCAGATTGGGTGCGTCTGGCGTATCGTTTCAGTTGTGCGAGGGGATTCGTGATTTCCTGCCAGAATGGTCACAGTTCGTAGTAATTGACAGAGAGTCAGTGAATAAAAGAGAAGTAATAGGTGTCGTTCCCAAAGGAAGTGCTGTAGACCTCCTGCTGTTCCTAATCTGTATAAATGATTTAGATGACAATCCGGTTAGCCCTCTTAGATTGTTTGCAGATGATGCTGTAATTTATCGCCTAGTAAAGTCATCAGGACATCAGAACTAATTGCAAATGATTTAGACGAAATATTGGTATGGTGCGAAAAGTTTCAGTTGTGGCCCTAAATAATGAAAACTGTGAGGTCATCCACATAGTCGTCTAGGGTCCAATTGGTTTCGTCTCGAGCCCAGGAGAGGCGCTGCAGGCGATGTCGTGCTGTAAGTAAAGAATGAATTTACAATGAAATAAATACCCTTAATTGCATACAGGCGTCGATATACGTCAATGGGGACAGCTGAAAATGTGTGCCATGACCGGGACTCGAACCCGGGATCTCCTGCTTACATGGAATACGCTCTATCCATCTGAAGCACCGAGGACACAGAGGGGAGTGCGACTGCAGGAACTTATCTCTGGCACACCTCCCGTGAGACCCACATTCCCAACTTACTGTCCCGCACTATATTCGTAGTGCCCCTGCCCATTACACTCATTACTCGCGGCTTTACCGATTCCCGTAAGAGTTCGGGCAATGTGTGTGTATCCGCACAGAAGACGGTCAAATGGCCGGTGAGCCTTAACTATATATAAATTGTAAATTCATTCTAACGAGCTGCACGGTCACCAATGGTGTCTGTTCTTTCGGACATGTCCGAAGGAAAGACACCATCTTCATACATATATTAACTATATACGTATGAAGATGGCTTACCGGCCATTTGACCATCTTCTGTGCGGATGCACACACATTGCCCAAACTCTTACAGGAATCGGTAAAGCCGCGAGTAATGAGTCTAATGGGCAGGGGCACTACGAATATAGTGCGGGACAATAAGTGTGGAATGTGGGTCTCAGGGCAGGCGTGCCAGAGATAAGTCCCTGCAGTCGCACTATCCTCTGTGTCCTCGGTGGTTCAGCTAGATAGAGCGTTTTCCATGTAAGCAGGCGATCCCGGGTTCTAGTCCCGGTCAGGGCATACATTTTCAAATGTCCCCGTTGACGTATACCAGTGCCTATATGCAGCTACAGGTATTTCTTTCATTGTATTAGTTTCATTGTAAATTCATTTTAACTAGCTGTACGGTCACCGATGATGTCTGTTCTTTCGGACATGTTCGGACATGTCCGAAAGAACAGAGACCATCTTCATATATATACTGAAAGCAAAGGACTCGCTTCTGCCTTCTGCTGCCAGGGCCTATTAACGCCACATTTCACTGCACTGTCCTAACGGATACGTTCGTCGTACGTCCCACGTTGATTTCTGCGGTTATTTTACGCAGTGTTGCTTGTCTATTACCACTGACAACTCTATTCAAACGTCGCTGCTCTCGGTCGTTAAGTGAAGGCCGTCGGCCACTGCGTTGTCCTTAATGACAGGTAATGTCTGGAATCTGGTATTCTCTACACTCTGGACACTGTGGATCCAGGAATATTGAATTCCCTAAAGATTTCCGAAATGGAATGTCCCATGCATCTAGCTCCAACTACGTCTCCGCATTCAAAATCTGTTAACTCCCGTCGTATAGACACAATCCCGTAGGAAACCTTTTCACATGAACCACCTGAGAACAAATGACTGCTCCGCCAGTGCGCTGCCCTTTTATACCTCGTGTACTCGACACTATCGCGATCTGTATATGTGCATATTGTTGTCCCATGACTTTCTCATTTTCAGTGTAAGTGATTTTGATATCTTCTGACGCCATGAAGCAGTGCAGAGCTTATACACGATTTAATTCCCGTAGTTTGCTACAAAATCATGTCCAGTTATAACTGCGATCTGATGCAGGTTGCCACTAGAAATGGATAGATCTGTCGTAAAGAAATGTTGGGCGCCAGACAGTCATGTTGGAAACCATTTAAACGTATTGTTTCATTTTTCCGTGACTCTGCTCTACAGCCAGGCAGTGCTGCGCAGGTCTCTAGGCGTAGCTGAAGGCAAGCCTGCTGACTCACTGAAATCTAACTTGCATGTCTCGCGTTCTCATTTACATACAAGCCGTTTTTTAACCCTTTAACTGCGCTTTTGTACCTGTCCCTGTGTGCTCTCGACGCTCCATCAGTCAATCTACCTGGTACTCTGAACGTGTCTACAGGAGCAGTTGAAGGGTTAAACCAATAATATCGTACTCTGATCCCAATGTAGGTATTTTACATATATGGAATAATTTGACTGTATTGCCATGTTTATACTTCTAATCACAAGGGTGTTTATTTCAGTTATTTAAGAGTTGTCGGAGGTGGTTCGGTAGTTCAATGGTCAAGTGCCAAGCTATGATCTAAAGGTTTTGAGTTCAATGCCCAAGTCAGTCCTATGGTTTTTATATGTCACTAATCATTTCTTTCACTTATGACAATATTTATTAATGTGAAAAATGCAAGGTGCATCACGGTTCGGAATCCATTTTAAATTGTAGGTATAATTGTTTGCGTGAATCAGCTCAGACGTCAGAGGAAGGCAATGGCACACCACCTCCAACAGGAGAATGTTAAAAAAGCAGTGCAGTATTCAAAGCAAACTTTGGGTTTAAACAGCTTTGTTTAACAACCAGTGAAACCTTCCCGTCTCCTCTATATCTCTTTTGTTACACAACCTTCCCTTCTAGAATAACCTATGAAAACTTCCCTTAGGATTTCTATCTCTCGCTTAATAATAACAAATGAAATCTTCCCTTTGAAATTTATTCTCTTTCTCAATCTTCGCATACAAATTTAATTGCTGCTTATTAAAAGTGATTTGCTGATTATTTCGACGAAACATAGAATGTGTCGTCAACGTGGCCCTCAGCCGTTATCTGCAATAACCCAAAACTGTTGGCTCTGAGCATTATGGGACTTAACAGCTATGGTCATCAGTCCCCTAGAACTTAGAACTACTTAAACCTAACTAACCTAAGGACATCACACAACACCCAGTCATCACGAGGCAGAGAAAATCCCTGACCCCGCCGGGAATCGAACCCGGGAACCCTGGCGTGGGAAGCGCCCAAAACTGTTCCTTACCTTTTTTTACTGTTACTGGATCGCCATCTGACTGCTACATCGAACTGCGGCATGAATATACTTACTCTGTTTTTCTATACTCTATTAGCTGCTGGTGGGCTTTTATAATAAGTGGCTGTATTTATTACCAAAGCTGACGTTATTCTTTACTAGCAAAGCTGACGTTATTCTTTAATTAATTTGACTGACGTTAGGTAATTGATAGTTAAACTTTTTCTTGACAACAATAAAATTTTGCAAAGTTTTACGTTGATGGTTTTTGGGATGGATTATAATCAGCAATGCAATATTGCTGGCAAAAATTAATTATATTCTGAATGAAATGATTTTGCAAACGTTCAAATGGGACTTACTTTTTACAATAATCTTACAGCTAGCATTGCGCAATCATACCTTCAGTAGTCTTGATGTTCTCAAAAAAATAATTCAATAATATTAGTTCCTCTTATGATAATAGTTAGCTGATGTCTCTGTACATCCGTTTATAATCTCTTGTAAATAATAGCTGGTGGTGGCAGGCACACCGCTCCTCTCAACCTCTCGCTTCAGACCTGCTACCGACTCGCTTCACTTATCGCTTACTACTGACTTCCTACGAATGCTAAAGTGCGGCCTCTCCCGCCAACAATGCTTTCTGGTGCAGACAATCCCTGCTACCATTACAAAATGTATCAATGCGCGGTCTTTCCCGCTCTTTTCTTAAAATGTATCCATACGCGGTCTCTCCCGCCCTTTTTAAAATTATATCAATGTGCGGTCTCTCCTGCCAACAATACTTTGATGCAGACATTCCCTGCTACCACAATTATTTTCAACATGACAAATATTAATTATTCCTACTTAATCCTATTAATAAAATATAAACATTGTAACCTCCCCACAAAATAATTTACCGCAACCTTTCAACTGAAAATATTAACACAAATAATATTCACGTTTAGTGTAACCTCAAAACAGAAAAATTCTTAAACCTCTCAACAGTAAAAAATTATAATTATGTCGTTCATCATCATTTATTATCCTGGTGATAATACAATGTAACTAACCTCTCAATTAAATTGTCACTCACTTATAACTTTTCAATAATTGACTGTGAATTTAACCTGGTAAATTGTGGACGTCAGCAGTGGTGCGTCATGGCCCTGAAAGATCATTCTGAATAAAAAAAGAGAAAAATTGTTACCTCAATGAAGTCGCCGGATAACGCATATATATCTGCTCTTAAAATGTTTTCTGGCACAGCCCTGTGCAATGCTGGCCGATAGATTTGTCGTTTATGAAAGGAAGCAACTGATTTTTCTTTTGCAACAATCGGGATGATCATGGATGGGAGAAATTAGTAAATTCTTTAAATTGAAATGAATGGTTGTTAAAAATTACTTTATACGAGAAGGATTATTATTACGAGATTTTTAAAACATTTACATGGGACTTGAGATGACATTACTACATATGCGCGAGGCTGCTTTTTACCTTATACAATAATACTCAGGCTCCGGCATCGCTGCACCGCGACCGGCCCAGCCAACACGATACACCAGACCAGACCAGAGCAGACTGCAGACTGGCAACAACTTACTGCTACAGCTACACAGTTCGTACTGCAGTCAACACTGCTCTCTGGTCAGAGATTCTCTTATACCTTGCATATCGCAGGCAGCGCATGAGCAATACATCGAAATTACATCTGCTCGGACCTCTTACATCTTTCATTAATTGTGGTTTGACAATAGAAAATAGAAATATACATGTCTTACACCAGCTATATCAGAGTTATACACAATCGAGAAACATTAAGGTGACCACCTGTCAAAAGTCTGAATAAGCACCTTTTGGTGCGTGGGCCCCTGTGGGACGTGCAGGAAGAGAGTCAGTGGCGTTCTGGAAGGTACCGACAGGGACGTGGAGCTATGCTGACTCCAGCGTCATACCCAGCAGCGCTAGGTTTCTCGGTTGAGGATTGATGGTGCGAACAGCTCCATCGAGATGGTCCCACAGATTCTCGACTGGCTTTTTAATATGGGGAGTTTGGTGGTCAGGGGAGTATGGTAAACTCATGCTGGTGCTCTTCGAACCACGCTCATATACTGCGGGCTGTGTGACACGTTGCACTGTTCTGCTGGCAGATACTATCGTGCCGAGGAAAGAAACAAACTGCGTGTGCAGGTGGACGTGGTCCACAAGGATAGATACATACTTGGGTTGATCCATTGTGACGAGATCACCCAGGGATGCCACGAAAACATACCCCAGACCATAACACTCCCTCCGCCATCCTGGATCCTTCCGACTATTGTTGCACGGTGTTTGCTTACAGATGTTTCACGCCGTACACGCCAATGGTCATCCGTCCGAGGGAGCTTAAAACGTGATTCATCTAAAAAGGCGACTCAGAGGACGTCCAGTTGCGTTTATGGTCGATGAACAGCAGTCAGCTTGAGTACCCGAACCAGGCCCTGCTGTGGAAGCCTGTGTAGCAGCAACGTTCGCTGACTGGTCGTTGAGGGGACACTGTTGGTAGCGCGGGACGTCAGTTGCCCAGCAGTTGCACTCCTATTTGCCCGTACACATCTCTGCAGCCATCGTTCCCAGTTTTGGATAGCCCCAAATTGCTATGCATGGTATACGTCAACCACGGCGGCACGCGAACAGTTTACAAGCTCGGTCGTTTTGCAAATGTTTCCACCTTTGGTACTGTAACATCCACGAGATAAATTTTAGCTACAGTGCGACGAGAGGAAATTATGCCTCTAACAGTTATAAACATTATCTATTCGACATATAAAAAAACAGTGGAAACGATGATAAATATTAATTATTTATATAATATTTTACAAAGACAATGATAATTGTAAATTCCTTTTATGATCTGCGTTGGATGGCTTTTGTAGGTTGCGGACGCATTTCAAACAGAGGACTGTTAAGAAACTGTAATTATTTGTTAATTATTACTTAAGAATAGAGTTCATTATTATTATAAATATGAGTGAAAAATTATTTGTAACTTTAATTCCTCTCTCAGGAAGCATTATCGGTGGTAATTATTTCTTTCCGCTGTAAGGAGCGCAGCCATTGATGATAGCGATTTGTATCGCGTTTTTGTCTGTGTTTTCCTTATAAAAAAATCAAATGTTTCCTTGATGAAGTCTAAATAGTGCACAATACGAAAGTAAAGTTTAATAAGCATTTCAAATACTTATCTTATTTGCTCTAACAATAGAAAGTCTCTATCAATTGTCTGCCATCATGTTAACAATTATCTCAGCGGCAAATTCAAATTACGCAACTCTGCAGACATAAATGCCGAACGTAATACAAATGAGGCTGGCCAGTGTGGCCGAGCGGTTCTACGCGCTTCAGTCTGGAACCGCGCGACTGCTACGGTCGCAAGTTCGAATCCTGCCCCGGGCATGGATGTGTGTGATGTCCTTAGGTTAGTTAGGTTTAAGTAGTTCTAAGTTCTAGGGGACTGATGACCTCAGATGTTAAGTCCCATAGTGCTCAGAGCCATTTCGTAATACAAATGTGTAAAAATAAATCTGCACCCGTGGTTCCGAACTCATTTTAATGAAAATAATTCGAATCAGATTGGTTCTTTAAAAACAGTGCTCATAGCACGATCGTTATAACAAACTTTTCTAGCTGATGTATGGAGCTGAAATTAATTACGCACGAGTTGCGAAGAATATTGTTTCAGGTAACATACGCCAGTGTTGTGCGCGGCTGATGTTCGGTGGTTTTAATGATCATTTTGCTGAAGATAACTGCTTCCATCATAATCAAAAGTTGTATAGAATCTTTTGTATGAACTGTGATTTAGTGACACTAACACAACTTACAGACAACACTTCAACACGACGTTAACTTGGAGTTCTTTAGCAACTTGACCAAATCTCTAGCCGGGAGAAAAATTATTTAGGAATTACTCAATGTAATAAAATAAGATAATCATTTTCATTTACAAATTAGTTAAATACCAAACCACTGGATAACACAGCGAACGCCAATGGTGATGCCCTTTTGGACGTCAGATAAATCACTCGGTTTGTTCATTACAACAACAATCGCGGCTGTTTCCCGCATCCCGCCGATACGCTTCATATACCTTCCACTGCTCGGGTGCTGGCAACTGCCGTCTGTGGGTGGTTATCGCACGCCGATATCGGTGGTCACATTAACGTGACTGGACCGTATATATGGACATTATGACACACTTATAGGATGTTGATAACTTTTCTAACAGGTAGCAGCACCAGACTGTATACTCAGGCACTACACACAAGATTACCAAAGTCTAAACACATTTCATTTTATTATATACCGTAACAGCTTCGCTCCAATATGGCATCGGATGAGTGCGAATAGCATCATTTATACCGATTTTTAACACAGTTTTTACAGTAACGAGCATGCCGTAAAAATCGAAAATAACTGTGAAGGGGTACAGTACCGCCCAACATTGAAAATAGGTACAAAATTCTTCGTTATTCTTGTCAGAACAACATATTTTTTGTAATAATAACTCAATTTCACTTAATACACCGAAGCCGGATACCAGTGTAGGAAAGAAGGTGAAACGTCCCCTTAGGACATTTTATACAAGACTGTGCTTAACCTGGCACACAATATTTTTAGCGCAACGCAATCTGACTTTCAAAAATCCCTACAAAAGAATGGCCCTGACTAACATTAAACTATACCTTTCACAAATCACTAAATCACTTACCTCACAATAATCTTCGTTTCTCCCACTACTGCAATACAGCAAGCGCCACTACTGCCAGCTAAATAAAAGATTCAAACTATGGAAGGCACTAACTACTGACAGGGATAGTTAGCAAATGAAAGATATTAATAGAGAACAAACAATGTATTTACCTTGATATCATCATAAGTCATAATCTATATAGCAGTTCATGACAAATTACAAAACTCCGCCATCTCTCTCCCCACATCCACCACTGCTGGCGGCTCACCTCCAACTGCGCAACGCTACGCGCTATTCACAGCCAGCTGCCTAACACTACAATGGCGAGTATTACAACAATGCAAAGCAGCCACAGACTGCATACAGCACAGCCAGTGATTTTCATACAGAGGTGGAATTACCAATAAAAAAACCTAAACAGCCTACTTACATAGCCCCCATACTCCCCACAAAAAATTTTACAAATTGTGTTGGACAGTGGCCAATACAGATTTGAAGAAATTTTTCATAATTACAATAACAAAGAAATCAAATGCACACACTTATTGATACAACGTTGGTCAAAAGCTAAAATTTTCTCACAGTCCATAAAGACAGTCCTGATCGTTCATTACGGTAAAATAGTAGTGTTTTTCTCAAAGTCTGAGCAGTAGAAGAAAATGCACACCGAAGTAGTGGATTTCCATGCAGTCTTGAAGACGTAGTGTTGTCCTTCCAACGGAAAGACAGTGCTGACTCTTGACATGCATACAGGTAATGGGCCACAACAGAGCAAACCCACAGCAGAGTCAGTCGAAATTTTGAAGAGTATTGGTAGGTCATCACAGAGCAGACCCACTGTAGTCCTGGTAGAGATTACGATATTGGTGGGCCACCAGAGGCGCAGACCACTGCAGTCCTTGTAGAAATAATGGTACTGGTGAGTCAGCAAAGATGCAGACCCACTGTAGTCCTTGTAGAGACGGCCAGCAGCCATCTGTTGCAAATGTGCAGGCGCACAATCACCATCGAAGAGTCTTGCGGACAATATAGCAAGTCCATAACCACCACTTGTGCACTCACAAAGTTTTTGGAATTGTCCTTAGAACCAGCAATGCTGTTATCCAGTCCCTTGCTGAATTATTAACACACGTGCAAACACTATCAGTCCCTACTTCTCACATATTGTCCATATACTATGACCAACAGAAACGTGTGCCGTGAAATGTAACTAACAAGTTAATAATATCATGAACTGGTGACAATTACAATTTTATAACATAAGAATACAATTACAAAGGCACAAAATACATCATTAAAGAACATAACAATACAGATAACATTTGTAGTAAAACAGGCTTTACAAAAGAATAGAAATAAACATATACATCAATGTTACAGGAATTATGAGATAAGTAGATACATAAAATATCAGAATAACTTTTGGAACATCAACTTTACACATGAGCATTAAAACAAAACAGAATAAATAATGTCTAAGCATATTTACAAGGTAAATAACATATTATTAATGCAAATTATATTTGAGGATAACAGTATTCCTCATCATAGTGAATGTAGCTTAGTATTAGAAAAATTCTACAATATAAGTCTTATCAGATAAACATATAAATACAGGAAAAACATAAATACCCAAGGGTACACAAACATATAGCGGAATAATACAAGGAAAGGACAGGCTTTGTTTTACTGTAGTATTTCGCAAACAAAACTTTCTTTACTTCTCGGAGATCTCCCTTCGTTCTTCATTATTTCGAAAAGTCCTATCTATACCTGCTTTCTGTACTTTTCTCGTATAGCCTCTCAGTGCATTTCTTCAAATTCATCGCAACTCATTCTCTTATAGGCTACCCCCTGTTAAGCTAACTTAAATCTACTGAGCTCAGATATATATACCAAGAGACGAGGCAATGCAGCATCACATAAAACAATTAACACAAACAGCAATGATAAAAAATACAAAAGGCAAAACAAGCAGCATAAATTACAACTAATATAAGGCAATGAGCAGCAAACAAGAAAAATAAATCAGTAGTAAAACTGGCTTAACAGAGTAATGCAAAGTGAAATTTAGTAGCATTACGCCTGGCAAACAGCAGCAGCATCTAAACATGACATAGCTCAAAAGCTCGCGTTCTCATTTACATACAAGCCGTTTTTTAACCCTTTAACTGCTCTGGACGTGTTAACGAGCGCGCCTTTGTACCTGTCCCTGTGTGCTAGCCGGCCGCGGTGGCCGAGCGGTTCTAGGCGCTTCAGTCCGGAACCGCGCGACTGCTACAGTCGCAGGTTCGAATCCTGCCTCGGTCATGGATGTGTGTGATGTCCTTAGGTTAGTTAGGTTTCAGTAGTTCTAAGTTCTAGGGGACTGATGACCACAGAAGTTAAGTCCCATAGTGCTCAG
The DNA here is from genome assembly GCF_021461395.2 of Schistocerca americana. Taxonomy (NCBI): domain Eukaryota; kingdom Metazoa; phylum Arthropoda; class Insecta; order Orthoptera; family Acrididae; genus Schistocerca; species Schistocerca americana. The sequence continues at coordinate 431,461,236 of NC_060126.1, read as the reverse complement.
AGCCATTTGAACCAATTACGAGACCACAAGATAGAGAATCACCAATGTTTAGCCATGCCCACTGGGCGGACTTTCTCATGTGTAATTGTTATATAAAATGTAATGGTGTGTTTAGGTTATCTTTGAATCATAATAGAATTTATCGGAATAAAAAAGATAATGAAAAGAAAAAGATTGGTGGCCTTGTTCTTCGAATAGTGTGTAGTCATGATATCCAGAATTTATAATGTGTGCACCATTCATATTCAGTGTAATGGCCACGTGTTGATCAAAGCCGTTGAATAAGAAAGAAAATGTGGTATTGCCAGAGCGTAGTGAACAATCAGAGTTGTGTAAATTCCCAATAGTCATAATGTGCGTTATCCGTTTCCGTTGCGTAATATTCAAACAGGAGAATAATTTGTAGCTTAATTGTGGGTACTAGAGCTCATAATCAGTCATTGATGTTTTTGCGAGAAATAAGAATAAATCCACTCGCTTGGAGGACCACTCATCTTGCAGGCCTGACTGCTTGATGCCACAGTATGAGTAAGGCATGTGGGTGCCTCTCAACTGAAACATTATACCACATGTCTGTCTTTAGTTTCCTGTGGAGCCTGGGAGACATGAAACGGTACACCATAGGCCAGCACATTGACGATTGTCTTATAACCTATAATTCGTTTAAAATAAGTTGCGACTTTTGACAGTTCAGTAAGGAGCGAGTGGAGGGGAGCGTAGCTGCCAGCACGTGCTGAGCGCCTCATCACGTGACCGCAGTACTCGGCGCGGAACCCGGCAAGCTCTCTTGACTGTGTGAAACAGCAAGCCGGCCGATCAGCGACTTTTCTCAAATGCTTTTTAAAGAATCCAATCGGTAATATACTCTCATTCTGGAACATCTTAAAGTTTAATTACTCAACCTCATGATTAAAAACACCTACAATTTCGTTAATGGTTGTAACTATTGTGATATTTCGTTCGTAGCTAACTGCTGCTAGAAATTCTTAAGTTTCCAGTGAAAAATAGGCACTGCTATGAATTTGTATTTGGTGCGTGTCGGGTTACATGTTGCTGCGTATGAAATGAAGATAGTATATTGAATTGTTCTTTAAACTTGGAACTCTATCACTGTCTGGAACCTCAAGAAAATGGAATGTATATAAAGCCCTCCTCACGAACTCGTGAGTCAGTGAAAAAAAAACTAGAATGAAATAGTCATAAATTCCTCGTACCTCATAAATGGTCTGAGATATCGAAACAAGATTTTGGCAAATGATAGCGTGCAAAGACAAGAGTTTTTGCCATATCACTAATATGCGAAACCTCCACACCTACCGCGATATTCAAGCGACTATAGATTTTTTCAATGAAATAATTTAATTACTGAGGGGCATCGATAACTGGTGAAACGACAATTGCTACTGGTATTGTAACAATATAAGTCAAGAAGTTACACGTTTATTTTTATACTGAAAACGGGCTGTTTCATAAACTATTGACCCGACATGCACTCAGTTCTTAGTTTAATAAAACACTAATTCAGGATTCTGTTCCAATTTAAGCTGTATTAGAACGTTGGTGAGATCAATATTTCTGAACTCTGCTGTGTCTCGACAAAAGAAGCAGATTTTAACATGGCAACAACAGAGGTTTCGTATTCCTCAAAATTCGTTACTGTCCTTCATGAATCAGTGTCTCCTCAACTATCTTCTTGCTATGGCCGACACCTCAAAACCAGTCCTGTCGTGTGAAAGTTGCACTGGGTTCTTTTGCCAGCATTCCATCCTCGATGAGCGTAAACTTCTTGCTGTTTTTTTTCCACATTGCTTTTCACCTAGGCCCATCTATTCTCAGTGGGATTTAAATGAGCATGATCCGGAGGAAGCCTGATTAAACTATGCCCTTTACCGTTAGCCTGTTCGTCGACCTGGTAGAGTGAATTTTTGGCTTGTACAGCAGTACATGTTCCGTTAACTTCATCGAATACATGTTAGGTTAAACTTCATCTCGTGGAACATTTCGTCGTATCTGCAGCTAAATATCCGCTTTCCTCCGCTCCATTGTTGGAGCTTTAGGCTTCACAAAAGAGTGGTATGGCGTTCCGTCCATTAGGCCTACTATTGCCGAATTCCGAGGAATGTTTAGCAGCAGCCTTATTGCAATTCTCATATACAGATGTACTGCACTGTTGTTATGAATGCAAACGACAACACAGTACACTGTTTCACAATACCTGACGGCTACAGAACACACGAAACCCAGAAAATACGACTTTACAACGAGAGCTGACGAACGTTGATGCATCTGATGCGTGACATCTCGTGCTGCTGTTTATTCATTGTGTGGCAACAGGAGCGCTTTACCCAGCAGAACCGCTGGCGGCGTGGTAGGGAAAGCCGGCTCTCCTTTGGTGTTAGCTGGGCAACGGCGTCACGTCCCACTCCGGTCAGCCAAACATCAGGAGTCGCAACTAATTTTAAACGCACTATAAAGATATTTACTGAACAATGTCGTGCTCTTTTGACACCAAAAGATGGCTAGTAAACGGCAAGAGACCTGACTTTTCGCAGAAAAACGACGCATATCCACTCAACAAACTGTAGTTTTCTTCACGACATTACCAGTCAAGCATAGGAAACTTAATGGAATGCAAGACGTACATTATTTAACGTACCAAAAAAGCCACCACAACGTTAGCTGAAGTATCAATCGCACAGACGTGATAATAAAACGTCAAAAGTAATAAAACTCTTTCACAACACAGAAGAAACCAAATGCCGCAGTTGTTGCTATATCAGAGCCAGAAGAATCTTCAACACATTCGGTTTTGAAGCAAAAGTAATAATGTTTACAAAAATATTCGTGTATCTGAAGGTCAACAGCAAGAATGTGCGAATTATAGACTCAGTTCAAAAACGTTACTTGACAAGGAAAGTGGCATTGAAAAAACAGAAATATTTATTTCTCAAGCAAAATATGTGTATATATTCTCCTTATTTGAGAGGAATGAGCTGCAATGATACACCTACTCGTATGCATTTCTTCATCAAAACATTGTAACTTACGTCACTTGAATCAGTGAGATTCGGCTGTTTTTACATTTCTTTCGCAATCATTCACGGCTCTTGACTATTTACTGATACTTGGAACGTAAAAGTACATTAACTATTTTGTTAATTACGTAGAAACATAAATAAAAACAAATATTTATCCTTGTGCTGGCTTTCTTGCCACTAGAGGCGCTTCTGTCATTAAAACTGTGAGACGGTAATAACTCTGACAGCAGTGAGTGTCGCGAATGTGTACACAGTATTAGACCAACAGCATAAACCAAAGATTACGTCACATGCCGAACGACAGTCACCAACAAAAAATATACGCGTATAGACGGGAAGCATCACAATTACAAGACGAATGGCGCCAATCATAGCGACGTAAACGCCCCGAGACTCTAAGTTTTTCAGGGTCACGCTGATATACGACCACTGAACAACCACACCGTATTTCGATTTATCGGGTTTAACTAAATTTCTCTGAACTTTGGTGAGAGTTCCTGATCTTAGTACAGGCGCAGATTACGTAACGCTCAGCATCATACACATCATTTAACAGTAGCGGGAGGTTATCTTTGGCGGTGATTTTCTCATTCAGCAACTCAAGTAGAGAGAGCAAACACTCGCACACAGCTTAGCTTAAGCCCCAGGCGCACCAGCTCGTGTAGCTCGCGCTCCACGGACGACGTCCCGGCTCTCCCCACTTCCCCATTTGCAATGGGCAGTGTGAAAAGCTCGTAATGGTCTGTCTGTAGCTGGTGACGGAGCGTTTTCTGACTGCAGTAGCGCTCGTTCCTACGACAGCAGGGAATACCGCCGACTCTTCCACTGTTTTTGTTCTCTTGTCTGTTTTGACAGACACAACGGATTCTAGGAACTCTCCACAGGAGCGGTTCAACATGGTGCTCTCGCAGCAAGTCATCTATGTTCATAAAACGTTAAGATAAATGCTTTCCTGAAAAAATATATATATATATTTTGTTTGGTACGTTGGACTCCATCCTGAGGTGCAACATAAATGCTTATCTATCCTTGTTATGGTTGTTATTTAAATAAAGTACAGCCTATTGCAACTGAAATTTATTGTTTTCAGCAGTCAAACATTTTTTACCTGGTAATGTCAGAGACTTCTTTACCCGCAGTTAATACACAAAAACAGTGTGCAAGAGGTGATGGCAAAGTTTCCGCTTCAGTGCGTTGCTGCACCGTATGTACAACGCCAACGTGACTCCGATGTTGGTATATAAGCACAGACACGTTGGCAGGTGGTTGATAGGGATTTGTGTCCTTTGATGTACACGCGGTAAATGCGGAAACGTTCACTATGGTGACGTTATTACCAAATGCGTCGAAAGAGGACCAACGTGATGTTATTATTCTTTTTTTGGCTGCCAAAGGAAAACACAGGCTGTCAGCCGTTTGGAAATGAGAATGTGCATGCGGCAGAATGTCTGTCGAAAACCGCCGTTGTACGGGATGTTCAAAAAGTTTCTCTGCAGTACCGTATGATTTGTTAGCCGCGCGTGCCGTATGCCGCAGTGAATATACCGAAATGAAACTCATTCCAGTATCGTTGTGCGTTTATTGTTTCGTTGAAAAATATGGAACCCACAATCCGACGTCTAGAAATCCAAACTCCCATTTTCACAGAATTAAGTGGTTCTTCATGAATACACAATGGATTTGCAGTACGCCACATACGAAAATTTTGCGAATTCATGTACCCGGATAAATGAAACCACGCCTCATCAGTGAAAAACGTTTCATTACGAATATCCCTTCCATTTTGTTGAAGGAAATTTTTGAGCCATTGGCAATAATGGAGTCTCTTGCCTTGATCTGTATCTTTCAGTTCTTGCACGACTGTCACTTTGTATGGGAAAAGTACTAATTTTTTCCTTACAGCTGTGTGGGCCGTTCCGACACTAGCATCGATTTCATGGCGAGTTTTCTTACTGACTTGTTCGGACTCAAGGACATTTTATCGGAAATATCGAGTAGTTTATCTTCAGACAAAACGCTAGGACGACCACTTCTCGGTGCATCTGTCACTAAACTTCGAAATTTGTTAATCAGACGTCGCACAGTATCGCGATGTGTGAGTGTTGTCTCCGGGGAAAACTGAATTAAATGTTTGACGAACTGAAACTGTGTATTTACCGCCAGCTTTGAACAGTTACTCGACTAAAAACACACAATCTTCAATCGTTAGCATTTTAACAGTGACAAAAACGAAACAAACGAACAAAGGAACTAAACTTAAACGTTCACGTCAACACGTAACGACACACACCAACAATACTACTGAGACTGGCTGATATAAACGTAACAGGGGAATGTTGGGAGAATCCACTTGAAGGGAAGTAACACAGGCAGGCGAACAATCATACGGCACTGCGGAGAGACGTTTTGAACACCCCGTAAAATGGTGCGCCAATTTCTGTGCTGGTAGCAATTCGATACAAAAGGCCGGTCGATTTGGGGAGCCAGCCTCATCCATAACGGACATCAAGCGGGCGATTGATGATGCGATCAAGGCAGACTGGCGCTAGCAAAGGATCACCACACCAACTTCGGTTGCATGTAACACATTATCAGGCAGTAGTTAGACTACTGTAAGGCGCGCAGCCAGCGCATACCAGGGGTGCTGAAGGCGGAAAAATGCAAACCGGATGGCTGCCTGGAGCAGGTGATTGGTCTCATTGTTGAAGGCAACACGTTTCTTGAGCTCATGGTTGGAAGCTACGAAAGCTGGTGGTACCACTGCGAAGCGGAGCCGAAAGCGACGACGATCCAAGAAGTTAAAGACCCAACCATCAGCTGGAGAGGTGATCCACACCCTGTTCTTCGATTACCGGGACCTCTTGCTTATTGAATCTTCATTGATCCATTATGGATCGTGGGACGACGGCTGGTATGAACTTCTTGACGCAATAATCTACCAACAGCCGTATGATTTGTAGAAGTTTATTTTATTTTATGAACTTCTATATGCTACCAGTTTCGGCATTACATTGATGCCATCTTCAGGCCCCACTCGTCCTAGTCGTAAAATCGCTATACACGGAAGGAGCCATATAACTGGATCCGTGAATCAATCGTCCTGCAACAGCTCTTGGTGGCCACGCGACCTGATAGTTAGGTAATTTGCACACCTGTCAACAGCTGCTGTCTGTGGGATTGGAATTACTACATTCTTCTTGAAGTCTGAGGGCAATCCGCCTGTCTCATACATGTTGCTCACCAGATGATAGAGTTTTGTTATGGCTGGGCTCTCCTAAGACTATCAGTAGTTCCAATGGAATGTTGTCTGCTCCCGGGGCCTTGATCCGGCTAAGGTCTTTCAATGCTCTGTCAAACTCTTCACGCAGTATCACATCTCCCATTTCATCTTCATCTAAGTCCTCTTCAAGAACATCTCCCTTGTATAGACCCTCTATATATGCCTTCCACCTTTCTGCTTTCCCTTCTTTGCTTAGAAGTGGGTTTCCATCTGAGCTCTTGATATTCATACAAGTGGTTCTCTTTTCTCCAAAAGTCTCTTTAATTTTCCTGTAGGCAGTATCTATCTCACCCCTCATGAGATAGGCCTCTACATCCTCACATTTGTCCTCTAGCCATCCCTGCTTAGCCATCTTGCACTTCCTGTCGATCTTATTTTTGAGACGTTTGTATTCCTTTTTGCCTGCTTCGTTTATGGCATTTTTATGTTCTCCTTTCATCAATTAAATTCAATGTCTCTTCTGTTGCCCAAAGATTTCTGCTAGCCCTCGTCTTTTTACTTACTTGATCCTCTGCTGCCTTCACTATTTCATCTCTCAAAGCTACCCATTCTTCTTCTACTGTATTTCTTTCCCCCGTTCTTGTCAATCATTCCCTAATGCTCTCTCTGAAACTCTCTACAACTTCTGGTTCTTTCAGTTTATACAGGTCCAATCTTCTTAATCTTTTTTTTGCAGCTTCATCAGTTTTAATCTATAGCCCAAAACCAATAGTTTGTGGTCAGAATCCACATCTGCCCCTGGAAATGTCATACAGTTTAAAACCTGGTTCCTAAATTTCTGTCTTACCATTATACACTCCTGGAAATGGAAAAAAGAACACATTGACACCGGTGTGTCAGACCCACCATACTTGCTCCGGACACTGCGAGAGGGCTGTACAAGCAATGATCACACGCACGGCACAGCGGACACACCAGGAACCGCGGTGTTGGCCGTCGAATGGCGCTAGCTGCGCAGCATTTGTGCACCGCCGCCGTCAGTGTCAGCCAGTTTGCCGTGGCTTACGGAGCTCCATCGCAGTCTTTAACACTGGTAGCATGCCGCGACAGTGTGGACGTGAACCGTATGTGCAGTTGACGGACTTTGAGCGAGGGCGTATAGTGGGCATGCGGGAGGCCGGGTGGACGTACCGCCGAATTGCTCAACACGTGGGGCGTGAGGTCTCCACAGTACATCGATGTTGTCGCCAGTGGTCGGCGGAAGGTGCACGTGCCCGTCGACCTGGGACCGGACCGCAGCGACGCATGGATGCACGCCAAGACCGTAGGATCCTACGCAGTGCCGTAGGGGACCACACCGCCACTTCCCAGCAAATTAGGGACACTGTTGCTCCTGGGGTATCGGCGAGGACCATTCGCAACCGTCTCCATGAAGCTGGGCTACGGTCCCGCACACCGTTAGGCCGTCTTCCGCTCACGCCCCAACATCGTGCAGCCCGCCTCCAGTGGTGTCGCGACAGGCGTGAATGGAGGGACGAATGGAGACGTGTCGTCTTCAGCGATGAGAGTCGCTTCTGCCTTGGTGCCAATGATGGTCGTATGCGTGTTTGGCGCCGTGCAGGTGAGCGCCACAATCAGGGCTGCATACGACGGAGGCACACAGGGCCAACACCCTGCATCATGGTGTGGGGAGCGATCTCCTACACTGGCCGTACACCACTTGTGATCGTCGAGGGGACACTGAATAGTGCACGGTACATCCAAACCGTCATCGAACCCATCGTTCTACCATTCCTAGACCGGCAAGGGAACTTGCTGTTCCAACAGGACAATGCACGTCCGCATGTATCCCGTGCCACCCAACGTGCTCTAGAAGGTGTAAGTCAACTACCCTGGCCAGCAAGATCTCCGGATCTGTCCCCCATTGAGCATGTTTGGGACTGGATGAAGCGTCGTCTCACGCGGTCTGCACGTCCAGCACGAAGGCTGGTCCAACTGAGGCGCCAGGTGGAAATGGCATGGCAAGCCGTTCCACAGGACTACATCCAGCATCTCTACGATCGTCTCCATGGGAGAATAGCATTCTGCATTGCTGCGAAAGGTGGATATACACTGTACTAGTACCGACATTGTGCATGCTCTGTTGCCTGTGTCTATGTGCCTGTGGTTCTGTCAGTGTGATCATGTGATGTATCTGACCCCAGGAATGTGTCAATAAAGTTTCCCCTTCCTGGGACAATGAATTCACGGTGTTCTTATTTCAATTTCCAGGAGTGTATAATCTATCTGAAACCTTCCAGTGTCTCCAGGTCTCTTTCACATACACAACCTTCTTTCATTATTCTTAAACCAAATATTAGCTATGATTAAGTTATGCTCTGTGCAAAATTCTACAAGGTGGCTTCCTTTCTATTCCTTACGCCCATTCCATGTATACCTACTAATTTTACTTCTCTTCCTTTTCCTAGTATTGAACTCCAGTCCCCCATGAGTATTAAATTTTCGTCTCCATTGCGGGCTTTCTTATAAGTAATGAATGAAACGAGGTGATGTGGTGGCCCTCAACTACGTACCCTCCGACTCAGAGTTGCAACATTAAAAGTTTTGGCTGGTTTCGTTGTCTGGAGTATGTAGTTGCCGCATTACAGGCCTAATACTGCTGAGTCTACGGTAAGAATACACACATGAATCGAATGGTCGAAGGTTTCTATCACTCGGCAATAAATGAAAGACTGCAATTAAATAAAATCTTCAGGTACTATCCTAACGACTTTAAATGGTGAGTACGATAGAAGAAGTACTTTTGAGAATGTGGTATGTTTCTGCAAAACACTTATTGGTGTCGATGGTCCAGCAATTAAATAAAATATACGCTGAATAACAGGGAAACAATAGATTCCTACTGCACGTAATAAGTTATGAACAACAACATAGCTCGTTAGATATTCACTTCTAAATACACGCTACGTCTTCACTGTAGAAGCGACCACGCGCAAACCGCTCCACACTCTGCAAGTCTTTCCGCCAACTGTGCGTCCGTCGCGCCGTACCGTCCTGCACTCCCTCGCTCGCCACTGTCCCGAACTCCCTGTGTCCTCTCCCGTCAGTTCTCCCACTTCCATCCAGTCTCCCCATTCACGAGCGCTGTGATTGGTTAGAGCGCTCCCGCCATGTCTTCAAGCCAATGCGCACTCACAAACATAAAACATTTTCTAAATACTGGATTTACATTTAAATAACTTGAAATTAAATAAATATTTCTACGGCTGGGCCATAAAAATGTTCTAACACACATTATTAAATACATAAATAAATTAAATAGACATATATCAAAGGGATAGCAAGCAAAAGTAGGCCAGTAACGTAATGTCGCTGTGCTTTCTAAAACACAGTAAATAATTGACCAATTTCTTCATGAATAGCATATATCGGATATAAACAAAGACACAGATGAATAAATATACTTATAAATACGTTGCTACCGTTTTTTCGTGTAACTGTGCAGCACTTATGGCCTGACGCGATAGATAGTAATCGGCCACTTTGACCTCCAATAACTCATGTACTATTAAAGTTACATGCCTGTAATTTATAACAATTTACGTTTCTACTAACAGTTTTCTAAAGACACGCCGATCGACGAAATCGGATGAACCATTTGGATTTTGGAAATTCGTTGCTGGGTGTTACTTGTATAATTTACAGTCAGATACTAACCTTTAAACTAATAAAGGTATTGAAAATCTGATTACACCATCAGAATCGTCAGCAAATAATAGTAATGTACATGTTTCTTTCTGAGGTATCATGATTCATCTGGCTACTATTAATTTCTATACGAACTGTGAAATGTCTGCCTTTACGGTTTCACAAAGTCCGCCATCTTTGGCTCTCACGGCGTAGAAGTCTCATTCATCGACACAACGTCACCAAGCAATTCGCAGCCACTTGCCCGCTGGGTCATGCGCTGGGGCTACCCCTGCTCCTCAGCTAACGTTCGGCACCACGTGGCCGATGCTGGGCGATTATACGAGGTGCATTCAAGTTCTAAGGCCTCCGACTTTTTTTCTATTTAACTACTCACCCGAAATCGATGAAACTGGCGTTACTTCTCGACGTAATCGCGCTGCAGACGTACTCATTTTTCACAACGCTGACGCCATGATTCCATGGCAGCGGCGAAGGCTTCTTTAGGAGTCTGTTTTTACCACTGGAAAATCGCTGAGGCAATAGCAGCACGGCTGGTGAATGTGCGGCCACGGAGAGTGTCTTTCATTGTCGGAAAAAGCCAATAGTCACTAGGAGCCAGGTCAGGTGAGTAGGGAGCATGAGGAATCACTTCAAAGTTGTTATCACGAAGAAACTGTTGCGTAACGTTAGCTCGATGTGCGGGTGCGTTGTCTCGGTGAAACAGCACACGCGCAGCCCGTCCTGGACGTTTTTGTTGCAGTGCAGGAAGGAATTTGTTCTTCAAAACATTTTCGTAGGATGTACCTGTTACTGTAGTGCCCTTTGGAACGCAATGGGTAAGGATTACGCCCTCGCTGTCCCAGAACATGGACACCATCATTTTTTCAGCACTGGCGGTTACCCGAAATTTTTTAGGTGGCGGTGAATCTGTGTGCTTCCGTTGAGCTGACTGGCGCTTTGTTTCTGGATTGAAAAATGGCATCCACGTCTCATCCATTGTCACAACCGACGAAAAGAAAGTCCCATTCATGCTGTCGTTGCGTGTCAACATTGCTTGGCAACATTCCACACGTGCAGCCATGTGGTCGTCCGTCAGCATTCGTGGCACCCACGTGGATGACACTTTTCGCATTTTCAGGTCGTCATGCAGGATTGTGTGCACAGAACCCACAGAAATGCCAACTCTGTAGGCGATCTGTTCAACAGTCATTCGGCGATCCCCCAAAACAATTCTCTCCACTTTCTCGATCATGTCGTCAGACCGGCTTGTGCGAGCCCGAGGTTGTTTCGGTTTGTTGTCACACGAATGATTGCACACTGTTCAAGTAAGAAAAAAGTCGCCATTTTAAGTATTTAAAACAGTTCTTATTCTCGCCGCTGGCGGTAAAATTCCATCTGCCGTACGGTGCTGCCATCTCTGGGACGTATTGACAATGAACGTGGCCTCATTTTAAAACAATGCGCATGTTTCTATCTCTTTCCAGTCCGGAGAAAAAAAATCGGAGGCCTTAGAACTTGAATGCACCTCGTATATGAATATGACATTTCGTAACTATGTGGAAGAGTCAGTTTAACGTAAGATTCCATTACGCCATATACATCGCCTGACCGCGAATGCTTTACCTGCCGGAGACCGCGATTTATCCATGGCGGCCCGCACGCTAGTTGGCAGTGCGACAGTCTTGCACTCTGGGGGCCTGGCGGTGAATTCACCGGGATCTCGACACATCCGTTGTAGTTTCATGATAAGACGCACCAGGAGTAAGACCTATTGGACACGTGTGTGTATCACGTTGGGGCAGTGACGTGCGAGGGGCGTTTTTTATGTCTGAACAGACAGCCATAGCGCTGCCCGTCAACCGACGACGGCAACAGGGCAATCCCGCGGCGAATCGGAGCGCGTGGCGTTAAGTTTCCGTAGTTTAAAAAACGTGCGTTGTCGACGTACACAACATCAGTAATTTTGGTTTTGCCCGCATCTCGTGGTCGTGCGGTAGCGTTCTCTCTTCCCACGCCCGGGTTCCCGGGTTCGATTCCCGGCGGGGTCAGGGATTTTCTCTGCCTCGTGATGGCTGGGTGTTGTGTGCTGTCCTTAGGTTAGTTAGGTTTAAGTAGTTCTAAGTTCTAGGGGACTGATGACCATAGATGTTAAGTCCCATAGTGCTCAGAGCCATTTGAACCATTTTAATTTTGGTTCGTACTGGCATTAGCTATTCAGGGTTAAAATTTCGCGACACAATTTTTCTCCTCCCTGTACAGTTACTACCTCATATCTAAAAATTCATCTATTGAGTAGAAGGAGCTGTTATTGAGAAAGTCCTGTAATTAGTTTTTAAATGTTAGTTGGCTATCTGTCACAATTTTAATGCTATTTGGCAAATGACCAAAGATTTTTGTGGCAGCATAATTCACCTTTTTCTGTGACAAAGTCACCTGGAATAGTGAAGATCATCCTTTCTTCTAGTATTGTAACTATGCACTTCGCCATTACTTTTGAACTGAGGTGGGTTATTAATAACAAATTTCATAAGTGAATACATGTATTGCGAAGATACTGTGAATGTCCCGAGTTCCTTAAATAAATGTCTGCAAGGAGGTCTTGGGTGGGCTCCAGCTATTATTCTGATTACACGCTTTTGTACAATGAATACCTTTTCTCTTAGTGACGAATTACCCCAAAGTAGGATCCCATATTTATTTTTATTTATTTATTTATTTATTTAACCTGATCAGATTAGTGCCATCAGGCCCTCTCTTACATCGGACCAGTGTTCCACACATGCAGCATTTCACACATCAGAGTTACATCATGAACATAGTTTAAATGAGAAAATTAGCTTACTCTAGTGACAATATGAATAAAGAGTAGTGACTAAACCCTAATAAACTAAATGCGGAAGTATTTTTACAACAAGTGCTATACATACAGATTATGATAAAAGCAATAATAATAACAGTAAAACAAAAAATCAAATAATAATGATAAACATGACTAAGACCTAATAAAGTAAATGCTGGCAGTATTTTTACATCAGGTGCTATACATACAGATTATGGTGAAAGCAATAATAATAACGGTAAAAAAAATCATATAATAATGACAAACATGAGAAAGATTGGCAATAGTAATGAAGATCTGTGCAAATGTACATTAATATCTTGGTGTGTAAAGTAGATGTTTACTAGTATAGCGAGTTTTGGGTAAGGGAGATTAAAGGAGGGGGAAAGAGGGAAGTAATGAGATGAAGTGCACTCATGTACAGAGGTAGGCATTACTATTGCTTAAGTAGATACGTCATTAACTGTTTTTGAAGCCGGTCATGTTTTTAAGTTCTCTAACATAACGAGGGAGGTTATTTCAGAGTCCGGTTCCCGCTACTGTAAAGGACTTGGAGAAGGTGACTGAGCGATGTAGTGGAACGGAGAGGATTTTATTATAATGGGAACGTGTGTTTCTGTCATGTTGTTCCGACATGAGCGTTAGGGACGAGGAGAGATATGAGGGACAGTGTACATTTATAAGGCAGTAGATGAGACAGAGTGTATGGAAATCTCTGCGTTTGTCTGCACGCAGCCAGGACAATTTTGCATATGCTGGTGAAATGTGATCAAAAAGTCGAACGTCACAGATATATCGGACGCAGGCATTCGTGACCAGTTTTAGACGTCGGGAATTTTCCTGAGAGAGGCCTTGTAGGATAATATCGCTGTAGTCAATGATTGGGAGTATAAGCGTTTGTACTAATTTCTTTTTCAGATCGAAAGGGAAGAGGTTTTTATATTTTTGTAGGACATGAAGGGATGCTGATGCTTTTTTGCACACTGCAGTTACGTGCTCTGTCCAATTTAGATTTTCATCAATTATTACTCCCAAACTCTTTGCTGAGGGAGAGAAGTTAATATTTGTTCCATTTAGGATAAGAGGTGGTACGGATTCCCGATGTTTTGGGCTAATGAGCTTAGAGTGACCAACAAGTACCGCTTGGGTTTTAGATGGGTTTAGTTTTAGACCTATGTCCTGTGCCCATTTTGACAGTGCATCGAGGTCAGTATTGAAATTTTCAATAGCTTTCTTGAGATTGCTTGGTTTCGCACTTAGATACAACTGAAGGTCATCAGCATACATATGGTATTTGCAATAGGTCAGGACCGATGACACATCATTGACGTAAAGAGAGAAGAGTATAGGACCTAATACTGAGCCTTGGGGAACGCCTGACACTACCTGCCGCCATTGTGATTTTATGTTCCCAGACAGGACGCGTTGCTAACGAGACGTCATGTATGAGCGAAACCATTGCACTGCGCTTGGTGAGAAATTTAGACCGCTAAGTTTGGCTAGTAAGATGTCGAAGTCGACAGTATCAAATGCTTTGCTGAAATCTAAGAAGCAAATGATAGTCACTTCTTGTCTGTCCATGGCAAGTTTCAGGTCATCTGTCATCTTTATCAGTGCGGATGTTGTGCTTCGACGTTTACGGAAACCTGATTGGTATTCGTCTAGTAGGTTGTTAGTAGTTAGGTAGTTGGTGAGCTGGTCATGGACTATATATTCTAAGGCCTTTGATAGTGCAGGAAGAAGGCAGATGGGGCGGTAGTCAGAGGGTGCTGTGGCGATGTCCTTTTTAGGCAGTGGCTTAATTTGTCCCAGTTTCCAGGCCTCAGGGAAAACACTTGTGATTAATGAATCGTTGAAAATGTCTGTTATAGAGGGCAGTAGTTGGTCAATAATAAGTTTTACCATCTGGATAGTGATACCATCATGTTCAGTAGATGCTGATCTAATCCGCATTATGGCTTTCTTGACAGTACTGCAAGTGACGTGCTGTAGATAGAATTTTTCTTTGCTACAGTCGTTCATCCCCATGAAGTAATCAATGATTCTCTGTTTTTTTTTTTTTTTTGCGGATCAATTTTGGTTGTAGGTAATGTGAAGAATCGGTTTAGTTCTTCAGCTGGGACCATGGGATTTTCTGCAACTTTTATTTTGCCTAAACCGAGACTACAGAGATTTTTCCACAGGATAGCTGGTTTACATCTATTGTCAGCTAATGTACGGGCATGTCTGAGCTTAGCGTTTCTCACCGCTTGACTGACTTTGTTTCGTTTCTGCTTGTATACAGGATGATTTTCAGGTGTAGGGTGTATCTTGTATGCTCGATGTGCAGCATCTCTGAGATTCATGAGCTGTTTTAGTTCATCAGTCAGCCAAGGTGCAGGTTGCCTTTTTACTTTTCTGGTCTTTATTGGAGCATATTTGTCATATAGTTGAGTAATTTTGTTAGTGAAATCCTGGAGTTTGTCGTTTATGTCCATGAGGGGAGTAGAGGTCATCCCCCAAACTATTTCTCGTGCCTCAGTTTCGAGTTCAGGCAAATTTATTCGTTTGAGGTCTCGGTATGTAGACAGTTTTTGTTTCTTTCTGGGGCATTCTAGTGAATACGTCATGGAAATGATGTCATGGGCAGACATGCCGGGCGCAGATATTTGAGAGGTACGAATTGTTCTGTTCGGAGATTTCGTTGCGAATATATCTATGAAAGTGTGACTGGTAGTCGTGTGACGAGTAGGTGCCAGCTGAAGTAGCGTCATATTTGAGGAAGAAAGCATCCTCTTAAATTTCCCAGTGGAAGGACTATTGCACAGAAAATTAATGTTAGTGTCACCTGCTATAATTACATGTTCATATGACGATTCGAGACTAGAAAGGGCAGTTTCGAAGCAGGTGAACCCACCTACTTTAGGAGGTTTGTAAAGGACGCACATTAAGCACTTTCTGTTAAGTGATTTGATCTCTATGAACATATATTCCACTTGTTTATCTACATTGTTGTCGGATGTGTGTAGTACTGTAGGTGACAAATCAGAGCGTATGTACGCCCCTACTCCGCCCCCTCGTCTGTTGCATCTGTCGTGCCTGAAAAAGATATAGCCATCTAGGTTTACGGAAGTTGTAGGAATACTTTGTTTGAGCCAAGTCTCTGACAAAAGTATTACGTGTATATCAGCAGTTTGAAATATATATTTGAACTCGTCAAAGTGAGCTGGCAGAGACTGGACATTTGCACGTGCAATATGCAGCTTGGTGCGTTCGGGTGTTGATTGCCCGAGGAGGCTGCCGACCGATGTTTGCGGGTCGTGGTTGGCGGTGACAAGAGGGTCCGGCATGAGGAATGCGGAAGGCGTGTGAAGGAGAGGGGGGTGAGGGAGTGTCCTCCCAGTTCTGTGCAGTGAAAGCGGCCGGGAGGGGGAGGGGGTAGGTCCCCGGGGAGACAACGGGATCTGCGGCCAAGGTCAGCGAGGTCTGCAACGGTTCTGGAAGTAGCCGTGGGCTGGCAGGGGAAGGAATTTCGCTAAGCACAACGGGAGTAATCTGCACGTTACGACAGAGTGTGATATTAATTTCACTTATGAGGATAACTAAAGTATGATGGTGGGTTGCTAATTGAGGATGGGAGTGAGACTACCTTATGTAATAATTAACAAAATTAGATGAGAAAAAAATTAAAAATGAAAATAGTTATGTGGAGAAACGAAAAGTTGATAATACAAATAATAACAAATATTACACGAGAAAAAATAATTAGAGATAAAAAAATAGTTATGTAGAGAAACGAACAATTTGATAATACATTAGTTACGATATGGTTGACAGTGTAAACAATATAAACATACAGGTTAGTGGCAGCAAGATTAGACATGATTTAGCTTCTAAAGCACAGGCTTTCGAGTTCATTAACACTGCAAATTGTTTTCTTTCCGTTTTCGGTCTTAACCATTATCCTGCCGTCATTTGTCCATACGTTCTGTAGCCCAAATTTCGAAATCGCGCTCTTCAAAATTTTTAGTCTTTCGGAGGTCAGATCCTCGCGTACTGTCAGACCCGACTTCGCGAAATTCTTCTTTGCTCTGAAGATTTCAGATATTTTCCTATACGACATAAATTTCACTATTATAGGTCTTGGTTTTGTAGAACCTGGCGACTTACGACCCACTCTGACTTCTGTCAATGTCACTCAGTCACTTGCACGCCTAGCTTTTCTTGGACGAGGTTTATCACAAGTTCATCTGTGTTCTCTCTGCTGCTCTCTGGAATGCCGAACAGTCTGAGATTATTGCGTCTCTGATATTGTTCGAGCTCGTCCGTCTTCTCGATCAATTTCTGTTCGAGCAGTCGTGCTTTCTCCTCACATGCTTTTAACGATGTGTCCAGTGCACGGATCTCGCTCGCATTTGCCTCCAGAGTTTTCTGTATTTGAACAACGAGCCCGAGCGTCTCCTTAGCCTGCAGCGCGGCACTCACCTCAGCCTTCACGAGTGCGGCAACGTCAGCGATGCCGCCGCAGCTCCCGGTGCGGACTCCACGCCTGCGCTGTCGCCGGCCTGGCCGTTGGCTGCACTGCGCGTTGTTCGGCGATTTTCCATTTTAAGTGCGATTCCGTGTAATTGGTGCTCAGTGTGCGATGTAAAATACGACACTCGGCAGTAGATATACGGCTTTAGTATATGTAGACTAGCCTAACTGCTTAAAACATCTCCAGATTTCACGTAAACTTGCGAGCCAAGCTAACGCACGTAACTCACTCGCCGCCATGTAGCACTTCTTAAGCGAGTATTGTGCTTTGTGATACGACGAGACACTTCACTGAGCAAATACTGAAATGTATGCTCATCCATTCTTAAATAATTTATGTATGACTTGACGTCCTCCACTACAAGCTCACGGAACTAATTTTGTTGAATGCTTTTATCGTCTCTTCGTAAAACGGCTTCACCCAGTTGCGTTTCCTTTTTTTTCCTCCGCTTCTCCTTCACATGTGCATACAGTGCAATTGTGGTACGTGGAACTGCTGCGGTTAATAACAAGTTGTCGTTGTCAGCCACCTTGAACTTGGGCGAAAATTATGATGACACTGTAATACCCCTTTTTAGCGCCACGTCAAAGATCTTTGTCAAATAAATTTGACGAATATTTCATCATACCTTTGACAAACAAATTTGATAGTGTAATACCGGCCTTAAACACTAATGCGAGCGGTTCTAGGCGCTACAGTCTGGAACCGCGCGCAGTTTCGAATCCTGCCTCGGGCATGGATGTGTGTGATGTCCTTAGGTTAGTTAGGTTTAAGTAGTTCTAATATCTAGGCGACTGATGACCTCAGCAGTTAAGTCCCATAGTACTCAGAGCCATTTGAACCATTTGAACGTTTGTACAGATAGCGTTTTGTGATTGAAATTTGTCTGCGTTAAGATTTTCATTTGGCAAATTAGTTTCTTGAACTGAGTAGGATAGAAAATCTATCACCACGTAAATGTCTCGACCGAAGTTGCTAACAAAGACCGTCAGATGGGATTGCCAGGAGCAGTAACAGGGCAGCTACGTACTTCTACTTGTTTGGAGCAACCAATGAAACCATTTTTCAGGTTTGAAGGCTGTGTAAAACACAAAGGGATGTTCGTTGTTCGTTGGCTCGTTGTTCAAACCATCACTGATGCCGTCACTGCAGCAGTGACGGACAAAATGCCTTATTTTATATGCTAGTTCTTTTTTCTGATGATGCAAGTATAGTAATCATACCCAACAAACAAGAATTAGCCGCTAAAATTGTAAACAATGTCTTTTAGAAAATTAGAAGGTAGTGTTCTGCAAACAGACATTTACTAAATTTATATATATGCTAAGAACAATAAGTGACCCAAGACTGAACCATGTGGGACACCGTTTTTGGAACCTCCCCAGTTACAGGACTCTGCTGATTTTTGCAGACTATCTGTACTGCTAATTACAACCTTCTTTCTGCATTCTTCCAGTTAGATAAAAATTAAACCATTTGTACACTGTCCCACTCATACCACAATATGGCTGGAGACGAGTGATTTGGAATGATGAATCACGCTGTACCCTGTGGCATTGTGATGGAAAGGCTTGGAGAACGTTGCCTGCCATCGTGTGGAGTACCAACAGTGAAGTTTGGAGGAGATGGTGTTCCGGTATGGGGGTGTTCTAGTGGTTAGGGTGTGACTCCCTTATTCCTCTCAAGAAAACGCTAAATGTGGAATGATACAGCACTGTGTACTATGTACAGTAGAGAAATGGTTTGGAGACAGAGATTGTATTAGCATGTCACTTGCACTCCGTTATACAGCAGCTTCTGTGAGGTAATGGCTTGTGAACAGCAACACTACTTAAATGGACTTATTTTTGTTTAGCGTATGGCTAATACAGACATATCATGAAATTAAATTACATATACATATGTACATACTGACACACAAGAAACTTAAGTTTGTCTTTACAGATGAATATCCAGTCCTTCAATCCAGCACGCTGCATCTGGAGTTGCTAGCAGGAAGGCCTCTTTGGCGCTGTGATAAGCTCGTGTCCTGCATTCACTGACAATGCGGTGAACAGTCTGGTATGGAGCCCCTCAGTCACAAGCTGGATCAGGCAGCTTCTTCCACTTAAAGAGAGCATCCCAGCATCAGCCATGGCCGGTACGGATTCTGTTGAGAGTAGTCCAGGTCTTGCGTGGTAGGTCGAATCCACTTGGAAGTTTAGCACCTGAGAAGATGTTATGCAGGTGCACATCTGTCACTGCTTCCCACCGAACTTCCCATTCTTCAAGAGGTTTGAAATCCTTAGCAACCATGTCAGCAGCATCGCACAGAGTTGGATGGCGTGATTTCAGTCTCTCACGATTTAAAAGTGGCAGGTCGCTGTGCACGGGTAGGTTAGAATTCCTGGAGATCTTGTGGAATTCTCTCATAAGGGCAGTACATTTGCATAGATCAGGAGGCATTATACCGGTTAACAGTGGAAGCCAATAAACTGGAGTAGACCTGATTGCACCAGATATTATGGACATTGTCGTATTCAGCTGGGTATCAACAAACCTTGTATGATGACTGTTCGTCCAAACAGGTGCACAATACTCAGTACTTGAGTACACCGAGCCCAGAGCTGAAGACCGCAGGGTGGTTGCTGAAGAACCCCAGATAGTTCCGCATAGCTTATGGAGGATGTTGTTTCGAGTCCTCAACTTTTGAGCTAAGTTAAGAAGGTGTTGTTTGAAGCCTAGTGTACGATCCAGGATGACACCAAGATATTTTGGGTTCCAATTATGACGAATAATTCTGCCTCTGAAACTAACTTCTGTTTTACTCACACTGGGTTCGAGTCTCCAGATTTTGAAGTAATTATTGTCGGCCGTGGTGGTCGAGCGGTTCTAGGCGCTACAGTCTGGAAGCGCGCGGCTGCTACGGTCGCAGGTTCGAATCCTGCCTCGGGCATGGATGTGTGTGATGTCCTTAGGTTAGTCAGGTTTCAGTAGTTCTAAGTTCTAGGGGACTGATGACCTTAGCAGTTAAGTCCCATAGTGCTCAGAGCCATTTGAACCATTTGAAGTAATCATCTAATGCAGACAGGTCATTGACTAGAATCTCTTTTGTTGTCTTCATTTCCTGGTGTTTTACGGCTAGAGCCAGGTCATTGGCATAGCAGTAGGAGCCTATTTTCTGGACAAAGTCTCAGGTAGATAAGATAGATATAGGTTGAACAGTAAGAGTGAGAGATCTGATCCTTGAGGCAATCCATTGTTCAGCTTCCTCTCCTTACTTGTGTTGCTTCCAGTGATTACCTGGAACTTCCGATCACTTAGCATGCTGTTAATCAGTCGAGCCATTGTTCTGCAGGGTATGATGCGGAGACATTTGTAGATAAGGCCTTCTCTCCACACAGTGTCGAAGGCTGCAGTTAGATCAACAAATGCCACAGATGTTTTCTGCTTCATTTGGTATCCAGAATCTATGAAGGATGTGAGAGACAATACTTGGTCACAGCAGCTACGCCCTGGTCTGAAGCCTGCCTGATCAACTGGAACATTCTCTATGATAGTGCTACTTATTCTGTTATATACTAGCCTTTCAAAAAGCTTGTAGCAACAGCTAAGTAGGATAATGGAGCGATAGCTTTCTACCTTGTTGCTGGGTGTGCCAGGTTTCAGAACAGATATTATCTTCGCCTTTTTAAACTCCAATGGAAGCTGACCAGTCAGCAGGATGTCAGTGAAGAATTCTGCTAGCCATTTCTTAGCTTTTCCTCCCATATGGATCAGGAATTCTGGATGGATACCATCGAATCCAGCTGCTTTAAGAGGTTTGAGGTCCTTCAGTCCAGAGTCAATGTCTGAAACTGTGAAGGGATGGGTATACTCAGACGAGGGAGATGCCTTCTTTTTCGGGTCATGAAGCTGTCGTCTGATACGTCTTGTATGTTTCTTGTCAGGAGGTACTCTTGAGGTAGTAATGATGTGGGAAGCAATTTGGTCTGGTGTTACTTCAGAATTTTTTCTGCATGAAGGTGCACTCCCTCCCAGTTTTCTCAAAAGACTCCATGCTTTCCAGCTCGAGTGGGTAAAGTCCATATTTTCAACTGTTTCTGCCCATTTCTGCCTCCGAGAAATGTCCAAGCTGGACAATAGTTCTGTAGCTATCACTGGGTCACCATTCATCATTCCAACCTGGAACATATTCTTTTCGATATCCTCTTGGCACACACTTTTTAGCTGTTGCTCTTACTGCGGAAATGAAGCGTTGATAGTTATTATGTGATGGAGGTACCCATCGAATGGTCTTATCCAGTTCCGTTGAAACCTTCATCCAGTCAGCTTTCTGGAAATTCCATCGAGCATGCGGAGTTGATCGTATGACAGGAACCGTGCAGCCAATTTGTATTATTACAGATCTGTGTTGGCTGTGAGGAAAGGCATCCGTCACTTTCGTTGTGGCGTTGATGGGCAAGCCAGTTTCGTTGCAGCTAACAAAGCATAAGTCAGGATTTGAATCCTTGTTCCAAGCAGCTGAGCTGAAAGTGCCTTGATCTTTGGCATCAAACACTAGATGTAGATTATTCTGTTCGACCCATTCTGCAAGCATGCTCCCATTTTCATAATTTTGAGAGTGCTTGCACAGTTTGTGGAGACTATTGAAGTCTCCTACGGAAATTTCAGAATGTTCTGCTGTGTGTAGGACAAAATCGGGCCTTGTTGTTTTGGGTGGTTTGTAAACATTTGTAATAGTAATACCATGCAATTGTATCACAACTGTATGTATATCTGCCTCCACACTTACAGAAATCAGTGAAGCTTCGTTTATGTTGTTACAGACATACGTAGCAATTCCATACACCTCGTGGTAAGTTACACCAAGTGCAGAACATCCAGGAATTCGACCTCGGCTTCGGAATATTTCTTCGCTGTAAACTCGAGTTTCCTGAATGGTGACGACATCGATATTGTTCTCCAGAAAAAATTTTGACAGGTAGTCACACTTTGCCCTGCTAATGCTTTTGATATTCAGTTGAAGGAGTCTGATAGTTGGTCCAATGTTTCTTGTTAATGAGCTCTGAAAAGAACTGTTTCTGCTATTTAGTTGATATGTCATTGCCAGGAGATCCTATGGATAGACTGGCTGCCTGTAATCACTGTTGCTCAATTAGCACTACCCAGGAGGCACGTGCAGGGTATTTTAAGGTTAAACCTACGGACGTGAGCAACGTTACCTCCCACTTAAATGGACTGGTGTGCCAGGAGTTCCGACCTGAATGCGATAGAATATCTTTTAGATGAGTGCCGTCGACTTCGCTCCAGACCGCAGCAACCAACTACAGACACGACATATATATAAATACCATCTCTGGTTTCGTCTCTTGAGGAAGAATAGGCTGCCATTCCTCTACAGACATTGATACATCTCATTGTAAATGTCTGCAGCTGAGTTCAAACCGTCATAAAGGCGAAAGGTGGAGACACCCCTGTTAACGTCAACTAATTGGAGTCCGGATAGTTTGAGTTTTGATTAGATGGTGTACGTCGCAGGTACTGTGATCGGTGGCGGCTGTCCCAGTAAGAGATTCCCTTTTCAGAAGCTTTCACATTATTAACCTACAGGACCTTCAGAGATCGGGAACTAAAAAAAGAAAACTGCCACGGGTCACCAGCTGTGTGAGAACAGTCGCAACCGTTTACCGTTTCCACTTTTGATGGCGGGACAGAAGAGGCGACTGGCATAACAGGATGGGTGTTTACAGCTTCCGTCGGCGCCGTTCTCAGGGCGACAGCTGGCTCTCGGCGTCGCGACGCGGACTTCCGGGGCAGCCGGCGTTCCCACAGGGTCCAATGCTGGGGCCCACGAGGATGCCCGCCGAGTACATAAAGACTGCGGGCAGACAGACCGCAGCCGCGCCGCCACAAAATAACCGCTGTGGGAGAACGTTCAACAAGCGAAGCACACATGTGCAGATGTCACGGGAAGTCGCACACGTCACCGCAGCAACAGAAATACACGTACGCTATATCTGGTCACAGTGTCGCCTGTTTGTGTAAACAGCGGTCGCTGGCTGGCTAATGGAGCACTTCGGTCACTTTAGCTGTTGCGTATCCCATACTCGTAGTAACAATTCTACGAGCGTCTCTCCAAAAGAAATGCGCACTACTTCTTCAGAAAGTTTCGTTATATATCTTTGCCACGCACGGACGGCATAGGAACATTTTTGTCGCTTGCCTTCTAATGATGTTCTAGAGCAGGTTGAGAACTTCTGTTATTTGGGGAGCACAATCACTGGCGACAATAAATGTATCACAGATATAAAGAGAAGAATAGCCAAAGCAAGCTTTCCAAAATAAAAGGAATTTACTAACAGACAATCACATAAGCCTAGAAAATAGGAAAAGTTTGCCAAAACTTTTGTCTTGAGTGTTTTAACGTACGGATGTGAAGCGTGGAGTCTGGGAAAAGCAGAGAAAAAGAGACTGAAAGCAATGGAAATGCGGATATGGAGAACAATGACGAAAACAAGCTGGATAGATATAAAAAGTGATGAACAGTCTTAAGAGAAGTGAATGAGAACAGAACGCTGCTAAATTATATAGGAAGAAAAAAAAATCAAAAATAATAGGGCACGTAATGAGACACAACCAGTTCCTAAAGAATGTATTTGAAGGAAAAGTTTTAGGGAAAAAACCAAGAGGCAGGCCAAGAGCAACGTATTTTAATAACATGAAAGAAGATACGGCGATAAAATGGTATGAAGAATTGAAGAGGATGACTATGGAGAGAGGGATGTGGCTAAATCGACAACGCATAGCCTTTAGTTTATGATGATGCCTTATAATTCAGTTCACCCTGTTTGTGCGAGTGACGCTGTTGTAGTACGTCACAAGCAGTAAATCAAGTATTGAAGTCAGAAACTCTCTGGACGTTCCGTTACTTGAGAATATGTTTCGAAATTCTTCAGTGTTAAAATGATTGTACATGACCATATATTATGTATGTATCATGACGTTAAATAGCAACAAATTGCTCTTACAATAAAACACCACCAAATAGAAATGATGTGAAAGACAGTTCTTCTATTGTCGCCTGGTAATGGAAATGATGTGAGAGACAGTTCTTTTAGTGTCGCCTGCTTTTATAAACAGAGACGGCCGGGTGGCAAATGAAGCATTTCGGTCACATTAACTGTTGCGTGCCCCGTACTCGCAGTAATGGTTCTACGAGCGTCTCTCCAAAAGCAGTGCGCAGTACGCTTCCAGAAACTTTTGTTGTACATCTTTGCTGTGCACGGATGACATAAGTACATTCTTCTCACTTTCTTGCAAGTTCAATTCAACCAGCTTGCGCGGGAGACACTATTATAGTACGTCGTTTAATTTTTCGTAATTATTTGTTCACGGGAAAACTCGAAATTGGAATGTATACAATACTTGTGTAATGTCGACTTTTTTTTTTTTTAAAAAGGACTTGTAGTCCGGGCTGATATGTTACAATACAGCATCACCGGTCTATTGCGGTCTAACTGTGTTGGTGAGGCAGTAAATTTCCACAGGGCAGTGACGGCCTCCTGCAAATTCTGACTGAGTTATTACAACGGGTATAGACTACACCCACAGAACTTTCGGAACGATGTTTGCTCGATGCTTCAACGGATGAATCCGTCATTTACTACTTGCGAAACATATTTGTCCCGTTTTCTGGTTTTCTGGTTTATTAAATCCTGCAGTACTTCCTAGTCCCATCGACCGAACAGAGTAACCACAACTTGCGCTGTATGCGCCCGCGGATTGTCGTGCAAAATGATGGGCGGGTTGCGCAGAAAGTGTCGCCGATTCTTTCGCAAAGCTGGTCGCAGGTGATTCTCCAAAAACGAACAGTAATACTGTGCACTGGCGGTCTGCCGTGGAGGAACGTAATCCGTTATGATAACACCATCACAGTCGTACACGAGAATCACCGTAACTTTCACCATACTGGGGCACTTTCGACTTTCGCGGCGAACTATAATGCTTTGCGAAAGAAGCGGCGACACTTTCTGCTCAACCCACCCATCATTTTGCACGACAATCCGCGGCGCATACAGCGCAAGCTGTGGCTGCTCTGCTCGGTCGATGGGACTGGGAAGTACTGTACCATCCACCATACTCCCCAGACCGAAGTCTGTGACTTTGATTTGATTCCGAAGATGAAGAAACCACTTCGTGGCATTCGCTTCAGAACTGTTCCAGAGATTCGACAGGCAGTCTACCGCTCCAATCGCACCATCAACAGAACAGGCTCTGCTAACGGTATACTACGCCTTCCACATCGTTGGCAACGAATTCTACACAACGCTGATGACTACTTTGAAGGACAGTAACAGGTGCTAACATGTAACTCTTTTGTATCGGTTGTGAATAAATAGTTGCCACTATTTAAGTTCCAACCTTCGTATATTTAATCCAGACAGGAAACCGGGAAGGTAACACGATACTGCTTATAACAATCCGCCATGCAATATGAAGTCTGTTTAAAACAAGGTCTATTGTTGAAATGCATGAACGCTAGTTATAAATCTTTCCGCTACCAACTGTACAGCATCCATCGAGTCGGTTAACAGCACAACTAGCGGCATGTGCTTAAATTTGAGCAACTGCTTATGTTTAAAAAATAGCAAGGGAATGGGGCTATGTGAATCAGTCTCCTTAGGGCTTCCTGAATCGTACGATAATATGTACTTTTTGTTCTTTAAGAAAGTATTTATGTAGCCTAATTATAAAGAATAATCACTCCATTACAAAATTTGTTTTCCGTACAATTTTCGATGTCGCCTGGGGACGTAAAGGTGATGTAGGTAGTATTGTGAAGGGATTGAGTGCACAGGAATTTTACTCTTCAATCCTAACAAAATACCATCATACAAATTCCTTTCTTCTAACACACTCCTGAATGATGAGTCCCGCTCTGTTAACATAGAATCGGAAGTAAATTCAGCTCCTGCAGTTCCTTTCAATCCTCCAAGAAATTCGGACAGTCAGAGCTCAGCAACATCATCGTCATCGTCATTATCATCATCATCATCATCATCATCATCTTCCTGCGAGGGAAGAGAAAAATTCAGCTTGTCATCTGGCTTCACCAGCCCATTGCAACCTTACAAGAGGGAAGAGAAAAATGCATTTTGAAATTTCCCTGAGAAAGAAGATCAAGGATAGCAGAAATGTGTAGGATGTTCAAGGGAAACCTTCAGATCCGGAAAAGAGTTCATCTTCGTCAACACCTGCAGCTGAGTCGCAGGAATAAAACCTACCTTGTGGTTTCCGCAACATCAAATATTACGACCATAGCTCTGTGAAGAAAGATGAACGGGTCAGGTGTGATAAGTGCAAGATGTGGATTCACGAAATTTTGTATGGGGGCTGCTGGTCATAAGCAATTACGCTGTGGGAAATGCTTACAACCATTGCTGTAACAATTAAAATGTGCAATCTTTTGTACTGTGTATAATTTTATGACACTGTAAAATGATTCACGTAGCACCTTTTACGATGCAAAGAGCTCAACAAATTTTTAAGTTTTCCGTTATTTCAAAACTTTAAATTTTGCTATTTACTATGAAGAAGAATACGTCTTAAAGCAATATGCCTTTATAATACAAAACTTATCTACATCTACTTCTACATGATTACTGTGCAATTCACAATTAAGTCTGTGGCAGAGGGTTCTTCGTACCACCTTTAAGCTGTTTCTCTAACAGTCCAATACAGCGGCGATGGCCGGGTGGCAAATTCATATCCGTGGTACTCTGCCCCTGTTTCGCGAATAATGCAAAATGAGCAGCCCTTCTTTGGACTCTTTCTACATCTCCCATCAATCCTACCTCGTGCAGATCTCACATCGCACAGCAGTGCTCCAGAAGAGTGCGGACATGCAAGTGTAATCAATCTCTTTAGTAGCCTGACATTTTGTAAGTGTTCTGCCACCAAATCACAGTCTTTGGTTTGCCTTCCCTACAACATTATCTCTGTGATCGTTCCAGTTTAAGTTATTCGTCGTTGTAATTCCCAAGTGTTTAGCTGAGTTTACAGCCTTTAGATTTGTGTGAAATATCGTCTAACTTAAATTTAGCGGATTGTAATTGCCAAGTGTTTAGCTGAGTTTGCAGCCTTTACATTTGTGTGAAATATCGTGTAACTGAAATTTAGCGGATTCCTTTTAATGCTCATGTGGATAATTTCACACTTTTCTTGATCTACAGTCAACTGCCACTTTTTGCGCGATACAGATACTTTGTCGAGATCATTTTGCAATTCGTTTTGTTTTGTAAAGGCCTCGTCGCTACTGCTGTGGAGGCCGATTTGCCATAGTTGTAACGGTAGGCCGAGCTTGTGGGTTCGTGTAACGGCTTCTGGTGCAGTACACTGCCAAGACAATTTCTCCCTCCTACTACTACAACACAGCTATGCCCCAGGGTCAGGTAACAGGATAGGAGAACGAAGGCTCTACAGCACTCCAACAAATTAGTAACAAAGTCACACAAATGTGTTAAAAAGGTTTACTTGCCTTTGTAATTAGTTGAATACTAAAGTCTGCAACATTGCTTGTAATACAACACAAAAAAACGCCCTCAACGGCTAAGTGCCAATAATAGTAGGTAAACTTTGCAGTACACAGCAAATGCAATTACAACAATTGTCTGTGCACTTCTAAAAGATCAGTAAACAACGTTCCTTGTCTATGTCGGCCCTGAACGATGATCTGTAACCAAGTGGACGAGACCTGCTCTTCTATTTTCCGAGTAGGCTTCTGTCCGTCGTCGTCCGGTCATTGGCGGATTGTACTCGGTCGGCAGTTGGCCGAGGCGAAGTCGATATCTGCATCCTCAGCGCCGTCGGCGTTGGTGGAAGTCGCGCAAGCGGCGAGTCTCTACGGCACTGGCGCCAGCTTGCATCTTTGCGCCTGTGTTGCTTTTGCCCTGTCTGTGTCTTGTTCGGGAGACACAGCATTTTGATCACCTGATAACATTACATGACGGTAAATGACAGCATCATCTACAAACAATCTAAGAGGACTGCTTCGATTGCCTCCGCCAACTGTTTATGTACACTACTGGCCATTAAAATTGCTACACCACGAAGATGACTTGCTACAGACGCGAAATTTAATCGACAGGAAGAAGATGCTGTGATATGCAAATGATAAGCTTTTCTGAGCATTCCTGCTCGCGTTGGTCGAGATCCAATGACTGTTACCGGAATATGGAATCGGTGGGTTCTGGAGGGTAATGCGGAACGCCGTGCTCGATCCCAACGGTCTCGTATCACAAGCAGTCGAGATGACAGGCATCTTATCCTCATGGCTGTAACGGGTGGTGCAGCCACGTCTCGATCCCTGAGTCAACAGATGGGGACGTTTGCAAGACAACAACCATCTGCACGAACACAAAAATGGCTCTGAGCACTATGCGACTTAACTTCTGAGGTCATCAGTCGCCTAGAACTTAGAACTAATTAAACCTAACTAACCTAAGCACATCACACACATCCATGCCCTAGGCAGGATTCGAACCTGCAACCGTAGCGGTCGTTCGGTTCCAGACTGTAGCGCCTAGAACCGCACGGCCACTCCGGCCGGCTCTGCACGAACAGTTCGACGACGTTTGCAGCAGCATGGACTATCAGTTCGGAGGCCGTGGCTACGGTTACCCTTGACGCTACATCACAGACAGGTGCGCCTGCGATGGTGTATTCGGCGACGAACCTGCGTGCACCAATGGCAAAACGTCATTTATTCGGATGAATCCAGGTTCTGTTTACAGCATCATGATGGTCGCATCCGTGTTTGGCGGTGAACGCACATTGGAAGCGTGTATTCGTCTCCGCCATACTGGCGCATCACCCGGCATGATGGTATGGGGTGCC
The DNA here is from genome assembly GCF_021461395.2 of Schistocerca americana. NCBI lineage: Eukaryota > Metazoa > Arthropoda > Insecta > Orthoptera > Acrididae > Schistocerca > Schistocerca americana. Next base: position 431,432,056 of record NC_060126.1, on the reverse strand, counting down.
ATTGGTTACGCGCCTCGGTCACCTCTTGTTCGCATTGACGGCACTTTGAATAGTGGACGTTACATTTCAGATCTGTTACGACCCGTGCCTCTACCCTTCATTCGATCCCTGCGAAACCCTACATTTCAGTAGGATAATGCACGACCGCATGTTGCAAGTCCTCTACGGGCATTTCTGGACACAGAAAATGTTCGACTGCTGCCCTGACCAGCACATTCTCCAGATCTATCACCAATTGAAAACGTCTGATCAATAGTGGCCGAGCAACTGGCTCGTCACAATACGCCAGTCACTATTCTTGATGAACTGTGGTATCGTGTGGAAGCTGCATGGGCAGCTGTACCTGTACACGTCGTCCAAGCTCTGTTTGACTCAATGCCCAGGCGTATCAAGGCCGTTATTACGGCCAGAGGTGGTTGTTCTGGGTACTGATTTCTCAGGATCTATGCATCCAAATTGCGTTGTAAGAGGTCCGAGCAGATGTAATTTCGATGTATTGCTCATGCCCTGCCTGCGATATGCAAGGTATGCACATTTTTCCAGATAAACTTACATATTTTATGACCGATTATGCAATTCTACCTAGTGACATATTAATATTATCAAATTCTTTCTCCATTAAAGTCTTCAATTGTCGTCTCTATCAATTACACAATATACAAGCTGAACACATAGAAAGTCATTTCTGTCGTTATATATCAGACCGTGCAAATTATCCATTTTTCGTGTATGTATGTATGTTTTCCTGTTTTGTTTGTATGCACTACGAAATCTTTAAGATATAACAAACACCAGTTGACTTTGACACTTTGCCTTATGATATCTCAACATCGTGACTATTTGACATTTTTTTGCTACTACATTATGATACTCTGCGCACATTTTTGCACCTGAACACTGTCGATGTTTTTGACACTATACGTTTTCTGTCATGCTATGCTGTATGCTTAATTATATCACTAGAAACAAGTTTTTATTTAATGGATATATGGTTTAAATGCAAGATATTAATCCTTATTCATCATTTTCAGAAAGCAATAATGTGTAAAATAAATAAATTAAACAAACCACAGTGGATTACTATGAAATAGGAATTTCACCTTCGGAATGAACAAAAGAAAATGGAATACCTTGTCATGAAGAGTAAATGGATCAGAATTAACAAGCATTAACAAGAATATACTATACACATCGTATGATAGTAGTCTTAACTAATTATTTTTCTTTCAGAATACAAGGCGATTGATGCAGGCTGTCAGACAGAACTACACATCTTAGTTTTAGTGATGAAATATGCTAGAAATAAGAAACTCTACACTATGAATAGTTGTATGAAGTATATGGTAATATGAATATTGAATAATGAAGTGTCTTTTTTGCAGATGATAATGAATGATGATGAATAGTTATATGAAGAATATGCTAATATGAATAACGAAGTTTTTCTTTGCAGGTGATGATAGTAATGAAGTTATGGTAATATGAATAATGAAGTTTTTCTTTGCAGATGAGGATAATGATGAAGTTTTTATATTTACTGTTAGTTAAGAGATGCTATGTAGTTATTTAAGTATTTGTTGCAGTTCGTTTTGACAGTATGTCTTATATCGCATGGTATAATGACTGAATGTTTTGGAAAGGACAGCTAGAATACATACATATTAAGTACACGTTTCATTACCTGTTAATTCGAAGTTCACTACTTTTCAGCATAACACGCGTTTCTTCTTTCAGCTCAATAATCCATTTTGTATTTTTTCCAGGAGAAGCTATTCATGAAATTAATGTGCTATAAGCAGTTAGTTATTAAACATGTTCTAGTACTTGCATTTTTTTTACTCATTTGTGTGTGTCATTCATGAATGTGATCACATATACTCTACTTGTTTCATAACCTTGCTACAGCTGACTCATGACGAATGACGTTACTAATCCTTATTTGCAGCAGTAAGTCAAAAGCAAATATTTTCATGCCCCAGCAATTAATTATCGATCCCAACGCAATGCATTGCTAGCACAAAAAAAATGTATTACCACTCTCAAATAATGCTACTAGTTTAAGAGATATTTATAGTACTAAATATAATGCAAATTTGTCAGATGTATTGAATCCATTATATCTATGTATTATTGGATCACGGACCTTGAGTAATAGTTGCAGTGTGTTACATTTTAAACATGTCCTATGTCACTTGAATGATGAGTTCTGAGTAATACTGAATGATGTTTTCTAACCACAGACCTTGAGTAATAGTTACAGTGTGTTACATTTTAAACATGTCCTATGTCACTTGAATGATGAGTTCTGAGTAATACTGAATAATGTTTTGTAATATGCATAAATGCTATGCCAATAATTTCTGTAAATAATATTTTTGTTATACTCTATAAATGCTATGCCAATAATTAACTCTCATTTTGAATGATGACTTCTGAATAATGTTTTATAAAACTATATGACTACTTTGTAACTCGCCAATGAATGCCGCTGTTTCTTATATTTTAAATTTGTCTTATGTCACTTACATGCTATTATATATGAATACCAGTAGCTTGATTCTACACTCATTAACTCCTGTTTTGAATGATGACTTCTGAACAATGCATAAAAATGTTTAGTAACTGGCCAATGAATGCCAATGATTACTGTAACTAGATGAATTATGTTAATGCTATGCCATTAATTAACTCTTGTTTTGAATGATGACTTTTGAATAATGCAAAAAAATGGTTTGTAACTGGCCAATGAATGCCGATGTTCACTGTAATCAGATGACTTATGAATAATGTTCTGTAGTACTCCATACATACACTCCTGGAAATGGAAAAAAGAACACATTGACACCGGTGTGTCAGACCCACCATACTTGCTCCGGACACTGCGAGAGGGCTGTACAAGCAATGATCACACGCACGGCACAGCGGACACACCAGGAACCGCGGTGTTGGCCGTCGAATGGCGCTAGCTGCGCAGCATTTGTGCACCGCCGCCGTCAGTGTCAGCCAGTTTGCCGTGGCATACGGAGCTCCATCGCAGTCTTTAACACTGGTAGCATGCCGCGACAGCGTGGACGTGAACCATATGTGCATTTGACGGACTTTGAGCGAGGGCGTATAGTGGGCATGCGGGAGACCGGGTGGACGTACCGCCGAATTGCTCAACACGTGGGGCGTGAGGTCTCCACAGTACATCGATGTTGTCGCCAGTGGTCGGCGGAAGGTGCACGTGCCCGTCGACCTGGGACCGGACCGCAGCGACGCACGGATGCACGCCAAGACCGTAGGATCCTACGCAGTGCCGTAGGGGACCGCACCGCCACTTCCCAGCAAATTAGGGACACCGTTGCTCCTGGGGTATCGGCGAGGACCATTCGCAACCGTCTCCATGAAGCTGGGCTACGGTCCCGCACACCGTTAGGCCGTCTTCCGCTCACGCCCCAACATCGTGCAGCCCGCCTCCAGTGGTTTCGCGACAGGCGTGAATGGAGGGACGAATGGAGACGTGTCATCGTCAGCGATGAGAGTCGCTTCTGCCTTGGTGCCAATGATGGTCGTATGCGTGTTTGGCGCCGTGCAGGTGAGCGCCACAATCAGGACTGCATACGACCGAGGCACACAGGGCCAACACCCGGCATCATGGTGTGGGGAGCGATCTCCTACACTGGCCGTACACCACTGGTGATCGTCGAGGGGACACTGAATAGTGCACGGTACATCCAAACCGTCATCGAACCCATCGTTCTACCGTTCCTAGACCGGCAAGGGAACTTGCTGTTCCAACAGGACAATGCACGTCCGCATGTATCCCGTGCCACCCAACGTGCTCTAGAAGGTGTAAGTCAACTACCCTGGCCAGCAAGATCTCCGGATCTGTCCCCCATTGAGCATGTTTGGGACTGGATGAAGCGTCGTCTCACGCGGTCTGCACGTCCAGCACGAACGCTGGTCCAACTGAGGCGCCAGGTGGAAATGGCATGGCAAGCCGTTCCACAGGACAACATCCAGCATCTCTACGATCGTCTCCATGGGAGAATAGCAGCCTGAATTGCTGCGAAAGGTGGATATACACTGTACTAGTGCCGACATTGTGCATGCTCTGTTGGCTGTGTCTATGTGCCTGTGGTTCTGTCAGTGTGATCATGTGATGTATCTGACCCCAGGAATGTGTCAATAAAGTTTCCCCTTCCTGGGACAATGAATTCACGGTGTTCTTATTTCAATTTCCAGGAGTGTAGTACAGAAACGTTTAGTAACTAGGCAATGAGTGCCAACAATTACTCAAATCGGTTAATAGACTAGTGCAATTCTCAATGATGACTAGCATAAGACTTAATGTCCTTCACCTTCTGAGCTAATTACCAGAAATTATTGCAATATCCGTTTGTCCTGTCTATCCTCATGATCATGGAGCACTATATTTGGTTTTTGCACTAATTCTACGTTGGTGTACCTTACAAGAGTGTGGTGTTGACACATCATGCTGTCCACCACCTTGAACGATGGAGATGTTATTAAGGTCCCACTGTTTGGTGTACTTAATGTACTACCAAAATGATAACATTGAATATTAATACGATATTTCAGTGTCTTGGCTACACTGATTAATACTTCAGGGATGAGAATTTCAGGTTGTCTCACTTGGTGTTGTGCTTCTGTAGAAAGATATGGACTCTCAGTGCAGCTACGTGCATCTTAATGTGCTACAACCATGATGTAATCCTTCCCATTCCTTTCCTAGTTCTTGTAAAATAGTAAAAAAAATATACAGTGCGTGTGCACTTTATGTCATTTGTTAATATGTTTTGTACTCATTGCGTATCCTAGTTCTTCTAAAATGGTAAAAAAATATATACAGTGCATGTGCACTTCATGTCATTTGTTAATATGTTTTGTACTCATTGCGTATACATTTTGTCATTTCTTGATATGTTTTGTACTCAGTGCATGTGCACTCTATATATGTATATACTCTGTGACTGTAAACTTACTTAATTAAGAAAAATTTGTTGCTCATGGCAAGTCCAATTGACTCACCATCGCTGTCAAATTTTTGCCCCCCCCCCCCCCCCCCCCCCCCAGTGGAGGGCTATTGTAAGAGGTCCGAGCAGATGTAATTTCGATGTATTGCTCATGCGCTGCCTGCGATATGCAAGGTATAAGAGAATCGCTGACCAGAGAGCAGTGTTGACTGCAGTAGGAACTGTGTAGCTGTAGCAGTATGTTGTTGCTAGTCTGGAGTCTGCTCTGGTCTGGTGTGGTGTATCGTGTTGGATGGCCCGGTCGCGGTGCAGCGATATCGGAGCCTGAGTATTATTGTATAAGGTAAAAAAGCAGCCTCGCACATATGTAGTAATGTTATCTCAAGTCGCATGTAAATGTTTTAAAACTCTCGTAATAATAATTTTCCTTATAAAAAGTAACTTTTAATGACGATTCATTTCAATTTAAAGGATTTACTAATTTCTCCCATCCATGACCATCCCGATTATTGCAATAGAAAAATCAGTTGCTTCTTTTCATAAATGAGAGATATATCGGTCAGCATTGCACAGAGCTGTGCCAGAAAAATTTATTGTAAGAGCAGATATATCCGGCGACTTTATTGAGGTAAGAATTTTTCTTTTTTTTATTCAGAATGATCTTTCAGGGCCATGACGCAACACTGCTGTCGTCCAAAATTTACCAGGTTAAATTCACAGTGAATTATTGAAAAGTCATAAATGAGCGACAATTTAATTGAGAGGTTAGTTACATTGTTTTATTACTAGGTTACTGAATTTTTTTTTTATTGGGACGTTACACTCAATGTGAACGACATAATTATAATTTTTACTGTTGAGAGGTTTAGGAATTTTTCTGTTGTGGGGTTACGCTAAGTGTGAATGAATTTTGAGCTTGGATTAAATCAGAAAGAATTTTGTGTGGGAGGTCAAATGAGAAAGAATTTTGTGGGGAGGTTACACTAAATTAGAATCATATTAATTATTTAAATTTTTGTGTGGAGGTTGCAGCGTGAAAATGAAATCACATGTAAGTTGTAGTATAATATATTTGTCCAATGAATACCCGTTTATCATCTGCATTTCTTCTTGATGTAGCAATTTTAATGGCCAGTAGTGTAGTTCAAGAACAGCAGAGGAACTATAACACTTCTCTGGGAAACCTCAGATATTTTTTCCGTTTTACTGCATGACTTTCCGTCATTTGTTACGAACTGTGGCCTTCTCACACGAAATCCCGAATTCAATCACACAACGGAGACGATACTCCAAAAGCACGCAATTTAATTATAAGTTCCTTATGAGGAACTGTGTCGAAAGTCTTCTGTAAATCTAAAAATATTGAATCAATTTGATGTCCCCCGTCTAACTATGATCCATTCACCGTAACAATTTATCATACTTAATAAAATGTATACTACCACTTTAGGACATAAAATATTGAAATGATGCATTTAGCCCCGCCTCACCCTACTGGATTACTGTCCAGGACAATATATTCTTAGCTGTAATCATCGTGCCGTACGGGCTACCGTCTGCACAACAGATGAACAGAAGAACACTGCGACGTGAGCACAGTGTCGGTGTCTTATTTCTACTTGGTCAGCAGTGAACGACAGTTAGTCGACAGTAACGTTCTGCCTTTGTCTGCAGCGCCATAGGTGGAGCAGCAGTCTGAGACAATGGACTCTCATTCAGCAGCAGCTGGGTTCGATCATCCGTCCGGCGATCCAAATTTATGTCTCTCGTGGTTTTCCTAAATCGTCTGACGTCAGGGAAATTAGGTGATTTTTTTTTTTTTTTTTTTTTTTTTTTTTTTTTTTTTTTTTTTTTTTTTTTTTTTTTTTTTTTTTTTGTTAAGAAACATCCAGTATTCTCTCCCGGGCTCGTATTTTTCAAGCCTGACATCCCCTTCCCGTGGATGCTGTTCGTAACGCATCAAAATCGTCATATCTAAAAGTAGTCTTTGAGCGTACCCCAAAGGAGTTTGGTAGTGCCGTTACTGTCCCACAACAGGTACAAATAGGTGATCTGGTAGACAGCGTAAGAAGGTCAGAGAGGTTGTTAGTAAACAATGTTGTTATCTATAGGAATATCACGTCAGAACACTGTAGCGAAATATAGAAGGACCTGCAGTATATCGACGTGCAGTAAATGAACTAGCCGTTTACACCGAACATAAACAAATTCAACGAATCTACCAGGTATAGAAGTATGAAACCGGAATTTCCCTATAGAGGGCACTAGCGGTCAGTGCAGGGCCCATGAGACCGCATCTGCAGCGCCATCTGCTTCCTGTAACGGCTGACGACGAATGTCAACACGCAGTAACCCAGGTTCCACACATCGGTGTCTGTTCCAAACCCGTGAACATGTCGAGTTTTGTGCCTAGGAACTACGATTTGCGGACAGCATTGGTTTTCTGTTATCATTTGAAGAAAACTGCTACAGAATCGCATCGAATGCTTGTCGAAGCTTTCGGCGAACTTGCGCTTGGAAAAACAGTTGTTTCGAGTGGCTCAAAAAATTCAGTGGTTGTGATTTTGACGTGAGAAACGACGAGCATGAGAAACGATCGAAAAAGTTCGAAGACAACGAAGTGCAGGCCTTATTGGATGAACACCAACTCGCGGAACAATTGAATGTGTCGCAGAAAGCTGTTTTTCTTCGGTTGAAAGCTATGGGAAATGTGCAGAAAGTGAGAAAACAGGTTGCGCATGAACTGAATGAAAGACAGCAAACAAATCAAAAGACCACTTGTGGAATGCTGCTCGTCAAATACAAAAGAAAGTCGGAATACTGACAGGTGATGAAAAATGGATATTTTGAGACTTCTAAGCGTCGTAAATCATGGGTGAATCCAGGCAAACCATCGTCATCCACTGCAAGACAAAATCGCTTTGGAAAGAAGACAATGCTCTGTGTTTTGTGGGATCAGAAGGGTGTCCTCTATTATGAGCAGCTAAAACCTGGTGGAACCATTAACACTGATCGCTACAAACACCAAATGATGGATTTAAATCGAACATTACGTGAAGAACGACCGAAATTTGGACGAAGCCAACACAAAGTCTTATTTCTCCATGATAACGCCCCATCACACACAGCAAAACGGGTTAGGGAAACGATGGAGGCCTTCTGTTGGACCGAGCGAGGTGGCGCAGTGGTTAGCACACTGGACTCGCATTCGGGAGGACGACGGTTCAATCCTTCGTCCGGCCATCCTGATTTAGGTTTTCCGTGATTTCCCTAAATCACTCCAGGTAAATGCCGGGATGGTTCCTTTGAAAGGGCACTGCCGACTTCATTCCCCGTCCTTCCCTAATCCGATGAGACCAATGACCTCGCTGTTTGGTCTCTTCCCCCAAACAATCCAATCCTTCTGTTGGGAAATACTAAGGCACGTGGCTTATTCTCCAAACATGGCTCCGTGTGATGATCATCTATTTGCATCACTGGGACGCGCTCTCCCTGTACAACGCTTCAGTTTGTATGAAAACGTACGTAAATGGCTCGCTGCCTGGTTCGCTTGAAAGGAAGAACGGTTTTTTTCGCGTGACATTCAAAGCCTGCCGGAGAGATGGGATAAATGTATAAATAGCAATGGAGATTATTTTAAATAAAATATTGTTTATCAGTTTCAAACAATAGACGTGTAATTATTGCGACCAAATTCCAGTTTCATACGTCTACAAATGGTAAATAAGTAGAGTGGCGATAATTCACTGTAAGTAGTAACAACCGTAAAATTTCGAGCAGCATGCGTTCAGTACCGTTTAACGAGGAATGACAAAAAAACTAATTGTAAGTGCAGGAAAAGTAGAGTCAAGTTGAGATTCATTGGAAGGATCCACGAAAGAAGCGGCAGTGACGTGTGAAACAGCTGCGTGCGTTAGTTCCAGTACGTCTGATAGCTTAACAGTCTTGTTACTTCTCGGGCGAAATCCCTTAACTTGGCTCCAGATCAGTTCTGTTGGATCCATATTGTAATGGAACAGTGGCAAATGTAATATGCATAGTCGAAATAAAGAGTATTTAGTTTTTCATTTTTGCCCAAAAAAATTAAATCGTTATATCTTACTTTTAGCGACCTTTATTAACAATCTTTCATAAAATATCGATAATTAAGTATTTATATCTGAAATGAAAAGAGGAATTTCGCTTACAATACTTAATGAGAAACAGGAAGACTTGCATTATTCACAAAAAATTATGATGAATTTTACAATTACGAGATGTAATTGAACAAAAAAAAAAGTGATTGAGGTGCGACTTGAGCCAGCGATTCATGAACGGCAGTAGGTTACCGATATACTACGCTACCGATTCAGCTACACATTCCATATGTATTTGTACTTCAGCTGTACCAAATGCAATCCCTCGGTAAACCTGAAAGCCGTTTTTTTTCAGTAAATTTATGAAAAACATTAAGAACAACCTATTTCTCGGCACTTTTTAACTGAGTTCTGCACGCGTGTTTCATTAGGGAACAGGAAGCAGCCTCAGCCATTTTTATACTGCGTGTTAACAGCGAGACAATCAGAGCACGACAGTACAGAGACTGTGACTGTACAAGATTTTTTAAATAAAAACTACATAGCTATAGAGTGATTAAGAAAAACGTTGATGACTGTTAATAAATTAGAAATTTAACGTTACTTGTTAATAATATATCTAATACATTAGCAGGACCTACTTCTAAGAGCATAACAACACCAGTGAACGTACGCTACGGCTTCTGACCAATCATCGCGTTTGTGTTTGTTTACATCAGGTTTATTCTTGTGATGAACGGAGTATAGCAGGTGGTTATGATTAAAGTGCGGTTACTCTCGGGTGTCCAGTGTGGGCTGTAATTACCGTATGGCAGCGAAACTTCATACATATTCTAATGCTGAGCCATTTTACGCTGAAAAAAAAATTAGTTCCAATTTTGGCTACCAGGTGCAAATCAGGTGCTGTGAATGCAATTAATACGTGTACAAATGTTTCCATTCGGGTTAGGAACAGGACGTGGGCAGAACAGGTCAAATAAGTGACATAGACATAAGATTGATTTTGTTATTAACCACCACTTACACAATTGGTTCTTGTGCAACTTTATTCCCATGAAGTAATGAGTGCTGTCGACTAGGGATCTCAAATCGATTCCATATTCCTAGATTTACAGAAGGTTTTTGATACCGTTCCTAGCCGGCCACTGTGGCCGAACGGTTCTAGGCCCTTCAGTCTGGAACCGTGCGACTGCTACGGCGGCAAGTTCCAGTCCTGTCACGGGCATGGATGTGTGTGATGTCCTTAGGTTCGTCAGGTTTAAGTAGTTCGAAGTTCTAGGGGACTGATGACCTCAGATGTTAAGTACCATAGTGCTCAGAGCCATTTGAACCATTTGATACCGTTCCCCACAAGCGACTATTAATCAAATTGTGTGCATATGGAGTATCGTCTCAGTTGTGTGACTGGATTCGTGCTTTCCTCTCAGAGAGGTCACAGTTCGTAGTGATAGACGGTACATCATCGAGTAGGACAGAAGTGATATCTGGCGTTCCGCAAGGTAGTGTCATAGGCCCTCTGCTTTTCCTGATTTACATAAATGATCCAGGTGATAATCTGAACAGCTCCCTTAGATTGTTTGCAGATGATGCTGTAATTTACCGTCTATGAAAATCATCAAACGATCAATTCCAACTACAAAATGATCTAGAGAGAATTTCTGTATGGTGCGAAAAGTGGCAATTGCTACTCAACAAAGAAAAGTGCGAGGTCATCCTCATGGGTACTAAAAGAAATCCAATAAATTTTGGGTATACGATAAATGGCTAAATCTAAGGGCTGTCAATTCGACTACATACCTAGGAATTACAATTACGAGCAACTTAAATTGGAAAGACCTCATAGATAATATTGTGGGGAAGACGAAAAAAAGGCTGCGCTTTGTTGGCAGAACACTTAGAAGATGTGACAAACCCACTAAAGAGGCAGCCTACATTACACATGTCCATCCTCTGCTGGAATATTGCTCCGCGGTGTGGGGTCCTTACCAGGTAGGATTGACGGAGGACATCGAAAAAGTGCAAAGAAGGGCAGCCCGTTTCGTGTTATCGCGCAATAGGAGTAAGAGTGTCACTGATATGATACGCGAGTTGGGGTGGCAGTCACTGAAACAAAGGCGGTCTTCTTTGCGGCAGCCGGCCGCGGCGGTCTAGCGGTTCTAGGTAGAGATGGGCAAAACTGTTCTTTTCAGAGATCGGATCAGAACTGTTCACTCCCTGAAATGAATTAGCTCTTTTTCATGACTCACCACTCATTCACAACAGAAAATAAATGGAAGGCACATTGCCCTTTAAACTTGGTTTATTCCAGTACTATACCTGTATTGTGATCTTATTTGATCCTATTTTGAAGTAACACAGATAATGAGTAAGAATTTTGTATTGTTTATTGAAATTTTCACGATATGACAAAGTTTTTGATTATTGATTTATTTTGCACTATCGTGGTTTTTTGGGTGATCGGAAAATGTTGTAACTTGAGATTTACATTAACAATATATTTGGCTATAATGTATTAAAATTTCATTAACCTCATACAAATACATCGCAAGCCATATATTTTTAAAGTGAACATTTCCTTCCAAAGACACCGAAAATCGCAAAATCCGTACTACAATAAGAGAAAAATATATAAATTTGACTGTAAGACCAAAGTGCTGCATATAGCCTTCTGCAGAATAAAACAAGGAAAAATTGGTGTATCACTTTTGCTATACGTTTATCGGTTCGCTCGTAATTGAAGTGTAAATTCGAGTGACCATAATAAAAAACCCTATAGTAAGAGGAGCCATCAGGAACCTAATCTGATCAGTTTAAACAAATAAAAATAAAATAAAAACAAATGATGTATACATAACATAATTATGTAATATACATAACGGTATTACTACGAAGAACAATATCCAGTAGAGACTAACTCCGATGCAGAGGCGCTGAGTCAAGCAGGTCGAGCCGCGAGCTGTATTACTGCGCGAGCTAAGACCCCAGAGACCAGAGTGACACCTGAGTTGCTTTGCTCGACGCTCTGGCAGAGTCGAGAACGGTGGGGTGAGCGTTGAGCGGGAGAGTTCCGAGGGTGGGGGGAGCGGTGAGCGGCCACCACTCACCCGCTCGGAGACTAATCGTCCGTTCTCTTGCGAGCAGGTTGTTGCAAGTAGTTCTTATGTTCTCCGCGAGGAGGCTCTCTGTCCTGTTGCTCGCATCAACTGCCCAGAGGGCAGGACGTGCGACTGAAACGATAGCCGACGGAGCGCTATGCTAAGGTGCGCCAGACATTGCACGCGGCAGAGGAAGCACAGAGAGGGCACGGCATATGTGAAACACAAAATCCAATGGGGCACTGCACAATGCAGGCAGCCAAGGCAGAAGCAGGGTAGAGGCCGGCGCTGGCTGTGTTGTGTGGCGTGCAGTGTGCCCTGACCAGCAGAGGCCCCACTGGTCTGCTCCGACTCTCTCTCTCTCTCTCTCTCTCTCTCTCTCTCTCTCTCTGCTGTGGGAAACGTTTGGAGCTACCGTTCTTTTTTTCTGAATCACTGATTGTTCACTCCTTTGAAAGATTCAACTCTATGAATTAGTTCAGGAGCGGATCCCCCATCTCTAGTTCTAGGCTCTCAGTCCGGAACCGCGCGACTGCTACGGTCGCAGGTTCGAATCCTGCCTCGGGCATGGATGTGTGTGATGTCCTTAGGTTAGTTAGGTTTAAGTAGTTCTAAGTTCTAGGGGACTGATGACCACAGATGTTAAGTCCCATAGTGCTCAGAGCCTTCTTTGCGGCGAGATCTATTTACGAAATTTCAATCACCAACTTTCTCTTCCGAATGCGAAAATATTTTGTTGACACACACCTACGTAGGGAAAAACGATCATCACAATAAAATAAGAGAAATCAGAGCTCGAACGAAAAGATTTAGGTGTTCCTTTTTCCCATGCGTCATTCAAGAGTGAAATGGTACAGAAGTAGTATGAAAATGGTTAGATGAGCTTCTGTCAGGCACTTAATGTGAATTACAGTGTAACCATGTAGGTGTAGATACAGACGTAGATCGGTTCAATATGGGAACTAGAGACATGGACGAGACATTGCATCCGTAAAACGACGTGATCAACAGTTTCTCATTGCAGTTATGGTGGAATCAGAGCAGCTTGTTCCTGTGTAGTGGCCTTCATATCAGGTAGAGACCATACGTGTCTTTTAGACATCCCCAGAGCCAAAAGTCACATGGATTCAGATCAGGTGATCTTGGAGGCCAGGCATTTGGAAAACCTCTGGAGGTAACACGTTCGTAGAAGGTTGCATTAAGCAGATCTCTCAGTGGGCGAGGGACATGAGGTGCTGCCCCTTCTTGCATGAAAACAGTGGTTTCCAAGCAGGAGTCATGTGCTGTGCAAGGACGTTTCGGTAAAGTGCAGACGTCATGGTGCACCTGACAGGTCTTGTGGGTGTATTCTCTTCATGGAAGAACGGACCGAGAGTAAAGGTGCTTGCGAGTCCACACTACACTGTCACATACGGCGAGTTCAACGGTTCTTCGCGCACAGCATGCAGTATAATAGTACTGCAGATTCGGTAGTTCTGTGTTTTCGGAGCATCTTCTAGTGTCAAATGTGCCTCGTCACCCGATGGAATATTGCTCGGCCATATGTCATCAACTTCGATTCGTGCCAGAAGCCGAAGAGCAGATTCGGAACGTTGCTGCGGATCATGAGGTTTCACGTGCTGCACCGCCTGGTTCTGTTTCAGGTACTAGGGTGAAACAGACCACAAAACTTTCCGTACTGTTCATCATGGGATGGACAATTCTCGTGACACTGTTCAAGCACTAGCGTCAGCCGAAGCATATGCTGCATTGTCAGTTACAGCAACTTCGTCAATAGCTGATAACTTCCAGTGGAACAGGACGTCTTCCCTTTCCAGGTGCCACACAAAGCACACACGGATTTCATTGACATCTTCTTTAAACCATTTAATGACATCGGGCCTCTCCTGAGACCTTTCAGATGGCGATACTCTCTCAATGCAGCTCTGTAACTGCTGCCATTCACAAAAAACAATTTCACTAACACTGCACGGTCTCTCTGCTCTATGGCCATACTGTCCACTCAAGTTTTGGATTTTCAAATGACAGTGTGGATATCACAGCGTCGTGCAAACAATATACAGCGCCAGATTTTCACCTGGTGGTCACAAATGGAACTAATTTATTTATTTATTTATTTTTTCCAGCGCAGATAGGCAACGCATTAACGCATTAGCATATCTACTAAGTTCCCCTGCCATACAGTAATTACAGCCTACACTGGGCTCGCGTGACTAGATGCACTTTAATTATAGTCACCCAGTGCTTGACCCGCAAGTGCCGGCTGCGGTGGTCTCGCGGTTCTAGGCGCGCAGTCCGGAACCGCGCGACTGCTACGGTCGCAGGTTCGAATCCTGCCTCGGGCATGGATGTGTGTGATGTCCTTAGGTTAGTTAGGTTTAAGTAGTTCTAAGTTCTAGGGGACTGATGACCACAGCTGTTAAGTCCCATAGTGCTCAGAGCCGTTTGAACCATTTGACCCGCAAGTTGTTGCCATAGTCTTCAGTCGGAGGACTGCTTTGATGCATCTACCCACACTCACCCATCCTGTATAAGCCTCTTCTTCTCCGAATGACTACTGCAACCTACATTCATTTCAACCGACTACTATAGTCATTCATTGTGAAACGTCCCCTTAGAAAAATTTATTGAATTTCTGTGCTGATAAACCTCTTACATTATTTGATTTTCAAATAGCTGAGCAGAACTGAACGTACTCAGACATTTCGCTCTTTACCTATACTGATCAACACTGAACTGACACACAATATTTTTAGCGCAACGCAATCTCACTTTCAATAATTCTTACAAAAGAATGGCCCTGACTAACATTAACCTATACGTTTCACAAATCACTTACCTCACAAAAATCTTCGCTACTCGAACTACTGCAATACAGCGACCGCCACTATTACCAGCTAAATAAAAGATTCAGACTACTGAAGGCACTAACTACTGATAGGCATAGTTAGCAAATGAAAGATTTTGATAGAGAACAAGTGTGGTGTCACCGCCAGACACCACACTTGCTAGGTGGTAGCCTTTAAATCGGCCGCGGTCCGTCAGTATACGTCGGACCCGCGTGTCGCCACTATCAGTGATTGCAGACCGAGCGCCGCCACACGGCAGGACTAGAGAGACTTCCTAGCACTCGCCCCAGTTGTACAGCCGACTTTGCTAGCGATGGTTCACTGACAAATTACGCTCTCATTTGCCGAGACGATAGTTAGCATAGCCTTCAGCTACGTCATTTGCTACGACCTAGCAAAGCGCCATTACCAGTTACTATTGATGCTGTAAAACATGTTCCGTCAAGAGCGATGTTCACCATTTACGAATTAAAGTTAAGTATTCCACAGCCACGTCCTTTTTTTGCTAGTCTCATTTCCTTGACCTTTTCCAGACCTCACGCCAGCCTGCGTGAGTTAAAACGCGTGCCTTTCGGCTTCCTCTCATAGTGGGTTGGCTGTCTTGCCAATCCACAACAACAAGCAATGTATTTACCTTAATAGTGTTCAAAAGTCATAATATGTATATCAGTCCATGATATCCAATACTACAAATTTACTCTTTCTGATGGACACACGTCCAGATCGTCCGCTCTCAAAATTCCGCCATCTCTTTCCCACATCCACCACTGCTGGCGGCTCACCTCCAACTGCGCAACGCTACGCGCTGTTAACAGCCAACTGCCCAACACTACAATAGCGAATATTACAACAATGCCGACCAGCCTCAGACTGCACACAGCACAGTGATTTTCATATAGAGCGCTACATGTCGTTACCAATATAAAAACCTACTTACAATTGGTCTTCCTCTACCATTTTTATCCCTCACACTTCAGTACATTACCAAATTCACGATTCCTTCATGTCTCAGGGTGTGTCCTATCAAGTAATCCTTTGTTTTAGTCAAACTCTGTCATAAATTTCATTTTTCCTCAGTTGGATTCAGTATCTCATTAGTTATTCTACCTATCAATCTAATCTTCAGCATTCCCATACAGTACCAGATCACACAAGCTTCTATTCTCTTCTTCTCTCAGTTGTTGATTTTGATATTTCATTTCCGCACCGTCCTACACACCAGACAATTATCTTCGAAAAGACTTCCTAACACTTAAATGTAAATTTGATATTAATCAATTTCTCTTCTTCAGAAATGCTTTTCTTTCCACTGCCAGTCTGCATTTTATATCATCTCCGCTCAGTTATTTTACTGCCAAAGTGGCAGATTTCATCGACAATTTTTAGTATCTCATTTCCAAATGTAATTTCCTCGGCATCACCTGATATATTAGGACAACATTCCATAATCCTTGTTTTACTTTCTTCGATGTTCCTCTAATAACCGCTTTTCGATACACTAACCTCTCGTTCAGCTGCTCTTCGTAGTCCTTTGCTGTCTCTGACAGAATTGCAGTGCCACTGGCAAGCCTCAAAGCTTTTATTTCCTCTCACTGGACTTTTATTCCCGTCCTAGTTTTCACCGTTGTTTTCTTTACTGCTTGCTCAATACATACTTTGAGTAACGTCTAATACAGGCTGCAACTCTGTTTCACTATTTCACTACCTTCTCAATTACTGCTTCTCTTTCGTGCCCTTCGACTTCAATAACTGCAGTCTGGTTACTGTGCAGGTTGTAGATAACCCTTCTTTCTCTGTATTTTACCCTGCTACCTTCAGAATTTCAAAGAATGTATTTCAGTCAACATTGTCAAAAGCTTTCTCTAAGTGTACAAATGCTATAAACGCAGGTTCGCCTCTTCTTAACCTACCTTCTAAGATAAGTCACTGGTTCAGTATTGCCTCGTGTATTCCTACATTTCTCCGGAATCCTCACTGATCCTCCCCCTGCTTGGCTTGTACTAATTTCTCCGTTTTTCTGTAAATAATATCTTTTAGTATTTTGCAACAATGACTTACTAAGCTGATAGTTCGGTAATATCCACTACTGTCAGCAGCGGCTTTCTTTGTAATTGGAATTATTACATTCTTCTTGAAGTCTGAGGGTAGTTGGCTTGTCTCATACGTCTTGCACACCACATTGAAGAGTTTTGTCATGGCTTCCTCTCTTACGGCTGTCAGTAGTTCTGACGGAATGTCAACAACTCCACAGGGCTTGCTTCGACTTACGTCTGTCATAGTCTTCTCGCAGTATCACATCTCCCATCTCATCTTCATCTACACCTCCTCCCTTTCTACAATACCGCCGTCAACCTCATCTTCCTGGTATAGACCCTCTACGTACTCCTTCAACCTTTCAGCTTTCCCTTCTTTGCTTACCACTGATTTTTCACCTTAACTCTTGATATTCGCATAGCTGCTTCTCTTTTCGCCAAAAGACTCTTTAATTTTCTTGTAGGCTGTATCTATCTTTCCCCTAGTGAAACACGATTCTAAATCGTTACATTTGTTTTCCAACCATTTTTCACTTTCTAGCAATCTAATTTTTAGATTTTTTTATTGCCTTTCGCCTCTTCGTTTGCAGAATTCTTTTCCCTTCACTCCCTTGTCAACCACTGCTCCCCTTTCATGACCCTCGACTCTTAAAATGGTTCAAATTGTTCTGACCACTATGGGACTTAACATCTGAGGTCATCAGTCCCCTAGGCTTAGAACTACTTAAACCTAACCGACCTAAGGACACCACACACTGCAGTTTTGTATTTTCTACTTTCATCAATTAAATTCAATATCTCTTCTGTTACCCAAGGATTTCTATTAGCCCTCGTCTTTTTACCTACATGATCCGAAAGTCATATCACTTCGGAAATGTCCACATCTCAGGAAATCTATGCTTCATCTGTTCCCGGTGAGTATTCGGACCTGTTACTAAACGACTGAACTACGGCGCTATACCCCTTGAAGTAAAAGTAAAGGCCGTAGCGCTAGCCAGGAATCATTCGAGTTGGAACCTACAAATACTGCAAAAGAATGGAGCAACAACAGCCTTGAAAAGAAAGAATGACCTAAAATTTTGGGAAAATGTCGTTAAAGAAGGAACAAGATACGGCAAATACCAGGCGATAAATAAGTGGACAATACGACCGATTTGTTGAACCTCGTCGTCTTAACGAGAATGTAACAACGAGAATACTCCAGGAGTGTGCTGAAGGTGCAGCGCTTCAGTATACGACCAACAAGGATTTTAAATTTGCTGCATCATTATCTAGGGCAAGCAATTTCAAATCGGATTATAAAATTCGTCAGCGGCACGTCATTAAATACGTCTCCCACAAGGAGGTAAAAAATACAGAAAATATATAGAAAGTGACGACTCTTTTCAGCACGCAAACGGTGTCACTTACGACCAGTGTCAATCGTGATTACGTGATAAACAGCGATCAAACAGGATGCGAGTATCAGGTGAACATTCGACGCACTTTATCGCATAAGCGAGAAAAACGAACCATTCTCGCAGCTGGTAGTAAAAAAAAAAAACACATTCCTACTCGGCGCAATATGCCATCACAGCCTCTGCAAAAGTGTTGCCTAAGGTTTTCCTGTGTTTACAAGAAACGAATGTTACATTTTGTCCTCGAGTTATAGAGGAGGTCAATTGCTTAACAGACCAGTTGAAAAATGTTTACATTAGTTTCTCCAAATCTGGAAATTGACAAAAGCGATTTACAGAACATTTCTGGAGAATGTTTTAAATCCATACGTTGCTGATAACAAGTTTTGTCTAATATTGAATTCCTGGGATGGACAAACTAATATTTGAATGTATGTCACCATGTTTATAGATGACGAGGCTCAACCGACGTACACGGTAAATGTAATACCGTCGAACTGCACACCTGTGTGAGAGTAGTGTGATTTTTATTTCTATCGCCAGATTAAAAACTTTATTTCGAGGCTTCAGAATTGCAGTGTGCTTCTGGAAACCCAGCGGGAATTTCACAACCGCACGAATGCAATAACTGTTCACAGCATAATTCATTACCAACTTTCAGCACAGATTTTTCAGGCAATAATATCGTATGCGTGGTAAGCACCAAAATTAATTCTCGAAAAAGGCATATTTTTAAATACAAACCTAGTTCGTTTTCCGCCGACTCTTCGGAAGGAACAGTGTAACTGTCGAAAGATTGCATTCATTAGATGTTGTTGGCGCCGCGAGAGTATTTGTTTCGAATGTTTACATGACAAGTACCATCCATCTAGTTGTTTGAAGAAAAGTGAAGACATATAAAAGTGACTGGAAGAGCCAATGTAAAGTGACCAGGAGTAACATTTTAGTTGTTTACCATCCCAAGAGGTTTGAGAAATTTATTTGCCTATGGAAAAAATACAAGCGAGAAGAATAACATCCGCTACGTTTCCTCGAGATTCGAACCCAGGCTTTTCGCTTCCCAACCTTGGCCGTTTCTTTCTTTCTTTTTTTTTTAAATCTCATTTTGTTCGTTATTTTCGTTTCATTTGTTTGGGGCGGAGGTCCCATGAAACTCATTCAAGTTGATTATTGGTCCATTTACTCAGTTATTTTTCATTACAGAGAGCAGCTAACCTTCTGGGGGAACACGCTGAGCTACCGTGCCAGTTATGTTGGTACATAGGCGGCAGTTACAAAAGTTTCTTTCCTCTATTTCTGGAAAAGAATGCATTTGTGGATCCCATACCTGATGATGAAAAGTGTTATATTTACATTTATCTATCGATCCCGCTAATTTTGAGTCGATTGCTTGTCATAATCTTTAGGGGCGATTTTCTCAAAAACGGGAGGGTCTCGAGCCAAAATATCTTAGAGTCCTTCTTTTTTAGGGTGTACTCAAGGGACCTGCCAAATTTGCGCCGAATCGGATGGCCGTGTCTTAGGCCTTCCCCTTGTGAGCTGAAAATGTAAACGTGAAGGCAAAGTTAAAATCTAGTTTCTGTTCCGTCTCCTGCTCAACGCTGTCATATTTTATCGTCCTGGAGATTACGCGTCAGCTGCAACAAAAAAGAGCGCACTGCATACATCATCTAGAACCGCTAATGCTACTGTACGCGACTTCCATCTCGTAAATTGCAGCTCTCGGTAAAGCCGCTGGATCATGATGAGCCACGTTCAGAGAAAAATCTCATCCTGTGACGGCAGTCACACGTACAAAAAACTGAAACGCAAAACGGTGTTTGAGCAGATACAATGCCGAAGTGGGGTAAAAAGCCGTAAACACCTTTTTAATACGCGTCGGATATTGACGCAGGCACCTGTGGGAAGCCAGGTGTAATCCCGTCAAGACGGTGGTGCCTCTTCTGACGTCTTTCACTGGTCTGAAAGTCTCCTAATTTACGTCACACTGAGTACACAGCTCCCGTCTAGAAATAGCCGCCATTGTTTCTGTCACTGGCCACGCAGAGCACAGCACGTGGTCACGTCACGTGTCTCTCCGGTCTTTACATCTGAATTACTCTCGATGGAACCAGAAAGCAATACAGTTCTATTTTCACGGAGGACAGTCGGACCACTGACACCAATCTGTTGGCAGAATTACGGAATGTCTTAACGACCAAGCGTTGCAACTATTACGCAGAACAAAAATTGTCTCTGTAAAAATCAGTATGGATTCCGCGATCAATGATCTTGGGAAATTCAGTTCCCTCTCTTCGTCTATGAAATCCACAGTCAACGGGGCCGTGTTCCTTGACTTACGGCATTCAATGCTGTTGCGCGATTTCTTTTTTCTTTTAAAGAACAAATGACAAGCTCAAATGGTGTCGTGCCAGGTTTGTGGTTGAATTCACGACTTGCGGTCAACAACATCTGTTACTGACGGAAGGAAATCGAGAGATATGAAGGTTTTCACAAAACAGCCGTCGGATTCATAGAATTATAGATTTGAGTGGTAGCTGTTCTGTCGGACACGTCAACAATTCCTTGAGCGCGACGGCTTTTAGATAAAAAAGATTGAGTGCGGATGCACAACCAACGTTCGAATTCCAACTGGCATTAGGAAATTGGGAGTAGAGGGTAAATAGGCGGGTGCCGTTGCGGTACAGCGAGGGGAGAACTGGGATTTAGGGTCGAAGGGAAAGTTTATCCGGATGGCCGAAGCGCTTAAGGCAACCGTTCCAGAGTTGCCCGGTTCGAGCCCCGGTCCGGCACTAATTTTCAACTCTCGCCGTTGCATTGCCGCAATGCCCTGTGCGGCCGGAAGCCATTATTTAGTTCCTATCTTTTCCCCATTCCGTTTCCTTTCCATTCATTTCATCCCAATTATTCATGTAGATACAAAGGTCATTTTGAGAGTTCCCCAATGGTCTGTTATCGAGCCGTTACTATTTACTATATGTATAAATGATCTAGCGGGTAATGTTGGAGGCTGAGTAAGGGTGTTCATAGATGATTCTTTTGTCTTTGCATTGCCTTGGTAAAGCTTCACAAGTATACTCTACCAATCAATGTTAAGATGATAACAGAGGGTATTTTTTTTATTGAAACACATACACTATAGGACCAAAAGAAAGCACCACAAAGGAATTACCTGCATGGGACGGGACTCGATAGATGGGATTTACATGTACAGACAAACAAAGGATTACAATTTCACAAAAACTGGATGATTTATTCAAGAGAAAGAGCTCCACAAATTGGGCAAGTTAATGACGCGAAGGTCCACCTCTGGCCTTTATACAAATAGTTGCTCCATTTGGCATCGGCCGACAGAGTTGTTGGCTATCCTGAGGAGTGAAATGATGAGGTCCCATACTCCGAGGAGCGTAGGGAACGATGCGGGAGACCTGCACCACCGACTAGGCAAGGTCCTAGCGGAGGTGGTTTGCCATTGCCTTTCTCCGACCGTAATGGGGATGAATGATGAAGATTAAGGCAACACAACAACACCCAGTCATCTCGAGGCAAGGAAAATCCCTGACCCCGCCGGAAATCGAACCCGGGACCCCGTGCGCGGGAAGTGAGAACCATACCGCAAGACCACGAGCTGCGGACTCCTGAGGAGTATCATGCAAAATTCTGTCCAGTCGGCACGTTAGAGAGTCAAAATTCGAGGAAGAGGAGGAGATCAGTGTTTAACGTCCCGTCGTCAACAAGTTCATTAGAGATGGGTCACAAGCTCGGATCAGGGAAGGACGGGGAAGGAAATAGGCCGTGACCTTTCAAACGAACCATTCCGGCGTTTGCATGAAACGATTTAAGGAGATCACGGAAAACCTAAATCATGATGGCGGGACGCGGGTTTCAACCGTCGTCCTCCCACATACGAGTCCAGTGTGCCGAGCAGTGCGCCACCTCACTCAGTCAAAATTCGAAGCTGGTTGGATGGCCCTGACCACAATGCTCCAAACTTTCCCAATTTTCGAGAGATCCGGCGACCTCGCTGGCCGAGATAGGATTTGGCAAGCATGAAGACAAGTAGTAGAAACTCTCAGTGTGTGAGGACGGGCAATATCGTGGCGAAATGTGGGCCCAGGATGACTTGGCATGAGGAGCAACAAAGTTGGGCGTAGAATATCGTCGACGTACCGCCGTGTTGTGAGTGTGGCGTGGATGACTACCAAAGGGCTAGTGATGTGAAATGAAATTGGTTGTTGGGCCGCATGGTGGTCGACAGTCGTGTTGATATCCCTCCATCGTCTGGGGCGTCTCAAGACATGTCTTCGCTGATCATTGTGCCTGAAGACAATTCCACTCCAGTCAATGAGATTCCAGGCCATAGACATGTTTGGAGAAGCCCCAGAGAGCGGTGGGATACCAATATAACTGTTGCTCGCTATATGGCCCAACAATCAGAAGCGATGGTCTAGCGTGCCATTTCTTTCCATAGCGCGACCTCTTTGGTTGTCATCCACGGCACCCTTAAGGCGCAGCGGCACGTCGTCGATATTCTACACCCGTTTAGTTGCCCTTCATGCCAGTCCAACCTTCATTTCAGCAAGATTATCCCCGCCCACACACACCGAGGGTTTCTACTGCGTGTCTTCGTGCTTACCAAACCCTACCTTGCCCAACAAGATCGCCGGATCCCTCTCCAACTGAGATCGTTTGGAGCATTCACGAACAGCATTCCAGAACGCGTTTTCCAACAGAATTGTAGAGGACAAGAAGCTATTTTTAGGAAATATGGTGCGAAATTGTGATTTAGTGTGTTTCAGAGCGTGATGCGCCAGCCTCATGGCAAATGGCGGACGAAGGCTGGCCGGCGCGTTATGCAGGTGACACAGTTTTGCAACGAGCGTCAGTACGTGTGTACGTGCGTGGCAGCCATCAGGACACAGCATTAGCAGAATTACGCAGGCGCGGGCCGCGTGTTGCGCAGTTGCATTAGCCAACTCATCGAGAACCTTGTAATAAACACGCCGCAACGTAACCAGAGGATGCAGCACCGGGCTGCATTGTTTAAGGGCATCAGAGGTGGCCGTCGGCATTCAGTTCGACCGATTGGGCGTTCGGTCGTTGTCACGTCGTCGTCATCAGTGACCTGTCCCCCCCGAGGACCGGCCGGCGGAGGGCGTTGCCAGTTGCTGCACCGGCGACTCCCGGCGTCGTCACGAGCCACCGTGTCTGCAGGAAGTAAGCTGGGCCACGCCTCGTGCCGCTAACCTCCTACCGCCTGCGCAGCTGCTGACCGAGCGCAGCGTCGCGTTCCCTGGGCTGTGTACATCAGCGGTGGGGCTGAGCTACCGGAACATATATTGGAAGAACCAACAATAAAGAGGAAGATTGCTAAATACAGCCACCTTCTGCTACTCAGCCACGCCCTACAACCCCGACCACGTCACCCACTTCGGTCTTCCTGTTACAGAATAACGCTCGCCAACACACCACTGTTGTAACCTAACACGCTCTACAGAGTGTCGACATGTTGCCTTGGTCTCCTCAATCGCCAACCTCTCTCCAATGAGCACATATCGGACATCATTGGATGACAACTCCAACGTCATCCACCATCCCTGTGTTGACAGATCAAGTGCAACAGGCACAGTACTTCACTTCACAATCTAACGTCCGGGACCTGTAAAACTCATGCACGTCTGCGTGCTTTCATTCAACATTCTGGCAGTTACACCGGTTATTAATCTACCAGCGTTTCACATTTCCAATGGCTTATCTCGCATTTACGTAAACCAGTGATCTGGCAATGTTAATAACTTAAATGTATTACCTTAAATGTATTCCCGAAATTTGATTACTTTTCATTAATTATCTTTTGGTACTGCACTCTTTTTCTGTCAGTGTACATCCCACATGGGCCACATAATGGGTGACCGCTCCGACACGTATGAACGACATCGAAGACTGGCACCCTCCCAATTGTGCGATATTAAACTAACTCTTTCGGAGATGTAACAGTAGGACTTTTCCCGACGATCACCATGCAAGTGCAGGTGTTGAGGGCCTCCACTTCTCTTGAACGTAAAGGAAAAGGCTGTGTGTGTATGTGTGTGCGTGTGCGTGTGTGTGTGTGTGTGTGTGTGTGTGTGTGTGTCAGAGTGGGGAGGAAATCTTGTCAGTATTGTGTCGTCAGTAAACAGCGTCGTTTGCACTGCTAAGTGATGCACACTTCGGGACACTGGCAGGTAAACAGTAGTATCCGACTATGTGAGGAACTGTCGCAAGCGGTGAGTTTCTTCCTTTTTTCTACATCTACATCTACATATACATGAATACTCTGCAAATCACATTTAAGTGCCTGGCAGAGGGTTCATCGAACCACCTTCACAATTCTCTATTATTCCAATCTTGTATAGCGACGGAAAGAAATAAACACCTTTATCTTTCCGTACGAGCTTTGAATTCCCTTGTTGTATCGTGGTGATCGTTCCTCCCTATGTAGGTCGGTGTCAACAAAATATCGGAGGAGAAAGTTGCTGACTGGAATTTCGTGACAAGATTCCGTCGCAACGAAAAACGCCTTTCTTTTAATGATGTTCAGCCCATATCCTGAATCATTTCTGTGACACTCTCTCCCATATTTCGCGATAATACAAAACGTGCTGCCTTTCTTTGAACTTTTTCGATGTATTCCGTCCTCTGGTAAGAATCCCACACCGCGCAGCAGTATTGTAAAAGAGGACGAACAAGCGTAGTGTAGGCAGTCTCCTTAGTAGATCTGTTACATTTTCCAAGTGTCCTGCCAATAAAACGCAGTCTTTGGTTAGCATTCCCCACAACATTTTCTATGTGTTCCTTCCCATTTAAGTTGTTTGTAATTGTAACACCTAGGTATTTATTTGAATTTACAGCTTTTAGATAGACTGATTTATCGTGTAACCGAAATTTAACGAGTTCCTTTTAGCACTCATGTGGATGACCTCACACTTTTCGTGTTTTTGGGTCAACTGCCACTTTTTGCACAATTCAGATATATTTTTTCTAAATCGTTTTGCAGTTTGTTTTGCTCTTCTGATGACTTTATTAGTCGATAAACGACAGCGTCCTCTGCAAACAACCGCTGTCCGCTGCTCAGATTGTCTCCCAAATCGTTTATATAGATAAGGAACAGCAAAGGGCCTATAACACTACCTTGGGGAACGCCAGAAATTACTTCTGTTTTACTCGATGACTTACCGTCAATTACTACGAACTGTAACCTCTCTGACAGGAAATCACAAATCCAGTCACATAACTGAGACAATACTCAAGAAAGGTAGAACTTCTTCTCCCTGACGTTTCGTTCTCAACTACGGAGAACATCTTCCGAGGTGAGTCGACTCACCTCGGAAGATGTTCTCCGTAGTTGAGAACGAAACGTCAGGGAGAAGAAGTTCTACAGACCGACCACGGCAGCTTAGCCCGGAAGAGTTTACTGATGAACACAATATATGTTCCAGAATCCTGCTGCGTATCGACGTTAACGATATGGGCCTGTAATTTAGTGCATTACTCCTACTACCTTTCTTGAATATTGGTGTGACCTGTGCAACTTTCCAGTCTTTGTGTACGGATCTTTTGTCGAGCGAACTGTTGTATATGATTGTTAATTATGGAGCTAATGGATCAGCATACTCCGAAAGGAACCTAATTGGTATACAGTCTGGACCAGAAGACTTGCTTTTATTAAGCGATTTAAGTTGCTTCACTACTCCGAGGATATTTACTTCTACGTTACTCATGTTGACAGCTGTTCTCGATTCGAATTCTGGAATATTTACTTCGTCTTCTTTTGTGAAGGCATTACGGAAGGCTGTGTTTAGTAACTCTGCTTTGGCAGCACTGTCTTCGATAGTATCTTCATTGCTATCGCTCAGAGAAGGCATTGATTGTTTCTTACCGCTAACATACTTCACATATGACCAGAATCTCTTTGGATTTTCTGCCAGGTTTCGAGACAAAGTTTCGTTGTGAAAACTGTTATAAGCATCTGCGGTTCGACGTTTCATTGGCAGGGTGGTCATTAGAGGACGGATAACTATCTAACTGGACAATATGGGTGGACTCATATGTGTCTACCTACAATAATTTGTGTGACATTAGCAGCATCCAGTTTAAGTGGCACGAAGAGGACAGAATTGTCAGTCTCCGAGAAACGTGTCTATCATAGAGAGACCTGTCGGAGCACAGAGACCCCTGGTGCAACAGAATGTGAGAAACAGGTGAACAGATGAGGATTGCATGCAGAAGCGAGCAGGTACTGGAGAGAACAAGGTCTGAGACTGCCGCCATCTTGTCGACATGGTGTAACGCGTCAGTTGGTTGTAGTAGTTGGTAAATCTCCCAATTAGGAATGTGGATTAGGGTAGCATATGCCGTGTTACCAGCAGCTGGAATAAACACAGTGAAAAAGATCAATGTAACAACGCGGTCGAGTTCAACCTAATAGCTCTTCATAAGAAAATCTGCATTTGACTGTTATGGTGCGGACCAATTACCTTTATGGAACGTACGTGAAATCTCATGTTTTCATAGAATACGGGACCACAATCTGGAGGTGGGGGGGGGGGGGGGGCGAGCAAAATTGGCACCTTAAGACATTTCTCAGTGTGTTTTGATATCTGCCACTTCGATGAAAAAATTCGTGGCACCCTTTGTGACCCCTGAATGTTTAATGTGTAGCTTAAGCAGCAAAATCTAAAAGACTTTGAATAGTTTCGGATCTTATATAAATTTTCTGTAGTCTGCAAACTGTTGAAATTGCTCTGAGTACCTGGGTAATGTTGACACCCTTACAGGGTAAGATTAACAGTTTCAGATACAGACAGAATAAAACTTCTGTCCCAAGAAAGTAACACGTATTCTTATGTTAACATGTATCAAAATACGTACGCAACGCATCTTTCGAAAATGGTGTTCAGTTTGAAAAAAGTTAATCAACTTCTGCTTCATTGAACCTAGAAGTCGTTTGTTAGTTGTTGATCACTGTTTTCTTAATATTATTTTGGGATTACTCTTTTCAAAACTAGAACCGCAGTCTTCTACAGCCAGTTTGGTAATTTTAATGAATATGTGCTTAAGTATCTGGTAGTAGTTGGTGTTAGAGCTGCACCTTTTTTAGATTGAACCCAGCTGATAGGTTTACCTGCTTAAAGGCATTCCCTCTGATTAAGGGCTCACCTTCAGAAGATATAATGTTTCCAAGTAGAGAAGGAATTAGCATATTTCATCTAAATATATACGAGCTATTAGAGATAATGTTAGTGAACTGCTTATAGATGTTGACTCTGAAATTTTTGGTATATCAGAGCACCACTTAATTAATTTGACAATTTAGAGTCTTCCTTTACCAGGATACAGATTAGCTGGCTGTTTTCCAAGGAATTCCTTGCGGGGTGGGGGAGTGGCTATGTACGTAAAAAACAGTATTCCATTTGAGTCCATAGACGTATCATGGCGCTGCACTGAACAGATATTTGAATGTTGTGCGGGGGCAGTTGAAGTTAGTGAAACTAAACTTCTAATTGTTGTTGTTTATAGGCCCCTAACTCTGACTTCAGAGCATTTCTGCTCAAACTAGAGACGGTTCTTGATTCACTTTGTTGGAAGTACCAGAAATTAGTTATTTGTGGTGACTTCAATGTAAATTATGTATATGATGGTGCAAGAAAAAGGATGTTGGTAGATCTCATAAATTCATATGATCTGATGCA
Organism: Schistocerca americana; assembly: GCF_021461395.2. Lineage (NCBI taxonomy): Eukaryota > Metazoa > Arthropoda > Insecta > Orthoptera > Acrididae > Schistocerca > Schistocerca americana. The sequence goes on along the minus strand of NC_060126.1, from coordinate 431,403,896 downwards.
GACCGTGTTTTTCCAACTAGGGTGCAGGGGAACAGTAGCACAGCCATAGACAGCATTTTTATTCATTCTTCATTACTAGATGGACATTCTGTTAATAAAAGGGTGAATGGCCTTTCATACCATGGTGAACAAATTTTAACACTAAAAGACTTTAGTGCTCAAACAAATGTCACATTTAATTACAAACTATGTAGGAAAGTTAATCCAACAGGAATAGAGAGTTTTTTAAACCTTGTCAAGGAACAAGAGTGGCAGGATGTTTTTAGTGCTGATAACATAGATGCTAAATACAGTGCTTTCCTTAACACATTTCCCATGCTCTTTGAGAGTTGCTTTCCATTAGAACGTTCTAAACGGGGTACTAGCAGTAATAGGCAGGCTATGTGGCTGACTAGTGGGATAAGGACATCATTTAGAACAAAATGAGAATGATGTCAAAATGTTAGGAGTAGTCTGAATCAAGCTACAGTAGCCCATTACAAACAGTATTGTAAGGTGCTTAAAAATGTTATTAGGAAGGCAAAGAGTATGTGGTACGCAAATAGAATAGCTAATTCACAGGATAAAATTAAAACCATATGGTCAGTTGTGAAGGAAGTGTCTGGTCAGCAGCACAAGGTCGATGATATAAAGTCAATTCGCAGTAAAAATATTTCTGTTATTGATAAATCAGATATATATACAGTATTTAACAATAATTTTCTGAGCATTGCTGGTGAATTAAATAAAAATTTAGTTTCTACAGGAAAACATATAACTTTCTTGGCAAATGCCTTTCCGAGATTGATGTCTGGAATACTCCTGTGTGATACACACAAGAGGGAGATTGAGTCAATAATTAAATCACTGAAGACTAAGAACTGTAATGGTTATGATAACGATTAATGTACTCAGTAGTAAAGCCTCTTTATAAAAAGGGAGAAAGGGATAATGTAGATACTTTTAGACCTATTTCTATGCCATCAGTGTTTGCTAAAGTTATTGAAAAGGCTGTGTATGTAAGGATAATTGATCATTTTATATCATACGATTTGCTATCAAATGTACAGTTCGGCTTTAGAAGTAGTTTAACAACTGAACATGCTTTACTCTCTTTTCTCTGTGAGGTACTGGATGGGTTAAACAAGAGGTTTCGAGCGCTAGGCATATTTTTTGACTGTGTTGATCACAAATTATTGCTCCAAGAGTGGGACCATTACAGAATGCGGAGAGTAGCTCACAATTCACCTCTTACTTTAGCAACAGACAGCGAAATTTCATTATTCACAATGTCGAGAATGGCAGTGATGTGGGGTCTGAGTGGGGTACGGTCAAGTGGGGGATGCCCCAGGGATCAGTGTTGGGGCTACTCCTGTTCCTTAGTTATATAAATGATATGCCCTATAGCGTTATGGGTAATTCTAAAATATTTCTGCTTGCTGATGACACTAGCTTGGTAGTAAAGGATGTTATATGCGATTGCAGGTTTTCTCGGCGTATTTCAGTTATGAAATCTTCACGGGTTATCAGTCGAGTGGCGTCGTCTTCTAGTCACAACGTTTCAATGGATTGTGTATCCATCATCTTCAGGCGAAGATGATGGATACGCAATCCATTGAAACGTTGCGACTAGAAGACGACGCCACTTGGCTGATGACCCGTGAAGATTTCATAGCTAGTAAAGGATGTTATATGCAAAATTGGCTGGGTTTAAAATAGTGCAGTTAATGACCTAATTTCATGGCTTGTAGAAAATAAACTAATGGTAAATCATAGTAAGACTCAGTTTTTACAGTTTCTAACACACAATTGAAAAAAACCTGATGCTTGCCATTTTTACTATTCGAACGGTATCTGAAGTGAGTGATCAATCGACACGAAAATTAGTATACTTTGCTTATTTTCATTCGCTTATGTCATATGGTATACAGGGTGGTCCATTGATCGTGACCGGGCCAAATATCTCACGAAATAAGCGTCAAACGAAAAAACTACAAGGAACGAAACTTGTCTAGCTTGAAGGGGGAAACCAGATGGCGCTATGGTTGGCCCGCTAGATGGCGCTGCCATAGTTCAAACGGATATCAACTGCGTTTTTTTAAATAGGAACCCCCATTCTTATTACATATTCGTGTAGCACGTAAAGCAATATGAATGTTTTAGTTGGACCACTTTTTTAGCTTTGTGATTGATGGTGCTGTAATAGTCACAAACATATGGCTCACAATTTTAGACGAACAGTTGGTAACAGGTACGTTTTTTAAATTAAAATACAGAACGTAGGTACATTTGAACATTTTATTTCGGTTGTTCCAATGTGATACATGTACCTTTGTGAACTTATCATTTCTGAGAACGCATGCTGTTACAGCATGATTACCTGTAAATGCCACATTAATGCAATAAATGCTCAAAATGATGTCCGTCAACCACAATGCATTTGGCAATACGTGTAACGACATTCCTCTCAACAGCGAGTAGTTCGCCTTCCGTAATGTTCGCACGTGCATTGACAATGCGCTGACGCATGTTGCCAGTCGTTGTCGGTGGATCACGATAGCAGATATCCTTCAACCTCCCCCACAGAAAGAAATCCGGTGACGTCAGATTCGGTGAACGTGCGTGCCACGGTATGGTGCTTCGACGACCAATCCACCTTGAAACACGTATGTTGTGTGGCGGCGATGGCGAGGCATTGCAGAGTCTCTGACCAGAGAGCTATTTGTCGTTCCTAGTCTGCGCTTGACCGCGCGAGTGTTGTGAGCAGTAGTCTGTCGGTAGCGATAGGCCAGTGTTGTCTGTTGCACTCTGTCGGTAGCAGTAGTCGAGTTCAGTTGCGAATGGCAGTCTGTTAGCACTAGTAGTCGAGTACGGTCGCGAGCGGGACGCAGTCGCAGGCATCGACATGGGTCTCTGGTCAAGATGCTGAATGAGGTATATTGTTAATCAAGGTAACCAAGCTGCATTGCGCACATCAGATAATGTAAAGTTTATTTATTGTAATTAATTTTCAACAAGTGCCCCAATAATAATTTTGATTTCAAAGCTATTTTTAACAAAAGAACCATTTAATTGAACCAACGATTTCCTTCCATTTCCTTTAAAGAAAAGTTTCAGTTAAATTTCAAAAAAATAAAAAAAATTATTACTTGCAATGCATTTCCTCCAAGCCGTGGCCAACAATAAGAGCAGAAATTTGACATGCAGTTTCAATGAGGTAAGAAATTAATTCTGATTTTTTTGCACAGGGCCAAAGACTGACATTTCGGTCTAACTGAGTTTTCATTGTCACAGAAGTTTCATTAGCATTGAATTATCTTTCATTATTTTTGTGAGAGCTTACACCTGGGTCACATTGCGATTTTCACATTTTTATTGTCACTAGATTTAATTGCAGGGAGGTTACGCTTGGCTCCCATTTATTATTTTTTTGTCTTTCAAAATTTCTGTGGAGAGGTTACACTTGGCGACACCCAGTCCAGGATCGTATTTCGTTGAGAATCTTTTGAAAAACAGTCAGATATCTGCTCTTATTTGCTTAGATATAATTAGGATTTGGCGCAACGCTTTTACTAATCTTGTGACTTTCTTTCTACAGGTCAACGGCAATTCGTTGCTCTGTTATATTTGTGTTTGTTGCCTTTTGCATTTGTGCTTATTTGTTTTGTGAATAATTGTGAATATTGTAAAAATGCCGCGAGAGACTGTGAATAGTGTATCGCGAGGTATTACGAACGAAATTACCGACTTAAACAACTTCATCGATAGGACTTGCAATGATGACAATCCTGCGTTCACTAACAATCAGTGCATTCCAATTACTAATAATGACTTTTACCTTAACAATGAACAAACGAACTCAATTGTCTCTTCTGTTAATTTGACGACAATTGATGACGCGGAGCGGTCTATTGTAATGAGCGCTGCCGAGCCTAACACAACCGGTTTGGAAAATTCAAGTAACATACAGACAAATTTTTCGAATGAAAATTGTGAGTGTAGTGAAAGTACGACGGATTTATTTAATTCTGAAACAGTGACTGACAGTGTATATTTGACTGGCGAACCTTTTTGTAAATCTCAGAATAACCAAATGGTTACAGAAAGCGAGAGAATTCCAGATTCACCACTAAACAGCACAGAGAGTATAAACGCTAACTTTGGCTTTGAACAAATTATGGCAAGATTGCTACAACAACAAAGTGAGAATCTCAAACAACAACTTAGTGAACAGAACAAACACTTTCGTGAAAAATTAGACGACAATTCCAGACAGCTTAGTGAACAAATTAGAGCCGTTGCCGCACAGTGTCATGACACTAAGGAACAGTTGCGCGTGGAAATTGAGGCTTGTTCAAGAAAAAGTAGCTAAGAAATTAAGTCTGTTGCGCAAGAATTAAGGGAAATGCAAACAGCCGCAACAGAAACACTTAGAGCGGAAATTAGTACAGTCGCTAAATAATGCTCTGAAAAAGCTACACAATTACGCGACGAGTTTAAAACAATGACAGCATAACTTTCGCGCACAATGGATGAAAAGATAGACGCGAAATTCGAGCAACAGAACTCTCAAATTAACGAACGTCTTAGTGTCCACATACAAAACAGTGATACGCGTTTCCGCAAATTTATTCAGGATCAAAATAAAGTCAAACGTCAAGTCATGGAAACAATCACTGCACAAAGACAAGAAGACAAACGTAAAATGTTTGCAAAGGCAAAAACATATGTAGACAACAATATTGCTACAGTGTCAGACAAAATTAATACTATCGAACAGTCGAACACAGAATTACGTGACGAAATTTCTGATCTTAAATCAAAAACAGATACACACACAGTAGATTTTCAAACAGTGACCGACAGACTCGAACTATTAGAACTAACACAGGACTCCGATGTCGTCTAAGCTGAGTTAAAAAACTGAACGAAACTACACGTAAATTGCAAAAACAGATTAATGCCACTGACACTAAAACCGATGATCAGGTACAAATTCTGACTGAGAAATGTGATGAACTGGCCAGTCGTATTGACGTCATTGAAATTAATAATGACAGCAAATCAGACGATACTTCACCGGTTTCACTTAATCAAACACCTGAATTTCAAAATCTACAGCAGACAATTAATGAGATCGATTCGTCTAATAACACCTTGCATAGAAAATTGTCAAGTTTACAGCAAGAGGTAGCAGAGATAAAAAGTATTTCAGTTAATAGCACATCACAGCAGACGCCACTTTGCGAACATCTGTCAGACTCGCGCAACGCGTATAATTTGGGTAATCTACAGAGTGTACGGGACTTAAGATTCCGAACAACCGCAGTTCAATTGATTCTCTTACAATCCTGAACCTGTTCCATCACACAGAGACGATAATTTTGATTACAAACATTTTCTGTCAGTGAGAAAGTTTAAAGTGTTTAAAAAGGACAGAACACAGATTCACCCACTGGATTGGATACAACAGTTTAGCTTTGCTTTCCACCGACTTGGCCCGTAACACACAAACTTGAATTTATTTGCAGCTTTTTGGAAGGCGAACCGGCAACTCGTATGAGACCGATCGCGAGGCAATGCTACTCAGTAGAGGAATTTCAGAATGCCTTTCTGTCAGCGTACTGGTCGAAGACGACACAGCGCGGAATTAAAGATCAATTAATTAGTTTACCAAATTATGAAAACACAAATTTTCCCAATGTGACGCAATTTTTTGAGCACATGGTCCAACAAAACCAGTACCTAAGTGAACCGTACAGTGAATCTGCACTTATACAATTATGCATTTCCAAATTACCACGGTCATTACGAGTGTCACTTCTAACGGGCCAGCAAAAAGAAAACATTTCAGCATTTAGAGATCTTTTACAACTCTTGGAAGTACAACAATCTGATTATTCTTTTGTAAACAAAAACTTTTCATATAATAACCAAGGCCAACAAACTTACAGTAACTACGATCAGTCACGTAATTTCAATAGTAGAGGTAATAGACGTTTTAGGAATGACAACCACCAGAACTTTGATAGCAGACCAAATTCTAATTATCAATATCGTCAAAATCATCAGCAACAGGAACCACATTTTGGTAACAGTAGAAGTTTTCCACCGCAACAGCATGAAAGTCAACCGGAAAGCATACGTAACCAACAATGTAATGCACAAGGTCAACCCAACTTTAATGTTTCGCCGCGTGCACGTATAGTCCCAAACCCAACAAATAGTAACGCACGGGAGCAAGGAAACAACTATGTACAAAGAAGACAGTATTTCAATTCCTATCGCAATGTACCGTATAGGAATGACTATCACGACAGACGTAAAAACGATGAGCACAATTATCAGCGTACACATAATAACAGTCGGTCTTACCAGCAACAAAATGATCAACAACAACATATCCTGATGAATGAACCCGATAGTAGGTATCATCCAGAGCGTAATACGTCTGGAAGAAGTAATAGAACAGTTCAGATAGTAGAAATGCCACAACATCCTCCTGATAATAATTACACGTCAGATAGAATCTGACTAGATACTGTACAAGTCGCATCTTCCAGTAACACAAGCACTACCTATGACACGCAAAATGTTGTTCACGAAAATGTAATTACTCTTGACGATATCAGAGATACTCTTTTGCAGGAAAGACCATTTGTCCAGAAAACTATTTCACACCCTGTCATTGAAATTAAAATTGGTTCATCGGAATTTTCAGCAGTAATCGATTCCGGATCACCTATGTTAGTTATAAATGAGGAGACTTTTAACGAGTGCAACAAAGAGAATACCTATCCCACATTACCACTAGGCAAAACGAAAGTAAAAGGAGCAGTATCGAGTAAAGGAGTAGACGTTAAATTACAGACGCATTTATCATTTTGTATTGCAGGTCATACTTTTCACTCAAATTTTTGGATTGTTCCTTTATTGACAACAGACGTTATTTTAGGTACGAATTTTCTGGTACAACACGACGCAGTTATCGATTTTCAGAATTCCTATTTAATGTTGAAGGATGAAAATACACAATTTGCTATAGAATTTCAACACTCAATATCTGCGGAAGAACAAACAATTAATCGCACAGAGGTCATTTCCGTATCTCGTAACATAGACTGTAATCCCACATTGTTCACTGATACGTACGTACACAACTATAATACTCCAGACGAAACTGACTACGACGTAATGCAGATGATTTCCGATAAGGTTAAACAAAGCAGTGCAAATACAGACGACGAACGCACGCAACTACGCAAAATTCTTTTACAGCAAGCTCCAGTTTTCGACAACATTCCTGGTACTACACTCCTGGAAATGGAAAAAAGAACACAATGACACCGGTGTGTCAGACCCACCATACTTGCTCCGGACACTGCGAGAGAGCTGTACAAGCAATGATCACACGCACGGCACAGGGGACACACCAGGAACCGCGGTGTTGGCTGTCGAATGGCGCTAGCTGCGTAGCATTTGTGCACCGCCGCCGTCAGTGTCAGCCAGTTTGCCGTGGCATACGGAGCTCCATCGCAGTCTTTAACACTGGTAGCATGCCGCGACAGCGTGGACGTGAACCGTGTGTGCAGTTGACGGACTTTGAGCGAGGGCGTATAGTGGGCATGCGGGAGGCCGGGTGGACGTACCGCCGAATTGCTCAACACGTGGGGCGTGAGGTCTCCACAGTACATCGATGTTGTCGCCAGTGGTCGGCGGAAGGTGCACGTGCCCGTCGACCTGGGACCGGACCGCAGCGACGCACGGATGCACGCCAAGACCGTAGGATCCTACGCAGTGCCGTAGGGGACCGCACCGCCACTTCCCAGCAAATTAGGGACACTGTTGCTCCTGGGGTATCGGCGAGGACCATTCGCAACCGTCTCCATGAAGCTGGGCTACGGTCCCGCACACCGTTAGGCCGTCTTCCGCTCACGCCCCAACATCGTGCAGCCCGCCTCCAGTGGTGTCGCGACAGGCGTGAATGGAGGGACGAATGGAGACGTGTCGTCTTCAGCGATGAGAGTCGCTTCTGCCTTGGTGCCAATGATGGTCGTATGCGTGTTTGGCGCCGTGCAGGTGAGCGCCACAATCAGGACTGCATACGACCGAGGCACACAGGGCCAACATCCGGCATTATGGTGTGGGGAGCGATCTCCTACACTGGCCGTACACCACTGGTGATCGTCGAGGGGACACTGAATAGTGCACGGTACATCCAAACCGTCATCGAACCCATCGTTCTACCATTCCTAGACCGGCAAGGGAACTTGCTGTTCCAACAGGACAATGCACGTCCGCATGTATCCCGTGCCACCCAACGTGCTCTAGAAGGTGTAAGTCAACTACCCTGGCCAGCAAGATCTCCGGATCTGTCCCCCATTGAGCATGTTTGGGACTGGATGAAGCGTCGTCTCACGCGGTCTGCACGTCCAGCACGAACGCTGGTCCAACTGAGGCGCCAGGTGGAAATGGCATGGCAAGCCGTTCCACAGGACTACATCCAGCATCTCTACGATCGTTTCCATGGGAGAATAGCAGCCTGCATTGCTGCGAAACGTGGATATACACTGTACTAGTGCCGACATTGTGCATGCTCTGTTGCCTGTGTCTATGTGCCTGTGGTTCTGTCAGTGTGATCATGTGATGTATCTGACCCCAGGAATGTGTCAATAAAGTTTCCCCTTCCTGGGACAATGAATTCACGGTGTTCTTATTTCAATTTCCAGGAGTGTATGTCCGGCTTTATGTATGAATTTCAAGTCAAACAGCACGACACATTTAAAGCTAAGCATTATCCTATTCCATATATTCATAGAGAACAAGTTAAAAAAGAATTGCAGGATATGCTTGACCAAGGAATTATAGAACCGGCAGTTAGTCCGAACATAAACCCGCTACATATTGTTAAGAGAAAAGATGGCTCACTTCGCCTCGTACTTGATTCACGTCACATCAATGACATAATTATTAATGAAACAGATCGACCACAGACATTAGAAGAACTACTGCAGAAATTTCACGGTACAGCTATTTATTCCACATTAGATTTGAAATCGGGATTTTGGCAAATTCAGCTTCATCCGAATTGCAGAAAATATACAGCTTTTCTCTGTTTTGGTGACTGTTATCAATTTTGTAAATTACCGTTCGGCTTAACTATTTCTTCTGCAGCTTTTAGCCGCGGTTTGAACACTACACTTCCGACAGAACTTAAGGACAGAATTACGACGTGCGTAGACGACATTCTTATCGCAGAAGCTAACTGGTGTGAACACAATATGATTCTTGAACGTCTGTTACAAACTTTCCATACACAAGGACTAACAGTTAATCTCAGTAAATCGCATTTTGGCAAAACTTCTATAAAATTTCTTGGACACGTAATTTCAGCAGAAGGCATTGCGCCTGATCCAGAAAAACTTCAAGCTCTACGTGACATTACTGTTCCTACGACTAAGAAACAATTACGCAGTTTTTTGGGCTTAATTAACTTTTTTCGTAAATTTATTCATCACTCCGCTTTAGATACGCCTAGGTTATGCCAATTAACAGGTAAAAACAGTGTTTGGTCTTGGGATAAGCAAGCACATTCTGAATTTGTGAACCTGAAACATGCTTTGTTGAATGCTCCACTTTTATCGCACCCAGATCTTACCAGAAATTTTTCCATTGCCACCGACAGTTCTAACACCGCATTAGGCGTACATATTTTCCAGGAAATCGAAGAAGATGGTTCAACAGTAATTAAAAACATCGCATTTGCAAGCCGCATTCTGTCACCTGCTGAGCGAAATTATTCTGTTACAGAACTTGAAACATTATGTGTTGTTTGGGCTTTTACGAGATGTAGGCACTTTCTTTATGGCAGACATACCACCGTTTACACAGATCACAGAGCGATACAATTTTTACTTTCAGCTAAATTTACGCACTACAGGTTAAGCAGATGGAAACTTTATTTACAGGAATTTAATTTTACAATGTTCACATTCCCGGCACACAAAATGTTATAGCAGACGCACTATCGCGTTCTCTGAGCAACAATCAGCAAGACGTAGCAACCAACTTCTGCAAAGCAAATTTCAGTGTCATGTACATTCAGCAAGTTGCATTTGAAAATTTTATTTCGTCGTCATTACAGGACATAGCAAAAGAGCAAAATAAAGACAACGTGTGGAAAGAAATTAAACACCTTTGGCAAGATAAGAATAATGTTACGATTAGACACCATTACACTGTACGCAATGACATTCTGTTTCGCCGCTCTCATCCAGACAGCAACAATTGGTTATTATGCATTCCTGACGAACTTGTTAACAAATTAATCTGGTATACTCATTTAAGCTACGCACATTACGGAGCAAGAAAATGTTTTCTTATACTGAGACAGAACAGTTATTTTATGAACATGGAAAAACGTATACGACGAGTTTTAGCGTCATGTAAAATTTGCCAGAAAGCTAAGTTAGACACCACTTCACATATTCCTCCATTATATCCCATTATACCTGTTAAATTAAGACATATGGCCGCAGTAGACATTTTTGGTCCAATTCCGAGAACTAATAGAGGTTATTGCTACATCTTTGTCGCTGTTGAGCTCACTTCAAAATTTGTTACTTTCACTCCGTTACGCAAAGCTACAGCTAAAACTGTTTCGAAAGCATTTGTAAAACATTTTCTATTTCATGTAGGGCATGTGTTGAAAGTAATTTCTGACAATGGATCACAATTTCGTTCTGCTACATGGACACGTATGTTACGAGCTAGAAAAATTTCACCGATTTATATATCCAAGTACCATGCTTCTTCGAACCCCTGTGAAAGATTAATGAAAGAAATTGGTAAACTGTGTAGAATATACTGCCACAAAAGACATATTGATTGGGACACACACATATTCTCATTCCAGGATGTAATTAATTCGATTCCAAATGAGTCCACTATGCTATCTCCGTCTGTTATACTGAAAAACGTTGAACCACCAAACAAAATTAAAGAGTTAGTAAACTTCCCTACTTGTCGTCGACTAAGACACCACGAAATTATTGACATTGCGCTGAACAACATCAAACGTGCCGCAGAGCGCCGGAGAAGACAGCAAAAACAGGTTTGTACACGCCGCGACTTTCACGTTGGACAGAAGATATTATTAGTACGTACACACTATTTATCCAGCAGAATAAAAGGTAAGCGCAGTAAATTTGAACTTCTATACGCAGGTCCATATCGGATTCACAGCATCCCTCACCCCAATGTTGTACACGTCGAAACTTTGAGAACCAGAAAATCGAAAGGCAATCACCATATCTCAAACATTAAACCTCTTTATTGAATGAAACCACTTTATGATGTAACATGCTATGATGCCATTTACTAATCTTTATGACCACTTATGCAATTATATTCACATGACTAATTACTGATGATTATCGTATTTTTCTTGGCAAGTGCCCGGCAAGGTAAGGTTAGCAGGTCGCTTTTCTTGTTATATGTCAGACTGTGCACATTTTTTTTTCCAGAGACACTTACGTATTTTATGACCAATGATGCAATGTTATCTAATGACATGTTAATTTCATTACATTTTTTCTCCATTAAAGGCTTTAATTATTGCCTCTATTAACTACACTACATACAAGCTGAACACAACGAACATCACATTTTTTCTTTCTTATATATATACGATTATTTCATGTTTTGTTCGTATGCATTATGAAATGGAAGACATAGCAAACACCAGTCGACTTTGACATTTTTTGCCTTATGACATCTCAAGATCGTGACTGTTTTACATTTTTTGCTGCTGCATTGTGATTGTACATTTTTTTTTTTTTTTGCCTTTGAACACTGTCTATGCTTTTGACATATTACGTTTTCTGTCATGTTATGCTGTATGCTTAATTGTGTCACCATTAACCAGTCATTATTTAGTGGGTATATGATTTAAATGCAAGACATTAATCTTTGTTCATCATTTTCAGAAAGAAATAACGTGTAAAAGAAATAAATTAAACAGAAATGGGAATTTCACCTACGGAATAAACGAAAGAAGATGCAATAACTTTATGAGGAAGCGTAAATGGATCAGGATTAACAAGCATTAACAAGAACATACTATACTCATCGTAGAATAGCAGTCTTAACTAATTTTTTCTTTCAGAATACAAGGCGATTGATGCAAGCTGTCAGACAGAACTACACATCTTAGTTTTAAGTGATGAAATATGCTAGAGATAAGGAATAGTTGTGTAATGAATAATGAAGTGATTTTTGCAGATGATAATGAATGCTGATGAAGAGTAATGATGAAGGATATGCTACTATGAATAATGAAGTTTTTCTTTACAGGTGATGATGATAATGGAGTTATGATGATATGGATAATGAAGTTTTCTTTGCAGATGAGGATAATGTTGAAGTTATAGTTATGCTATGTAGTTATTTAAGTATTTGTTGCAGTTCGTTTTGACAGCAGGTGTTATATTGCATAGCATAATGACTGAAGGTTTTGGAAAGGACAGCTATGGAACACATTTTTATGCACATTTCACTACCTGTTAATTCGAAGTTCACTACTTTTCAGCATAAAATGCATTTCTCTTTTCAGCTTAATAATCCATTTTTATACATTTTTTTCCGGAGAAATTATTTATGAGATTAATGTGCTATAAGCAGTTGTTCATTAAATCTATGAAGTTGATTGCATATACTCTACTTGTTTCATAATGTTGCCACAGCTGACTCACGACGAATGACGTTACACATTTTCATTTATACCAACAACCCAGAAGCAAATTCTTCTCTCTTGCTTTCCCCTATAATTACCTAACGCCATGCATTGCTAACAAAAAATGTATTACCAGTCCCAAATAATGATACCAGTTTAAGAGAGTTCTGAGTAATGCTGATCAGCTCTGAATAGTATGTCACTTCAGTAATGACTTCTTAATGATACAAAAAAAATATATAAAATAATGCTTTGTAACTGGCTAATAACTGCCAATGTTTATTGTAATGAGACTACTTATAATGCCCATGATTATTAATGCTATGACTGTAATTAACTGATTTTTAATAATGACTTCTTAATGATCTGAATAATACTGAATGATGAACAATGTTTTATACTATTCAATACTTGCTGGCCACTGAGTGCCAATAATTAATGTCACTAAATGAATTATGTTATTAATTATCCCATTAATTAGCTCCTGTTTTCAATGATGACTTTTCATGTTTTGGTACCTGGCCAATGAGTGCCAATAATTTGTATAACTCAATGTATTATGTTAATGCTAGGCCAATAATTGACTCTTTTTTTTTCAATGAAGACTTCTGATGAACATTATTCTGTCATACTAAATATGCTTTGTAACTGGCCAAAGACTGCCGCTGTTTATTGTAATACGATTACCCATGATGCCAATAATTTAATTTTATGAACATTATTCTGTAATACTAAATACATGGTACAGAAATGTTCAATAACCAGGCTATGAATGCCGCAAACTACTAATGTAATTCCTAATGAAGACTAGTCTGTGACTTAATGTCCTTCACCTTCTGACCTCACTACCCTGAATTACTGCAATATCCATTTGTCCTGTACATCCTCCTGATCATGGAGCACTATATTTGGTTTTTGCACTTATTCTACGTTGGTGTGCCTTGTAAGAGCGTGGTGTTGACACGACACGCTGTCCACCACCGTGAGCGATGGAGACGTTATTATGGTCCCACTGTTTGGTGTACCTGATGTACCGCCAAAACGATAACATGGAAGATTACTACGACATTTCAGTGTCTTGGCTACGCTGATAAATACTAATCGAAAAAGAACTTCAAATTGTGTCACTTGGTGTTGTACTTCTGTGGAAAGATATGGACTTTTAGTGCAGCTTCGTGCAACCTAAGTGCTACAACCATGATGCAATCCTTCCTATTCCTTCCCTAATTCTTGTAAAATGAAAAAGTCATATACAGTGCGTGTGTATTTTTTTGCCGTTTATTAATATATTTTGTGATTTGCTGATATATTCTCAACTTCACTTCATGTACACTCATGTCAGTTGTCAAAATGATTTTTACCTTTGCGTTTATTTGTTATGAAAATGTTCAAAAGTTTTTCAGTGCATGTGCACTTATGTTATGTGTTAATATGTTTTCTACTGAACTGCAGTGCCTGTTCACTTTTCTCATTTTTCAATATGATTTGTACTCATTCAGTATACCTTTTATGATTTCCTGATATGTTCATTACTTCAGTGCGTATGCACTTATGTCATTTGTTACTCATTGTATATACATTTCGTCATTTGCTGATATGTTCTCAACTGCAGTGCATGTGCACTCATGTCACTTGTCAACATGATTTTTTGCCATTCTGTTTATTTGTTCTGAAAATGCTAAAGAGTTATTCAGTGCGTGTGCACTTTTGTTATCTATCAAATAATTTGTATATACATTTTTCTGATTTGCTAATATGTTTTGGACTCACATTTTGTCATTGTCTAATATGTTTTGTACTCGGTGCATGTGCACCACATTTAATTCATGTACTATATCTGTATATATGCTGTAACTGTAAAGTTAATTAGTTAAAAAAAAAAAAAATTCTTGTGATGGCAAGTCCAAATGACTCACCATCGCTGCCACATTTTTGCCCCCCCCCCCCCCCCCCCGTGGAGGGTTATGAAACACGTATGTTGTGTGGCGGCGATGGCGAGGCATTGCAGAGTCTCTGACCAGAGAGCTATTTGTCGTTCCTAGTCTGTGCTTGACCGCGCGAGTGTTGTGAGCAGTAGTCTGTCGGTAGCGATAGGCCAGTGTTGTCTGTTGCACTCTGTCGGTAGCAGTAGTCGAGTTCAGTTGCGAATGGCAGTCTGTTAGCACTAGTAGTCGAGTACGGTCGCGAGCGGGACGCAGTCGCAGGCGTCGACATGGGTCTCTGGTCAAGATGCTGAATGAGGTATATTGTTAATTAAGGTAACCAAGCTGCATTGCGCACATCAGATAATGTAAAGTTTATTTATTGTAATTAATTTTCAACAAGTGCCCCAATAATAATTTTGATTTCAAAGCTATTTTTAACAAAAGAACCATTTAATTGAACCAACGATTTCCTTCCATTTCCTTTAAAGAAAAGTTTCAGTTAAATTTCAAAAAAATAAAAAAAATTATTACTTGCAATGCATCTCCTCCAAGCCGTGGCCAACAATAAGAGCAGAAATTTGACATGAAGTTTCAATGAGGTAAGAAATTAATTCTGATTTTTTTGCACAGGGCCAAAGACTGACATTTCGGTTTAACTGAGTTTTCATTGTCACAGAAGTTTCATTAGCATTGAATTATCTTTCATTATTTTTGTGAGAGCTTACACCTGGGTCACATTGCGATTTTCACATTTTTATTGTCGGTAGATTTAATTGCAGGGAGGTTACGCTTGGCTCCCATTTATTATTTTTTTGTCTTTCAAAATTTCTGTGGGGAAGTTACAACCTGTCATGCAATATGCTACTCAATACCGCTTCAACCGCATGCGAGCTATGTGCTGGACATCCATCATGTTGGAAGTACATCGCCATTCTGTCATGCAGTGAAACATCTTGTAGTAACATCGGTAGAACATTACGTAGGAAATCAACATACATTGCACCATTTAGATTGCCATCGAGAAAATGGGGGCCAATTATCCTTCCTCTCATAATGCCGCACCATACATTAACCCGCCAAGGTCCCTAATGTTCCACTTGTCGCAACCATCGTGGATTTTCCGATGCCAAATAGTGCATATTATGCCGGTTTACGTTACCGCTGTTGCTGAATGACGCTTCGTCGCTTTATAGAACGCGTGCAAAAAAATCTGTCTTCGTCCCGTAATTTCTCTTGTGCCAAGTGGCAGAACTGTACACGACGTTCAAAGTCTTTGCTATGCAATTCCTCGTGCGTAGAAATATGGTACGGGTGCAATCGATGTTGATGTAGCATTCTCAACACCGTCGTTTTTGAGATTCCCGATTCTCGTGCAATTTGTCTACTACTGATGTGCGGATTAGCCGCGACAGCCGCTAAAACATCTACTTGGGCATCATCATTTGTTGCAGGTCGTGGTTGACTTTTCACATGTGGCTGAACACTTCCTGTTTCATTAAATAACGTAACTATCCGGCGAACGGGCCGGGCACTTGAATGATGTCGTCCAGGATACCGAGCAGCATACATAGCACTCGCCCGTTGGTCATTTGGATCACAATAGCCATACATCAACACGATATCGACCTTTTCCGCAATTGGTAAACGGTCCATTTTAACACGGGTAATGTATTACGAAGCAAATACCGTCCGCATTGGCGGAATCTTACGTGATACCACGTACTTATACGTTTGTGACTATTACACCGCCATCTATCACAAAGCGAAAGAATGATCCATCCAAAACATGCATATTTCTTTACGTACTACATGAATATGTAATAAAAAATGGGGTCGCGATTTAAAAAAACGCAGTTGATATCCATTTGACCTATGGCAGCGCCATCTAGCGAGCCAACCATAGCGCCATCTGGTTTCCCCCTTCAAGCTAGACAAGTTTCGTTCGTTGTAGTTTTTTCGTTTGACGCTTATTTCCTGAGATATTTGGTCCGGTCACGATCAATGGACCACCCTGTATATTTTGGGGCAAATCTTCCTACTCTAAAAGAATATTTTTAGCTCAGAAACGACCGTTTCGGGCGATAAGGAATGTAAGTTCACGAACCTCTTGTCGACCTCTGTTCACGAGTCAGGGCATTTTGACATTGGCCTCTCAATATATGTGTGGTGTCACCGCCAGACACCACACTTGCTAGGTGGTAGCCTTTAAATCGGCCGCGGTCCGTTAGTATACGTCGGACCCGCGTGTCGCCACTATCAGTGATTGCAGAACGAGCGCCGCCACACGGCAGGTCTAGAGACACTTCCTAGCACTCGCCCCAGTTGTACAGCCGACTTTGCTAGCGATGGTTCACTGACAAAATACGCTCTCATTTGCCGAGACGATAGTTAGCATAGCCTTCAGCTACGTCATTTGCTACGACCTAGCAAGGCGCCATTACCAGTTACTATTGATGCTGTAAAACAATTACCGTCAAGAGCGACGTTCACCATTTATGGATTAAAGTTAAATATTCCACCAACTACGTCAGTTTTTTCTAATTTACTTGTCCTGTTCCAGACCTCACGCCAGCCTGCGTGAGCTAAAACGCGTGCCTTTCGGCTTCCTCTAGTAGTACCGGGTTGGCTCTCTTGCCAACCCATAACAATGTGCACTCCTTACTGTCATTTCTTGTTAACAATATTAGCTTATTCCCAAGAATAAGTAGCTTTCACTCGGTTAATACTCGGCAGAAATCAAATGTGCATTTGGATCGGACTTCCGTAAGTTTTGTACAGAAAGGTGTGCAGTAGACAACTGCATCCATTTTCAATAAGCTATCACTCGAATTCAAAAATGTTAGCAGTAATATACGCTCTTTCAAATCGAAACTTAAGAGTACCCTCATGGGTCACTCCTTCTATCCTGTCGAGGAGTTCCTTGAGAAATTAAGCTGATTCTTGTTTATTGTTGACAGCGTTTACTTAAACTCATGGACTGACTTTTTTGAGGTTCATAAATATTTATTTTTATCTGTTATTACTTTTATGTTGTAATTTCATGTACTGACACGTTCCACGACATTGGAGATTTGCTCCTCAATTTGGTCCTATGGAACTTGACATGTAAGTAAATAAAAAAATAAAGACCAATTTTTCGACAAGGCCAAAAGCAATTCGCTACAACTCAACCACGTAAGTGCCATAGAATAATTGTGCCATTGCAGTCATATGGTTAACTAATTCTTGTTCTCGTTCAGATGTAAAAACGGGTTTTCTCGTCTTGGAAGGTTTAATATCTGAATTTGATTTTAATCGATGATAAAGTGTAAATTGTAGTATGTTCGGCTCCTTCAACACGCTGTTCAGTCCTGTCCCTGACCTCACTAAACTCAATGCCTTTTTTCTTCAATCCCTTTAGACGTCTCTGATTTTGTTTTTCATGTCTTGGCCATCTTAAATTAGATGTAAGACCTTACTTACGCGTAAACAATTTTTTTCTTAAGTTTAGAGCATGGGAAAAATATCAGATCCCTGTCAACATTGCCCCATGTTCGTATGTGGATATTGCCGCAATCAGACATCATGGCGGATTCCAGACTTCAGTGGCTCCGCTAACATTCGAAAAGATACAAATCACATGCTACAAGATGTACTAGAAAACATCTTATCTACCTGCGTTATAGTAATTAGCGCTATAAAAGTATAAGCCTTAACGAAAAGTAACGTCAAAATTCAATAACGCTTAATTTTTAGTGCCACAATAAGACTGTCGTTTACATTAACTCATTGCTTCTGCGCTCTACTTCTGGCATCGTCCGCTATGCTGCAGCACTGTCCACTGTCTTCTGACCACAGCGCTACTCTACTGAGAATACGACGGTGTCGGTATTGCCTGGTATGCCGGTATTCCCCCAGTCTCCACTAATGCAACGATAGAGCGGTTATAATTAAAGTGCAGCTGCTCATGTAATGGTATGACATCCATACTGTCATTTGAAAAGCAAGAACGTGAGTGAACAGCATAGCTATCGAGAACAGAGACAGTGCGCTCTTAGGGCAAATGTTTTATGCAAACGGTAGCAATTACAGTGTTTAAGGCCTCACCAGCACGCGAAAGCAATAATATAATTTTTTCTTGCTGACATAGACATGATATGAAGCGCTATCCATAAATAATATGTAGTTGCGCTGAAAAACCAGCAAATGCTTTAATATTGTACTTCAGCTCTGAGTCCTCTCGCGCTACTGAGTGGTGAGATAATCTGTTTGTGTACGGACGTATTTTGTCATTGGTCCGTAACTCCAGACTTTTTGTTACATACTGAACACGTGCTGATTTAAAGAGGCGCGTTCACGTCCTCATTTATATTAATATTTATATGTAAGTCTCTATTCATAATTTATGTGATTTCTAGGATATATATTTTATTAATCTCTACGTCTTTTATTCATTTTAGTAGTTTTAACAATGATGTAAGCGACTACGACATGGCAGAAGTTTGCGTGCAATCTGATGGAAAATTATAGAGTCCTAGCATAAAAGAACCCTAAGTCAATTTTCACGGCACTTTTACTGCAACATGTTCCATATTTCACACGGTAATACAAACATGCTTAGCAAATGCACGACCTCAGCCACCGATGCCATTGTTCGCACCCCAGACAATGTGTGAGGAAATAATATTGTTTAATCTTAATACTTTGAAATATTTTTGATTATCTGATCTGTTTTCTCATCCTCACACGCAGAAACAATATTATTATTGAAACTTCCTGGCAGATTAAAACTGTGTGCCGGACCGAGACTCGAACGCGGAACCTTTGCCTTTCGCGGGCAAGTGCTCTACCAACTGAGCTACCCAAGCACGACTCACGCCCCGCGAAAGGCAAAGGTCCCGAGTTCGAGTCTCGGTCCGGCACACAGTTTTAATCTGCCAAGAAGTTTCATATCAGCGCACACTCCGCTGCAGAGTGAAAATCTCATTCTAGAAACATCCCCCAGGCTGTGGCTAAGCCATGTCTCTGCAGTATCCTTTCTTTCAGGAGTGCTAGTTCTGCAGGGTACGCAGGAGAGCTTCTGTAAAGTTTGGAAGGTAGGAGACAGTAAAGCTGTGAGGACGGGGCGTGAGTCGTGCTTGGGTAGCTCAGTTGGTAGAGCACTTGCCCGCGAAAGGCAGAGGTGCCGAGTTCGAGTCTCGACCCGGCACACAGTTTAAATCTGTCAGGAAGTTTCATATCAGCGCACATTCCACTGCAGAGTGAAAATCTCATTTGGGAATATTATTATTATTTATATTATTTATAAGTGCTGTATTGAGAGGGTGTCGCTCACTGAAAGGTCAGAGGAGACGTCCGATGCCATTAAATGGTTTAAAGAACGGGACGATGACATTGGGAAGCACGAGTGAGCTGGAAGAGGAAGGTGTCCTACCTTGACGGAACTCTCGACAAGGTTGCTATCGTTGTAACTCACCGTGCAGCACGTCAGTGCAGTGTCACGAGGATTGTCCATCCCATGGTCAACAGTGCTGGAAGTTTTGTGATGTGTACCAACACTGGTAGCTGTACAAGACCCAAACGGCGCACAGAAACTCCATGATCCACAGCAACATTCTGCAGTTGCTCTCCAGTTTCTCCCACAGGTCGTAAATAACTTGTGACCGGCCAATATTCATCGAGTGACGAGGCAAATTTTACACTACAGTGATGCTAAATTTGAAATACTGTTAAACCGCTTGTTGGACAAGAAGAGCCATTGCACTCGCTGTATGTGACAGACTGAGTGGTGTGGACTCAGAGGCAACTTTTTTTCTCGATACATTCTTCTTTGAAGAGAGTACACCCAGAAGGCCTGCCACGTTGCAGAGACGCCCTTGTACAGGAAGTGATTCCCGCTTTGGAAGACAGCAGTTGTGCGGAAACCACTGGTTTCATGCAAGATGGTTAATAATCGCTTTGGAAGAGAGCAGCTGTGTGGAAACCACTGTTTTCATGCAAGATGGTTAATAATGATAATAATACCAATATTATGCCTGTCACACTTGTTCGATCTTTCATGCCCACGTAGGTTTCCTAACCCATTACATATGGAAACTTATCTATACATCCTTCATACATTTGAAGCGCCAAATTTGCACCTGGTGGCCAAAATTAGAACTAATTTTTTCTCAGCGTAACTCAGTTCCATATTAATTCATTAGCATATCCAAACAAGTTTCTCTGCCATACGACAATTACAGCCCATCATGGACCTCAGTGAGTAGTTGCATTTCAATTATAATCACCAGGTACAAATACCTACTACTGGAAAAAACATAAAATACACAAACACATAGATATCAATAAATACAGGATGTGTCTAGGTACTAATAAAAGTGCCGAGTACAGGACAACTGAACAACCAAATAATCCTGATGAACACACGTCCGGAAAGTAATTGTTTCCCTGATATAACGTATGGAGAAGTGCAGTCACGCCAACGTTACATCACTATTAATGTCTAAGACTGCGTTGATTTCGAAACATCGCAAGAGAGACAGTAATTAAGAAAGTGATAAACTGTCCTCAATTGATTTTATTATCATTCAAGATATCTGAGTATTGGTAAAAGGCTTTTCGACAATAAGTGTATCGGCCTGAGTCACCAGGGCGATGCCCACCCAGGTCCACAGGAGACTTGAACGCATTGGATTTTCTTGCTTGTGGATATTTACAAAGGCTGTGTATTGCAGCCCTTTGATATTGTCGATGAACTCTGGAAACGAACTTTGGATGGTTGTCTACATATTCGTAACAAACCTGTGATGTTTGAACGTGGACGGATATCGATGGTGAGACGTATTGAAATCCTTTCTTCACATGGTCGATGGCCATGAACGCCTGTTTTAAGGGGTTTGTACTCCAGAGCTTATCTGCAATCTCGATCCTCGAGGACTCTGCTGTAAGGTGTTCGTGTACTCAGTCGTAACATGTCGTACTGGCGAAACCATTCTTTCCTGGAGGTATACGAGGTCTGATAAAAAAATTCCAGAACTCTGTCCACAAAATTTTTCTATGCTTACCTTTCACTTATTGTGCATGATCTCGTTCGAAATACTCTCCTCCACTGATACACCGCTTCCAACACCGTCTCCACTTCAGGAAGCAGTCGTGGTACGCTAAAAACTGGATCGCGCGAAGCGCCGTCTGCGAATATTCTTTTATCTCGTCTATCGTCGTAAATCTTCGTCTTCAACGGGGTTTTCAGCTTCGGAAATAAACAGAAGCCCTCGGAAATAAACAGAAGTCCGCAGGGACCAGGTATGGAGAGAACGAAGGGCGACGCATCACAGTGATTTCGACTTTTTGTGCAATAGTCACGCACGAACAGGGATGAATGTGCGGGTGCGTTATCGTGATGTAAGGGTCATGGATTGTCCCGCCATATTTCAGGCCGTTTCCTTCTGACATTTTCTCGCAGGCGTTGCAACACGTCCCGATACTATCGTCGATTAACAGGTTGTCCCAGTAGAACGAATTCATGATGAACTAATCTTTCAAAGTCATAGAAAACTATTAGCATGGCTTTGACACTTGACCCGACCTGGTGGGCTTTTTTTGGTCTTGGAGGACCTTCCCTGACCCATTGTGAAGATTGGACCTTGGTCTCAGCATCGTAACTGTAGACACACATCTCATCACCAACTATGATTCTATTAAGGAACATCTCGTTCTCATTTACGCGCTTCAAAACCTCTTCTCAGATGACAAGGCGAAGGTCTTTCTGGTCTCTCACTCATGAACCGTGTGACGAACCTGGCCGTAAGAGGGCGCATTCGAAGATGTTGTGTCAGGGTTTGATGGTATGATCCAACTGATGTTACATTCTTCTGCAATCTCTCTTCGATTGGAATGCACAATGCCGTTGACTTTCCTGACATGAGCGTCGTCGGTAGGTGTCAATGTGCGTCCTGAAGGAGGGTCATCTATAACTTCCGTCAAACCATTTTTATACCGTGTGAACCATTCATAACACCGAGTACGACTTAAAGCACTAGTCACTGTAGGCTTCCTGCAACATTCTCTGCGTCTCTGTAAAGATTTCCTTGCGTTTCACGCAAAATTTAATGCAGACGCATTGCTTTCCCAACTCTGTCATCTCGAAATTGGCCAACTGTGCAATACAACATTCTACTCAATACGGCACTGAACAATGACTAACAGACGTAGAACAATGAAATTTCCAGCAGTTAACACATTAAACACGAGCGAGTGCAGGGATGCTAATCGGATTTCGCTCCAACACACTGTGAGGTGTGGGTTTGATCTGTGATTCTGTTATTCTGCGCAACGGATTAATCTGAGATGTACCCTTTACCCTGTGGCTCCTGCAAGATGCAATTTCCACCCCCACACTACTACAGAAGTCAGACAGACGCTCATAACGTTCTAAAGAGAAATGCCTGAAAAACTTTCAGCAATAAATATCTTGGAAATTACACAAAAATTCACAAAATTTCTTACGTTACTAGTGGGATACTTGGGTACTGGAGTAGTGATAGTTCGTGTAAGAAAAACGTGAAACTAACGAAAGCTATTATTTATTTTGCAAAAATCCTGAGAAATCACAATGACACTTTTAGTTATGAATTGAACAAGTTATATGCTGGTTCTTTTCGGAATGTGAAGTTACCTTTCAAGGATAGGATTTGCTAATGAAATTTCTACACAAAGTTTAAGATGCTTGCTGCCTTGGCAGAATGGCTGAGAGGCGCGCCTACACAACTTGAATAATTATCCTTTAGAATGTTGTTAGGTACGGTCGAGGCTGTCACGTGTGAAATGCAGTGAAGTGTACTGTTGTGGAGGAAATATGGGGCTCGCAATAGCTGTAGCGCACAATACCATAAGCTGCGATGACTGCTGTCTGCGCCGCTCGCTGCTGACAAATAAGATAACTCTCGTTCTATCTGGATTGACCTTCGCCAATCAAACTCTCCCTATGCCTTGATGAAGTCAAGGATTCCTATTCGCCCCTTGTCCAACTATTGGTGTGGTACACCGGTCAGATAACCAGTCCACCGTGATGCCACTCAAAATTCGCTCGCAGGCATTTAACTATAACTCTGTCCGTTCACACCACACAATAAGTGTATCGGCCAACACAGTGAACAACGCTTAGTCGCAAGGACTCAATATAGAGTCGCCCTTTGATTCGCTCTCAACAGAGGTGCTCTCCCAGTGAAGTACTGAGTAGAGACTTGTTCCTCGCTCTTTCGAGTCCACGTACGAGCGCGCACACTCTCGTTACGTGTTCTCGCTCCAAGAGCGACATTGGAACCGCGCCTCTCCACCAGCTCAAGGCGTCATAAATATTGTCTGCCAATGAGCATTGCTCTTCTAAAATGGGAGAATGACGTTTCGTTTAAGGCAACCAATCGGGAAACCTGTAGCTTTGGCGTTTGGCGTTTGCTGTCTCCCTGTGAAAATCTCTGAAACTGCGTGCTATGTATAAAGAATGCGTAGGCTGGCCGCTCCCACACAATGTAGCGGAATTTGCTTTTAAGCTGAACACGGGGCCGTTCCCCCTTTTCACTCGGGCCCATGCTGTCCGCTATGAGCGGTCACCGGCCGACATGGGTTGGGTCGTCCTCTGAAGGGGCTGGCGTCCCAGTGTGTGGTCTCTCTCCCGAACTAAAAGCCTCTGTGACCATCGCATCTGGAATGTATGTGTGCACGCCAGCCTCGAGTATTTCAACCACGGTGCGCTCACTTGTCAATTGAATATCGTTTACATGAATTCATAGAACATTGACTTTGTCTTATCGAGTTTGGGTTCGAATGAAGCGTCTTGATGTGCGGAACATGATTGTGAGGTCGGAACATGTAAGCAGTGAAGGTCAGGAGACCACGATGTCTTACAACACCACTGGCCCGAAATTACGAATGTTCTGGAATTTTTTGAACAGACTTTGCATTTATTAGAATTATTTACACGTTTCACTGCTCTCTACTCGCCACTTTCATTTGTACCGATGATAGTGTAATATAATAAAACGATGTAAAACATAACATCGTGTATAAGTGATTCAGTAAATTTACTAACTACCTCGAAATAAAATATAAAATGACATTGTAAAATGTTTCACCGTACAGTTTTCAACACTTGCAGCCTCGATCGTAGATGCCCTGGAACACCTTGGCAACAGCTTCAACGACAGTGCTGCTCAAAATCGCCATTGTGTCAATGAAACATCCTCAAAATGCTTCCCCTCGTGCGAAGATTTGTGTCTGTGGAAGAACTTGAAGTCAAGAGGTGCCAAATCAGGCGAACGTGTGGAATATCCAAAGATTGTTGTCAGCTATGTCGTCCCTCTTTAGGTCGAAGACTTACGAGCTACAACGCGGATTAGTGTTCGAAAGCGATGACAGTAAAATACACACGAACCATCGTAGATCTCGTGTACTTGGAACGTATTGTTGACAACTGCTACAAAAAAAAAAAAAAAATGCTGTTAGTACAGGAAATGTCATCTTATGCAATTCGATATTTGTTTACGTTACAGCGCCAATTGTTTCTCGTGGAAAAAATTCGGTCCCAGAACTTGCTACACCCACGGGGAATAATCACAGGAGTAGAGCAATTCGCATTACATACGTAATAATCTAATAATACGATTACGTGTTGTATCTGCAACTGGCCGTGTGTGTCGTGCAGTAAACTTTATGAAGCTTACTGAGAAAAGATTTTATAGTGCTCCTTTCAGTAATTAGGTCCACGTGAAACAATCTTTTTGTCGTGAAAGTTCACATTTATTAGTCACAATCGAGAAAATAAAGGTGTCACTGATCACTGGTTTTTGACGATAATACATGCATTTAAGAAGTACTTCCAATCACAGAGTCAGATGTTTTCTTGAAGATTAAATGCAGTGCTCTCCGTACACCTGTGCCATTCTTCGATGGGTTTCCGTTCCTGAGTGCACCTTACACGACTAGGTAAAAGTAAGAAATCTCCCAGAACCTCCATCATATACGCCCAAAGACTTTTAACGGTGAGGGATTGATCCAGCTTGCCACATTATTGTGCAGCGATGACAACTGGACTGCAGAATTCGTAGCTCTGTGGTTGCCTGTGACGCTGTGGTACACCCCACAAAATTTGAGAAGGTCTCAATACCTGAAGACGACATGTTTTTGTCCTAGAAATTTCACACTTTTCCCCTCTCTTCCAGCGCAGGAAATAATATTTTCTTTTTTACAACTGATGTTTTTAGCTTCACAGATCAAGCACAGACGTACACCCTTACAACATAGCATCAGAGTGTTGTACACAGTCCACAACAGTACCAGTGCCCTGTAAGGCTTATTTCACATCAACCCGACACGTGACATACCGCCTCTTCACACGTAGCCGGCAACCACAAGGCATGCCGTGCCGCCCTTCCGTGTCCTTTGCATATTCAGTTGACCTCGTCTACAAATGGAGCACGACCAGCTACTAGCGTGGTATCTCTTGTACAGACGTTTGAAAAACAGAAGAAGAAGAAGCGTGCTCTGGGTCCATCCACTCAATATGAGAAGAGACGAAGTGGGTGCATTATTTGTTCTTTATGAGGAATTAAGGGGAGATGAAGATAAGATTTGTAATTATTTTCGGATGAGTTTACGAACTTTTGACGATCTACATGCGCTAATGAAGAGTTCCATTCAACGCCTTAACACATCCTTCCAAGAATGTATCCAGCCTATGCAAATGTTGGCAATTACAATCATGTGAGTGGGAAAGAAAACAATAGCTAAAATTTTTAAAAAAATATTATCCTAAAGGATGTACATTTTTGTTATCACGATAAAAAATTAAAACATTGATGAAACATTTCCACATTCAGTAAAATAGTCAGATGTGTGTGCCAAGCTATTTGGTCTCTGCGTTATGAATGTATGCCTCTACCCACCAAAGACGACTTTGAAAACATTGCTGGAAAATTTGAGCAAAGAGCAAATTTTCCTCACTGCATTGGAGCCGTAGATGGAAGGTACATTCGTATCGTCCATTCATGATCCATGTAACTCAGTGTACTAGAATTATGGTTCAAATGGCACTGAGCACTATGCGACTTAACTTCTGAGGTCATCAGTCGCCTAGAACTTAGGACTAATTAAACCTAACTAACCTAAGGACATCACACACATCCATGCCCGAGGCAGGATTCGAACCTGCGGCCGTAGCGGTCACGCGGTTCCAGACTGAAGCGCCTTTAACCGCACGGCCACACCGGCCGGCGTACTAGAATTACAAAGGACATTCATCTACAGTGTTAATGGCTGTGGCTGACTCTGACTATAGATTTATCTACGTAGATATCGGCAGTTATGGCAAAGAGAGTGGTTCTACTATATTTCAAGAATGTTCTTTGTGGAAATCACTGATGGAAAAAAACTGGAAATTCCTGAAGACAGGTAGTACAGTAAGTCCAAAGGTACCTTATTTTTTTAATGATGATGAAGCGTTTGGACTGCATCAAGACCTTGTACGAGCATACTCTGGGGACCAATTAACAGTTGCTAAAAGAGTGTTCAATTATCGCCTGTCAAGAGGCCGGAGGTACGTAGAATTTTCGTTTGGCATACTGACTAACAAATGGAGGATTTTCCACAGAGCTATAAATTTGAAACCCGATTTTGGTCTTGACATTGTGAAGGCGTGTGTTGTTTTGCACTATACCATGATTAAAAAAGAAGACTACAGCCCCGAGGATACTCTGTCCATAACTGGACTTGAAAGTATTACAAAAAGTGAATGTGTACATGGGGGAATTTCTGCCAGTAACGTACGAAAAATGATGACGGATTATTTTATGGTACCTGAGCGATCTCTGAAATGACAATTATCTAAAATTTAATGTGTCACTGATGTAAAAATTGTTTTTGTATTTAAGTAAAAAATAAAGATTTGTACTTACCATAGTCGTCTCTGTCTTTGTCATACATTCAAAAATGGTTCAAATGGCTCTGAGCACTATGCGACTTAACTTCTGAGGTCATCAGTCGCCTAGAACTTAGAACTAATTAAACCTAACTAACCTAAGGACATCACACACATCCATGCCCGAGGCAGGATTCGAACCTGCGACCGTAGCGCCCGCGCGGTTCCAGACTGTAGAGCCTAGAACCGCTCGGCCACTCCGGCCGGCGTCACACATTCATTCAAAGCCTTCGTTCGGTGCTTTGCAAACTTCGATCCATGCATTCCTTCAAAACTGGTCGTTCCTGAACTAATGTTATAAAGATTTCGGTATCAATTTCCGCCATGACAGTAGACTAGAAATGTCAACATCAGATTGAATCACCAACAAAGCAAAACACAGCTGCCCGGCACACGATAGTTGTCGAGTAGATGTGTAGCGCTCTGCTGTCCTGCATGCCCCATCACCTGCGCCAGTATTTCTGCACGACATCGACAACGGGCTGACACTGGGGGTCACTGCCATACCACAGCTCCGAGCCGGCAGTCGGCTGTCGTTTAGCCGTCCACGTTGTCGGTCGGCCTGGTGTGAAACGTCCCTTAAGCGCCTCATCCTCACAACCGACTAGCCGGTGCCGGCTGCCGGGTAGATTGTAAGTAGGCTGTTTAGGTTTTTTTATTGGTAACGCCACGTAGCGCTCTGTATGAAAATCACTGGCTGTGCTGTGTGCAGTCTGTGGCTAGTTTGCATTGTTGTCTGCCACTGTAGTGTCGGGCAGCTGGATGTTAACAGCACGTAGCGTTGCGCAGTTGGAGGTGAGCCGCCAGCAGTGATGGATGTGGGGAGAGAGATGGTGGAGTTCTGATATTTGTAAGACTGGATGTCATTAACTGCTATATATATTATGACTATTAAGGTAAATACATTGTTTGTTCTCTATTAAAATCTTTCATTTGCTAACCATGCCTATCAGTAGTTAGTGCCTTCCGTAGTTTGAATCTTTTATTTAGCTGGCAGTAGTGGCGCTTGCTGTATTGCAGTAGTTCGAGTAACGAAGATTTTTGTGAGGTAAGTGATTTGTGAAAGGTATAGGTTAATGTTAGTCAGGGCCATTCTTTTGTAGGTATTATTGAAAGTCAGATTGCGTTGCGCTAAAAAATATTGTGTGGTAGTAATTTTTTTAAGGGGACGTTTCATATGTCGACCCTTAGTCGAGGATACCTCACTGGAATCTTCAGATTTTTTCTTGTAGTTTGTGTAATTAGCGTAGCTTTTGTTTATTGCTAGCGCGTAATTGTAGAGAGAATTTCCTTTGTAGTTGTAGTTTTTCATTCTTGTACAGTAAAACAGTTGTGGCATGCATGTAGATTTGCACCAAGTATTTTGCAGCTGCGCTTGCAATTAACGAGATATCACTTTCAATGCTATGTTAATGTGTGTTCTTACTGTGCTCTTCAAATTGTGCTTTTCTGTGTTGTCGTGTGAAATATTGTGACAATAATGGCGTGTGAAAAACGTAATACTAGGCTCCAAAGTAAACTGAGAAATGACAGTGAAGACGAAAGAAGTCTGTTAGTGCCACCGAGTAATGAATTAACTAATGTTCAAAGTAGTAATTTGGTAATTGTGCATAGGGAAATGGAGCGGGCGGCAAACAATGGTGTGGACAGTGAAACAATTAGTGAACAGGGAAGCATTATCGATCGATCGGTCGGCAACAGCCCGCCTCAGAAATCGGAAATGACAGGACACAATTTTGCAACTACTGCAGATTCAGGTTTTGGGTCCTCACCGTTTTCTCAAATAAGTCAAGACACTTTTTCTGCTTGTCAAAATGTGAATGTTGCCGGTGCAACTTCACCGCCGAAAAGCACTGAGGAACATGTTTCAGACACCAGTGCATTGTTATTACAGTTATGCAACAAATGGGACAAAGGCTACAAAAGTTAGACACAATGGAACAAAATCTTCAAAAGTTAGACACAATGGAACAAAATCTTCAAAGGTTAGACACAATGGAACAAAATCTTTAAAAGTTAGACACCACACTTGAACAAACACGTGAAGATTTAACTACTGAGTTACATAACATCGAATCGAAATGTCAAAAAGTCTGTAATGACTTAAAAACACAAATTTGTGAGCATTTCCAACTTATTTTTTCGCGTCATGGAAATGCATTACAGAATCACGAAGCAGCCATAAAGGAACCGCAAACTATAGTTCATGAAAATCACGACACCTTGCAAGCTAAAATTGACTCAGTTGCATCTACCGATTCGGTTACGCAACTTGCAAAAACTCAGGAAAACTTAAAGGACACAGTAGATACTCTAAAAATTTGTTCAGAAAGACACATGGAGGAAATTAGTTTATTATCAGAGAAAGTAGTTGAACTTTCGGATCAGCTAAATAATTTATCTACGAAGGTAGATGATAATCTGAATGACACAAAACCGGTAGTCTTTAATGACACAGAAGAGTGCGAACAAATTAGGAAATTCAAACAAAATCAGAATCAAATTAATACGCAACACCAAAGAGAAATCCGGGAAGTACAAGATCAGTTGACACAGATAATACAGGAATTACATATTTTAGAGGCCACTCGCACTCCAATACGGGAAGAGGGACATAGAAATACGGAACAGCCACAAAATAATAACTCAGGGCACTTCGGAAATTATTAAAGAAATTGGGAAGGTACACCGAATTTTGAAATGGAACCGCCGAAACGACGTAACAATGACCGATATGCAACTCGCCGACATGATGATTTTGACTATAAGCTGTTCATTACTACACGTAATTTTTAAAACATTTAAGAATTCTGGCAACAACATTCATCCACAAGCGTGGCTCCATCAATTCTCTCATTGTTTTCCTCCAAACTGGTCATTAGAGCACAGATTAGAATTTATGTGTGGCTATTTAGAGAATGAACCAGCTATAAGAATGTGATCGGTCATTCACGATTGTCACAGTGAAGGAGAATTTTACCATGCCTTCTCTCAGCATATTGGTCTCAAGCTACACAAGACCGAGTAAAACATAGCATCATAATGATGAAACATTTCGAACAACCTGAATTTTCCAGTCTTGTGAAATATTTTGAAGACATGTTGCACAAGAATCAGTACCTGTCAAACCCATACAGCCCCTCAGAACTCATCCGCATTTGCTTAATCAAATTACCTGAACATTTACGACATATTATTTTGGCAGGACGTTGCAAAGACGACACTGAAGCTTTTCAGGGACTCTTACAAGAATTAGAAATTGACACTGACAAACGCGGAACGCGAAAACAGGAACACAACAATTACAGGTCACATCCGTCGCAATTTCCGCGATGAAAGAAATAATAACTGGACACGACAAGGCTATTCTCACAACACAAATCGTGACTAAAACAGACACCACCCGTATGACAACCGTTGGCAGAGTAGTAATAATTACAGGGAAAGATCACCTCTCCGCGGTAGTGACTATCACAGAGACAATCAGAGAAACAGACGATTTGGGAACCAAAATAATTATTATCAAGGGCGGCATAATAACTGTAGACGCAACAGTCCAGTGCCCAGTTACGATTCAGGGAGAAATTCTCCACCACATGACCGACAAGAAAGAAACTATGGAATCTACCGACATGACGACAGACGATATGATCGTAACGACAGAGCTGAATTGCATCAGAACTGGCGGGATTCAAACAGAGCAGGGCCCTCTCGACAAGGTGAATTTGTGGAAGTTAGGTCTCCAAATCCCAATAACGACACGCGCCAACAAAGACACAATAGGCAATGACTCATACCGCATGCAGCCACAAAACGTATTTATGAAACTGACGACGCAGCTGCCGTAGCTAGTAATTACGTAAAAATGGAAGACATTAGGGACATCTTACTCCAGGAGCACGAAGTATAAAACATAACAACATTGCATATCCTGTGATTCACATTACAGTAAATGACGTAAAATTTACGGCAGTACTTGACTCTGACAGTCCCATTTCAGTAATTAGTGAAACAGCCTTTAGCAAATGCAACAAATCGAACGATTGTCCCACACTTCCGTTACGTAAGATTAAATTACAAGGTGCAATCTTTGGAAAAAGTGTAGATGTACACCAACAAACCAACTTAGAATTCTTTTGTCAAAGCCACAGCTTCTCTATGAACTTTCTTATTGTTCCATTATTGTCGACGGAAATTATATTAAGAGTAGACTTTTTTAATGAATACAAAGCACTCTTAAACTTTCCCGATGCTGAAATAAGTGTAGAGAAAGAAGGTAAGTCAATAGCTTTGAAATTTGAAGATTGGCTCTCAAACCATAACGAAGAAATTAATCGGCTTTACCTCCTGTTAGACAACAGTATGGAATTTTCGACGGAACTTGACACTAACAATCACTCTGCAAGTACTGACAGGGATGATATCGATGGCGCATTTGATACTAATGAGTTAATTCAGAATAAAATTCAAACAATTGAGAATTGTAATGACACTGATAGGCAAGACCTTTTTGAGATTTAACAAGCACATTCCACAGTTTTTACTCACAAAACAGGAACAATCAAGGGACTTCAATACCAATTTCGTGATCGTGAGCATACTAAATTTTGTGTTAGACCATACGTAATTCCGGCACATTATAGGGACCGTGTTAGAACAGAAATACAATCAATGCTTGACGAAGGCATTATTGAGCCTGCAGTAAGCTCATACAACAATCCATTACATGTTGTTGAGAAGAAAAATGGATCGATCAGACTTCTCTTAGATTCGAGACAAATCAATACTATCATCATTCTTCTATTGATCTCAGATCCAGCTTTTATCAGATCGAACTTCATCCAGAATGTAGAAAATACACAGCATTCCTTTGTTTCGGCGTTTGTTATCACTTTCGGAAACTTCCTTTTGGTTTGAAAATTTCTTCGGCAGCATTCATTCGCGGACTAAATTCCATATTACCTGAGTTCTTAAAACGTCACATCACCTGATACGTTGACGATATTCTGATAGCAGAAGCCTCATGGGAACAACATAATCGCATCCTCAACAGTTTTTTACGTATTTTTGCAGAATCTGGAATTACAGTTAACTTGGAAAAGTCTGAATTCGGTAGGACAAAGGTAAAGTTTTTGGGACATATTATTTCTTCTGAAGGCATTCAGCCGGATCCTGAAAAGTTAGAAGCAATCAGAGCCATTCCAGTTCCATCCACAAAAAAACAAGTCCGCAGTTTTCTAGGTTCGTAAATTTTTACCGTCGTTTTCTGAATATGCCAATTCTAGTTACACCAAAACTTTGTTCTCTCACTGGAAAAAATACTATTTGGAACTGGGACGAACAATCACAGTTGGAATTCAATTCTTTGAAAGAAGCGTTACTTAACGCGCCAATACTAGCTCATCCAGATCTGTCACAAGATTTCTGCCTTAGCACGGATTCTTCTAAAGTCGGTCTTGGTGCCCATTTATTTCAAGAAGCCACAGAAAATGACACTACTGTCCAGAAAACCATTGCTTTTGCTAGCCAAGTGCTAACAAAATCCGAAAAAAATTATCCCGTTACTGAATTAGAAGCTTTAGCTATCGTTGGGGCATTTAACAAATTCCGTTTCTTTCTTTCTGGTAAGCACATAAAAGTATACAGTGATCATCGTGCATTACAATTTCTTGTCTTCAAAATTAAATCATGACAGGTTACAACGTTGGGCATTGTTTTTGCAAGAATTCCACTTCACAATAGTCTACATTCCTCGCAAGGAGAACATTGTTGCGGACGCACTGTCACGCGCACCGGCTGGGCTTGAGAAAAGTAACACAGAAGGCAACCTCGAGAAAAATTTCAGCATTCTTTACATTCAGAAAGTCACCTTTGAAAACTTCATCACCACATCTTTAAAGGACATTGCTCATGAACAAGATAAAGATCCGATTTGGAAAGACATCAAAAGTAAATGGCATGAAAAGACACACACTCAGATTCGGCATTATTACCTGGTTAGAAACAACATACTCTTCAAACGCTGCACTGTTGATGACAAGCTGTGGGTACTTTGCATTCCAGACGATTTTGTTAATAAGCTCATTTGGTACATTCATTTCAGCTACGCACATTTTGGTCCACGAAAATGTTATCATATTCTTCGAACGACTTGTTATTTTAACAATATGGAAAAGAGAATTAGAAGAGTCTTGTCTATTTGTAAACTTTGTCAAAAGGCGAAACCATCTACTGTCTCACATTGTGCTCCGTTGTTTCCTATTATTCCTTCTAAATTAAAAGAATTTGCTGCTGTCGATCTCTTGGGACCCCTTGTCAGAACATCGAATGGATTTTCGTACGTTTTAGTCGCTGTTGAACTTACTTCAAAATTTGTTTCTTTCACTCCGTTACGTAAAGCCACTGGACCGTCTGTATCCAACGCCTTTGTTAAAAATTTCTTTCATGAAGATGGCCACGTTGCTAAAGTCATTTCAGATAACGGACCGCAATTCAGATCTGCTGTTTGGTCATGCATGCTTCGGAACCATAAAATCAAACCGGTTTTTATTTCATTGTATTCACCACATTGTAACCCGTCTCAATGGATTATGAAAGAAATCAATAAGCTTTGCAGAGTTTATTGTCACAGAAAGCATCAGCATTGGGACAGATATTTACACTTATTTCAAAATGTGCTGAATGAAATGCCTCATGACTCCATTGCTTCACCACCTACTCTTGTACTGAAGAATGAAAAACCACCGAACAGAATCAGAGAGCTTGTACCTTTCCCGAATACACGTAAACTTCGACACAAAGACATAATTGATTTGGCTATTAAAAATATAAAATCTGCAGCAGACAAAAGGAGAAAACTACATGGTAAAGCAAATGCAAAGAAATTATATATTGGTCAGAAAGTTCTCATTAAAGCTCATTCATTGTCACATAAGAAGAAACACTTGAGTCACAAATTCTTTCTAGTTTACAATGGACCTTACAGAATCCGACGTATACCACATGATAATTGTGTTGAAGCTGAAACTTTGCGTACTAGGAAGAGTAAAGTTTTACACCACATTTCACATGTAAAACCGTTTATTGAAAGATAATCTGCTTTTTAACTTTGTCTTTGCCATATAACTTTTCAATTTACATTACCAGTATGCTTTGTCAGACTTAGAATCTATTAACATGTAACAATGTTTGAAGTTAAATATCCAGTCAAGAACCAAGAGAACTTATTTAAACAGAAATTATGAATGCATTGTTATAGTGAACAGATGACACAGTGTTGTTATTTGTACATTCTTGCTTGTTAGTTGCACGATCACGTAACGACTATAAGGCTCACATACTTAGAACATATACCAGCACTGCTAATGAGATTTTCATGCAACATTTTGGTTTACTTGAAAAGACATTCTTTATTTGAAGTACTTTCTGTGGGATTAAAGATGACTTAGCATTTGGTTTCTTTGACAGCTACACAATTATATCACAACGCTACTAATGTGTGACACAATTTACATTGTTGCTTTTGTGCTGTATCTGCTTTATATCTGCACAGTTTTTCTGAATTCTTCTGGAAAGTAAAACATGTTTAATAGAAACTTTGTGGTATAGCTACAATAAGACAGCCTTTTTTTTTGTAGCACGACAATAAGTTACAGTGTAGTAGTTTCTTGATCACGGTACTGTACGTAATAAATACGATATCTATACTCAAAGCATTTCACTTTTGTTTATCATGAGGTTAGTACATTGGCTTCTGCAGAACTTAGCTTTCGTAGGACAATAACTACGACACTTCCACAGAGATTATCTTACAGCAAGACGCACATTTAGCGCTACAGGACACGTATTCAAGTGATTAATTTTGTACTTAAATCATTTATTTTTAAAGAAATTGAAGCACAATGATACAAAGGTTTTCCGTGATACATTTCATTCCATTGCTGTAATCTGTAACACCTGAGGGTATAATTACATTAATCCTCAGGGGGGTATACGCTTACTTTGTGTACCATGTGTTTGGCAAGCACAAGGAGCCCTAGCTAATATGGTATTTGCTTATACAACTTTACACATCGGTACCATATTTCTGTAACACAGAATTACACAGCTCTCTGATCATTTAACTGAGAGAAACAAACATTTTTTTTACTACATCGGTGACAGATGTTTACGTAATAACACAGTTGGATAACTTCACACTTATGAAATTGTATTTTGTCTGTACTTTGTGAACTGTTAGAATTTTTTTTCGGAACCATTGTGATACTATGAGAGCTTTGAATGATGTATTTGGTAAGGGAGCATGATTTTAAAGTACGTTTGAGGTAGATGACACTATTGAAATGAGCAGAGAATTTTTTCGTAGGTTTTGACATTATTGCAGAAAGCTACGACGTTTTTGAGATTTGACTGAGGTGTTAAATGATGTTATTTTACGACGACGATGTGTATTATGCTGTTGAGGTACGTTTATGATCAATAAGATGATGCTACCATTTATGAGGAATGTGATTACGTGTTTATATGTATATAAATAATGAATAAAAGTTAGGGACTCTGGTTTGTGAAAAAGGGATGTTGGAAACCAAGAATCGTACTTTAAGAGTTATGAAATGTGTGTAAATGCGTGAATGTATCACAATGCCGGCGAAAATTTTTTGGACACTGTTATATTTATAGGATTTTGTTTCTAAACATTTGTAACGCAATTTCTCGCCCTGTGAAATTTTTATATGAGACTGTCACTGTAGTGGAAACTGCTGCCGTAAATATTTCGTTAAGAAAGGTAAGTGACCTTGAAGTAATGCGTTTTGGGCGCCCAGCTGAGAGATAGTCGTCTGACAAAAAAAAGCCATTAGGTGAAAAATAAAGAGGCCATTATCCTCGCTATTGACATTCCTTTGTAGAAAGCATCGCAAATACGACACGCTCATTACTTGGAAAGATACTTACATCTGCACCCCTGATTATGACAAGCGTCTTTCTACAAGAGTAGAGAGAATTTCTACTAACTTACGAAATGCCACATAGCTGTTGAATGATGTTTTTATGCTTTGGTTTGCGTAATTACTTATTTCATTTGATATCTGTTTTCCAGCTGTGTTGCAGCATTGGTTTTATAAAATAAACTTAAATGCATTTACTAATGTGAACACTTTTTGTCAACAGATCTATTAAATAATTATTTTATGATCCACATTCTTCGAAAAAGGAGCTCTTGGAATGGAAAGAACAATAAGAAGGGACTAATAACAGTAATTGCATATATAATTTTCTTTTCAAGTACTTCGTAATTTTTTGTAGAATTAGTTTTTGTGGTGCACCACTTTAATGACATAGATATTAAGATGTGAATAGACATTTCCCTTATCTGCATTGTTGTTTTTACTGTAATATTTTTCCGCTTGAGCTTTCTCATGTTTAGATATAAGTTATTGCATTTGCTGCTGCTGTTTGTCAGGCATAGTGCTACTAAATTTCACTTTGTATTACTCTGTTAAGCCAGTTTTACTACTGATTTATTTTTCTTGTTGCTGCACATTGGCTCATATGAGTTGTAATGTTGCATTTGCTTGGTAATTTAGATTTACTGTAGCTTGCTTTGACAATTTCCATTTTTTTTCATTGCTGTTTGTATTAATTGTTTTGTGCTGCTGCATTGCCTCGTCCTTTAGATTAGCATCTGAGCTCAGCAGATTTAAGTTAGCTTAAGAGGGGGTAGACTATATAAGAGAATGAGTTGTGATGCATTGGAAGAAATGCATTGAGAAGTTATACGAAAAAAGTACAGAAAGCAGGTATAGATAGGACTTTTTGGAAATAATGAAGAACGAAAGGAGAGCTCCGAGAAGTAAAGAAACTTTTGTTTGCAAAATACTGCAGTAAAACAAACCCTGTCCTTTCCTTGTGTTATCCCACTATGTGTTTGTGTACCCTTGGGTATTTGTGTTCTTCCTGTCTTTATGTGTTTCTGTGATGAGAGTTGCATTGTAGAATTTTTCTGATAATATGTTATTTACTTTGTAAAGATGTTTAGACATTATTTATTCTGTTTTGTTTTAATGCTCATGTTTGAAGTTGATGTTTCAAAAGTTATTCTGATCTTTTATGTATTTACTTATAATTCCTGTAACACTGATGTATATATTTCTATTCTTTTGTAAAGCCCCTATTACTACAAATGTTATCTGTATTGTTATGTTCTTTAATGATGTATTCTGTATCTTTGTAACTGTATTCTTATGTTATAAAATTGTAATGGACACCACTTTATCAACTTGTAAGTTACATTTCACTGCACACATTTCTGTTGGTCATAGTATATGGACAATATGTGAGAAGTAGGGACTGTTAGTGTTTGCACATGTGTTAATAATTCAGCAAGGGACTGGATAACAGCATTGCTGGTTCTAAGGACAATTCCAAAAACTTTGTGAGTGCACAAGTGGTGGCTATGGACTTGCTATATTATCCGCAAGACTCTTCAATGGTGATTGTGCACCTGCACAGTCACAACAGATGGCTGGCCATCTCTACAAGGACTACAGTGGGTCTGCATCTTTGATGACCCACCAATACCATTATTTCTACAAGGACTACAGAGGGTCTACACCTTTGCTGACTCACCCGTAACATTATTTCTACAAGGACTGCAGTGGGTCTGCACCTCTGGTGGCCCACCAATACCACAAACTCTACCAGTACTACAGTGGGTCTGCACCTCCGGTACCTCACCAATACCGTAATCTCAACCAGGACTACAGTGGGTCTACTGTGTGATGACCTACCTACCAATATTCTTCAAAACTTCGAATGACTGCTGTGGGTTTGCTCTGTTGTAGCCCATTACCTGTCTGCATGTCGAGAGTCAGCACTTTCTTTCCGTTGGAAGGACAAAACTACTTCTTCAAGACTGCATGGAAATCCACTACTTCCGTGTGCATTTTCTTTTACTGCTCAGACTTTGAGGAAAACACTGCAATTTTACTATGATGAATGATCAGGACTGTCTCTATGGACTGTGAGCAAATTTTAGCTTATGACCAACATTGCATCAATAAGTGTGTGCATTTGATATCTTTGTTATTGTAACTATGAAAAATTTTTTTCAAATCTGTATTGGCCACTGCCCAAAACAATTTGTAAAATTTTTTGTGGGGAGCATGGGGGCTATGTAAGTAGGCTGTTTAGGTTTTTTTATTGGTAACGCCACGTAGCGCTCTGTATGAAAATCACTGGCTGTGCTGTGTGCAGTCTGTGGCTAGTTTGCATTGTTGTCTGCCATTGTAGTGTTGGGCAGCTGGATGTTAACAGCGCGTAGCGTTGCGCAGTTGGAGGTGAGCTGCCAGCAGTGGTGGATGTGGGGAGAGAGATGGTGGAGTTTTGAAATTTGTAAGACTGGATGTCATGAACTGCTATGTATATTATGACTATTAAGGTAAATACATTGTTTTTTCTCTATTAAAATCTTTCATTTGCTAACTATGCCTATCAGTAGGGAGTGCCTTCCGTAGTTTGAATCTTTTATTTAGCTGGCAGTAGTGGCGCTCGCTGTATTGCAGTAGTTCGAGGAACGAAGATTTTTGTGAGGTAAGTGATTTGTGAAAGGTATAGGTTAATGTTAGTCAGGGCCATTCTTTTGTAGGGATTATTGAAAGTCAGATTGCGTTGCGCTAAAAAATATTGTGTGTCAGTAATTTTTGTAAGGGAACGTTTCAAGATGTGAAATAAGCCTAAGAGTGGAAATATGTCGGCAAGCCATCATGGGTCTTCTTCGTCCACAGACAAATAGGAAACTGCTGTTGTGGTACCGTTGGGCACAGAAAGGAGCGGGAGGCTGACCTCACGTGAAATGTGTACGGGTGACAGGCACATACACTGTTGTAATGTTCCATGTTGTGTTGGATACTGGCGTCAGAATTCGCGTGCCACTGTGTTCCATCGGTCCGCGTTTCCAGCTCGATAAAGGCTGTACGAGGAAGCGACAGACTAAAAATTGTTCACGCTACTTCCGCAAGTTTCTGTAAAGGTTTCCATCCATTTCGACTGCAGAACAGCGCCGAAAACGCCCCACAACAATAAATAGACGTTATTTCCCGTTTACTAATAAAATAATCAATATACTGATAGCTGCGGTCACAGTATATCATGTCGGGTTCTGTATTGTTAAATCTGTGGTATAGTTGACTAGTGGACAATCACTGCTGGAAATCCCTGAGAATTTCATAAATTACAAGACTAATATTAATAAAATACGTTTTTAAGTAATCTGTCTTGCAACTGGTTTAACAGGTACACAGGACGACACACGCTCGAGTACTGTGGTAACTGTGGAAATTTCGTATCTTTACCATTTTGGATTATAGAGCACAATGAACTTCAATCATTCCGAGTTCTCCCTTCCCCCAGCCTGATCCCCCGTAATTATTTGCAACAAGTCTCTTACAAAGCGTCATTACTCAAAGACACTGGGTTGGCGCAAAACTCCTTGCGTTTTTTTCTTTCAGTGAAAATTTTGCGTGAAAATTAAAATGTTTTGTCCGTGTGTTTTATGTTATTTGACAGAGAATTGTGTGCTCTACAACTTAGTGTATTTAGTTATTTATACTGATATACTTTCTGTTCTTTTCATATCATTAATTCGTTGCGTCAATTCGGCGCAAAACAACGCTTTCGACACCTCCTGTTTTTTGCTTTTAATCGAGGTGCCAGTACCACAGAAGGAGCTCTAGATATTTGTGAAGTCTACGACGAAGAAGCGATGCCTCTAAGGACGACTCAAAATTGGGCCAAGCGATCCAAAGACGGCAAGACCGAACTCAGATACATGCTTGATGCATCACCAGTTGCCTGATCGGAACCTAACAGTGAATGTGGAACTTTACATCCAACAAACGCAACGGCTTAAGAACCCTCTCCAGCACAAGCAACCTGACAGACAATATGGGGCTCTTCTGCAACACGACAACGCACTGACGTCGCCAAAGAGCCATTCAGACGCTTGCCTGGGCCGTTTTGCCACATCCTCCATATTCTCCCGACTTGGCGCCTTCGGATTTCTACACTGAAGAGGCAAAGAAACTGATACACCTGCCTAATATCGTGTAGGGCCCCCGCGGGTAAGCAGAAGTGCCACTACACGACATGGCATGGACTCGACTAATGCCTGAAGTAGTACTGGAGGGAAATAACATCATGATTCCTACAGGGCTGTCCATATATCCGTAAGAGTACGAAAGGGTGGAGATCTCTTCTGAACTTCACGTTCCACAGCAGCACATATATGCTCAATAATGTTTCCGTCTGGGGAGTTGGTGGCCAGTGGAAATGTTTAAACTCAGAATGGTGTTTCTGGAGCCACTCTGTAGCAATTGTATGGAGTGTCGCACTGTCCTGCTGGAACTGCCCAAGTCTGTCGGGATGCACAATGGACATGAATAGATGCAGGTGATCAGACAGGATGCTTACGTATGTCTCACCTGTCAAAGTGTTATCTAGACGTATCAGGGGTCCCATATCACTCCAACCGCACTCGCTCCACACCATTACAGATCCTCCACCAGTTTGAACAGTCCCCTGCTGACATGCAGGGTCCATGGATGTTGTCTCCATGAGGTTCTCTCCATACCCGTACACGTCCATCCGCTCGATACAATTTGAAACGAGACTCACCTGACCAGGCAATATGTTTCCAGTCATCAACAGTCCAGTGTTGATGGTCCGCCCCGATAGCTGAGTGGTCAGCGCGGCGGTCTGTCACGCGAAGGGAAAGGGCCCGGGTTCGATTCCCGGCTGGGTCGGAGATTTTCTCCGCTCAGGGACTGGATGTTGTGTTATCCTCATTGCCATTTCATCATCACCATTGGAAGGCAACAGGAAACCACCACTGGAATCACTCCCCTAGACGCTCATGCGGTGGACCTCTCTGACGAGACTTCCCCCATGACAAGACCTGCCGTAAGGCAGAACACAAAGTTTTTTTTAATGTTGATGACGGGCCCAGGCAAGGCGTAAAGCTTTGTGTCGTGGAGTCATCAATGGTACACGAGTGGGCCTTCGGCTCTGAAAGGCCATATCGATGATGTTTCGTTGAATGGTTCGCATGCTGACACGTGTTAATGACCCAGCATGAAAATCTGCAGCACTTTGCGGAAGTGTTGCACTTCTGTCACGTTGAACGATTCTCTTTAATCGTCGTTGGTCCCGTTCTTGCAGGACTTTTTTCCGTCCGCAGCGATGTCGGAGATTTGATGTTTTTCCGGATTCCTGATATTCACGGTACGTTCGTGACATGGTCGTACGGGAAAATCCCCGGCGATGCTGTGTCCCGTAGCTCGTGCACCACGTTCAAAGTCACTTAAATCCTGATAACCTTCCATTGTAGCAGCAGTAAACGATCTACCAACTGCGCCATACATTTGTCTTATATAGGCGTTGTCGACCGTAGCGCCGTATTCTGCCTGTTTACGTATCTCTGTATTTGAATATGCATGCTCTTGCAGTCTCTTTATCGCTTCAGTGTATTTGTTCGGATCCCTCTCGAATGCCCCGTGTGGCATTTCGCTCAGTAATGACGTGGAGCTGAATGCTTGTTCAAAAAAAAAAAAAAAATGGTTCAAATGGCTCTGAGCACTATGGGACTTAACATCTATGGTCATCAGTCCCCTAGAACTTAGAACTACTTAAACCTAACTAACCTAAGGACAGCACACAACACCCAGTCATCACGAGGCAGAGAAAATCCCTGACCCCGCCGGGAATCGAACCCGGGAACCCGGGGGTGGGAAGCGAGAACGCTACCGCACGACCACGGGCTGCGGACTGAATGCTTGTCTGCACGATTTGTTAGAGTGGAAACCAGATGATTTCTGTGCTCATGGCATTGAACAGCATTTTGAATGTTGCGTAGAAGTTGTAAGCAACAGCGAAGAATACATCATTGAAAGGTTTTTTTTGTTCATTTCTTGTTTATTTTTGAGAAAACTAGAAGTTAAAAAAAGCGAAGACTTACGTACCAATCGAGTGAGTCACTGTGGCTCTGACATGCGTATTAGTACGAGTCAGTGTCAACAGACGGCTTGTTGTTCAAGGACTGAGGACGGAGAATGGAGCCTCAAGAATTTTAGCCAGGCAGCGTCGTGAGCAAAACACAAATAAAACTCATCCGAGATAAACACACGAGCCTGTCGTCGTAAACCGTGTGTGTACAGGTGTAGACTACGCGGAGGATAGCTGCTTCACTTGGCGTATCAGACTTTTAGTCCCGGTTGCCCGAAGGGTATTAATAATAGCCACCACACAACAGTAAATATTTTTCAACAGCAACGTCGTAAACCGCTTTCCGATCTGTTACAGGACTGCGGAAAAAGTTACAGAGGCAGCTAAGTCCCGGAAGTCTCAAGTAAAAAAGTTTGAATAGTCACCAGCGTACGTGGACAGCAGACAGCGATGAAAGTAAGTAAACTATAGCTGCCTACACATCTGGATCAGGCGGTAGCAGTCGAGAAAAGCTACATTATCTCAGTAGGGATGAAATCGAGGGAGTGAAGAGGAGTAAGCACCCACTACACGTATTCTGGTAGACACCTGAAAGCCACATTCTCTAGACGTGTTGAGTATAATTTTTGTGATACGAAACCTCCTCTGCAGTCTCTTTAACGCATTAGTAATAATTGTACGTATTGTACGTTCAATCTTGGTTGAAAAGTTACTCATCAAATGGTTCAAATGGCTCTGAGCACTATGGGACTTAACATCTGTGGTCATCAGTCCCCTAGAACTTAGAACTACTTAAGCCTAACTAACCTAAGGAATCACACACATCCATGCCCGAGGCAGGATTCGAACCTGCGACCGTAGCGGTCACGCGGTTCCAAACCAAGCGCCTAGAACCGCATGGCCACACCGGCCGGCCAACGTCAAAGGAAGAGATATTCTGCTTTCTCTTTGATAACAGATCGATCGAGTCTTGAAAGGTTCATGTAAAACGTATAGGCGGGTGACACATTAGGTGGGACCCGATGCCTGTAATACTTCCACAGTTATTAAAAAGTTGTTAAACGGCAAAACCAATAGTTCATCATTTCTATAGATAAAAAGTAGTAAAGATATAGAAAAGGAAGAGTTGCAGCGTCAGAACGAAAAGTGATACATCGCTCAGCAACGAAGAAGGACGTAAACAGCGGGCGTTACGTGGTGAAAACAGATCAACTGATAAAATAGTAAGTCTGTAATTAAGCACAAAGCCACGTAACACTGCACACGCAATAGAAGATAAGCAGCAACTATTAAATATAACTCAGGTAGAAGTAGTTTTTCTTCGGACTGTCGAGTTTCCTTATAATTTGCTAAATATATGAGGGTCGTCCACAAAATAAATTCCGTTTCTATTTCTATCCGCGGCAGCGCTACGATCGCAGTTCCGAGCATGCGCAGCAGTTACCCTGACTCAAGGAGAAGACATGTACGCCGTTTTCAAATCGCCGATGTGTGCTTTGTAATGCTTCTTTATAATGTCAGCCGTAATTGAAAATGCCGCCGGGTGTGAAATCAGATCTGTGATTCGTTTTCTAAATGCGAAAAAAGTTAAACCAAAGGAAATTAATCGGCAAATCTGCGAGGTTTACAGAAAAAATGCTATGAGTGATTCAATGGTTAGAAGATGGGTCAGACTGTTCAATGAAGGACGTGATCAAGTGCACGATGAAGAACGAAGTGGACGCCCGTCTGTGGTTACTGATGAACTGGTTCACACGTGAATTGAAGAGAAGATTAAGCACAACCGTAAGTTTACGCTTAGTGCCCTTGCTACAGAAGTTCCGCAAATCTCATAATCACTAATTCATGAAACTGTTACTGAAAAACTGAAATTTCGAAAACTTTACTCACGTTGGGCACCCAAAATTCTTACTGAACAACACAAAAAACATCGGATGGATAGTGCACTTCAGTTTTTGACACGCTACAATGAAGAAGGCGATGGTTTTCTTTCTCAG
This sequence comes from Schistocerca americana, assembly GCF_021461395.2. NCBI lineage: Eukaryota > Metazoa > Arthropoda > Insecta > Orthoptera > Acrididae > Schistocerca > Schistocerca americana. The sequence continues at coordinate 431,359,316 of NC_060126.1, read as the reverse complement.
ATAGTCACGGCGGATGAAGCTTGGGTATCGTACAACACCCCTGAAACAAAACGGCAATCAATGGAATGGTGGCACACTTCATCCCCAACAAAGGTTCAGCCTAAGCAAATCTTGACACCTCGAAAAGTCATGTACACCGTTTTTTGGGACAGAAAGGGCATTTTGCTGATTGATTTCTTACCACCAGGCCAAACAATCAATGCGCATGGTTACTGCGAGACCATAAAGAAAATGCGCTGCGCAATACAGAACAAGCGCCGTGGATTACTGTCAAAATGGGTTTTTTTTTTCACGATAATGCCCGACATCACACGGCCAATGTGACCAAACAACTCTTACGAGAATTTCACTGGGGCGCTTTTGATTATCCTCCGTACGGCCTGGACCTCGCTCCTAGCGTCTTTCATCTCTTCTTACACCTAAAATCTGTCCTTGGTGGTCAACACTTCAATTTATGTGATTTTTGTCCCATTTAATGCAATGTAATGTAATCATTTGGTTTCCACTCTAACAAGTCGTTCAGACAAGCATTCAGCTCCACGTCATTATTGAGCGAAATGCCACACAGGGCATTCGAGAGGGATCCGAACAAATACACTGAAGGTATAGGCATGCATATTCAAATAACAGGCAGAATACGGCGCTACGGTCGGCGACGCCTCTGTAAGACAACAAGTGTATGGCGGAGTAGTTTCCCTGACATAATTGTAATGTAATAACTGATATAATTTGTTTCCACATTGTAAGTTCCAAACGTTTATTGTGATTTATATTAATCTTATCTGCTCTTTGTAAAATGTATCTGGCATACCGAACGAGAAATATAATATAAACACTTCAACGATGATGACGAGCTGAAAGAACATGCTACCACATGGTTGAATACACAGTCGGCAACCTTCTATGAAGAAGCATACAAAAACTTGTGCCACGCTACGACAAGTGCCTACAAAATTTCGGAAGCTATGTAAAAAAGTAGTTTAACAGTTGCAGATTTTTGTACAATAAATGTTTTCTCTGTATCTGTGCAGTTTGTTTTATATAACCAAATGGAACTTACTTTGTGGACATAACTCGTACATGAAATGTATTCGCAGTTGCGAACATGGACGACCATAAACTGTATAAACAAATGACAATGAAAATTTGCTGCCTCTTTGCCCATCATGGCCAGGGGACATCGGCAGGTAATTAATTTTGAGTGTCAATAAACTTCACCAACAGCCAAATACTTTTAAGATATTTTATTTTATTCTGAAGCCAACCAGTTTCGGCATTTCATTTTGCCATGATAATGTTGACTCGAATACTCTCTTTCAAATTCTGAAGGAGGCAGGGGTAAAATACAGGGAGCGAAAGGCTATTTACAGTTTGTACAGAAACCAGATGGCAGTTATAAGAGTCGAGGGACATGAAAGGGAAGCACTGAGGAAGGGAGTGAGACAGGGTTGTAGCCTCTCCCCGATGCTATTCAATCTGTGTATTGAGCAAGCAGTAAAGGAAACAAAAGAAAAATTCGGAGTAGGTATTAAAATCCATGGAGAAGAAATAAAAACTTTAAGGTTTGCCGATGACATTGTAATTCTGTCAGAGACAGCAAAGGACTTGGAAGAGGAGTTGAACGGAATGGACAGTGTCTTGAACGGAGGGTATAAGATGAACATCAACAAAAGCAAAACAAGGATAGTGGAAGGTAGTCGAATTAAGTCTGGTGATGCTGAGGGAATTAGATTAGGAAATGAGACACTTAAAGCAGTAAAGGAGTTTTGCTATTTGGGGAGCAAAATACCTGATGATGGTCGAAGTAGAGACGATATAAAATGTAGACTGGCAAAGGCAAGAAAAGCGTTCCTGAAGAAGAGAAATTTGCTAACATCGAGTATTGATTTAAGTGTCAGGAAGTCGTTTGTGAAAGTATTTGTATGGAGTGTAACCATGTATGGAAGTGAAACATGGACGATAAATAGTTCAGACAAGAAGAGAATAGAAGCTTTCGAAATGTGGTGCTACAGAAGAATGCTAAAGATTAGATGGGTAGCTCCCATAAATAATGAGGAGGTATTGAACAGAACTGGGGAGAAGAGGAGTTTGTGGCACAACTTGACCAGAAGGAGGGATCGGTTGGTAGGACATGTTCTGAGGCATCAAGGGATCACCAATTTAGTACTGGAGAGCAGCGTGGAGGGTAAAAATTATAGAGGGAGACCAAGAGATGAATACACTAAGTAGATTCAGAAGGATGTAGGCTGCAGCAGGTACTGGGAGATGATGAACCTTGCACAGGATAGAGTAGCATGGAGAGTTGCATCAAATCAGTCTCAGGACTGATGACCACAACGGCAACAACATCTTCAAGCCCCACACGCTTTTATCCAAATAAACGACCTTGTCTTATAGCACCATAAACCACTGAATACCGTGAATTCCAATCGTTATACAATTGCTTCATATGAAGACGTGAGAGCAACTGAGTTGCTCTATAACGTGTGGGACGTGTTGGGGAGAGGTACCGAGGCGAGTCCATGAGCACTAACGACCATCCAGCAGCTGTGAGAGACGCCGGTGGAGGAACTGAACGCCCTGCCACGAGAACTGCTTAGTGGTCCTGTGGCCAGCGTGTCAGCGCGTTGCACGGCTTGCACTGCCATCCGCCGTGATTAAAGATCCCAGAAAGAACCATGTTCCGCATTTTGTAATGCCCAGGGGACCATCATAAAACGCGACGATTTCAATATACACTACTGGCCATTAAAATTCCTACACCACGAAGATGACGTGCTACAGACGCGAAATTTAATCGACAGGAAAAAGATGCTGTGATATGCGAATGATTAGCTTTTCAGAGCATTCATACAAGTATGGCGCCGATGGCGACACCTACAACGTGCTGACATGAGCAAAGTTTCCAACCGATTTCTCATACATAAACAGTTGACCGGCGTTGCCTGGTAAAACGTTGTTGGGATGCCTCGTGTAAGGAGGAGAAATGCGTACCATCACGCTTCCGACTTTGATAAAGGTCGGATTGTAGCCTATCGCGATTGCGGTTTATCGCATCGCGACATTGCTGCTCGCGTTGGTCGAGATCCAATGACTGTTAGCAGAATATGGAATCGGTGGGTTCAGGAGGGTAATACGGAACGCCGTGCTGGATCCCAACGGCTTCGTATCACTAGCAGTCGACGTGACAGGCATCTTATCCGCAAGGCTGTAACGGATCGTGCAGCCACGTCTCGATCCCTGAGTCAACAGATGGGGACGTTTGCAAGACAACAAACATCTGCACGAACAGTTCGATGACGTTTGCAGCAGCATGGACTATCAGCTCGGAGACCATGGCTGCGGTTACCCTTGACGCTGCATCACAGACAGGAGCGCCTGCGATGGTGTACTCAACGATGTGTCTCGTGATGACTGGGTGTTGAGTGATGTCCTTAGGTTAGTTAGGTTTAAGTAGTTCTAAGTGCTAGGGGACTGATGACCATAGATGTTAAGTCCCATAGTACTCAGAGCCATTTGAACCATTTGAACTCAACGACGAACCTGGGTGCACGAATGGCAAAAAGTCATTTTTTCGGATGAATCCAGGTTCTGTTTACAGCATTATGATGCTCGCATCCGCGTTTGGCGACATCGCGGTGAACGCACATTGGAAGCGTGTATTCGTCATCGCCATACTAGCGTATCATCTGGCGTGATGGTATTGGGTGCCATTGGTTACACGTCTCGGTCACTTCTTGTTCGCATTGACGGCACTTTGAACAGTGGACGTTACATTTCAGATGTGTTACGACCCGTGGCTCTACCCTTTCATTCGATCCCTGCAAAAACCTACATTTCAGGAGGATAATGCACGACCACATGTTCCAGGCCCTGTACGGGCCTTTCTGGAAACAGAAAATGTTCGACTGCTGCCCTGGCCAGCACATTCTCCAGATCTCTCACCAATTGAAAACGTCTGGTCAATGGTGGCCGAGCAACTGGCTCGTAACAAAACGCCAGTCACTACTCTTGATGAACTGTGGTATCGTCTTGAGGCTGCATGGCCAGCTGTACCTGTACACGCCATCCAAGCTCTGTTTGACTCAATGCCCAGGCGTATCAAGGCCGTTATTACGGCCAGAAGTGGTTGTTCTGGGTACTGATTTCTCAGGATCTATGCACCCAAATTGCGTGAAAATGTAATCATATGTCAGTTCTAGTATAAAAAATTTGTCCAATGAATACCCGTTTGTCATCCGCATTTCTTCTTGGTGTAGCAATTTTAATGGCCAGTAGTGTAATTATTGCCTATGAATAAAAGTGTAATTCCTGCTCACCTCATTGCGCACTTCTTCCAGTTACTATCAGTACTGTATTGTACAGTTCTTCCTGTGCTTAGCTCAAGTGCCAAGTTTCATCGAGTTATGTTACTTGGCGGTGAAACTTCATGTGAAAGTTACTTTCATCCCTAAGCTTAGTGCACCAGTCTGTATTGTTGCCATTTCCTCCTCTTTCTGTTCCAGTCACGAATGGCTTTCTGCAACGACTACTGGCACATCTCACTGTTCAGCTGGAATCCCACTAATTTTACCTCCATGGTCTTCTTGCGATATGTACGCAAGAGGAAGCAGTACCCGGGTTGACCCTTCAGCGTCTGCCACTGGAGTTGGGTAGGCATCTCCCTTCATCAGCGCCCTCAAGAAAGCTGGTCGCTGGTATGCTCTTCAGTAGACCCAACAGCCAACAAACATTCTGCCAACACCCACATCCATACCCTGCAAACCACTGTGAAGTGCACTTCGAAGCGCATTTGCCACAGCACCAAGCATAAGGGTTATTTCCCGTTCCAAACGCATATGGAGCGGCTTGAACTTTTGTTGGGAAACTTTTCGGAATTCCGCTATTGCCAACCCACTGTAGGTACCATGCCTCGCCATAATCCACAAATTGAGCAAAACATGGGTAAATATGCCAGAATTCACAGACTCTACTTTTCCGTTCAGAAAGCTTACGAGAATAGAACATGAAATGATTATATATATAGTCACTTAGTGATACGTGACAAACCAGTGTCGTCACAAGGTATGACCTCCAAAGGCACAAATACACTCTTGAATTCATTGTGATACGGAAAGACAGAATGGAAAGACTGAATGGAAAGACACCAAGACCCCATGAACCATGGACCTTTCCGTTGGTGGGGAGGCTTGCGTGCCTCAGTGATAGAGATAGCCGTACCTTAAGTGCAACCACAATGGAGAGGTATCTGTTGAGAGGCCAGACAAACGTGTGGTTCCTGAAGAGGGGCAGCAGCCTTTTCAGAAGTTGCAAGGGCAACAGTCTGGATCATTGACTGATCTGGCCTTGTAACAATAACCAAAACGGCCTTGCTGTGCTGGTACTGCGAATGGCTGAAAGCAAGGGGAAACTACGGCCGTAATTTTTCCCGAGGGTATGCAGCTTTACTGTATGGTTAAATGATGATGGCGTCCTCTTAGGTAAAATATTCTGGAGGTAAAATAGTCCCCCATTCGGATCTGCGGGCGGGGACTACTCAAGAGGATGTCGTTATCAGGAGAAAGAAAATTGGCTTTCTACGGATCGGAGCGTGGAATGTCAGATCCCATAATCGGGCAGGTAGGTTAGAAAATTTAAAAGGGAAATGGATAGGTTAAAGTTAGATATAGTGGGAATTAGTGAAGTTCGGTGGCAGGAGGAACAAGACTTCTGGTCAGGTGATTACAGGGTTATAAACACAAAATCAAATAGGGGTAATGCAGGAGTAGGTTTAATAATGAATAGGAAAATAGGAATTCGGGTAAGCTACCGCAAACAGCATAGTGAACGCATTATTGTGGCAAAGATAGATATGAAGCCCACGCCTACTACAAGTTTATATGCCAACCAGCTCTGCAGATGACGAAGAAATTGAGTAAATGTATGATGAAATAAAAGAAATTATTCAGATAGTGAAGGGTGACGAAAATTTAATAGTCATGGGTGACTGGAATTCGGTAGTAGGAAAAGGGAGAGAAGGAAATGTAGTAGGTGAATATGGATTGGGGCTAAGAAATGAAAGAGGAAGCCGCCTGGTAGAATTTTGCACAGAGCATAAGTTAATCATAGCTAACACTTTGTTCAAGAATCATAAAAGAAGGTTGTATACATGGAAGAATCCTGGAGATACTAAAAGGTATCAGATAGATTATATAATGGTAAGACAGAGATTTAGGAACCAGGTTTTAAACTGTAAGACATTTCCAGGGGCAGATGTGGACTCTGACCACAATCTATTGGTTATGAACTGTAGATTAAAACTGAATAAACTGCAAAAAGGTGGGAATTTAAGGAGATGGGACCTGGATAAACTGAAAGAACCAGAGATTGTACAGAGTTTCAGGGAGAGCATAAGAGAACAATTGTCACGAATGGAGGGAAGAAATACAGTAGAAGAAGAATGGGTAGCTCTGAGGGATGAAGTACTGAAGGCAGCAGAGGATCACGTAGGTAAAAAGACGAGGGCTAGTAGACTTTAATTGATGAAAGGAGAAAATATAAAAATACAGTAAATGAAGCAGGCAAAAAGGAATACAAACGTCTCAAAAATGAGGTCGACAGGAAGTGCAATATTGCTAGAGGACAAATGTAAGGATGTAGAGCGAGTATCACTAGGGGTAAGATAGATACTGCCTACAGGAAAATTAAAGAGACCTTTGGAGAAAAGAGAAACACTTGCATGAACATCAAGAGCTCTGATGGAAATCCAGTTCTAAGCAAAGAAGGGATAGCAGAAAGGTGGAAGGAGTATATAGAGGGTCTACACAAGGGCGATGTATTTGAGAACAATATTATGGAAATGGAAGAGGATGTAGATGAAGATGAAATGGGAGATACGATACTGCGTGAAGAGTTTGACAGAGCACTGAAAGACCTGAGTCGAAACAAGGCCCCCGGAGTAGACAACATTCCATTAGAACTACTGACCGCCTTGGGAGAGCCAGTCCTGACAAAACTCTATCATCTAGTGAGCAAGATGTATGAAACAGGCGAAATACCCTCAGACTTCAAGAAGAATATACTAATTCCAATCCCAAAGAAAGCAGGTGTTGACAGATGTGAAAATTACCGAACTATCAGTTTAATAAGTCACAGCTGCAAAATAATAACGCGAATTCTTTACAGACGAATGGAAAAACTAGTAGAAGCCGACCTCAAGGAAGATCGGTTTGGATTCTGTAGAAATGTTGGAACACGTGAGGCAATACTGGCCCTACGACGTATCTTAGAAGCTAGATTAAGGAAGGGCAAACCTACGTTTCTAGCATTTGTAGACTTAGAGAAAGCTTTTGACAATGTTGACTGGAATACTCTCTTTTAAATGCTGAAGGTGGCAGGGGTAAAATACAGGGAGCGAAAGGCTATTTACAATTTGTACAGAAACCAGATGGCAGTTATAAGAGTTGAGGGACATGAAAGGGAAGCAGTGGTTGGGAAGGAAGTGAGACAGGGTTGTAGTCTCTCCCCGATGTTATTTAATCTGTGTATTGAGCAAGCAGTGAAGGAAACGAAAGAAAAATTCGGAGTAGGTATTAAAATCCTTGGAGAAGAAATAAAAACTTTGAGGTTCGCCGATGACATTGTAATTCTGTCAGAGAGAGCAAAGGACTTGGAAGAGCAGTTGAAAGGAATTGATAGTGTCTTGAAAGGAGGTATAAGATGAACATCAACAAAAGCAAAACGAGGATAATGGAATGTAGTCGAATTAAGTTGGGTGATGCGGAGGGAATTAGATTAGGAAATGAGACACTTAAAGTAGTAAAGGAGTTTTGCTATTTGGGGAGCAAAATAACTGATGATGGTCGAAGTAGAGAGGATATAAAATGTAGACTGGCAATGGCAAGGAAAGCGTTTCTGAAGAAGAGAAATTTGTTAACATCGAGTATAGATTTAAGTGTCAGAAAGTCATTTTTGAAAGTATTTGTATGGAGTGTAGCCATGTATGGAAGTGAAACATGGACGATAAATAGTTTGGACAAGAAGAGAATAGAAGCATTTGAAATGTGGTGCTACAGAAGAATGCTGAAGATTAGATGGGTAGATCACATAACTAATGAGGAAGAATTGAATAGGATTGGGGAGAAGAGAAGTTTGTGGCAAAACATGACTAGAAGAAGAGATCGGTTGGTAGGACATGTTCTGAGGCTTCAAGGAATCACCAATTCAGTATCTGAGGGCAGCGTGGAGGGTAAAAATCGTAGAAGGAGACCAAGAGATGAATACACTAAGCATATTCAGAAGGATGTAGGTTGCGGTAGGTACTGGAAGATGAAGAAGCTTGCACAGAATAGAGTAGCATGGAGTGCTGCATCAAAACAGTCTCAGGACTGAAGACCACAACAACAACAACAACAACTGAAAGACAGAGCCTCCAAACGTCATCTTTGGGAATTTCTTGCCGTGTTTGCAATGCATGTCATATCAGCTCATTAAGATTGCTGGCTGGAGGCTCATATCAAAGTGTAGGCCTTCCCATCGCATCCTAGGCATGCTCAATGGGTGACAAATGTAGGGAGCAGGTAGGTGAATTAAGGACCTGTACACTCATCAATACGAATTTGGTATGAAGCTCAGTGTGAGGTCTTGCACTATCCTGCTGAAGTATGCAATTTTATTCCCATGTCGTGAATGGGGTGACAACAGGGTTTGGCCTCCCAACCACATTCTGGCAGTAATTCAACCTCCTTCTACCATTTCCAAATCACTCATGTTGTCTCATTCACTAGTTCCCTTCACAATGATTCCCAGAGTTGGAAGGTATTAAGTCTCGAGAGCCACTGCTGAGTGTAACTTTTCAGCAGGTCGCCTACGGACATGTTGGCGTCGATCATGCCACCACGAACAGAAGTGACATTCATCACTGAACAACCACAGAATGCCACCGAGTGCCAGAGTCTGACTCTTAATCATGTCTCTGCCTGTGGTACGATGTCAGCAAATAACAAAGAATGGCAACTCGATGTCTCAAGCCATTTTCCAGTACTCTGTTCCCAACGGTTTGCTATGAAATTCTCTTTCTAACCTCTGTTCGGATTTCATCTGTTGTGATCCATCTATTCGTCAGAGCCAGCAGTACAATCCTACAATCTTCTCGCAGTGCGGTCCTTCTGGAAAGACCTGTCCCTATTTTTCTTGCCAGCAACCCTTCTGCAGTAAATTATATTACAGCCAGCCTTTTCTGCAATATGTCAGTATAACGTTCCAATGTTTCTTAGGCTAATGATTCGACCTCTCTCAAAGTCCAAAAGATGGCGATAAGCTACACGTAGACATCTTCCAGGCGTGCTGTATTCCCACCTCCACAAGTAAAGTTACAGTAACAGTGGCAAAAGCCTACAGCCATTATGTAATCACACAACTCTTCATCTGTAGGAACGGTTTTTTTTTCGGTACTGAAAATAAGCTAGCATGAGTATGAAATTTTAATAAATATATCCAACAGGAATGATGATCCTGGAATATAAATCTGGCAGCCTGAGGTCACAGTGCTCATGATGTCAAAATTTCCACTTCCATCATTGCAGTCCTCTTTTTTCATAAATTTTAGGCCACAACAAACAATAACTAAAAACTAGCAACTTGCAGAGGATTTATGTGTCTATGTGAGAATATTGTCATAAATGCTACTAAGGAATATTTACATTATTTTTCAAGTTATAGCAGAAGATATAACGTTATACTATAAAATTTAAACATGTTGTGAATCAGCTATCTACTCTTTGAAATTGGAAAACATTTTAGTGGTTGATAACTGTATGTGGGAGTACCTATCCAGAGCGACCTTAAGTGGAATGCTACATTAATTAAATTATTCTAAAAGTAGATGGAAGCCAGATTCACTGGAATGATTTAAGCCAAGGTGGCAAAGAATTCAGCTTGCGACCAGTGCCTTAGCGCTCAGCCTCGCTGCACATTTCTTCCACCACCACAGCACGCCTTCTGACCACGAGCAGGGGAAGGAGGAAGCTGCAAGAACGCGCAACATTTAAATGGCAGTGCGGTCGCACTGCATGCAACTTGGTTTTATTCTTCAAATTTCTCAACAACATACGAAGGTATTTTGGAGAGTAAATTCCGTTTCGATTTTTCTCCAGGTCACTACAACGATCGCAGTTCCGTTCATGAGCAGTAGTATCTCCGAATCAAGCAGAACGAAATGACGCCGTTTCGAACTCGCTCTGTATTTTGAGTTTCGTAGTAATTCTTTGTAATTGTATCGTTGACCGAAAATCCCACCACGTATGATTCATATCTATGATTCGTTCTGTGAATGTTAAGAACGTTAAAACAAGTGACATTCATCGACAAATCTGCGAGGTTTGCGGAGAAAATGCAATGAGAGTTTCAATGGTGAGAAGATGGGTCCGACAACTTAAGGAAGGGCGTGATCTAGTGCGTGACGGAGAACGAAGTGGACGTCCATCTGTGGTTTCTGATGAACTCTTAGTGCAGTCGAAGAAATTATTAAGAAATACCGTAAGTTTACGATTAATGCTATTGCTCGTCATCTGAATCCGAAGTCGTTCCTTGGTCGTGAGCACTTCAACAACGATGAAGATGTAAAAGAACATGTTACCATATGGTCGACATATGGCAACATCCTACGACGTAGGAATAGATAAACTTATACAATGCTATGAGAAATGCCTGGGAAATTACGGGGGCTATGTTGAAAAGTGTTATACATTTTTGTGAAAAATTGCTTTCTGTATCTGTATTCGATACCTGTTTTGTTAGTAACGGTACTTTCCAAACTACCCTCGTAGCAAAAAACATAACAAATTTTAAATATTATTTAATTATTTTTCGCGTTAAGGGCATAATATATTTTTCGCCCGGTATAAACTGTCGGCATGTAACGTCCCCTTAGAAAAATTAATGAATTACTGTGCTGGTAAGCCCCTACGTTATTTGCTTTTCAAACAGCTAAGCAGAACTGAACGTACTCAGACATTTCGCATTTCGCTCTTTACCTATTTTGATCAGCACTAAAATGACACACAAAATTTTTAGCGCAACGCAATCTGACTTTCAATAATCCCTACAAAAGAGTGGCCCTGACAAACATTAAACTATACCTTTCACAAATCACTCACCTCACAAAAATCTTCGTCACTCAAGCTACTGCAATACAGCGAACGCCACTACTGCCAGCTAAATAAAAGATTCAAACTACTGAAGGTACTAACTACTGATAGGCATAGCTAGCAAATGAAAGATTTTGATAGATAACAAACAATGTATTTACCTTAACAGTGTTCAAAAGTCATAATATATATATCAGTCCATGATATCCAATATTACAAATTTACTGTCTCTGATGGACAAACGTCCAGATCATCATCCGCTCTCAAAATTCCGCCATCTCTCTCCCCACATCCACCACTGCTGGCGGCTCACCTCCAACTGCGCAACGCTACGCGCTATTCACAGCCAACTGCCCAACACTACAATAGCCAACAACAATGCAAACCAGCCACAGACTGCACACAGCACAGCCAGTGATTTTCATACAGAGCGCTACGTGGTGTTACCAATAAAAAAAAAAACCTATGCAGCCTACTTACAGGCATACGGACAGTCATAGACAAAGCCATAGATTTTTGCACTCAGATTGCCACTTAATAATGACTTACTTAGTTTCATAATCGAAAAAAACATCTCTTTCACACATATGTTGGTCGAAATATTGTGGCACTTTTGCAACATTATGGAAACGTGGAAACTCTACTTGAGGAATGCAATGTAGACGTTCTGGAAAATTTTAACGCAAAAGGATTCGTCTTCAAAGTGGAACTGCTTCCCTGATGTATCCGTTATACCTGCACACGCACCGGTGCGTCTCGAAATTAGCTCGACAACACTTTCAGAATTGGTGGTGTCCTCAAAACGTTTAAGAAACTACCCTTGCAGTTCTTTCAAGGGCACTATAAATTCTTCAAGCCTCGACATTTCTTTAAAGCCAGGAAGCTAAGGGAACTAGACTGTGTATGTCAGAATGTGTTCCGTCTACAACGCAGTATTGTATTTAAGTAGACTCCCACTAAATCAGAAAAATGATGATGATGTTTGGTTTGTGGGGCGCTCAACTGCGCGGTCATCAGCGACGAACAAAGTCCCAATTTTTACACACTCCAATTTTTACACAATTCAATCTAGCCACTGTAACAAATGGCGATAATGAAATGATGCGAACAACACAAACACCCAGTCTCCGGGCAGAGAAAATCCCCAACCCGGCCGTGAATCGAACCCGGGATCCCGTGATCCAGAGGCGGCAACGCTAGCCACTAGACCACGAGCTGCGGACATTAAATCAGAAAGAAGTAGTTTCTCACCTTGCAGTGTCTTCCTGCAGGCGGTGTGCAGACAAGCCCATTCAAAATGCATAGTCTGCAATCCATTCCAGATGTTCTAATGGCACATCCCGTTTGTTGCAGATGACAGTTGGAGTTTTCATACAAATATCTTTCTGTATGTGTCACTTTCAGAGAAGCCTTGTATTTCTGTCTTCCATCAGGATGTCCCATAACTAAAGCATCCAAGAAGGATACTGAGGCGTCTTTTTCCATCTCCATTATAAATTGGATTTTAGGATTTATACCATTGAGGCTAATGGGATGTTGAAATATAATGTTTTTCGGAAAGTGAGGCAGATAGATAGACATTTGCGCAAGAACTCCAATCATCATCCGCAACAAGAGAGACGTACCATTAAGAGTCTTGCTGACAAAAAAAAAAATTTGCATGACGAAACACTTGGACGCCGAATCAAAACGTCTGAAGCAGGTTTTCGAAAGGGATGGCTACATGGACAATGAAGTAAGTAGGGTTCTGCCACCGAATAACAGTAGGAAAAAGAACAAAGATAAAACACTGCGATCAAAGATCAAGATTTCTCTCCTTTTATCAAAAAAGTCACGGATGACGTCGGCAAAAGTTTACAGAAACATGACATCAGACCGGTTGTTAGACAAACTAAGAGAACATGTTAAGCGCTGCGATCTATAAAGGACATACGCCCTCCTCTGTCAGTAGGTGTTCTTGTGGAAAAATCTACATTGGAACAACCAAGAGAAGCGTAAATACGAGACTAAAAGAACATGAAAGTCTTTGGCGTCTAGGGAAAACGGGAGTAGCAGGGCATGCCTTTCAATAAGGATATCATGAAGTGCAGTTTTCCGAAACAAAAATTTTATCTACTGTGATAAATTATGATCCATGACTATATAGAGAAGCCATCGAAATATGTAAGTGGAGTGATAATTATAACAGAAAACAAGAAGCCATGAAACTCAATGATTTATAGACTGTGGGTCTGCAGAATCGATAAATAAGTTTTTATCTTTCTACATCTATCTACATCTACATCCATACTCCGCAAGCCACCTGACGGTGTGTGGCGGAGGGTACCCTGAGTACCTCTATCGGTTTTCCCTTCTATTCCAGTCTCGTATTGTTCGTGGAAAGAAGGATTGTCGGTATGCTTCTGTGTGGGCTCTAATCTCTCTGATTTTATTCTCATGGTCTCTTCGCGAGATATACGTAGGAGGGAGCAATATACTGTTTGACTCTTCGGTGAAGGTATGTTCTCGAAACTTTAACAAAAGCCCGTACCGAGCTACTGAGCGTCTCTCCTGCAGAGTCTTCCACTGGAGTTTATCTATCATCTCCGTAACACTTTCGCGATTACTAAATGATCCTGTAACGAAGCGCGCTGCTCTCCGTTGGATCTTCTCTATCTCTTCTATCAACCCTATCTGGTACGGATCCCACACTGCTGAGCAGTATTCAAGCAGTGGGCGAACAAGCGTACTGTAACCTACTTCCTTTGTTTTCGGATTGCATTTCCTTAGGATTCTTCCAATGAATCTCAGTCTGGCATCTGCTTTACCGATGATCAACTTTATATGATCATTGCATTTTAAATCACTCCTAATGCGTACTCCCAGATAATTTATGGAATTAACTGCTTCCAGTTGCTGAACTGCTATTTTGTAGCTAAATGATAATGGAACAATTTTTCTATATATTCGCAGCACATTACACTTGTCTACATTGAGATTCAATTGCCATTCCCTGCACCATGCGTCAATTCGCTGCAGATCCTCCTGCATTTCAGTACAATTTTCCATTGTTACAACCTCTCGATACACCACAGCATCATCTGCAAAAAGCCTCAGTGAACTTCCGATGTCATCCACAAGGTCATTTATGTATACTGCGAATAGCAACGGTCCTATGACACTCCCCTGCGGCACACCTGAAATCACTCTTACTTCGGAAGACTTCTCTCCATTGGGAATGACATGCTGCGTTCTGTTATCTAGGAACTCTTCAATCCAATCTCACAATTGGTCTGATAGTCCATATGCTCTTACTTTGTTCATTAAACGACTATGGGGAACTGTATCGAACGCCTTGCGGAAGTCAAGAAACACGGCATCTACCTGTGAACCCGTGTCTATGGCCCTCTGAGTCTCGTGGACGAATAGCGCGAGCTGGGTTTCACATGGCCGTCTTTTTCGAAACCCATGCTGATTCCTACATAGTAGATTTCTAGTCTCTAGAAAAGTCATTATACTCGAACATAATACGTGTTCCAAAATTCTACAACTGATCGACGTTAGAGATATAGGTCTATAGTTCTGCACATCTGTTCGACGTCCCTTCTTGAAAACTGGGATGACTTGTGCTCTTTTCCAATCCTTTGGAACGCTACGCTACTCTAGAGACCTACGGTACACCGTTGCGAGAAGGGGGGCAAATCCCTTCGCGTACTCTGTGTAAAATCGAACTGGTATCCCATCAGGTCCAGCGGCCTTTCCTCTTTTGAGCGATTTTAATTTTTTCTCTATCCCTCTGTCGTCTATTTCGATGTCTACCATTTTGTCATATGTGCGACAATCTAGAGAAGGAACTACAGCGCAGTCTTCCTCTGTGAAACAGCTTTGGAAAAAGACATTTAGTATTTCGGCCTTTAGTCTGTCATCCTCTGTTTCAGTACCATTTTGGTCACAGAGTGTCTGGACATTTTGTTTTGATCCACCTACCGCTTTGACATAAGACCAAAATTTCTTAGGATTTTCTGCCAAGTCAGTACATAGAACTTTACTTTCGAATTCATTGAACGCCTCTCGCATAGCCCTCCTCACACTACATTTCGCTTCGCGTAATTTTTGTTTGTCTGCAAGGCTTTGGCTATGTTTATGTTTGCTGTGAAGTTCCCTTTGCTTCCGCAGCAGTTTCCTAACTCGGTTGTTGTACCACGGTGGCTCTTTTCCATCTCTTACGATCTTGCTTGGCACATACTCATCTAACGCATATTGTACGATGGTTTTGAACTTTGTCCACTGATCCTCAACACTATCTGTACTTGAGACAAAACTTTTGTGTTGAGCCGTCAGGTACTCTGTAATCTGCTTTTTGTCACTTTTGCTAAACAGAAAAATCTTCCTACCTTTGAAAGCGACAGTCGATGGTTACGTTTTATCTCTGGTAAAGATTATCTCTGATGGCGTATCAAGAAGTAATCGCTCCTGGGTATCTGATGACGGATAAATTCCGAAACGCGTCCTATGATCTATAAAGTCATTCCTTGTCTGATGCTTGACTTTTACCACTGCGATCCAGTCAGCCTGAATGCAGAACAAATAATTGTTTTACTTTCAACTTTGACGCCGGATAAAAAATGACAAAAGAAATAATTTTTTCGTGCGATATAATTACAAAATATAGTTTTAGGATTTTTTTCTTTTGCTTGTACTGTAAAATCTTGCTTCTTGTCTGATTTTGTGAGTCAGAGCCAACGGGATGTACTCATAAATTGTCATGAGCGAGTTTGCGAATATCAAAATATGTAACCTCAATGGCCGTAGGTTTTGACTGTATTGACTTAGAACCTTACATTTATTGCACCTCCAAGGGCCTGTAGAACTTGGTATGTGACATAAATTTCAACTTCATACGACTGACCGCTCCTGAGAAAGAGGGGTCTTAAAAGATGGTCTACAGAGTCAGATGACAGATGACAAACAAAAACAAATTTCTCGCGTCATATAATTACAAATTTAAATTTTTCGGATGTTTTGGTCTGGTTGTCTTGTGAAACTTTCCTTTTTGCCAAATTTCATAATTCTAGGCCAACCAGAAGTACTCTGTAGGTCTTGAGTATTGAGTTTACGATTGTTGAAATATTTATTTATTTATTTACACGTCTAGTTCCGTAGAGCCAAATTGAGGAGCAAATCTCCAAGGTCATGCAAAGTGTCAGTACCTGAATTTACAACATAAAATTAATGTTTACGAACCCAAAAAAAGTCAAGCCATAAGTTTAAGTAAACACAATAAACAATATAGCATAAGAATGAGCGTAATTTTTCGAGGAACTCCTCAAGAGAATAGAAGGAGTGATTCATGAGGAAGCTCTTCAGTTTCGATTTGAAAGTGCGTGGATTACTGCTAAGATATTTGAATTCTTGTGGTAGATTATTGAAAATGGATGCAGCAGTATGCTGCACACCTTTCTGCACAGGAATTAAGGAAGTTCGATCCAAATGTACATTGGATTTCTGCCGATTATTAACTGAGCGGAAGCTTCTAATTCTTGGGAATAAGCTGATACTGTTAACAAGGAACGACAGTACTTGAGGGGCCAATGTCAAAATACCCAGACTAATGATCAGGGATCGACAAGAGGTTCGCGAACTTACACCACTTAATGCCCGAACTGACCATTTCTAAGCCAAAAATATCGTTTTAGAATGTGGAACAGTTGCCCCAAAATATAATATCAAACGGCATAAGCGAATAAAAATAAGCAAAGTAAACTGATTTTCTTTCCGAACGATCACTCACTTCAGATACTGTTCGAATAGTTAAAATGGCAGCGTCAAGTCTTTGAACACGATCCTGAACGTGGGCTTTCCACAATTTTTTACTATCTATATGAACACCTAGAAATTTGAACTGTTCAATTTCGCTAATCATATGGCCATTCTGTGAAATTAAAATGTCGGGTTTAGTTGCACTGCGTGTTAGCAACTGTAAAAACTGAATCAGTCCGGAACCTCACTGCTGCTACGGTCGCAGGTTCGAATCCTGCCTCGGACATGGATGTGTGTGATGTCCTTAGGTTAGTTAGGTTTAAGTAGTTCTAAGTCTAGGGGACTGATGACCTCAGATGTTAAGTCCCGTAGTGCTCAGAGCCATTTGAACCATTTATATAAATGAGGAACAGGATCCTGCTCCCCCCCCCCCCCCCACCACATTTGACCGTACCCAACTCAGACCCCACATCACAGCCATTGTCAACACTGTGAGTAATGACCTTTTGTTGTGTGTTGTTAAAGTAAGAGCTGAACCAATTGTGAGCTACTCCTCGTATTCCATAATGATCCAACTTCTGGAGCAATATTTTGTGATCAACACAATCAAACGCCTTATTTACATCACAAAAGATGAGTAGCGTTCGAAACGCTTTGTTTATTCCATCCAGTACGTCACAAAGAAAAGAAAATATAGCATTTTCAGTTGTTAAACGACTTCTAAAGCCCAACTGTACATCTGACAGCACGTTAATGGCGATATATCTTGATTTCATTCGTTCACTATACCGTCAAGGGACCATAGACCTCAGTGTGTAACAGAAATTTCAACCTGATGCGTCTACCCGGTCGTGAGAAAAACGGTTTTCAGCAGTCGGACACACAGACGGATAAGAAAACGATCCTATAACGGTTCCGTTTTTACCGATTGAGGCAAGGAATCCTGAAAAGACGGAAGACTGTAGCGACATTCCGACCTTCCAAGAGAGAGTTTCGATCGGAGTAACGCCGTTCCTAGTGACAACAACGCTCAGTCGCCAGCCGTATCGCTTGATTTATCTTGTCGATGAGAGCCATGTGGACTCCACAGCGAGCTGTTGTCACACCAGAGGTAAAGCAGCCAGCTGCAGAGTGGAGACACCTGCAGGAGGCAGCCGTCTGTATCCAGGGACGCGTTTTGTGGCGTGACTGCTCAGCCATTCGCCGCACCGTTAGTTCGCTAAAAATGCGCGATGAATGGCAGAAAGGCCAGCCCGTGACCAATCAACTGCCTATTAACGTGCACTTGTTTCCGGACTGGGAAATTCCCCCCCTCTTCCTCCGCGTAACCACAAACGCAAGCGTTGCAACTCGACCGCAAGAAATCTACCATCCGTTGCACGTTACTTCCAGGGAGTAGGAGAGCCAGAAAGAGAAATTGCAGCTCACATGTTAAACAGATACGCTTAACTTTCCAAGCATACAAGAAAATTACGGGCATTCCGGTCTGCCTATTAATCAAACAACCTTTGTTTAAAACTTTACTCAAACTAAATGAGCAATATCGGCCTTAATACACTACTGGCCATTAAAATTGCTACACCACGAATATGACGTGCTACAGACGCGAAATTTAACCGACAGGAAGAAGATGCTGTGATATGCAAATGATTAGCTTTTCAGAGCATTCACACAAGGTTGGCGCCGGTGGCGACACCTACAACGTGCTGACATGAGAAAAGTTTCCAACCGATTTCTCATACACAAACAGCAGTTGACCGGCGTAGCCTGGTGAAACGTTGTTGTGATGCCTCGTGTAAGGAGGAGAAAGGCGTACCATCACATTTCCGACTTTGAGAAAAGTCGGATTGTAGCCTATCGCGATTGCGATTAATCGTATCGGGACATTGCTGCTCGCGTTGGTCGAGATGCAATGACTGTTAGCAGAATATGGAATCGGTGGCTTCAGGAGGGTAATACGGAACGCCGTGCTGGATCACAACGGCTTCGTGTCACTAGCAGTCGACGTGACAGGCATCTTATCCGCAAGGCTGTAACGGATCGTGCAGCCACGTCTCGATCCCTGAGTCAACAGATGGGGACGTTTGCAAGACAACAAACATCTGCACGAACAGTTCGATGACGTTTGCAGCAGCATGGACTATCAGCTCGGAGACCATGGCTGCGGTTACCCTTGTGGTGCATCACAGACAGGAACGCCTGCGATGGTGTACTCAACGACGGACCTGGGTGCACGTATGGCAAAACGTCATTTTTTCGGATGAATCCAGGTTCTGTTTACTGCATCATGACGGCCGCATCCGCATTTGGCGACATAGCGGTGAACGTACATTGGAAGCGTATCACCCGGCGTGATGGTATGGGGTGCCATTGGTTACACGTCTCGGTCACCTCTTGTTCCCATTGACGGGACTTTGAACAGTGGGCGTTACATTTCAGATGTGTTACGACCTGTGGCTCTACCCTTGATTCAGTCCCTGCGAAACCCTACATTGCAGAAGGATAATGCACGACCGCATGTTGCAGGTCCCGTACGGGCCTTTCTGGATGTTGTTGTTGTTGTGGTCTTCAGTCCTGAGACTGGTTTGATGCAGCTCTCCATGCTAATCTATCCTGTGCAAGCTCCTTCATCTCCCAGTACCTACTGCAACCTACATCCTTCTGAATCTGCTTAGTGTATTCATCTCTTGGTCTCCCTCTACGATTTTTACCTTCCACGCTGCCCTCCAATGCTAAATTTGTGATCCCTTGATGCCTCAGGACATGTCCTACCAACCGATCCCTTCTTCTAGTCAAGTTGTGCCACAAACTTCTCTTCTCCACAATCCTATTCAATACCTCCTCATTAGTTACGTGATCTACCCACCTAATCTTCAACATTCTTCTGTAGCACTGTTGAATGGTACTTTAGTAAATAAATTAGTGAAATCAAAGTGAACTAGAAATTAGAATATAAATGGAAAACTTGGTTTAGTTTAGAGAGTTACATACTCGCATTCAGCGGGCAGAACAGCAGAACAGAAGAGACAATGACCGTGAAGTCAGCTAGTTCCACATAAGCGGGCGCTGTCGATTCAGCCGTCAGGGCATCGCCCGACCGGCTCACGTGTTTCTCAGTTGTCGCATGTGAGCAAAGGCCCTCGCCTACATTCCAAGAGCCAATGACCGACGTTAAGAAGATTCTTCGAGAAGCTTTCCAACGTGACGGAAGAGGCAATGACCGGCTCACGTGTTTCTCAGTCGTCACATGCGATCAGAGGCCCCCGCCTACATTCCAAGAGCCAATGACCGACGTTAAGAAGATTCTTCGAGAAGCTTTTCAACGTGACAGAAGAGGCAATGGCCGTGAAGTCGTTCACCTCCAGTGAACTGAAGTGAATAAATACGCGAGACGCGGTGGGCCCGACAAATGAAGACAGATGAAGACGGGGACGAAGACGTAGACGGAGACGGAGACGAGAGACGAAGAAGACGAAGAAGTGAAGAAGCGTAGCAGTTGTTTTCAGTCAGTTTCGGTGCTGAAGACGGTCATGCCAGAAGAGACTGCATCATGCACAGACGCACCAAGTCCGCCGCTGTAATGGAATAGCAAGCAGCAGCTGCGGCGCCAGAAGACAGAAGTCAAAAGGTATTTGAAGTCTGGTTTTTACATACCCGGGTGACTCGTGAGGACGGGAAGGAGACGGCCTCACATCAGTAGTCACCTGTGAGCTGGGATGAAGAGCTGACAGCCGAAGACTGGCAAGCGGGAGTCCGTGGTTCGAGTCCGCCACACTGGCCTTCTCCCGCCGCACCGCTCCGCTGGCCGACGCAGAACACACGCGGCCGCTCAGAGAAGAGAAACACTGGGACGCCGCACCCAAGGTATCATCCGATGCACGATTTCGCTCGCAATAATTAAACGGGCCATCTCGCGCTGCGCGTCTCCAGTCAGCTGGGCGAGACGGCGACACGAGATCCACACCGCTACGCGTAATCAGACGCCGCCGCCGCCACTGCCGCCGCCACTGCCGCTGCCGCAGCAGAAGACTTCACAAACGACACAGCTGCCGTTCTCCGAACCAGAACATCCAGTAAGATACAGTTGTACGAAACTTTCAATAAAAGTTATCTTATGTAAAAATGATGTTTCATTCGACCTCATACCCGAGGCAAGGGAGAACCCAGCCTGCCCACATGTTGTTAAGAGAGAAAAGTTAATTTATTTAATATTTTCACCCTGACAGAATGATTTCGAATGCTCATCCTGACAATTGACAGCATCAAAAGAGAAAACCCAGTTACACTGAGTGACAGAAGTATCACATTTAGTAACACAACTGTTACATTTGTGTCAGAAGCCGTTTTAGTCGTTACAGCACCACATTTCGAAAGCTTCTATTCTCTTCTTGTCCAAACTATTTATCATCCATGTTTCACTTCCATACATGGCTACACTCCATACAAATACTTTCAGGAACGACTTCCTGACATTTAAACCTATACTCGATGTTAACAAATTCCTCTTCTTCAGAAACGCTTTCCTTGCCATTGCCAGTTTACATTTTATATCCTCCCTACTTCGACCATCATCCGTTATTTTGCTCCCCAAATAGCAAAACTCCTTTACTACTTTAACAGTCTCAATTCCTAATCTAATACCCTCAGCATCACCCAACTTAATTCGACTACATTCCATTATCCTCGTTTTGCTTTTGTTGATGTTCATCTTATACCTCCTTTCAAGACACTGTCCATTCCGTTCAACTGCTCTTCCAAGTCCTTTGCTGTCTCTGACAGAATTACAATGTCATCGGCGAACCTCAAAGTATTTATTTCTTCTCCCTGGATTTTAATACCTACTCCGAATTTTTCTTTTGTTTCCTTTACTGCTTGCTCAATATACAGATTGAATAACACCGGGGAGAGGCTACAACCCTGTCTCACTCCCTTCCCAACCACTGCTTCCCTTTCATGCCCCTCGACTCTTATAACTGCCAGTTGGTTTCTGTACAAATTATAAATAGCCTTTCGCTCCCTGTATTTTACCCCTGCCACCTTTAGAATTTGAAAGAGAGTATTCCAGTCAACAATGTCAAAAGCTTTCTCTAAGTCTACAAATGCAGTGGAACATAGGTTTGCCTTTCCTTAATCTTTCTTCTAAGATAAGTCGCTCCCAGCTTCAGGCAGTGTTGGCTTTGGTCACACAGCTTGAGGCTGTTGCCAATGGGCATCACTGTGGGGGTCCGGATGGGGATTTGTCGGGGACGGCCAGCTCGTCCCACGCATCCCCCGATCGGACTACGACTGTGGTTGCCCGGGATACTGCCCGCATTGAGGCTGATCCCTCACCTGTGGTAGAGTGGGAGGTCGTCTCAAGGTGTGACAGGGGGCGAAAGACATTCCGGAGGGCTGAACGGAAGGCCTCTCCAGTTTGTCTGACGAACCGGTTTCAGGCTCGGTCTCAGGCTGATACTGATCTTCAGCCTGACATGGCTGCTTGTCCTGTTCCAGAGGTTGCCCCTCAGTCTGCAAGATCCGGGCGGTCGCAGAGGGTGGGCTTACTGGTAGTTGGGAGCTCCAACGTCAGGCGTGTAATGGGGCCCCTTAGGGAAATGGCAGCAAGAGAGGGGAAGAAAACCAATGTGCACTCCGTGTGCAAACCGGTGGGAGTCATTCCAGATGTGGAATGGGTCCTTCCGGATGCCATGAAGGGTACAGGGTGCACCCATCTGCAGGTGGTCGCTCATGTCGGCACCAATGATGTGTGTCGCTATGGATCCGAGGAAATCCTCTCTGGCTTCCGGCGGCTATCTGATTTGGTGAAGACTGCCAGTCTCGCTAGCGGGATGAAAACAGAGCTCACCATCTGCAGCATCGTCGATAGGACTGACTGCGGACCTTTGGTACAGAGCCGAGTGGAGGGTCTGAATCAGAGGCTGAGACGGTTCTGCGACCATGTGGGCTGCAGATTCCTCGACTTGCGCCATAGGGTGGTGGGGTTTCGGCTTCCGCTGGATAGGTCAGGAGTCCACTACACGCAACAAGCGGCTACACGGGTAGCAGGGGTTGTGTGGCGTGGGCTGGGCGGTTTTTTAGGTTAGATGGCCTTGGGCAAGTACAGAAAGGGCAACAGCCTCAACGGGTGCGGGGCAAAGTCAGGACATGCGGGGACCAAGCAGCAATTGGTATTGTAATTGTCAACTGTCGAAGCTGCGTTGGTAAAGTACCGGAACTTCAAGCGCTGATAGAAAGCACCGAAGCTGAAATCGTTATAGGTACAGAAAGCTGGCTGAAGCCAGAGATAAATTCTGCCGAAATTTTTACAAAGATACAGACGGTGTTTAGAAAGGTTAGATTGCATGCAACCGGTGGTGGAGTGTTCTTCGCTGTTAGTAGTAGTTTATCCTGTAGTGAAGTAGAAGTGGATAGTTCATGTGAATTACTATGGGTGGAGGTTACACTCAACAACCGAGCTAGGTTAATAATTGGCTCCTTCTACCGACCTCTCGACTCAGCAGCATTAGTGGCAGAACAACTGAGAGAAAATTTGGAATGCATTTCACATAAATTTTCTCAGCATGTTATAGTCTTAGGTGGAGATTTCAATTTACCAGACATAGACTGGGACACTCAGATGTTTAGGACGGGTGGTAGGGACAGAGCATCGAGTGACATTATACTGAGTGCACTATCCGAAAATTACCTCGGGCAATTAAACAGAGAACCGACTCGTCGAGATAACATCTTGGACCTACTTATAACAAACAGACCCCAACTTTTCGACTATGTATGTGCAGAACAGGGAATCAGTGATCATAAGGCCGTTGCAGCATCCCTGAATATGGAAGTTAATAGGAATACAAAAAAAGGGAGGAAGGTTTATCTGTTTAGCAAGAGTAATAGAAGGCAGATTTCAGACTACCTAACAGATCAAAACGGAAATTTCTGTTCCGACACTGACAATGTTGAGTGTTTATGGAAAAAGTTCAAGGCAACCGTAAAATGCGTTTTAGACAGGTACGTGCTGAGTAAAACTGTGAGGGACGGGAAAAACCCACCGTGGTACAACAACAAAGTTAGGAAACTACTGCGAAAGCAAAGAGAGCTTCACTCCAAGTTTAAACGCAGCCAAAACCTCTCAGACAAACAGAAGCTAAACGATGTCAAAGTTAGCGGAAGGAGAGCTATGCGTGAAGCGTTCAGTGAATTCGAAAGTAAAATTCTATGTACCGACTTGACAGAAAATCCTAGGAAGTTCTGGTCTTACGTTAAATCAGTAAGTGGCTCGAGACAGCATATCCAGACACTCCGGGATGATGATGGCATTGAAACAGAGGATGACACGCGTAAAGCTGAAATACTAAACACCTTTTTCCAAAGCTGTTTCACAGAGGAAGACCGCACTGCAGTTCCTTCTTTAAATTCTCGCACAAACGAAGAAATGGCTGACATCGAAATAAGTGTCCAAGGAATAGAAAAGCAACTGGAATCACTCAATAGAGGAAAGTCCACTGGACCTGACGGGATACCAATTCGATTCTACACAGAGTACGCGAAAGAACTTGCCCCCTTCTAACAGCCGTGTACCTTCAGTCTCTAGAGTCTAGAGGAACGGAGGGTTCCAAATGATTGGAAAAGAGCCCAGGTAGCCCCAGTCTTCAAGAAGGGTCGTCGAGCAGATGCACAAAACTATAGACCTATATCTCTGACGTCGATCTGTTGTAGAATTTTAGAACATGTTTTTTGCTCGAGTATCATGTCGTTTTTGGAAACCCAGAATCTACTATGTAGGAATCAACATGGATTCCGGAAACAGCGATCGTGTGAGACCCAACCCGCTTTATTTGTTCATGAGACCCAGAAAATATTAGATACAGGCTCCCAGGTAGATGCTATTTTTCTTGACTTCCGGAAGGCGTTCGATACAGTTCCGCACTGTCGCCTGATAAACAAAGTAAGAGCCTACGGAATATCAGACCAGCTGTGTGGCTGGATTGAAGAGTTTTTAGCAAACAGAACACAGCATGTTGTTATCAATGGAGAGACGTCTACAGACGTTAAAGTAACCTCTGGCGTGCCACAGGGGAGTGTTATGGGACCATTGCTTTTCACAATATATATAAATGACCTAATAGATAGTGTCGGAAGTTCCATGCGGCTTTTTGCGGATGATGCTGTAGTATACAGAGAAGTTGCAGCATTAGAAAATTGTTGCGAAATGCAGGAAGTTCTGCAGCGGATAGGCACTTGGTGCAGGGAGTGGCAACTGTCCTTTAACATAGACAAATGTAATGTATTGCGAATACATAGAAAGAAGGATCCTTTATTGTATGATTATATGATAGCGGAACAAACACTGGTAGCAGTTACTTCTGTAAAATATCTGGGAGCATGCGTGCGGAACGATTTGAAGTAGAATGATCATATAAAATTAATTGTTGGTAAGGCGGGCGCCAGGTTGAGATTCATTGGGAGAGTCCTTAGAAAATGTAGTCCATCAACAATGGAGGTGCCTCACAAAACATTCGTTCGACCTATACTTGAGTATTGCTCATCAGTGTGGGATCCGCACCAGGTCGGGTTGACGGAGGAGATAGAGAAGATCCAAAGAAGAGCGGCGCGTTTCGTCACAGGGTTATTTGGTAACTGCGATAGCGTTACGGAGATGTTTAATAAACTCGAGTGGCGGACTCTGCAAGAGAGGCGCTCTGCATCGAGGTGTAGCTTGCTCGCCAGGTTTCGAGAGGGTGCGTTTCTGGATGAGGTATCGAATATATTGCTTCCCCCTACTTATACCTCCCGAGGAGATCACGAATGCAAAATTAGAGAGATTAGAGCGCGCACGGAGGCTTTCAGACAGTCGTTCTTCCCGCGAACCATACGCGACTGGAACAGGAAAGGGAGGTAATGACAGTGGCACGTAAAGTGCCCTCCGCCACACACCGTTGGGTGGCTTGCGGAGTATAAATGTAGATGTAGATGTAGAAGGTCAGTATTGCCTCACGTGTTCCAACATTTCTACGGAATCCAAACTGATCTTCCCCAAGGTCGGCTTCTACCAGTTTTTCCATTCGTCTGTAAAGAATTCGCGTTATTATTTTGCAGCTGTGACTTATTAAACTGATAGTTCGGTAATTTTCACATCTGTCAACACCTGCTTTCTTTGGGATTGGAATTATTATATTCTTCTTGAACTCTGAGGGTATTTCGCCTGTCTCGTACATCTTGCTCACCAGGTGGTAGAGTTTTGTCAGGACTGGCTCTCCCAAGGCCGTCAGTAGTTCTAATGGAATGTTGTCTACTCCCGGGGCCTTGTTTCGACTCAGGTCTTTCAGTGCTCTATCAAACTCTTCACGCAGTATCGTATCTCCCATTTCATCTTCATCTACATCCTCTTCCATTTCCATAATATTGTCCTCAAGTACATCGCCCTTGTGTAGACCCTCTGTATACTCCTTCCACCTTTCTGCTTTCCCCTCTTTGCTTAGATCTGGGTTTCCATCTGAGCTCTTGATATTCATACGAGTGGCTCTCTTTTCTCCAAAGGTCTCTTTAATTTTCCTATAGGCTGCATCTATCTTACCCCTAGTGAGATAAGCCTCTACATCCTTACATTTGTCCTCTAGCCATGCCTGCTTAGCCATTTTGCACTTTCTGTCGATCTCATTTTTGAGACGTTTGTATTCCTTTTTGCCTGCTTCATTTACTGAATTTTTATATGTTCTCCTTTCTGGATACAGAAAATGTTTGACTGCTCCCCTGGCCAGCACATTCTCCAGATCTCTCGCCAATTGAAAACGTCTGGTCAGTGGTGTCCGAGCAACTGGCTCGTCACAATACGCCAGTCACTACTCTTGATGAACTGTGGTATCGTGTTGAAACTGCATGGGCAGCTGTACCTGTACACGCCATCCAAGCTCTGTTTGACTCAATGCCCAGGCGTATCAAGGCCGTTATTACGGCCAGAGGTGGTTGTTCTGGGTACTGATTTCTCAGGATCTATGCACCGAAATTGCGTGAAAATGTAATCACATGTGAGTTATAGTATAATATATTTGTCCAATGAATACCCGTTTATCATCTGCATTTCTTCTTGGTGTAGCAATTTTAATGGCCAGTAGTGTAGCGTCTGTGAGGCAGTGGTTTGTGGGCAGTAACGTTCCTGACATCGACTGGCCTGCTCTGCATGCAGATCTGAACCCAATGCAACATCTTTGGGATGGATTCTAAGATCGACTCCGCTCCAGACCCCAACGTCCATCATCGTCATCGCATCCTTCTCTGGTTTCGATTGTTGAGGAAGAAGGGATCAGTTGCTCCACAAACATTCGGATATCTAACTTCCTGGCAAATTAAAACTGTGTTCCGGACTGAGACTCGAACTCGGGACCTTTGCCTTTCGCGGGCAAGCACACAGGTTTAATCTGCCAGGAAATTTCATATCAGCGCACGCTCCGCTGCAGTGTGAAAATTTCATTCTGGATTCACAAATCTCATTTAAAGTGTCGCCAGGAAAATTCAAGCAGTAATAAAGACCACGGGTGGACACACCACATATTAATGTCCATTAATGCGTGTCCGGGTACTTTTGATCAACTAACGTATGCTACTTCCTCCCACACACACATCTCGCGAAATACTCACGACGCAACAATCTGAGAAATTTCAGCTCATACGGAATCTCGCAGGCAGTCTTTCTTCCTGTACCGCACTTCTCTCTTCTTTGGTATTAAAATGCTTTGATTTTAATGGAAGACGTGGGCGGGATTGTTTGGAAAAAAGTAAAGAATATTTAATACACTGTTGGCGTCGCGTATATTCTGCACGCTCGGTTATGCGGCTTACATATACGCCGACGATAATCAAAGTTGCTGCGCAAGTAAAAATATTAGTAAAAGTGGGTACAGTTTTGCTTGCAACCGTTTAATTACGTTATCCAAACTCGCGGCTAACTCAAATATAATCAGAAGTAGCATGCAACTATTACTGTTACTGGCCGTTAGATTGTTTGTTGCGAAGAGAGAGCCGATATAGCTACCTACGTAGCGTAAGGATTTGTGCTCGCGATAAATAATTTCATTTATATCACACTGGCTTCAGTTTGGTTAAGCGTTTACTTGACAGAACTAAATTTAATTGCAAGCTGAAAGATATCGTGAAGCAAACCTAAGCCTTGTTGCCTACTCCAGACAAATTTATATATGCAATTCTGATAAAATGAACTTTGCAAATATTAATGCTTGAAAATTATTAACCGTACTCAAAGTATTTATGATAACTTGAGGGTGAAACCCGATATTGAATATTGTAGTTAAATTCCACGTTGTGGCCACCTATGCACCATTACGACAAAAGAGAGCCAGTAGGACAGTTTTCTACGAAACCCACTTTAAGTAACTATTTTCACTTAAATATCTCGACAGACAGGAAGAGGTTTTGAATAAGAACAGGGAAAATTCACTTTTTGCCTCATACTGTAACAGGAAATTATTATTATTATTCTGGATTTACAATGTGAGTACATTTTTCCAGCACCTATTCTAGATTACAGTAAGTCACTAATTATTGTTCTCCACTCTTCTCTATTTGTCCATAAATCTTCAGGAATGTTGTTCTTCCTCATTGCTGACTGAACTCCCTGTATCCATGTATCAGGTGGTCGTCCCCTTTTTCTTCTTCCAATTGGTACCCAGTCGATTATGCCTTTTGGTAGCCTTTCCTGTTCCATTCGTCTGATGTGTCCATACCATTTAAGTTGTTTGTGCTCGATGAAATCAATAATTGAATTTTTACATTTCATCTTGTCTCTGATTATAGGAAATACAAGAAATACGTGCATCAAATATATAGTGCGCCATAACAGCTAAGCGACATAATTCTACAACAGCAAAGACAAAAAAAGTAATAGCTCTTTGAACCAAGTCTTTTTGACATTAATGATATGGGATTTCCATTGTTACAAAGAATGTCTCTACATTGTATTCTTATTCTTCGTTACTAAAGCACACATTTTACCGACATTTTTAGAACAAAAATATCAGATTAACGACTTGTAGGTTTCATAATTATTTGTCGTATTAGCTAAGGTTTTTATCGACAGAAATACACTCAGTTTCGTAATTTTTGTACGCTTCACATTGTCACTTCTGGTATAGGTTTAGTTTAATTTTTATGGGGTCTTCCAGAAGACGTCACATTCCCATGTACTGTGTTATTCAGAGAATGGAAGAGCTATGAGAGGAGTGGTAGTCGTACCACCGTGAGCTGACTTGCAGAGTGCAGGTGTAAATTTGATTTACAGTAAGAGTACACTTGTATTAATTTCATTGTGTATATGATGAAGATATTGTTTCACATTTTTAGTCACACTGTTCTCTTCTGAAAGTAGTATTCACTCTACGCGCGATATGTCATTTTAGAGATTATAGAAGAAAAAGATAAACCAGATATTTCAAAAACTTAGTCTATTTTGGCAGCTCTTTCACAAATAGTTACTCAGGATAAAGGGGTGACGGCATTCACTTTCATTCGCATAGAGCTCAGACAGTAGCGCCTGCCGTATCTGCAAACCGCACAGCACTCCACGCCGCCAACAACATTCCCTTTTTCCACTGCAGATGGCAGCAGTTCCCTGACCCATGTGGCGTATCAGCTGACTTCTCAGGGCGGTGTCCGCCAGCTCTGAGCAGCTACACGGTCGAGTAACACACGGCCGTGAAATCATCACTGCGCGTTAATGGCGCGACGTCCGCTGAGCGCAAGTTGGAGCAACATCCTTCGCTATACATCATCTCAGAACTATACATTTAATATGACATGTTTCTTTTATTCCTATATTCATTGCTATATTCCGTGTTCTGTTCACACTCGTCTCTTCATTATTTCCCTTTAAATTTCAGACATATCTATTTTTAATTTTAAAGACTGCTTTAGATAATAATGGTGGGTACATACTTTTATTTGATGGTCGCACAGATTCCAGTCCTGGGGCCACGAAATACGCAGGAAGAGCTGGAAACACATAAATTGTCAGATCTGGATTGGATCCCAATTCGATTTCACATTGAGTACTGTATGGCTTTGGCCACCTACGTAGCTTGCGTGTATTGCAAATTCTCGCCCACTGGAAAGTCCCAAAGGAGTGGAAAAAAGCGGAGGTGACACCTGCATATAAAAGGGTAAAAGAACGGATCCGCGAAATCACAGACCAATACCCCTAACGTCGGTTTTCTGCAGAATTCTTGAACATATTCTCCGTGCCAGCATAATAAATTTACTTGAGAAGGAAAAGCTTCTATGAACAAATCAGAAAAGATTTAGATACCATTGCTCGTTCTAATCTGTTCGCCCTTCTCTCGTAGATATTCTGCAAACCATGGATGAAGGGAAACAGACAGAGTGCATATTCCTAGAATTTCGGAGAGCGTTTGACGCAGTGTCCCATTGCAGACTGACAACGAAGGTCGGAGCACACGGAAGAGGTTCTCATATATTGGAATATCTCGAAAGACTTGTTAAGTAACAGAACCCAGCACGTTGTGCTCGACGGCGAGAGTTGGTCACAGACAAGCGTATCGCCAGAAGTGCCCCATGGACGCTTGATAGGAATGCTGTTATTCTCTATATACACAAATGATTTGACGAATAGAGTGAGCGCATGGCAGAGTATAATTCCCATTACACCAGTTATTAGGGCTCCTTCGCGTTGCGTTCACGTAGGGACAGCGGGAAGAATGACTGTTTAAATGCCTCCACGTGCGTTGTAATCAATATAAACATTTCCTCGTGTTCCATACGGGAGCGATACAAAACTTCGTAAAAAGGCTTTTTTTCTGAATAGTTTGCGCTTGTCTTCAAATGCGTGCGAATTCAGTTTCTTCTTAATGAATGGAACGCAGACACATAACACAAATGTTGGATTCCGTTTTTAAATGTTCGTCTACAAAGCAGAATTCTAGCCGACGGTTTCCCAAACTGGTGTTCCACGGGAAGTGAATATGTGGTCCGCTAAAAACTCTTCGACATTTTAACAATACTAATTATTTTCTTAAATTTTATTATAACTTCTGTTTTATCGGTTTCGATTTGAATTTTGAAGTAATCACTGAATTAAAAAAATCATTTCTCTTTTCTTAAAAAAAAATTATTAACCTTCGAAATAAACAAAGTGTTCCATCAAAGTACCAGGTTTCTCGAAGTCTTCCGCCAGGGGAAAAGTTTAGGAACATCTCTTCTAGTTTAATGGCCACAGAACTGCAAAATAAGTGTCGCAGATATTAGTGTCAGCAGTCTTGACATATAGTAGAAACTGTTAAGAATGGACAAAACCCCACGGCCTGATGGAAACCCTATTAGAGTCTATGCAGAGATAGCCGCTCTTTCATCCGTAATATAAAGTGGATCCCCAGAACAGAAAACTATGCCCAGTGGTTGTGGCAAAAAGCACATGTTACACCCATCCACAAGATGGGTATCAGAACTTATCCACCAAATTATAGTCTAGTATGACTGACGTCAAGGGCAGAAGCAGGCTCTGGCAACGGGGGCAATACCGCAGGGCCTCCGTGGAAGAAGAGACCTCCTGGTGTCTGAAGTAAAGATAGGAAAGAAAAGGGCAGTTGGAAATGGAGGGAAGAATGGGAAAACCAGTAATGTCGAACAGTTAAGTGATTCCATTTTCTTCCTAAGCAGATAAACTACCACGTGACTTACCAATACCTACTTATTGCTTTATTAGTAAATACGAGGGCAGTTCAATAAGTAATGCAACACATTTTTTTTCTTGGCCAATTTTGGTTGAAAAAACCGGAAATTTCTTGTGCAATATTTTCAAACATTCCCGCTTCGTCTCGTATAGTTTCATTGACTTCCGACAGGTGGCAGCGCTGTACGGAGCTGTTAAAATGGCGTCTGTAACGGATGTGCGTTGCAAACAACGGGCAGTGATCGAGTTTCTTTTGGCGGAAAACCAGGGCATCTCAGATATTCATAGGCGCTTGCAGAATGTCTACGGTGATCTGGCAGTGGACAAAAGCACGGTGAGTCGTTGGGCAAAGCGTGTGTCATCATCGCCGCAAGGTCAAGCAAGACTGTCTGATCTCCCGGGCTGGCCGTGCACAGCTGTGACTCCTGCAATGGCGGAGCGTGCGAACACTCTCGTTCGAGATGATCGACGGATCACCATCAAACAACTCAGTGCTCAACTTGACATCTCTGTTGGTAGTGCTGTCACAATTGTTCACCAGTTGGGATATTCAAAGGTTTGTTCCCGCTGGGTCCCTCATTGTCTAACCGAACACCATAATGAGCAAAGGAGAACCATCTGTGCGGAATTGCTTGCTCGTCATGTGGCTGAGGGTGACAATTTCTTGTCAAAGATTGTTACAGGCGATGAAACATGGGTTCATCACTTCGAACCTGAAACAAAACGGCAGTCACTGGAGTGGCGCCACACCCACTCCCCTACCAAGAAAAAGTTTAAAGCCATACCCTCAGCCGGTAAAGTCATGGCTACAGTCTTCTGGGACGCTGAAGGGGTTATTCTGTTCGATGTCCTTCCCCATGGTCAAACGATCAACTCTGAAGTGTATTGTGCTACTCTTCAGAAATTGAAGAAACGACTTCAGCGTGTTCGTAGGCACAAAAATCTGAACGAACTTCTCCTTCTTCATGACAACGCAAGACCTCACACAAGTCTTCGCACCCGAGAGGAGCTCACAAAACTTCAATGGACTGTTCTTCCTCATGCACATGCACCCTACAACCCCGATCTCGCACCGTCGGATTTCCATACGTTTGGCCCAATGAAGGACGCAATCCGTGGGAGGCACTACGCGGATAATGAAGAAGTTATTGATGCAGTACGACGTTGGCTCCGACATCGACCAGTGGAATGGTACCGTGCAGGCATACAGGCCCTCATTTCAAGGTGGAGTAAGGCCGTAGCATTGAATGGAGATTACGTTGAAAAATAGTGTTGTGTAGCTAAAAGATTGGGGAATAACCTGGTGTATTTCAATGCTGAATAAAACAACCCCTGTTTCAGAAAAAAAATGTGTTGCATTACTTATTGAACTGCCCTCGTAGATCTCAGAGACGAGATTTAAGAGAGACACGAGTGAGCGATGTATCGGACAAGTCTGCTTTCGTGCCCATTAGCTAAGACAACTGTGGAAATAGTTACAGTTTGTGACTATACGGTCAAACTGATTAAGCACTAGCAAGTTAAGCAAGTTTTACATAACAACAAGGCGCAAAGAAACGTAATAACAATAAAATAACAAAGAAGGTGTAGACGCCACCACAGATATTTTTGCTGAATGAATTTTAATTTATTCAGTTCATCATTTGGAAGATATCGTAGAAATGGTGATCCTACTATAATTCATTTTAACGAGAATAAATTATTAAAAAATTCAGTTGCAGTTAAGCTTGCATGAATGCGTGATCTGAATTCTAATAGAATCCCCTTTGTCATAGAATCGTCACTGGTTCTACGAAAACAACAGAGCTCCATACTTTCAAGTAGGCACAAATAATCGCCAAACTTAGAAATGCATACAGTGCATTTAATGGCCACAGAAGTCTGTGGACTAATAAGCAGATTCACGAAAGTTATTCAGCATTAATTCCTGAAGAGGAAGTGAATTACGATAATATCTATAATTTGGCCCTACGATGACTTCCCGCTAACCCACATAATCAAAGTAGCACTTGACTCAAAGTTAATCTAAGCACGAACGAGTTTTAGAGTATTCGCGCGACCGCTTGCCACCCAAAACCCAACACCTCGCCGCATCATCAGGTCTTCGATGCGTTACTTGAAGAATGCCCAGCACCAAACTTGATTACCGAGTCCTCTTCCGACTCCACGCAAAGTGTGCCCAAACTCAGCTCGCTCCCGAATCCTTCCTTGCTCCCCAAGAGCCACTGTACAACCAAGTGCCTCTACGTCCGCGCTAATGAGAACTTTCGCTCCCGCACGAAAAATGCGTAACTGACTTAAAAATACACAAAACGGACCACCATTTGAATAATAGATGCATGACATATAAAAGCTCTCTTCCTTCCGCAGTACTTATTTCAGCAAGCACGAGCGGGAAAGGCGTTCGGGCATCACCCACGCTCTTTTGCTTTGAACTTCCTGGAACAACTTAGCACCGGAGATTTTAAACACTACAGGCGAATTAAACCGTAACTATAATTTGTCACTGCGCAGGTGCAGTGAATGTGACAATGGTTGACGCATTATAGTGACGTTCGCGCTCAAATGTGTTGCTTATTTGTAGTAATGAATATGAACTTACAAGGGAACCTCCCCATCGCACCCCCCTCATATTTAGTTATAATTTGGCACAGTGGATAGATCTTGAAAAACTGAACACAGATCAATCGAGAAAACAGGAAGAAGTTGTATGGAACTATGAAAAAAATAAGCAAAATATACAAACTGAGTAGCCCATGTCCAAGATATGCAACATCAAGGCATGCTCGAGCTCAGCAGCGCCATGGTCCCGTGGTTAGCGTGAGCAGCTGCCGAACGAGAGGTCCTTGGTTCTAGTCTTCCCTCGGGTGAAAATTTTACTTTTTTTATTTTCGCAAAGTTATGATCTGTCCGTTTGTTCATTGACGTCTCTGTTCACTGTAAGAAGTTTAGTGTCTGTGTTTTGCGACCGCACCGCAAAACCGTGCGATTAGTAGACGAAAGGACGTACCTCTCCAACGGGAACCGAAAACATTTGATAGCAAGGTCATAGGTCAACCGATTCCTCCACAGGTAAACACGTGTGATGTATTCTATTCGACACTGGTGACGGCATGTGCGTCACATGACAGGAATATGTTGTCGACCCATCTAACTTGTACACTTGGCGAATGGGTAAAAAGATTCTTCTACCTTGCCTGATTTAGGTTTTCTTGTGGATGTGATAATCATTCCCAAAAAAAGTGATCGCATCGAACGGACAGATAATAATTGGCTGAAAATAAAAAAATTTAAACTTTTCACCAGAGGGAAGACTTGAACCAAGGACCTCTCGTTCCGGAGTTGCTCACGCTAACCCCGAGACCACGGCGCCCCTGAACCCACATTTACCTTGATGTTGCCTGTCCTGAGCATAGACTACTCAGTTTGTATATTTTGCTTTTTTTTCATAGTTCCACACAACTTCTTCCTGTTTTCTCGATTGATCTGTGTTTAGTTTTTCAAGGCCTGTCCACTGTGCCAACTTATAACTAAATCTGAGGGGGGTGCGATGGGGAGGTTCCCTTGTTAGTTACTTGCAATACAATACAATGAACAGAAGGTAAATGACATTTAAAGCGTTTGCTAAACATTTGACCCGTGTCCCATGTCAAATCGTGGTATTTCTTTCCCCCTAGCTTCCCCGGAAGTCGAAATTGCACGTGAACAACTTCATCATCAGTCATCGGTGAACGCTTTATTAATTAATACTGGACCATAGGCGTCCGCAGAAATTAAATTTTTCCACTGCGAGGAGGAGGGGGGGGGGGCCAAAACAACTCTGAAACTGACATTGTTTTGAGATGTGTCATGCCACAAGAAGTAAATTTTATAGGTGATAAAAAAATTTATTATTCCAGAGAATTACTTTGATATTTAAAAGGTGAGCATGACTTCAAAGTGAACCTTTTTGTACCATCAAAATGATTAAGAATGTGACACATTTTTAAAGTTGATCTAAATTACACACTTTTACGATTATATTTGACATGTTCGCAACAAAATGATCAGCAAACTAGGAAATAAAGCAACGAAATAATTAGAAAAGATAATTTGACTGATATACCAATAATGTTTACTGATTCTGAACGCCGCAAGTGTTACGTAGGAAATAATCAAAAGTGTGAATACTGTTGCTTATAAACAAAAAACCAATTATAAAAAGTCTGTGAGTGCACTCCGATTAAAATCACTTTGTGACTGACGTTTCATCGAGCTGTGTGAAAGGGATCAGCAGCCATTCAATCGTAGTGCGTCACAAGCTCGTTACGATGTTGCCTGTTTTGTAGGTACGTGCAGCCCCTTATGAATTGTGGCTGGCTACACAGTGGCAACACTGCTCACCGCCACTGGAATCACAAAGTAACTTCAACGGGAGGAGCATCTTCCTCGAAAGTGAACAGACTTTAACGCATAGAGGCGTGCACACAGTAGTTATTGCACACGGCATTTTGAAGCGCTAAACAATGCTCCAGGAAGCGCTGAATTAAGCTATTGTTGATTACCTTAAGAAGACTCATTGTACAACAGTTTGGAAACATCTTGTAGCCACGTTGGAAACAATACTTGGAAGAAGGTAATCGGGGAAGTCGGCTCAGCACGTAACAGCGGCTTTTTCCCGCCTTTTTTTTATCCATGCAACACAAGTGGGCTTGTTATGGAAAGCAGAGTTACTTAAAAGCGAGCGAAGCCAGTGCCCCATAATCAAATGTCTGGTGTTCCATTTTCTAAAGAGATGATGGTAGAGTCCACACAGAATAAGATGGCCGATGCGTAGTGACCAATTTTCGTCCAAAGCCCCGAGCGAGTTCATTCGTTTCTTCAGAAGCGGAGGCGAACAGTGTTTACCACTTTCCACCCAGTCGACGATGACAGGATCAAGGCGCACGCCCTGCAGTCTTTCTCAAACGATTTTGCAGAAACTATTCGGTATAGAAAAAACATTTTTGTGTTACTTGTAGCTTTATATGTTAGATTCATGATGATTTTCCCATCATTTCGTTAATGGTCACAGTTCTTGTCATATTTTCATGGAAGTAAAGCACTGCGCTAAATTCGAAAAAGTTTGCAAGGAAAATTCAGGTTGCTATGATTTTACTTCTGGTGCATATTACGTAATATGTTACTCCATATGAAATTCAGTTAACATACCGAATTTTTCTTTAGACTTGGATGGAGGCCTCTACCCGTCACCAGTCTCGAGAAAACTGATCTGATGTAGAACACTCACTTGCGAACGCGCCGCGCCAGCTATAAAGCCAGCGTGGAGTATCCACAACATTTCTCACATTTCATAAATGGTTTGACATATCCAAATGTGATTTTGGCATATGATAGCACGCAAAGAGGAGAGTATCTTCCCCACATGCTTATGCAAAACATTATCTCCCGTGCTATTCCACTAAATACAGAACTCTTTCGATAAAAGATTATAATTTTTAGAGGCCATTGATAATTGGTGAAACGAAAAATGCTATGGGTTTTGGAACAACATAAATGATGACATAACACACATACTTTGTACCTAGGATATGTTTTCTCATAAGCTACTGACCTCACTTTTCTTCATTTAACAAACTTAAGAAACAACTGTTTCAGAATTCTCTCGCAGTGGCGTCTGCACGACATGTTAGTGTGGTGACACTATGTAAACTCAACTATGTTTGGACAAAAGAAGCAAATTTTAATATGGCAACAAGTGAAATATGTAGGTTTTGTTCAAAATTCGCCACTCACTATACTTATCTGAAAATTACTAATGCTTAACAAGCCAAGCGAAAATACACCACTGACCATTAAAATTGCTACACTACGAAGATGACGTGCTACAGACGCGAAATTTAACCGACAGGAAGAAGATGCTGCGATATGCAAATGATTAGCTTTTCAGAGCATTCACACAAGGTTGGCGCCGGTGGCTATACCTACAATGTGCTGACATGATGAAAGTTTCCAACCGATTTCTCATACACAAACTGCAGTTGACCGGCGTTGCCTGGTGAAACGTTATTGTGATGCCTCGAAATGCTTACCATCACATTTCCGACTTTGATAAAGGTCGGATTGTAGCCTATCGCGATTGCGCTTTATCGTATCGAGACATTGCTGCTCGCGTTGGTCGAGATCCAATGACTGTTAGCACAATATGAAATCGGTGGGTTCAGGAGGGTAATACGGAAAGCCGTGCTAGATCTCAAAGGCCTCGTATCACTAGCAGTCGAGATGACAGGCATCTTAACCGCATGGCTGTAACGGATCGTGCAGCCACGTCTCGATCCCTGAGTCAACAGATGGGAACGTTTGCAAGACAACAACCATCTGCACAAACAGTTCGACGACGTTTGCAGCAGCATGGACTATCAACTCGGAATACATGACTGCGGTTACCCTTGACGTTGCATCACAGACAGGAGCGCCTGCGATGGTGTACTCAATGACGAACCTGGGTGCACGAATGGCAAAACGTCATTTTTTCGGATGAATCCAGTTTCTGTTTACAGCATCATGATGGTCGCATCCGTGTTTGGCGACATCACGGTGAACTCACATTGGAAGCGTGTATTCGTCATCGCCATACTGGCGTATCACCCGGCGCTATGGTATGGGGTGCCATTGGTTACACGTCTCGGTTACCTCTTGTTCGCACTGACGCCATTTTGAACAGTGGACGTTACATTTCAGATGTGTTAAGACCCGTGGCTCTACCCTTCGTTTGATCCCTGCGAACCCCTACATATCAGCAGGATAATGCACGACCGCACGTTACAGGTCCTGTACGGGCCTTTCTGGATACAGAAAATGTTCGACTGCTGCCCTGGCCAGCACATTCTCCAGATCTCTCACCAATTGAAAACGTCTGGTCAATGGTGGCCGAGCAACTGGCTCGTCACAATACGCCAGTCACTACTCTTGATGAACTGTGGTATTGTGTTGAAGCTGCATGGGCAGCTGTACCTCTACACACCATCCAAGCTCTGTTTGACTCAATGCCCAGGCGTATCAAGGCCGTTATTACGGCCAGAGCTGATTGTTCTGGGTACTGATTTCTCAGGATCTCTGCACCCAAATTGCGTGAAAATGTAATCACATGTCAGTTCTAGTACAATATATTTGTCCAATGAATATCCGTTTATCATCTGCATTTCTTCTTGGTGTAGCAATTTTAATGGCCAGTAGTGTAAGTTTTAGTTAGATAAATCAGAAAACAATTAATAATCTAGACCAACATATGGCAAGATATGAGAATTGTCATACTGTACTCATTTTTTGTGGTACTGTGGAGTGTGTGATGATTTAACACGTATACATAATTAAAATATTTAAACTACACAAAATTGTATTAAATGAAGTATGTACCAATGTGCGGCTTTCTGCAGTGATAACTATAGTGCATGGATACCATCCAACACATTGTTTAAGACGATTGCATTAATTGTTCAGCAGTTAATATTTTCAGGGGTTACTGTAAGCAACAAAATTTTGTAAACTGTGTGATAATTTTAACCCTTAGCTTCCCATGTCATTTTCTTTTTGTCCCATTCTCTGTTCCAGGAGCAGTCTGAGAGACCCCTATATTTAAATAGCCATAAAAATTGCATTCAGCAGTTTCAGTGAAACAGTTCAGTTTTTTATATGAAAGGTTACATTTACAAATAAATTTTTAAGTTTATTTTTAAGAAAACATGCATTTAAACAAAAAACTGTACAAAATGAACATAATATTACGTGATTATATTAATGTTATAAATACTCAAATAACTTGCACTCTAAATTTTAATTTTTACTGTAATTTTGTTTATTATAAATGTGACAATAAAAACACAAAAAGAGCTCCCATACAACATTCAAAAAATGAATATTACACTAGCACTTTTCGAGTTTTTAATTTCCTTCTCAGATGTTTTCTTTGTACTCGCCTGGTAATTTTTGCAAAGAAATCAAGATAGATTGGCTTCTTGCAACAATGACCTATACGAGGCGTCTTTCTCTTCTTTGTTGGGTCACAGGTGGAGCATGTTTTGCGTTTTTCCAGTCTTTCTACGATGAATTTTACCTTTGGTTCTGCTACAGCCAAAACACGAATGGTTGCACGTAGTTCACAGGGTATGTGATAGTTGTTGACTCGCTTTTTATCTGTGGTGTTGCCAATGAGTTTGC
Source organism: Schistocerca americana (assembly GCF_021461395.2). NCBI lineage: Eukaryota > Metazoa > Arthropoda > Insecta > Orthoptera > Acrididae > Schistocerca > Schistocerca americana. The sequence continues at coordinate 431,319,569 of NC_060126.1, read as the reverse complement.
AAGCATCTTCAGAAAATTAAAGCAGATCATATGAATACCGTCTTTGTAGGAACTATGAACGAAAAACGCGTTCACCTCACTTATGTCCAACATGAGGAAAAATAATGCCATTGGCCATCGTTGGAAAAGGCTTCGACACCCAGCGACATTTGTTTCAGTTATGTATATTTGTAACAGAATCTTCCGGTGAAGACTCAGTGTCCACACTTCTGTCTTCATCTCTTTGCTCACTTGTTCCTTTCAAAGAATTCACAAATTCGTCTTCACTTTCGCTCTGCTCCTGTTTTGAATTAAGTTCACTTTCAATTTCGTTGTCACTGTCGAACCCAACGCCACTTGTTAACCTGTTCTCAGACCATTTTAACCCTTTTGTGGGCAAAATCATCGAGCAGTTCTTTTTAATGAATGGAGAACAGATAGTAGTTAACAGATGGGTATATTTATCACACAGAATATCAAATTTGCTCCAACTGTGAAAGTGAGGTCACACAACAGCAAAAACGGCGGGAACTTCCGATTGGAAGTAGTACTCTGCACTGTTCACTAGGTGGCAGCACCGTACAGAGGTGGGAACTGTGAATCCCACGGGACTAGGAGCGAGTTCATTGTAGTGGGAAGCATGTTTCCCACGGCTCACGAAAGGGTTAAAACAATATCATCAAAGTCAGCAGACAAAGACCTAGCTACTGAATCCATAACGCAAAGTCCCAGGTGCGGTCTGCGAGACCGCTAGCACGGAAGAAGCAGTAATTGTGTAGGTCCACGTCACATTCAAGTGCTATTGACAAAGCAAACTACGGCAGCTTCTGGGATGAACTAGACAAGGCTGTAATCTCCTCTGCATTAACAGCGGAGTAACAAACGCTAGAGGTCTGTGAGATCGCGCCCGGGACGTTAAAGGTTAATATTAAAGCCTTAATAAATGCCGTGGGTTCATTGATATGACTGGATTTGAGTTACGATTAAACGTCGTATTACTACTGAATTGTAAACTATTTGGAGGCACCCATCATCGATCATTTTGCAGATGCCGCCACTTCAAAAATCCGTCACACCAGAGCAGCCTTGCTGTCTGGCCATCCGCTTCTTGCTTGCTGGGAAAAACCGCCGATTAGGTTTTATCGGCGAACCCACGGCCTGTCGTGAAAGCTTTTCACACTTCCTCCTCGCTCCTTCAGCTGAACCGACTCTTTATCTTTTGGACCTCAAAACTTTCATCTGGCTGATATCTCGCCAGCAAAACAGAACTTCCCGATATTGTGGAGTTCGAAGTACTGACTGAAATTGCTTGGTAAGTCGCTTGTGTGTAGCGGGATCGACAAGAGCGGCCGATGTCAGGTGATACTGCTGCAGGATTCCCCAACAGTGCATTTATCGCATGTCGAGTATTTAAAAAGTTCATCTTCTTGAAGTAAAGGGCCAGGAGACACAAAGGCGTATATGTAACCTAGTATATAACAAGCAGAATTAGTTCTTTTGGGGATGACACTAGTATTGAAACTTTCTGGCAGGTTAAAACTGGGTGCCGGATTGAGACTCGAAATCGGGACTTCTGTCAGTTGTGCTAGTCGTACTTGGATAGCTCAGGCGTTGGAGGTGAAGGTTCCGATTTCGACTCCCAGTCCGGCAGCCAGATTTAATCTGCCAGGAAGTTTCATATCAGCGCACACTTTCAATTAGAATCATTGCGGATCTTGAGGAAAGACAAATCAGTAAATCGACATATTTTCATGCAATATGGAATAATGTCATCGGGTAACTCATGTTCAAGAAAGAAAGTCTTCATTGCGCGAAAATGAGCTGTACGAATAATATGTGATCACCCACGATCTAATTGTAGATATCTACGTAAGGGGTTGGGCATTCTCACTACAGCTTCACAGTATGTGGTGCGGCGCTTAAATCCGGACAAACTTCATTTTGAATTTTCCGCCATATCGCATCTCCGCCGAAAGTAACGATTGGCGTTCTTGAAAGACGTGGGTATCTAGTAAACAGTCAGAGCCTCAAAATGGCAGAGAAGAGTCGGTCAAGTGCGGAGTACAACCGAAGAGCAGCGATTATCGAAAGTCTTTTCGCTGAGCCTTCGCCCGCTGAAATAGTTCGATTCTTCGCGTAACCGCGATGAACTGTTTATGATATTGTGGCCAAGTGCGAGGTCTGTTCGGTAAAGAATGGTCATAATTTTTTTGACAACATACTTTTCCTCATTCCATAATTTTGATGGTGCTTCACAAAGTAGTCTTCCATGAATGCGGTGCACTTGTCCCAGCGTTTCTAATGTCTTCAAATACATGTTGGAAACAATTTTTTGAGAGGTCCTTCAAAATCGCATCCGCAGCCTTCACCACTGCTTTTGACGATTGATAACGTCTCTCACGAATGCGTTTCTTCATGTTAGGGAATAGAAAAAAGTCACATGGGGCTAAATCCGGACTATAGGGAGGATGAGGCATGCACTTCACGTTGATTTTTGCAACATATTCAGCAACAACACTGGCAATAAGCGGCCGCGTTATCGTGGTGCAGCATCCAGCCTGCTTCATGGAAATGTGGTCTTTTGCGCCTGATATGGACTCGCAATGTTTTGTGGACATCCTTGTAGTATTGTCCAGTTACTGATATGTGTGCAGGTACAACATGCTGATAAACCATTCCATGAATATCAAAGAATGAGATGACCATAACTTTCCCAGCGGAAGCAACCACTTTTGTTTTTTTGGGTGTTGGTGATTAAGAAGATTTCCACACTGAGCTTTGCTATTTGCTCTCAGGATCAAAATGATGTAGCCAAGTTTCATCAGCAGTGATTACATTTGAAAGAAAGTCCGGATCTTTCTCTAACATCAACTGCTTGCAGTTCTGCACGCGAATGTCCTTTTATTCGGGAATCAACAGTCTTGGAACCCATCACGCACAAACACGTGTCGTGTGTAATTCTTCTGTCACCAACGTGTGGGTGGTGCCCAATGAAATGTTCGATATTTCAGAAAGTGATCTTAACGTAATTCGTCGATTCTCTCTCACACTGACAGCAGCAGTGTTGATAAATTGATTGTCTCCCCTGTTTGACAATTTTAAACCACCTTCGAGCTGTGATGTAGGGAAGAACAGACTCTCCATAGGCCTCCTGTAACATTGTATAGGCCTCAGCTGAAGATTTGTTAGGACTAAAGCAGAATTTCAAAGCCGCATATTGTTCCTCGCGTGTTACCTCCACTGCTGCGGTAGGCGATACTGAACATGTCTGACCTTGCCTGCCTATCACAGGCGGGAACCAGGAGTCCCAACAATGAAACTAGTACGGCGTGTTTGTTGCACATTAAGCCAACAGAATATCATAAGATTAAATTTTAGCGCGAGAAATTATGACCATAAAAAAATTTATGATCATTCTTTATTCAAAAGCCCTCATATAATGGTTCGGAGAAGTCTGGGGAATGTTCTGCTAACGCAACGAGGAAACCTCATTCGAGGAACTGCGGCAGTCATCGTAAAGGCTCTGGCGCTGTTTTCGGAGGACCCGGGGCAGTCGCTGAGAGAATTGGCGACCGTATTGAATGTGAGCGAGCGAACAATGCGTCGGATGGCAGAGGAGGGCCTCATATGAGTCATTTAGTCCAAAACTGCGTCTCGGATAACGTTGACATGTTCTGGTCAAAGGAGTTCCGGTCCCCGAATAGCCCGGATCTGAACCCCCTCGACAACTATGTTTGGAGCGTAGTCGAAAGAGTTACCAATATGGCGAGGCACCGTAATGTCGCATCTCTACGCACCACTATCGAGGCAGTGTTCGCTGCATTAAAGTGTGCGTGCTATCGCTTCAGGACTAGATTGGAAGCGGTCATTGCGGCTGAAGGGGGTTAAACCGAGCAATGTTACTCTTGAATGATACAGCCACTTATATGTAAAAGGATCTTCATTTCTATTTTTATTTTGTTTTAATAACTTTGCTTTTTTAAAAAAAGTTTGATTTGTCCGGATATAAGCGCCGCAACCTGTATATTCATTCTTCCATGAAGTTTGTTGTAAAGAATCCAGGAACAATGATGCACATAATTACAGAGCCAGAAGGAAAACTGATATTACGTCACATTCAGGTTGTCTTTAGCACAAAAAAAGGACGCACACTGCTGCATCAAAAATTTTTGGCTATTAGCCACTGATAATGTCTGACAGACATAAAAGAAAATTTGAAAATAAACTGCAAAAAATTCTGTTGTCGTAATGTGTAAAAGGTGTTGAGTATGAATTGCTGACCCGCATCTGTAATTTATGAGCATGAAGGCAAGTTTACAAAATAATTTGTGATGTGAACATAATATGACTCGTTCCACATTATTGCGATCTACTAAACAAATGATCGATGGGACATGAAAGTAACTAACTGATCGCCGAAAAGAAACGCAGCAATGACGCCTGCTGTGCTACATCTATTGTAACGTTCTTTAAAATTTATTAAAATGCTTAAATGATCGCCTGAACTGGGAATGCACACAAAACTGCAGTTACCGTGTAGCGTGTTGTAACTTCAAGTGGTATGCTTACTCTGTGTTATTGTTACTAAAATTTATACGAACTGATTGGGTAATGCAACTCCCAATACCAATAAAGAAATACAGTCACCTGAAAATACTTTTAGCCCCTTAGGTACTGAATCCTTGGCGCTGTTCAGAACTGATAACTTTGATCCCTGTGCACATAACAAATAAATAAAATTGTCTTACCTCTAAAGCAGCAACGGTGGATTGCGTTAAATTCTGCTCCCTCATGAAGAAGAACAAAATATACTAGCTACAGGCTCAGCGGTGTGCAATGCTGTCTGTAATACTTTGAAATATACATGAAATTCTTTTAGGTGATAAATGAAAACATTTAAAAGAAATTTAATGTCTTTAAAAAAACATGAGCTGACAGGGAGGTGGTAGTGATTTGGGTGAATTACTAACACTGACTTTTTCAATAGTGTAGTTGTATTATAAGTTAAGTTTGATTTTCAAAACATTTGACAACTGAAATTACATTACTCAGAAAAATTACATCCTTTTTACCAAATGAAAAACTAACTTTGCTGACGTAGCCACAAACAATAAGATTTGTACAGCAAGTATTATCTAACATTACTAATAAGCAGAAAGACAAATAATCAAATTACATATACCTGTGTTAATGAATCTTAGAAACATTACAAAAGGGAAGTATCTAACTAGCCTGTACACCAAATCTGTTTACGTACATTCTGGGGTTACTCAACATAGAACTCATTGTTACCAATTATCATCCAACTCATTTACACCATCGAGCTGGCAAAAGGAAAGTAATAAAAAATTAATTTCTTTACCTTGACTGCGAGAAGACTTCTGCTTCCACATTTATATTTCCAATAATACTTGTACTCGCAAAGCTTCTTTGTAATATCAATCCAGTAATCCTTTCCTGTCACAAATTTACGTTTCAACATTTAACTTTATGTTCCAGTATAAAATTACTCATCATTTTAACTACCTATTTTACGGGCAGTGTAACACAAAATATTGGTATGAGAAAATTCCTACATTATAGTCTAACACTTGGTGGCTTTACAGATAACAGCACAAAAAACTGCCTACTACATCCTCTTTCGCTCACTGGTGTGCGCCAACACTGCAATCTCAGACCAGAAGCAGTATCTTTGGCTCTGCGGTGCAAAGTCAGCGATCCGCTTCATACAGCCTGTCAGAGACATAAATCGTTCATAATATAATAGTTTCATTTTAGTTTACATTAGTATCATTAGAGTATTCTGGTGCCACATATAAGCGTATCCCAGTAGACTGCTTTCACTGTTCCGCGCAGTATCGTCTGATGGCGAGAGCTGGCAGCGTCCTATACCGACCGGTTATTACGGAGAAGTCACAAAATTTTTGAGCGCTCTAAACTAGGACTGAGGATACGAACTTCACTGGCACGAAGCCTACAAATATAATTATTTTCAGCAGAAGCAACAATATCAAATCGTATTTCCTTCCATTAGTAGCCAAACTTTCACCTATGATTTAACAGTCAAATCAATTTTGCAACAAAAACGCAGCTTACTGCATGAAATCTATCTATAACGCCTTAGAAATTCTTAAGAAAATGATTTATCTCCTGCTATCTCCTATGGTAAGTGCATGGAAAACGTGTGTTTGAAGACACCCAACTGATCCAACGTTATCTGGATGTACGAATGTTTCAGTGCGATTCCGTCTCTAATGACCTCGATGTGGACAGGAGGTTCAACCCTAATCTTCCTTCCATCCTTTCTTTCCTGAACTGCAATTGGCACGGAAAGATCGCAAGAGAATGTATAATTTGTAGTAGCGCGATGTTCCTGTAATTACGATCTTTGTAAAGCTGATGTTTCACAAACAAAGTGCTACAGATAAGCGGTGATCAATAGTTCGGATGAATGTATATAGACAACTCAGAACCATATATAATGGGTCAAATCAGATTCGACTGAATGGTTGCAAAATCTACTTACCTAAACATAAATGGTGTCCCCGCAATTCCCATATTATTACACATATACGAACAGACAAACACCATCCGAATTTGAAGGCCCAACGGTACCGACCGGCCTCCGTGTCATCCTCAGCCCTTTGACGTTACCGGATACGGATAGGGAGGGGCATGTGGTCAGCACACCGCTCTTCCGGCCGTTATGATTTTTCGTGACCGCAATTACACATATACGCTTGTGAAAAACTTATGCTGTGCATCCGCAGGAAGATGTAATACATTCGTCTGTGTTCTGGGTGCATCGCACTGGTAGTATTTAGACGCTTGTTGGTGGCTTATCATCTGACTGCTGTCGCAGCTCCGTCCTCTTCCTGCATTCATGGATTTCTTCTTTGCTGCCTCGTGGCGGACACATTCGTGTTGCTCGCCAGTAGTCTTGCCTCAAACTGTTGCACAGCAACGGTTTGGTACGTCCTACGGACCCCTGTATTGTTGAGCAGTTCAGTTTTTTTGTCTTAGGGGACATCAGGGGGGGACACGCGGAAAATAATTCCGGAAAACTGTGGAAACTATCCAGCTGTAACAGCAGGGTGTAACTGTACTCTGGGAAACTAGGCTATGTCCATGACCTCCGCGAACAAGGGACCCAAGGCGAACGAAAGAAAGACAGGCATACTTAATATGGTAAGAAAAAGTGCAAAAATTAATAAACGCGATCAGTCAAGTGAAGTCTTTCGCTACGTAACATAGTGAAAAATCGTTCTGGAACATCTTCAGAGATAAACATATGCTAATCATTTACTTCGTTTAATCAGTGGCTCAGTGGTTATGAAGGTATGGGGTTCGATCACTTATGAATCCTATGACCTTTGTGTGTTAATTTGCACTTCTTTCAGCCGGCCGCGGTGGTCTAGCGGTTCTAGGCGCGCAGTCCGGAACCGCGCGACTGCTGCGGTCGCAGGTTCGAATCCTGCCTCGGGCATGGATGTGTCTGATGTCCTTAGGTTAGTTAGGTTTAAGTAGTTCTAAGTTCTAGGGGACTGATGACCTCAGAAGTTAAGTCCCATAGTGCTCAGAGCCATTTGAACCATTTTTGCACTTCTTTCGTCTCTTGACAATATTCGTTCATGTGTGAAAATGCCGAGTAGCACCGCTGATCGGGATCCACGTTAAAGTCTACACTCCCTATAATGATTGAGGAAGTCAGTTCGAAAGTCGGAGGGAAGCAACTGCATACCACCTCTAAATTAACTGTGCATAGTTTAGCTCCGCTGCCTTCAAACCAACCTCCAGGATGAGGACAACTTTGCTTTTACATTTACCTTTTTACCCAGGCCAAACATCATTCTGCATTACTACTCGAAAATCCGCTAACTGAATCTATACAACAGAAAGGGACTAGATGTGAGTAAATGTTGTAGGCAGTGCTATGACGGAGCATCTCTCTCTAGTGTTGTATACAGTGGTTAACTTCTAAGGTGGCTATAATTTCAAGCACTCATCTACATACTTTGCTATGATTTACAACCGAAATTAGGTATCATTTGATAGATTGTACATCGTATATAGGAATGTTTAGAGAAGACTGACATTGTCACGTACACCTTGTAAATAGTTGTTAACACTTATTCCATGAAAGGTGATGGAGTGTCTTTATTATCAAAACGTCGTAATGAATGATTGCCTATACTAGTAGAGGTTGGAGTGCCAGTGGAAATGAAACGGCAGGCGTAACTCAAGCCCTCGGTGGAAAAACCCGCACAGGTGTGTTGGTCCTGCTTGACGGTCGGGGCACCTGAGCGCTCAAGCACAATAGAACGGCGGCCGGGCGGTTGTAGCGGGGCCGGAAGGATAACCGGATAATACTTTGGAAACTCTGAAAATCTTGGACGCAGCAGAGAGGAACGAGGAAGCATAACGTCGGAAATCACGCGGATTGGGTTATTTCCGAGGATTTTTGCTCTGAGAAGGGTACCATTGTATGAATTCCTAATTAACGGGGATAGGTATTTCCTCGCAAACTTTCCGTGCTGGACGACAAAAGACTGAAGCCCTCAGTGGAAAAACCCGCACAGGTGTGTTGGTCCTGCTTGACACAGGCAGTAGTCAAGACGGTTGGTCGGCGTTCGGAAGAATCTGTAGAGAGGGAGAACATTCAGTGGTTTCGAGAATATGATTTGCTTTCTGTGGCTACGAGGGAGGGGAGCCAAGCTTTGCTGGAAAGCCAGCACTGGACAGAAAGTAGTCTTTCGTTTTGAGCGCCCGTGTTTCACAGTCGCTTAGTATCAGATTTTGTTGGTACAAACGGACTTGCTGTCTTTGCTCTCAGGAGATTTTATACTTAGCACAGTTAGGCACTGTACTGTTGCGAACTTATACGATTCTGGACTTTGTCACCAGGTACGGAGTCGTCGTTTTGTACGCAGTGTTCAGTGACTGAGAGCAGTTCTTCTGTCTATATTCACGTTGAGACGTTATCTGATTTCTCTGCCTCGTGATGACTAGGTGTTGTGTGATGTCCTTAGGTTAGTTAGGTTTAAGTAGTTCTAAGTTCTAGGGGACTGATGACCATAGATGTTAAGTCCCATAGTGCTCAGAGCCATTTGAACCATTTTGAACGTTATCTGAATTCCATCCTTCTGGCTCAGAGTTCGCGTTTCTTGTCTGTAGAACACGGAGAGGAGAAGACAGTATTAGATTATACTAGTCAGAGGACCGCCTTCTGCCGTCCTACTGTTTGAAAGAGTTTATTTTGTGGCTGGAGCTCTTCCATCGTCACAGACATGTACGAGAACCATCACTCCGTCACACCAGATGCAGCACATATGGTGATATTGCTAACTGCTTCGGCTTATTAGGTTTATAAGGCTAAACAGCTGTGATCACGTAAGTTTTATTTCCACTGAGGTTGCACACCACTGTAGATCACCTTTGAAGGCAGTGTCTTGTAGTGTTTAATACTTAGATGATGTCAGTCATCTCGCCTTATTTATATTAGATCGCGTATCCATAAAAAGGGGCAGATTTTGGCAGCTGATCAGTAATATTAGTTAGGTAATATAAACATTTGTAATATAAAGGGGTTTTAATCTACAATAAATGTATAAGCAGAAGCAACAGTTATCATTTGGTAGTTACTAGTTCCCTTAATCATTCATTTATATTTAGGTTATAATTTATATGTTGAAGAGCAAGAAGGAGGAAATAGAAATAATAACACAATTAAGAGATCCTAAGATCTGCTTCAGGGGGTAGTCGGACAGGGCCAAATCTTGATTTTCGCGTTCAGTATTTTCCGTTACACACATTCATTTTACACCCACCTGAAGTAGCATCTTGGAGTGTACAACCAAGAAACTTGTCACAAGTTAATTTTTTTCCTTGAGCGCGCTGTAGAGACTAATCAACAAACTGTATTTTTAAAGCAATTAAGAATATCTGAATTTTTTTGGCGACACCATGTTACTACAGTAGTATGTAAAAAGCTGTTCCTTAACTGCTTCCAAGGTGACATTAAACCCTTAATGTTGGGCTGGAAGATAGGACGCCGTCTATACCCTTAAAAAGATACTAGTTAACGTCCTTATTTACCTGACAAACATAATTTTTAAGAGTGAAAAATATAACGAACCGAGTGTAGCTATAGGTTATTCAGTGTAAATTACAACAGTGAATCAGTATAGTACCCAAAGCCTTGAAATATGAGAGTACGGGTATTGCAGCTACGTACAATCTCTTACAAACAGCATTGTCAGAAAGCACAGTTCAACAAAAACGTTTGTGAAAGATGGGCTATCAAGTGTAAATTTCCTAAAAAACGAATAAAAACAGTAAAGAAGCACTTCGACCAGCAATGCAAGAATAGGAGGCTGAGAGAACTCATAACTAGATACCAAAGAAAACTTCGTTTGCCCAGTCACTGGCAACATTTATTCGTAATCAAATACTTTTTTTAAAGGACTTAAGTAAGTTATGGACGCATATGGAGCAATCCAACATTTAAAATGTTTGCTTGTATGGGCATCCTCCGTAGCAAGCATATAAATACTTGTTTTGTAAACAAAACTGCCTTTCCTGTTGCCACTTTATTTATTTATCCCAGACGCGTTTCACCTTCTTTTGCTCTAAGGCATCATCAGTGGGGTCTACGATTCAGTTTTGTTGGTTTTAAATTATTAAACAGTTCACATTGCGAATTTTTTATGTAAAAAAGTAATTATTTACGATTTGGTGATCTGTGTTTCCTCACATCTGGTCTGGAGGTCGCACTACCACTTTATTACCGACATATAAGCACAACTTTGCGTTCTGACCTTCTTCACACTGTTCGCCATGTTTCTCCATGTTTTTTGTTCTGTACTATTGTTGCCACTTGATATAACTACGAGTATATCGTCGGACACTGCTTTTCACAACATAAATATTGCAGTTCCATTATGTGTTTCCGCTTCTTTGGCATGTTTACCTACTTGTTGCCAACCTAGCGAAGTGTATGTTCAACTATGATAATAATCCTCTTTTGGAGCGTAATTCTGTTATTTATCTATTAGTGTAGAAAATAACATTTTGGCCAGTGTACTTGATCATTCAACAGGGTTTTCTTTTGAGCTTTCGTTTTCTCTATGCGATAAATTTCTTGCAGGGTTAAGAGGTGTTTTCTATTGTTGATTCTAATTATTTTCATATCTTCTTCTCTAGTGGTTGGTTTGTGGTCACGTTCTCTTAGGTGTCCTGCAAATGTGGAGTGGTTTGTCCCGTACATTCAGGCTCTCATGTGTTCTTTGCATCTAACGTCAAATGTTCTGCCTATTTGTCCTATGTATCTATCATCATAGGTGTCTCACTGTAGTTGATATATACCTGCTTTCTGGTATATGCCTCTGTTTTTTGTTCAGTTTTGGGACGTATTTTTGTATATAATTGTCTGTTGAGTATGTCATGTTAATTCCCTGTCTTTTGAAAATGTTGGTGAATTTGTGTGTGAGTTTGTGTTTGTGTGTCATTGTGTACCATCTTGTGTTTTCTTTTATACTTTTCTGATTATCCTGTGTAGTTGTTATGGTACCAACTGTTTTTGTTTGGTTACGTTAAGTTGTTGTCTGTGGTTTGGTGCTCTCTGCTTTTATTTTACTTTTAATTTTGTTGTTTAACTTTGTGACAGCGTTATTACTGTAGCCATTATTTTGTGCTACCTGCATTATTATGTCCAGTTCTTTTTGGCAGCTTTCTTTGGTGAGTGGCACTGTGTTGGGCCTATGGAGCATGTGTCGAAGTGCTGCTTGCTTTTGTGAGTGTAGGTGGTTTGAGGGTTGGGGAATGATAATGTCCATTGCTGTTGGTTTACGGCTAATTTTAAACATATGCTTTTTGTTTCGTTTCTTGATCATTATATCTAGAAAGTTAATTTGGTTGATTTGCTCTCTTTCAATTGTGAATTTTTTTTATGTATCTCCTAGATGTCAGTATGTAGTTTTTCAATTTTTGTTTGTGGTTCATATATAAAGCAAAGGATGTCATCCATATGTCTGAACCAAAACAATATGTTTTATTCTTTTGTTATTATTTTTGTGAAAATGATCAGTTCAGTGTGGTTTACAAAAATATTTGCTAAGGCTTCTTAAACTGGGGACCCCATTGATAGTCTATCTTCTTGTAAATAAAATTCTTAATTGAACTGGAAGTAATTTTGTTCTGTTATGAGCTTTATTATTGTGTGTATATACTTAATCTGTTCAGCATGGAGCTGACTAAGTTTTCAGGTTCTTATCTATGATTTCTATGCCTTCTGTATCAAATGAGAGGAGTGTTGCTGTGTCTGTGATTTTTATATCTTTTATTTGTTGTATTAGCTGTGTAGTGTCTTCTTGTACTTTGAAGTTTTCAGACAGTAATTTTAACATGTGTCCTGTAAGTTTGTAAGTGGGGGATTTTCTGAAATCCAGTATTGGTCTCACAGGCAGATTCGGTTTGTGAATTTTTGGTTTGCTTCAGAGGACAGGTGCAGTGGGATTGATCTGTGTCACCTTTCTGTTCTCTGTGTTAAACGGTATGATATCAATATTTTAGAGTGTTTTTTACTTTTGTCTTGAGTCTGTCTGTTGGGTCTAATGTTCATTTTGTAGTGCTATTTTGTGTAATGAATTCTTGTGTTTTTTCAATGTAATGTTGTTTGTCTGTCAGTACTACTGTGTTCCGCTTGTCTGCTTTTGAAATAATAACGATTTCATTTTGAAGTTTTCGCCTACGTTTTCTGAGTGTTGCCGATTCTGTTTTTGTTGTTTTTGTGTTGTTGTTCTTTTTTTACTAGTTCTCTAGTTAGTCCAATATTGACACTGCTGTTTTCATTCCTATCTTCCCTTGTCAAAACACTTTCTGCTCCTATAATTATATTTTCTAAGTAATCTTCCTCTATTTCTGAATTTACATTGTATTATAATCCTTCCTCCAACACTTGTCTTTCTTTACTGTTTAACTGTGTGTCAGTAAGGTTCACTAATCTTCGGTAGAATTTGTGTGTGCGTTTTCCTTGGCTGTGTGTAAAGGTATTGTGGTGTGACTGGAGTTTTTTGAGTTGGTTGATCTTTCTTATATGACCTGTTTCCATTCTTTGTACAGCAATTTTTGTGTGCTTTTCGACCTTGTTGACCAGATGGGAGAAAACTGTATTATTATTAATGGCGTGTGCGAGTTGTAAATGTGTCTTATACAACTCAATTTAGATCTTGTTTTTTAGAGTATAGGGATTTGATTTCGTATTTTAACCACATTTTCTGAGCAGCGTGCATTGGTTTTTGGGCGCTGGGTGAACATTTTACAGTGATATATTTCGGTACAAGATCATTACATTTGCGTATGTTGTTGAATTTTATGTGTTGTATGGTTCTATGGATGTTCAGATGAAGTCTTCCGAATTTCTGGTACAGACCACATGGAAATGCCTGGCAAGGCGTGAATAACAAGTTTGTTTATGTGGCCATCCTCCGTAACAAGCGTATAAATAACTGTTTTGCAAATAAAACTCTCTCTCTGTCTCTCTCTCTCTCATACATACACACGGTATAAACATCGTGAATAGAAGTTAGTCTTCAACATATACTTCGTTAGGTTGATAACAAGTAGGTAAACATGCCAAAAAGGAGGAAACACTTAATGGAGTTGCAATATTTAGGTTGTGAAAATCAGTGTCTGACGAAATTGTTATATTAAGTGGCAAAAGAAGAATAGTACACCACAAAAAAACAAGGAGAAGCATGGTGAACAGTGTGAAGAAGGTCAAACGCAAAGTTGGGCTTGTATGTCAGCAATAACGTTGTAGTGCGACCTCCAGACCAGATGTGAGTAAACGCAGATCAGCAAATCGTAGGTAATCACTTTTTTTACATCAAAAAATTGCGACGTGACCTGTTTAATAACCTAAAGCTAACAAAACTGTATCGTTATAGATCCCACTGATGATGCCTTAGAACAAGAAAATGGCGAAACGCGTCTGGGAAAAATACATTAATTGGCAGCAGGAAAGGTAGTTTTATTTACAAAACAAGTAATCAAAACATTTTTTCATATCTACTGTCTGTGACAAGGTGCACAAAAATCAAGGACAATAATTCACCTGTGATACTTCCTCGTGACATTTCTTTCCTGATGTCGATAAGAAGTTTATTTCCAGTATAAATATCGAAACAGTCTCGTGTAAAAGACTTGGCAAAACTAATATCGAGCAGTGTGCTCCCTGCCGCCGTTGGATAAGCAGCTGCAGCAGCTAGTCGTATACTCCTAGCTCACTCATTTGTTACATAGTTTAATTCTTAATTTCTTTGCGTGTTTTTGGTACTTGCATTGTCTAATTCATAAATTTCTGGCGTATTATAGTATTTGAGAGTTGTAGCATCGCGTTTTAGTACCAGAATAGTGTAAATTCGCGTAGTCATTTGTCCTCTGTTATTGTTTTGAACGGCCAGTATCGGTTGGTCACAGTCAGTGTGCTCCCTGCCGTCGCTGGATAAGCAGCTGTAGCAGCAAGTCGTATACTCCTAGCTCACTCATTTGTTACATAGTTTAATTCTTAATTTCTTTGCGTGTTTTTGGTACTTGCATTGTCTAATTCATAAATTTCTGGCGTATTATAGTATTTGAGAGTTGTAGCATCGCATTTTAGTACCTGAATAGTGTAAATTTGCGTAGTCTCCTTCCGCCGCTGAGCAGTGTGTCAGCAGTGCGCAAGTAGCAGCATTACTGCATTTACTAGGCAACCTTGTATTTTAATAACCGTTTAAATTTTGTGTCGATTTGTTTGCGCTCTCTGTAGATTAGTTCAGACGTTCTTTGCACAACAGTTTTTAGCATGGATAGGGACTGCAACTGGTGTTCGGATGCAGGCTGAGTTGGCATCCCTTCGCTCCCAGCTTCAGGCAGTGTTGGCTTCGGTCACACAGCTTGAGGCTGTTGCCAATGGGCATCACTGTGGGGTTCCGAATGGGGGTTTGTCGGGGACGGCCAGCTCGTCCCACGCATCCCCCGATCGGACTACGACTGTGGTTGCCTGGGATACTGCCCGCATTGAGGCTGATCCCTCCTCACCTGTGGTAGAGTGGGAGGTCGTCTCAAGGTGTGGCAGGGTGCGAAAGACATTCCGGAGGGCTGAACGGAAGGCCTCTCCAGTTTGTCTGACGAACCGGTTTCAGGCTCTGTCTCAGGCTGATACTGATCTTCGGCCTGACATGGCTGCTTGTCCTGTTCCAGAGGTTGCCCCTCAGTCTGCAAGATCCGGGCGGTCGCAGAGGGTGGGCTTACTGGTAGTTGGGAGCTCCAACGTCAGGCGCGTAATGGGGCCCCTTAGGCATATGGCAGCAAGAGAGGGGAAGAAAACCAATGTGCACTCCGTGTGCATACCGGGGGGAGTCATTCCAGATGTGGAAAGGGTCCTTCCGGATGCCATGAAGGGTACAGGGTGCACCCATCTGCAGGTGGTCGCTCATGTCGGCACCAATGATGTGTGTCGCTATGGATCCGAGGAAATCCTCTCTGGCTTCCGGCGGCTATCTGAATTGGTGAAGACTGCCAGTCTGGCTAGCGGGATGAAAGCAGAGCTCACCATCTGCAGCATCGTCGACAGGACTGACTGCGGACCTTTGGTACAGAGCCGAGTGGAGGGTCTGAATCAGAGGCTGAGACGGTTCTGCGACCGTGTGGGCTGCAGATTCCTCGACTTGCGCCATAGGGTGGTGGGGTTTCGGGTTCCGCTGGCTGGGGCAGGAGTCCACTACACGCAACAAGCGGCTACACGGGTAGCAGGGGTTGTGTGGCGTGGGCTGGGCGGTTTTTTAGGTTAGATGGCCTTGGGCAAGTACAGAAAGGGCAACAGCCTCAACGGGTGCAGGGAAAAGTCAGGACATGCGGGGAACAAGCAGCAATCGGTATTGTAATTGTAAACTGTCGAAGCTGCGTTGGTAAAGTACCGGAACTTCAAGCGCTGATAGAAAGCACCGAAGCCGAAATAGTTATAGGTACAGAAAGCTGGTTGAAGCCAGAGATAAATTCTGCCGAAATTTTTATAAAGGATAGATTGCATGCAACCGGTGGGGAAGTGTTCGTCGCTATTAGTAGTAGTTTATCCTGTAGTGAAATAGAAGCGGATAGTTCCTGTGAATTATTATGGGTGGAGGTTACACTCAACAACCGAGCTAGGTTAATAATTGGCTCCTTTTACCGACCTCCCGACTCAGCAGCATTAGTGGCAGAACAACTGAGAGAAAATTTGGAATGCATTTCACATAAATTTTCTCAGCATGTTATAGTCTTAGGTGGAGATTTCAATTTACCAGATATAGACTGGGACACTCAGATGTTTAGGACGGGTGGTAGGGACAGAGCATCGAGTGACATTATACTGAGTGCACTATCCGAAAATTACCTCGAGCAATTAAACAGACAACCGACTCGTCGAGATAACATCTTGGACCTACTTATAACAAACAGACCCCAACTTTTCGACTCTGTATCTACAGAACAGGGAATCAGTGATCATAAGGCCGTTGCAGCATCCCTGCAAATGGAAGTTAGTAGGAATATAAAAAAAGGGAGGAAGGTTTATCTGTTTAGCAAGAGTAATAGAAAGCAGATTTCAGACTACCTAACAGATCAAAACGAAAATTTCTGTTCCGACACTGACAATGTTGAGTGTTTATGGAAAAAGTTCAAGGCAATCGTAAAATGCGTTTTAGACAGGTACGTGCCGAGTAAAACTGTGAGGGACGGGAAAAACCCACCGTGGTACAACAACAAAGTTAGGAAACTACTGCGAAAGCAAAGAGAGCTTCACTCTAAGTTTAAACGCAGCCAAAACCTCTCAGACAAACAGAAGCTAAACGATGTCAAAGTTAGCGTAAGTAGGGCTATGCGTGAAGCGTTCAGTGAACTCGAAAGTAAAATTCTATGTACCGACTTGACAGAAAATCCTAGGAAGTTCTGGTCTTACGTTAAATCAGTAAGTGGCTCGAGACAGCATATCCAGACACTCCGGGATGATGATGGCATTGAAACAGAGGATGACACGCGTAAAGCTGAAATACTAAACACCTTTTCCCAAAGCTGTTTCACAGAGGAAGACCGCACTGCAGTTCCTTCTCTAAATCCTCGCACAAACGAAAAAATGGCTGACATCGAAATAAGTGTCCAAGGAATAGAAAAGCAACTGGAATCACTCAACAGAGGAAAGTCCACTGGACCTGACGGGATACCAATTCGATTCTACACAGAGTACGCGAAAGAACTTGCCCCCCTTCTAACAGCCGGGTACAGCAAGTCTCTAGAGGAACGGAAGGTTCCAAATGATTGGAAAAGAGCCCAGGTAGTCCCAGTCTTCAAGAAGGGTCGTCGAGCAGATGCGCAAAACTATAGACCTATATCTCTGACGTCGATCTGTTGTAGAATTTTAGAACATGTTTTTTGCTCGAGTATCATGTCGTTTTTGGAAACCCAGAATCTACTATGTAGGAATCAACATGGATTCCGGAAACAGCGATCGTGTGAGACCCAACTCGCTTTATTTGTTCATGAGACCCAGAAAATATTAGATACAGGCTCCCAGGTAGATGTTATTTTTCTTGACTTCCGGAAGGCGTTCGATACAGTTCCGCACTGTCGCCTGATAAACAAAGTAAGAGCCTACGGAATATCAGACCAGCTGTGTGGCTGGATTGAAGAGTTTTTAGCAAACAGAACACAGCATGTTGTTATCAATGGAGAGACGTCTACAGACGTTAAAGTAACCTCTGGCGTGCCACAGGGGAGTGTTATGGGACCATTGCTTTTCACAATATATATAAATGACCTGTAGTATACAGAGAAGTTGCAGCATTAGTAAATTGTAGCGAAATGCAGGAAGATCTGCAGCGGATAGGCACTTGGTGCAGGGAGTGGCAACTGACCCTTAACATAGACAAATGTAATGTATTGCGAATACATAGAAAGAAGGGTCCTTTATTATATGATTATATGATAGCGGAACAAACACTGGTAGCAGTTACTTCTGTAAAATATCTGGGAGTATGCGTGCGGAACGATTTGAAGTGGAATGACCATATAAAATTAATTGTTGGTAAGGCGGGTACCAGGTTGAGATTCATTGGGAGAGTCCTTAGAAAATGTAGTCCATCAACAAAGGAGGTGGCTTACAAAACACTCGTTCGACCTATACTTGAGTATTGCTCATCAGTGTGGGATCCGTACCAGATCGGGTTGACGGAGGAGATAGAGAAGATCCAAAGAAGAGCGGCGCGTTTCGTCACAGGGTTATTTGGTAACCGTGATAGCGTTACGGAGATGTTTAACAAACTCAAGTGGCAGACTCTGCAAGAGAGGCGCTCTGCATCGCGGTGTAGCTTGCTCGCCAGGTTTCGAGAGGGTGCGTTTCTGGATGAGGTATCGAATATATTGCTTCCCCCTACTTATACCTCCCGAGGAGGTCACGAATGTAAAATTAGAGATTAGAGCGCGCACGGAGGCTTTCAGACAGTCGTTCTTCCCGCGAACCATACGCGACTGGAACAGGAAAGGGAGGTAATGACAGTGGCACGTAAAGTGCCCTCCGCCACACACCGTTGGGTGGCTTGCGGAGTATAAATGTAGATGTAGATGTAGAATGCTGTCGTATGCAAAATCGTCTTTATGTATCTGTAACCGGCCAAACCCGATTTTAGGATGAACTAGTTTCGCCTAGGTCGAACTCGTTCATCATGTTACCGATACGATTACACAGTTTAGCCTAGGCCGAATCGGTTTATCCTAGATAGAATTTACATGCTTTGGAATAAACTGGTACGTCCTAGTCTGAACTAATTTCATCTAGTCTGTATCTTCTATAAGCTTTTCAAAGTAAACTGAATAAAGGAATAGAAATAAAATAGTCAAAATGATTCATTAAAGTTATTAATTAACTAATCAGTAATTTCACATCTGTCACTAGATCAACTTATATATATCAATCTACAGAAAACACCTTATCTGCAATTTGCTTATTTACTTATTTTTGCAAGGTTTACTTTGGTGGCACTTAGAATTGCAGAGTACTTTTTCTTACAGTTGCATTTGTTTGTTGTACAGTTTTTCGTGCAACTGCATTTCACGAAGCCTTCCCCTGATTCAACAGAATATTTTATGGCTGCAGTACTTAAAGATATTTCAATATCCTGGTTAGTATCATCCACACCTAAAAACTTCTGAATGCAGACGTCGAAATCAGCTGCAAAAAAAATAAAAAAGAAGTTTAAACAATTATTTTTTTAATATTTTAGTACAAAAAATTACGGAAAATTTTAACAAAATTATACCTCCAATAATGTTTTTGAAGTACGCCATGTTTGGTGCCAACTTTGTAGACGTCCTCATCAGTCATTTGAAGTAATACTCCAATTATGTTTCGAATGTCACCTCTGCCTATATCTACATCTGGAATAGGTGTGGTTACGTTGTTTCCAATGTCAGATAGTGGATGGGATTTGTCAGAAGATTTCATTCTTTTAGCTTTTTTTCTATCACAATTTTTGTAGCATTTTGAATGTCGTTTGTGTCAATTGTTTTATATAACAGTGGTAAGCTCGATTCTTCATGAATTGGACATACCTTAATCCTTCCGACCACTTCGTCGAATTGTTGTCCTTTAACCAAGAACTTATCGTATTTTCAATGTCTTGGTTGGCACGTTCAACAGAACCCTGACTTTGGCTGTGCCTTGGTTTCCCTTGCAAATTTTCAGTTCTGACCAATCATTTGCGAGTTCCCTTATTACATATTGACAAATTCTCTGTCATTATCAGATTGATGAATGCACGGCGCCCCTACAGTTAGGAATATGTCATTCAAATGATAAGCCATTTCTTCAGCCCTCTTTGTTATTAATGCACGAAGGATAACAAATTTTGTGAGATTGTCTTGGTAAATTAGAATGAATGTTAAATTCCCGTCTGGTTGTGTTTTGAAATCAATCAAATCGACTTGACATCTGCTATTAATTTCCAAATGGAGAATTGGCTTTGAAACTAGCCCTCTTTTCTTTTTTGTCTTCTTTTGTTGACAAACATCACACATTGATAAACAGAGGCATATCATTTCCTTTTTGATATTGGCATATTTTTTTGATGTCTCGGCTAAGATCCTATCGCGACCACCATGATCCACAGCTACATGAGCATCGTCAATCACATCATAAAGTTCATAAGCTGGAACAAAGTATTTTATATTCCCTTCACACCGTGCAATGCGTTTTTTCACATCACCAATTTTCAAAACAGCAACTCGATTCAGTCTTCTTTTTTGTAATGATGTTCTTTTTTCCAACTTTTCCGCGCCGTCTACTTGTTTAACCAAATCCGCATATTCGTCTGCTGATAATACGTTATAATGAGTAGACTTTTTGTTTTCACTCTGCAAAATTTCCCTCAAAAACTTTTCTCTCCACAGCTTTTGATTGGCTTGTCTACTACACGAAGGCTCATCCATGATGAAAAGCCTCACAATAATTACACTAGGATTACAGTAAAATTTTTTAAACGCAACCAGCAATATAACACGCGCACTCGTCGATGCAAAATACCGTTCAAAACAAAGAACAGAGCGAGCGAAGAGCGGTTGAGAGGCGCGAGGGGCGAGCCAGAGTTGATCGGGGATTCCCCTTTCATACAGGCGGCGAATCCGTTCCGTCTAGGCAAAATTAGTTCAGATTAGGACGTACCAGTTTATCTTAAAGCATGTAAATTCTAACTACGATAAACCGATTCGACCTAGGCTAAACTGTTTTATCCTGTCGGTAACAGGATGAACGAGTTTGACCTAGGCGAAACTAGTTTTCATCCTAAAATCGGGTTTGGCCGGTAACATATCTAACAAAATCTACAACGCTTAAAAAAGCTGAGGTTTTTCTCAAGCTCAAAATATTTGAAATATAAGTATGTTCTAAACCGAATGGGGAACAAGTACTTGGTCTATGAATAGAAGAAGGGCAGTGTGTACGATGAAGGCTTGTTTGACTGGCACGCGAGCGTTAACAGAAATGTCGAAAGATTTTAACTGGTAGAACTCGAAGAAATAGACCTAACACCTCGCAAGGACGTACTGTGAGAGATGATGAACGGAGCATTTTTGATTAGTGGAGAATTCCGTGAGGGCAGGCTTGAAGGAGGCAATTTTTAGCAACTTGCCCCACGGCTGCTATGACTGTAGTTACACCCCTGTTTGATATCCAGTAGTTGTAGAATAGTATAACGGATTCTGAACAAAAACTTAATGAATTATCTCGAATAGAATGACCTCCTCCGTACCAACCACCATGTATTCCGAAATCATCGAATATTTGAAATGTAGTTGACATTTTTCTCACAAGACGTCCCGAAAGAGACGGATGAATAGGGTAAAAGCAGCATTTCTTGGCTTCCGAATGACATTTGGCACAGTACGGGAGCAACACTTATTAATGGAAGTACAAATTTTATGCGATGTCCACCGAAATTTGTGTGATGGACTGTCATCGACAGAAATAGAAGTAATTGCCGCCATGCACCAGGGAAGTTTGTTGAAACCCTTGCTGTTCGTGTCATATATTAATCAGCTGCCAGAGAATATTAACAGTAACGTTAAATCTCTGGTAGATGAATCAGTTAACTATATGAAGTACTAACGGACAAAAGTTCTTGCAGATGTTGGTATTATTTCAAAGTGACGCAAAGATTAGCAATTTGCTTTCAATATACAGAAATTTTTATTCTGTGCAGTTCGCAAAATCTAGAAACGTAGAACCCTATGACTACAACCTTAGTGGATCTTAAGTGGAACCAGTCAGCTCATACGAACACATGGGTGTAGGAGTTTTTAGGGATATGACGTGGAAAGATCACGTAGGCTCAGTCCTAGGTAAAAGAAGTGGTAGACTTCGGTTCAATGGCAGGAAAGTGGAAAAATGCAGGGAGTTTACAAAAGAGATAGCTTGAAAAATACTCGAGCAGCACGCAGTAGAATATTTCTCAAATGAGGGAACCATACTAAGTAAGGCACACCAAATTTAACAGAGAATATTGAACGTATACAAGGAAAGACGGTACGAATGTTCACAGGTTTGTTTGATTCACGGAAGAATGTCACGGAAATGCTAATCTGAACTGGGAGACTCCTGAAGTTAGATGTTAGCAGTCTCGCGAAAACTTACTTACAAAGTATAGGCAAGTAATAAGTAAGGAAAGAATTTATAAATATACTTCAGTTTCCTGGTACACTTCCTTAAGCCGTCGGCACACGGACCGTGCTGTCGAACGTTAGCGTTGAGCGTGCCAAGTTCAACGTGCTGCTGAACGCTCAGGAACGATGCGACTTGTGCATACGGTACGTGGGCCCCAACGTGGTATACGCGATCGCATCGCACTCCAGCGGCAGTTGAGGGATGTTTCTAGTTCGTACATCACACTCTCTAGTCAACGGGCGCGCGTGAAATTCCCACGTTAGCTCTATTAAAACGCACTTTCCCTCCATCGTCCACGAAAAGGAAAGTACCATGTCCAATCAGTAGAGACACAGGCTAATAAAAGTTACGTTACAAACACTGCGTTACGAATCTGGAATACTTCTCCGCATAAGATAAACGTTATTTCATCATTCCCACATTTTAGTAAAATCCCAAGGTCAGTCTTACTTGATCACTGTTCCTACCCAGTAGCAGAATCTTTGCAACATGTGAATTACGAAGCGTAAAAGAAAAAGGAACAAAATATCGTAATACAACTAGCGCAAGCTGTCCATTAGATTAATGCAATCGAACAAAGTCACCCCTCAAAAAAGGTGAACTTGTATTTACATAACATCAAATATTATAGTATATACTTATATTAAACTAATAATACAGTATCAGAACCTAATAAAAACTCGAATGTTAGGAAAAAAATTTTGCCGTGTCAAGATGCGAACCACCGCCCCAACAAAATGACACGATAAGGTATAGTGACGCTACTCATTACGCTAAACCAACATCTGCCTGTCGGGATCTAATTATAATACCTTACCACTTGCTGAAAACTTTAATCGTAGATATGATACTAACTGAAATTTAATTATAACAAATTGTACCAAGAACAATGCGTTTTGTGTTGCTCTTCAGTGTGTCGCTGCCTTCAAATAGCCTACTGTCATAATACGCAAGTTACAATAATTATTTTGCCACGAATATAATGTTTCTCATTATTTTATTGGAACGAATCACACAATTATCAAAGGGTTTTCCAGTGATTCTCAATTTCCTGGTGCTCAGAGACGCCATATATACGTATACACTTGAAATGAATGCCAATATGGCGCCTCATAACTCTGTACTGAAGGGAGACGGCGTGCTTCTGACGTAGGTGGTGTTGTGCCATCTCATTGGTCAACGCTCAGACGCACGCTCAGAATATCTGACATGCCAGATATTGCTCTGCACGTTCGGAAAGACTCCCGAGCGTCCTATTCCACGCTATGACGTCAGAAACTCGGCACGCTCAACGCTCAACGTTCGGATGCACGGTCCGTGTGCCAACAGCTTTATAGACTGGGAGTAGTTACAGCATACGCAGAGGCAATTTGACCATTCATTCTTCCCGTGCTCCTGACGCGAAAGGAACGGAAGGAATCCTAACACGTGGTTTCAATTAGAAGTACGCTGTGCCGTACACTTTACAGTAGTATGCAGAGCGCAGCTCTCATTGACTCTGTGGTCAAGTTCTTGGATACAAATGCAACAGTTTCGTGTTCGATTTTCCAGCCAATCCCTTCTTTCACCTCCGACAACGTTAGTTGAGGAGAAAAGTACCGAAATTCACCGTGATTAGGGGTCGACGTTAGGCTGTGGATCCTCTCCGTGACGGGATGCGTCAGTTCAAAGACAACAGCTGAACATCTACAGTTGGACCATGCCTAGCAAAGCATTGTGGCATTGCAGCCAACCTTCTGGTTGATGACACCTTAATCGTACATGCAGGTGAGTATTCATGAAGTTTTAAGAGTTTGTTTAAGAGTAGACAATCATTTTACAGCGCCTAAATTAAGAGATACTTTCGTGAGTTGCACAGAAACACCAAGGAAGTAATGACATGGACGTTGGTCATGTTGTAGTACTATAATTTAAGAACAACAACAAAACTGTAATTCACTTATAGTCTTTTACATACAATAATTTTATCTTGAAACTCTTCCATTGGCCCGTGTTTGCATACAAAAACAAAAATATGCCATTGTAGGTCCGCTTTGATTCAAAACACTTTATTTATTTATTTCTCCAAACTAGTTTCAGCGACAAATATCGCCATCATCAGTGGGTTCTATGATTCTTATTTAACATACGTCACAGCACGATTTTACAATAGTTGCCGCTGTTTGTGGCATATTTTCTGCGTTTTTTGTTGCCGTTTTTCTCACCATACACCACGTCATCTGCAAGTTCATTGTACGGCTTGCAGATGACACGGTGTATACCGAGGAAAACGGCAACAAAAAACGCTGAAAATATGCCGGAAATAGCGGCAACAATTATAAAATAATGCTATGACTTACAGTACATAATAATCAAAGAACCCACTGATGATGGCGATATTTGTCGCTGAAACTCGTTTGGGCGGAATATATAAATAAATAAATAGTTTTGCATCAAGGTGGACCCACAATCCCAAATTGTTTTTTAGGCTTTTACATAGTTACAAGTTCTAATACTACCGTCCAATAAATAGTCAGACTTACGTATACATTAACCGAAGATGCACAAGAGATTGTGATTTTCATGCTATTTTATCGGAACAACCCGATGTACACCACCGAGAGTTAACAGCATCGAATGGTACTGCAGCATTAAAATTACTTCTAAATTGGTGCTTAACTGTGGGGAATGAGTTAATTATTGCCTGTGTTCGAAGTTCGTAATAACTAAAAACTGCCGGCCGCAGTGGCCGAGCGATTCTAGGCGCTTCAGTCTGGAACCGCGCGACCGCTACGGTCGCAGGTTCGAATCCTGATTCGGGCATGGATGTGTGTGATGTCCTTAGGTAAGTTAGGTTTAAGTAGTTCTAAGTTCTAGGCGACTGATGACCTCAGCTGTTGAGTCCCGTAGTGCTCAGAGCCATTTGAACCGACTAAAAACTCTTTTGTGTACATGCTCTTCCATTAATTACTTCCATTTGCACCACATTATTGTATCACTTCTTACAATAAACACTGCTTGCTGATGAAGTTTTAACGTAGTTCCAATTACAAGACAGAACATGGACTAAATACAGACTAACTTGAAATTATAATGAAATCTACACCTTTAGCTGATTACAAGCGTTGATAAATATCAACGGGGACAGTTGAAAAATGTGTGCCCCGACCGGGACTCGAACTCAGTACCTGCTGCTTTATCCGACTTTTTATATTTTTTTAATCCCATTTTGTTCGTTTTCGTTCGTTGCATCTGCTCGGGGCGGATGTCGCAAGACACCCGTTTCAGTTCGTCGTTGATCCATTAACTCAGCTACTCCTCTGACCGAACACGCTGAGCTACCGTGCCGGCAGACTGAGCCACCGAAGACACAGAAGTTAGTGCGACTACAGGGGCTCCTGCTCGCTCCCAGTGAGCCCCACACTTTCCGAACTTTCTTTCCACACACTACATTTGTAGTGCCCCTGCCCACCATATTTATTACTCGTGGCAGTCAATCTACCGATTCCCGTAAGAGTTTGGGCAATTTGAGTGCATCCGCACTGAAGACGACCATTGGCCGGTAAGCCTTATCTATATGAAACTGGTATCTGTACAGATATCATTGGTGATCTTGCTGCTCTCGAAGAATGAAATTATAATGAAATCTAGACCTTTAGTTGCTTACAGGCGTTGATAAATATCAACACATTTCATTATAATTTCATTCTTCGAGAGCTGCAAGACACCAATGATATCTGTAGAGAAACCAGCTTCATACAGACTAACTTGGAGACTTCAGATGCACCGCGACTGAAAATTAAACAGAGTAAAATCAGACTAAAACAGAGCGTAAATGTGATGTGCCTCTGCCATGGCATAAGTAACATTCAACGATCACCATATTCCATATCATTGTTTGAATACATAACGAAGAATTAAACTTATAATTAAAAACTATAATTCACACAACACAGGAAAATAGTTCTCCAAGCAGAGGAAATTGTTTGAAATGATTACTATTTTAGCTGATGAACGGTTTCAATACGGAATTCTACAAGTTATGCACAGATAACAATACCATTTAATTAATCTTGAATTATAGTTAATTTCGTAATGATTAGGATTCCTAATATTCTTACATAATAAAGAACAATTGCTGAATAAATTGTTCTAGTTAGTTATTTCGTCAGTATATACATCGTAAATATTACAAGAGAATTTCATGCTGTCTTGCAATCTTACACGACTTTTTGAAAACAGTTTTACGTCCAACAATAACATTTTGAAACTTCCTAGCAGATTAAAACTGTGTGCCCGACCGAGACTCGAACTCGGGACCTTTGCCTTTCGCGGGCAAGTGCAAGGTTCGCAGGAGAGCTTCTGTAAAGTTTTGGAAGATAGGCGCCGAGATACTGGCAGAAGTAAAGCTGTGAGTACCGGGCGTGAGTCGTGCTTCGGTAGCTCAGATGGTAGAGCACTTGCCCACGAAAGGCAAAGGTCCCGAGTTCGAGTCTCGGTCGGGCACACAGTTTTAATCTGCTAGGAAATTTCATATCAGCGCACACTCCGCTGCAGTGTGAAAATCTCATTCTGGAAACATCCCCCACGCTGTGGCTAAGCCATGTCTCCGCTATATCCTTTCTTTCAGGAGTGCTAGTTCTGCAAGGTTCGCAGGAGAGCTTCTGTAAAGTTTGGAAGGTAGGAGACGAGACACTGGCAGAAGTAAAGCTGTGAGTACCGGGCGTGAGTCGTGCTTCGGTAGCTCAGATGGTAGAGCACTTGCCCGCGAAAGGCAAAGGTCCCGAGTTCGAGTCTCGGTCGGGCACACAGTTTTAATCTGCTAGGAAGTTTCATATCAGCGCACACTCCGCTGCAGAGTGAAAATCTCATTCTGGAAACATCCCCCAGGCTGTGGCTAAGCCATGTCTCCGCTATATCCTTTCTTTCAGGAGTGCTAGTTCTGCAAGGTTCGCAGGAGAGCTTCTGTAAAGTTTGGAAGGTGGGAGACGAGATACTGGCAGAAGTAAAGCTGTGAGTACCGGGCGTGAGTCGTGCTTCGGTAGCTCAGATGGTAGGGCACTTGCCCGCGAAAGGCAAAGGTCCCAAGTTTGAGTCTCGGTCGGGCACACAGTTTTAATCTGCCAGGAAGTTTCATATCAGCGCACACTCCGCTGCAGAGTGAAAATCTCATTCTAATAACATTTTGACATATTAATAGTACGCTTTGTTCATTACAATAGTATCAGTGGACCCACGTCACATTTAAAGTACGAAAATTAAGTGTTAACAACGACTATATAAGCTTTCTATGTTCGGCAGTTTTGGATAGGCTGCTATCGTGGAGGTGATTTATAAGACGGCATAATGTCCTGAAATAGTCTGCTACGTTACAAGGTCTCAAGTACAAGACAGACAGTCGGCGTTCACCCTAAAATAGGAACCATCCGAGCATTTGGCTTAAATAATTTGGGGAAGATCACAGCAAACCTACATCCGGATGGCCGGATGAAGACTGGAGTCTCCACGCTCCCGAATACAAGGCGACTCGGTTTAAAGCAGTGCTGCCTTATTCGATTTAGCCTCAGTGTATGAAGTCTGTTCAAAAAATTCCGGACCGTTGTCAACGTGATTTTTCTACCTTTTACTTATTGTGCGTGGTCTCCTTCGAAATAATCTCCTCCACATTTCGTACACCGCTTCCAACGTCTTTTCCTTTTCCGGAAGCACTCTTGGTACCCTGCTGCTGGATCGCGCGAAGCGCCGTCTGCGGATTTCCTCTTAACTCGCCAACCGTTGCAAATCTTCGACCTTTCGACGGGGTTTTCAAATTTGGAAATAAGAAAAGTCCGCAGGGGCCAGGTCTGGAGAGCACGGAGGATGAGGCAGCACAGGGATTACAGTATTTACGTTTTTTGTGCAGCAGTCGCGCACCAACAGGGATGAATGTGCGGGTGCGTTATCGTGATTCAAGGGTCATGAACTGTCTCGCCACATTTCAGGCCGTTTCCTTCTCACAATTTCTCGCAGGCGTCGCAACACATCCCGGTAGTACCGTCGATTAACAGTTTGTCCCCGTGGCACGAATTCATGATGAACTAATCCTTCAAAGTGAAAGAAAACTGCCAGCATGGCTTTGACATTTGACCTGACCTAAAGAGCTTTCTTTGGTCTTGGAGGCGCTTTCCCGACCCATTGCGAAGATTGGACCTTGGTCTCCACATCACAACCGTTGATCACGTCTCATCACCAGTTGCGATTTTCTTAGGAAACATCTCGTTCTGGCCGGCCGGAGTGGCCGAGCGGTTCTAGGCGCTATAGTCTGGAACCGCGCGACCGCTACGGTCGCAGGTTCGAATCCTGCCTCGGGCATGGATGTATGTGATTTCCTTAGGTTGGTTAGATTTAAGTAGTTCTAAGTTCTAGGGGACTGATGCCCTCAGAAGTTAAGTCCCATAGTGCTCAGAGCCATTTGAACCGTCGCGTTCTCATTTACGCGATGCAAATCCTCTTCACAGATGACAAGGCGAAGGTCTTTCTGGTCTTGACTCATGAGCCGTGTGACAAAACTGGCGGCAAGACGACGCATTCGAAGATGTTGTGCCAGGATTTGATAATGTGATCCAACTAAAATGCTTTCATTCTTCTGCGATCCCTCGAGCAGTGTCAGTCTTCGATTGCGCGCACGTTGACGTACCTGACATGAGCGGTAGACGACAAAGTGCGTCCTGAACGAGGGTCATCTTTAACTTCCGTCCGACCATTTTTAAACCGTGTGAACCATTCGCAACACCGAGTACGGCTTAAGCATTCATCACCGTAGGCTTTCTGCATCATTCGGTGTGTCTCTGTAAGGGTTTGCATGAGTTTCACGCAAAATTTAATCCAAGCGCGTTGCTTCTCTAACTCTGCCACCTGTAAATTCGCAAATTGCGCGACAGAATGTTCTAGTCAATACAGCAGTGAACAATAACTAACAGACATACAACAATGAAACTTCCAGCAATTACATATTAAGCACAGGTGTTGAAAGGGTCCTGCGCATGAATGCCAACCGCATTCGCTCCAACACAGGACTGGCACAAAATTACGAATGTTTCGAAATTGTTTGAACACAGCTCGTACAATACTCTTTTGCCGTGAAGTTATTTAAAAATGCAAAATGCTAGTACTGCACTATTCATCCGTTTCAGGACACACTACACACACGTCATTTCATAATGTAACACTGCGCACTACCACCTGAAGTCATGGAGAACAGGAGCTTTCGAAACGTGGTGCTGTAAAAGCAAGCTGAAGATCACATGGGAAGATCGAATAACAAATGAAGAGGTGCTGAGTACGATTATGGAGAAAAAAAGCTTTTATGCCGATGGTACTGTTACCAACGACTGTGCCGCTAAAGCGGAGTTATTGAACGCAGTTTTCCGAAATTCCTTCACCAGGGAAGACTAATGGAATATTCCAGAATTTGAAACACGAACAGCTGCTAGCATGAGTTTCTTAGAAGCAGATACCTTAGGGGTTGCGAAGCAACTCAAATCGCTTGATACGGGCAAGTCTTCAGGTCCAGATTGTATACCGATTAGGTTCCTTTCAGATTACGCTGATACAATAGCTCCCTACTTAGCAATCATATACAACAGCTCGCTCACTGATAGATCTGTACCTACAGATTGGAAAATTGCGCAGGTCGCACCAGTGTTTAAGAAGGGTAGTATGAGTAATCCATCGAACTACAGACCCATATCATTGACGTCGGTTTGCAGTAGGGTTTTGGAGCATATACTGTATTCAAACATTACGAATCACCTCGAAGGGAACGATCTATTGATACGCAATCAGCATCGTTTCAGAAAACATCGTTCTTGTCCAACGCAGCTAGCTCTTTATTCGCACAAAGTAATGGCCGCTATCGACAGGGGATCTCAAGTTGATTCCGTATTTCTAGATTTCCGGAAAGTTTTTGACACCGTTCCTCACAAGCGACTTCTAATCAAGCTGCGTGCCTATGGGTTATCGTCTCAGTTGTGCGACTGGATTCGTGATTTCCTGTCACGAAGGTCACAGTTCGTAGTAATAGACGGCAAATCATCGAGTGAAACTGAAGTGATATCAGGTGTTCCCCAGAGAAGCATTCTGGGACCTCTGCTGTTCCTGATCTACGTAAATGACCTGGGTGACAATCTGAGCAGTTCTCTTAAGTTGTTCGCAGATGATGCTGTAATTTACCGTCTAGTAAGGTCATCTGAAGACCAGTATCAGTTGCAAAGCGATTTAGAAAAGATTGCTGTATGGCGTGGCAGGTGGCAGTTGACGCTAAACAACGAAAAGTGTGAGGTGATCCACATGAGTTCCAAAAGAAATCCGTTGGAATTCGATTACTCGATAAATAGTACAATTCTCAAGGCTGTCATTTCAACTAAGTACCTGGTTGTTAAAATTACGAACAACTTCAGTTGGAAAGACCACATAGATAATATTGCGGGGAAGGCGAGCCAAAGGTTGCGTTTCATTGGCTTAGAAGATGCAACAAGTCCACCAAAGAGACAGCTTACACTACACTCGTTCGTCCTCTGTTAGAATATTGCTGCGCAGTGTGGGATCCTTACCAGGTGGGATTGACGAAGGACGTCGAAATGGTGCAAAAAAGGGCAGCTCGTTTTGTGTTAGCACGTAATAGGGGAGAGAGTGTGGCAGATATGATACGCGTTGGGATGGAAGTCATTAAAGCAAAGACGTTTTTCGTCGCGGCGAGATCTATTTACGAAATTTCAGTCACCAACTTTCTCTTCCGAATGCGAAAATAGTTTGTTGAGCCCATCCTACATAGGTGGGAATGATCATCAATATAAAATAAGAGAAATCAGCGCTCGAACAGAAAGATTTAGGTGTTCGTTTATCCCGCGCGCTGTTCGGGAGTGGAATGGTAGAGAGATAGTATGATTGTGGTTCGATGAACCCTCTGCCAAGCACTTAAATGTGAATTGCTGAGTAGTCATGTAGATGTAGAATCTGACTAAATGATGGGATCGTACTTAGAGAACTGTGAGAATTTCTGTGCCAGATGAGCTATTTCGCCAGCGCCAATTGGTGATTCACTGTCCACAAGTGTTAGTCCACGTATCTGTATGAGACACGCGCCAGTGGCGAGCTGACGCACACCGTGGAGTTTGTGACGGCCGGGGAACGGCACTGTGGCTGGCGGTGACGCGCCGGGTTCACCTCCAGGCGAGATGACTCCTCCACCCCCTTCCACCCCACCCCACCCTCATTGATCCAGCGCGAGTCTCCACGTCATTCCGTGTCTGCCAGACGCACAGGCCCAATGCTGCTGCTTGGACCAGCTCCACAATGGTGTAGCGTTATGATCAGCTGCTTCACATTCAAACTGAAGTTTCAAGAAATATTTTCGACTAATGTACTGCTGCCGCTATTACAACTACTGTTCATTACTCACAGCTGTACCGAGGTGATACTGTACTGCTCGTGGCAGAACTGCCAAAGATGCAGACCCCACCTCCTCCCCTCCCAACCCACATCCCCGCCCGGTAAATAAACTTTCTACATGATTATTATTACGAATATCAGACAGCTACACTGTTCTGTAAATTGTTTTTATTTTATATCACTCACGATGAGCCCATTTCGGCATATTGCCATCATCAGATGCTCTGTAAATACACAAGTGAGCGATGGTCTTAATCTAATGGTCTGTAACGATGATCAGAAAAGTTATGATACATGATTAGGTGTTTTTATCTTATATGTGACATCGTTGCTGTCATGTCCTGTCTTTTTTAGAACTATTATTTTCTCCTAGGTGTACACTGGAGATGTACAGGGTGAAAAGTATTTAAACCGACTAACTCTGGGAGGTTGTAGGGGACATCAAAACAAATATTTTTCCCTAATGTCATTTTTTCCTATGAGGAGTATTTAAACCGGTAGAGGAACTGTGCTCTGGGTGGACAATCAACTGGTTCCAGGTTGTGGACACACTATAAGTGAAATGGACGTAACTACTGCTCTCGAAGGACTGTTCTTACATTCGTCTGATTCGTCCACATGTTACGTGCAATTGCACGAGTTCTGATTGAAAGAACCCGCTCCACATGCTGCAAGACAGCTTCCTCAAATTGCAGCGTTCTTACCGTGCGACGGTGTCCCTGTCCAGGTAATCTGCTAAATGACCCGGTCTCAAGCAGACGTTGGTACACAGCAGCAAAGGTCGTATGATCCGGGATACAGCGATTAGGATATTGTTATTGATAAACCCGCTGTGCAGCTCGTCCGTTGTGGTGCGCTGGTGCGCTACGTAGTACGCAGCAATCACATCAGTGTACTCACTCCAGGTGTATCACTCCATTAGTAAACAAGGACAATGCACTACTACACTGGTGGACAGCAGTTGCCTACAACTGAAGAGCGTAATACGCCCTCTAACAACTGAAAATCGTAATACGGCGTCTAACAACTGAAGAGCCCTCCACCGGTTTAAATAATACTCATAGGAAAAAATGGCATTAGGGAAAAATATTTGTTTTGATGTCCCCTGCAACCTCCCAGAGTTTGAAGGTTTAAATACTTTTCCCCCTGTATACCTGATTTTAGATGGTTCCCGTGTATGCTGTTTATGTGAGAGCTTTGATGACAGTGGATCAGCGATATTACGTGTTTACATAGTTACCGTTATAAAAAGGTGATATGTGAGAACTAAGTTTTTTATTATTTTTATAGGATCGTTTCCAGTTATCTTTTTGTCTGGAGTTTGTTTTAGTTTTACTTCAGAATTTTATTTTACATTTTCAGTTTTTTTCATAATAATTTTGTTATTTTCTGTGATTTATGTTGCTATTATGTCTTTGTTTTATCTTCTTCATGTTGTTATCTCAAGAAGAATATAATAATTCCAATCCCAAAGAAAGCAGGTGTTGACAGATGTGAAAATTACCGAACTATCAGTTTAATAAGTCACAGCTGCAAAATACTAACACGAGTACTTTACAGACGAATGGAAAAACTAGTAGAAGCCAACCTCGGGGAAGATCAGTTTGGATTCCGGAGAAACACTGGAACACGTGAGGCAATACTGACCTTACGACTTATCTTAGAAGAAAGATTAAGGAAAGGCAAACCTACGTTTCTAGCATTTGTAGACTTAGAGAAAGCTTTTGACAATGTTGACTGGAATACTCTCTTTCAAATTCTAAAGGTGGCAGAGGTAAAATACAGGGAGCGAAAGGCTATTTACAATTTGTACAGAAACCAGATGGCAGTTATAAGAGTCGAGGGTCATGAAAGGGAAGCAGTGGTTGGGAAGGGAGTAAGACAGGGTTGTAGCCTCTCCCCGATGTTGTTCAATCTGTAAAGGAAACAAAAGAAAAATTCGGAGTAGGTATTAAAATTCATGGAGAAGAAATAAAAACTTTGAGGTTCGCCGATGACATTGTAATTCTGTCAGAGACAGCAAAGTACTTGGAAGAGCAGTTGAATGGAATGGACAGTGTCTTGAAAGGAGGATATAAGATGAACATCAACAAAAGCAAAACAAGGATAATGGAATGTAGTCTAATTAAGTCGGGTGATGCTGAAGGAATTAGATTAGGAAATGAGACACTTAAAGTAGTAAAGGAGTTTTGCTATTTGGGGAGCAAAATAACTGATGATGGTCGAAGTAGAGAGGATATAAAATGTAGACTGGCAATGGCAAGGAAAGCGTTTCTGAAGAAGAGAAATTTGTTAACATCGAGTATAGATTTAAGTGTCAGGAAGTCATTTCTGAAAGTATTTGTATGGAGTGTAGCCATGTATGGAAGTGAAACATGGACGATAAATAGTTTGGACAAGAAGAGAATAGAAGCTTTCGAAATGTGGTGCTACAGAAGAATGCTGAAGATTAGATGGGTAGATCACATAACTAATGAGGAAGTATTGAATAGGATTGGGGAGAAGAGAAGTTTGTGGCACAACTTGACCAGAAGAAGGGATCGGTTGGTAGGACATGTTCTGAGGCATCAAGGGATCACCAATTTAGTATTGGAGGGCAGCGTGGAGGGTAAAAATCGTAGAGGGAGACAAAGAGATGAATACACTAAGCAGATTCAGAAGGATGTAGGTTGCAGTAGGTACTGGGAGATGAAAAAGCTTGCACAGGATAGAGTAGCATGGAGAGCTGCATCAAACCAGTCTCAGGACTGAAGACCACAACAACAACATGTTGTTATCGCTGTTCCTGCAGATATCTACAACTTTTATAAGTTTGTAAGTAGGTTTAATAAAAATGAATCATCACTGACAAATATTACTCAAATGATGTATATTGATGAAAAATATTGCATGCAACAAGTTAAGTGTATCTTTGTATTCAACAAGTCACAAACTGTATAAGCTTTCTAAAAAAAAGACTACTGTGAATTAGTTGAAGTATGATGTACAAATTAATAACGATGGATAAACTGTTATTTAAAAATAAAAGGAAAATTACTGTAACGAAGACATAATAAAACATCTTTTGCGATAAATCGTGTTTTTATCGTAATTTTATTTTTACATTTCCTTGCTTTGAGTGAATCAAGCTCATTAATTATCTCATTCAAATCCAGTATAGTTGCTGTGTCGTATTCTATCGGTAAGATATCCAAATTTGACAGTCGGCTTTCACTTCTTCGAACTTTCAAGGGAATATCGTCGACTGATCAGGAGAAAACAAGCAGAGTTGCAAGATATCAGCCCCAGCAGGCGACCCCGCCCGAAGATTTGGGCCACAATTCTGACAGCATGAAGTTATGGCTTCCTGAAAGAACAGCTTTTAAATATTCGTGCCCACTGGTTGTTTGTAACTCGCCCCGCCCGGCAGCAGACGCCCCAACGCTCGAGCGCCGAGAACGGCACAGCTGGAGCCCTTGTACTCGCGGTGTGCTGAAGACGAGGGAACAGGAGCAAGAGGTGGACACATCTGCTCAGCGCGTTTTGAAATCTCGTCCGAGAACATGTTATGTCGATCTTTGCGAAAAATGGAAAGTAATATTAGTACCTTCTATCTCAACCTCACACACATCTACGTTTGCTAAACCTTCATAAAATTTACGATTGCAGTAGGGTATAAAACAGGACATTTTGCACTCGATTTGGTATGTAACACACCGTTGGAGATCTAATAATGGTAATTAAGCAATGCTTTACCTTCAAATTATGACTTCCTTTGAATTAAATGTGGAATAGTAAACTTCACGATCGTTAAGTAGCGATGTAACATTGTCCGCCTCTTTATTGTTCTAGGGTTAATATTATTTTTACAGTATTCTCTGTTTGATATTCTGCATATGTACTTATATACAGTGGAACCTCGCTTAACAACCTCCCATAACGCGCAATTCGCATAAAGAGCAAATCAAATTGAAAAACAAAAAAACCATCCGCTTAACGAGCGATGTTTCGCATAACGAGTGACGGAGATTTAGTGTGACGTCACCAGCCGTTCTCCCGCAGCGGGGGAAACGTTCAACAATATGAACACCTCTCATTGTCGGCAGCGGCATATGAACAATGTTTTTAGTACGTTCGTACTGCAGCCTGGGTTTATCGCTCTTTCTGCTACCATCTTAGTGCAGCTTGTGACCACACATTTTTTAAATCTTTTATTCACACTGCGTTATTCTGTGTGCGAATTTTAATAATCTTCTTAGAAATGTCCCCAAAGATAAAGCCGGCAGAAGGCGACCATAACGGGAAGAAAATTACCTTAGAAATGAAACTAAAATCACTGAATAACGCGAACGTTGTGTGAGCGTTGCTGACTTAGTACGCACATACAATCGGTCTACATCAACTACACTCCTGGAAATTGAAATAAGAACACCGTGAATTCATTGTCCCAGGAAGGGGAAACTTTATTGACACATTCCTGGGGTCAGATACATCACATGATCACACTGACAGAACCACAGGCACATAGACACAGGCAACAGAGCATGCACAATGTCGGCACTAGTACAGTGTATATCCACCTTTCGCAGCAATGCAGGCTGCTATTCTCCCATGGAGACGATCGTAGAGATGCTGGATGTAGTCCTGTGGAACGGCTTGCCATGCCATTTCCACCTGGCGCCTCAGTTGGACCAGCGTTCGTGCTGGACGTGCACCTTCCGCCGACCACTGGCGACAACATCGATGTACTGTGGAGACCTCACGCCCCACGTGTTGAGCAATTCGGCGGTACGTCCACCCGGCCTCCCGCATGCCCACTATACGCCCTCGCTCAAAGTCCGTCAACTGCACATACGGTTCACGTCCACGCTGTCGCGGCATGCTACCAGTGTTAAAGACTGCGATGGAGCTCCGTATGCCACGGCAAACTGGCTGACACTGACGGCGGCGGTGGACAAATGCTGCGCAGCTAGCGCCATTCGACGGCCAACACCGCGGTTCCTGGTGTGTCCGCTGTGCCGTGCGTGTGATCATTGCTTGTACAGCCCTCTCGCAGTGTCCGGAGCAAGTATGGTGGGTCTGACACGCCGGTGTCAATGTGTTCTTTTTTCCATTTCCAGGAGTGTATTTGCACTGTCCTCACGAACAAGTACAAAATTACAGAGACATATGCTTCAAAGGTATCTAAACAACGGTTTTGTATTTTGGACGATGTTGAAAGGTTGCTCCTTGTGTGGATAAATGAAAAGCAGTTGCAAAGCGACACTATTAACGAGAACATCATTTGTGAGAAGGAGAAAATGATTTTCGCCGACCTCGTAAGAAGACAGAAGAAGTGTTTAGGGGATGTCGTAGGTAGGTCGAGAAGTTTAAGAGATGAACCGGCATCCATAGCGTTGTGAGGCACGGCAGAGCAGCCAGCTCCAACACAAAGGCAGCAGAGAACTTTATCAGCAACCTCGAGGTGCTCGTCGGCTTTGACGGTTACCTGCTACAACAGGTTTTTAATTTTAATTGTGACGAGACGGGTCTATTCTGGAAAAAGATGCCGAAGCCTACCTTTATAACAGCAGAGGAGAATGCATTGCCAGGTCACAAGCCAATTAAAGACCGTCGCACACTGCTATTCA
The DNA here is from genome assembly GCF_021461395.2 of Schistocerca americana. Taxonomy (NCBI): domain Eukaryota; kingdom Metazoa; phylum Arthropoda; class Insecta; order Orthoptera; family Acrididae; genus Schistocerca; species Schistocerca americana. The sequence continues at coordinate 431,282,345 of NC_060126.1, read as the reverse complement.
GTACCAATGCAAGCTTCTTGTTTGCCAATCAGAAACTCCACGAGCCTACAAGAAGTGTAAAATCCAGAAGGGCAGGTTAAATGTGAAGTGGAGGCCCAACAACAAGGCTTGGGTGACATGTAATCTTTCTTGTGATTGGATCAATGAAGTGTTTGGTCCTTCGGTGAAAAATATATTTACTTGAGCTTAATCTGCCACTCCATGTCTTCCTTGCTATGGACAACGCTCCCGCGCGTTCTCCAGGCCTACAAGACCACTCCCTTGAGGAGTTTCAATACATCAAGATCCAATTTCTGCCTCCCAGCCCCACTCCGTTACTCCAGCCTACGGACCAGCAGATCATTTCTTATTTTAAGAAGCTCTACACTAAATCACTCTTAGAGCATTGCTTTGAGTTGACTGAAGCTACCAATTTCACTCTCAGAGAGTTTTGGATATATCACTTCAACATCGTTGCCTGTGTCAAGGTAATCGAAATGACGTGGAAACGGGTTACCAAGAGGACTCTCACTTCCGCTTGGAAGGAACTTTGGAGGGAGTGCGTTGTCGAATGTGACTCTGAGGCATTTGAGTAGTATTTGTGGAACCTGTAGTCAACGAGATTGTGTCCTTGGCCAAGAGCATTGAACCAGACGTGGATAACAATGATATCGATAAGCTTGTGGAAGGTCACAGCCAAGAAATGACCACCGAAGAGCTTATGGAGTTGCAACCCGCTTCAAAGCAGGAAGTTGGGAAGAGGAGTTCTTAAGAGGAGGAGGAGGAGAAGGCGGTGACAGCAAAGCACCCATTCCATAAGAGAAATTCTGAAAGCATGGGAATCGGTTGTATTGTACACTGAAAATCATCACCCCAATAAAGCAATGGCTATGTGAGCTACAAATTTATTTCACGATGATGCCAAGTATTGACGCGTCGGGAAAAACAGATCACTGCAGATAGCTTCCTAGTACAAAAGAATTAGTTATGTATTGTAAATAATAAAGAACGTAATACTGTATGTGTAATTTTCTTTGAATAAATTGCAAGAATAAGATAAAACTTTTAGTACTTTTCCTGCATGGAACGCATTATCTTATTCTACATTAATTTATATAGGATAAATTGTTTCGCTCAACGAGAGTCTCGCACTACGAGTAAGGCTCTGGAATGAATTATGCTCGCTATGTGAGGTTCCACTGTATATATATATATATATATATATATATATATATATATATATATATATATATATATATATACGCCTCAGAATCAAAATGGATAAACCTTAGCAACTGAAATGTAAATGTCATGTGACTAGGGCCTCCCGTCGGGTAGACCGTTCGCCGGGTGCAAGTCTTTCGATTTGATCCCACTTCGGCGACTTCCGCGTCAATGGGGATGAAATTAGGATGATTAGGACAACACAACACCCAGTCCCTGAGCGGAGAATCTCCGACCCAGCCGGGAATCGAAACCGGACCCTTAGGATTGACTTTCTGTCGTGCTGACCACTCAGCTACCGGGGGCGGACACCTAAGCATCTGAAGTATTATTATAAAATGGAGTTAAAAATTTTCGATTTACAATTTAACACGTTAGAGAATAGTGCATCTCCTACAAACGTACTTCACATTAAAAGTGCCACCTCTAAAATCCAAAGAAATTAACGAAATGGCGCTACGCTACTTCCGTGATAACAAACTCAGTAGTTTTATTCATTTACACTGCATTTGTGAACTGCAACATAAAAATGTTCAAAGCAAAGAGATCTCTGGCACTAGTAATAACTTAGAAACCGAGCACATTGACACAACGGACAAAGTATGTTACCAGTGCCGTAACGGTATTTCACGATCGTCTCACTCCTGTTCACAAAACTTGGCATTTGTGCTTTAGGGCTGCAGTCATGGACTGTGCGGCTGGTCCCGGCGGAGGTTCGAGTCCTCCCTCGGGCATGGGTATATGTGTATGTCCTTAGGATAATTTAGGTTAAGTAGTGTGTAAGTTTAGGGACTGATGACCTTAGCAGTTAAGTCCCATAAGATATCACACACATTTGAACCATTTGGGCTTTAGCGGTTGCAGAGGAGTAGAGCGAGTGACAAACAACCTGTGTGCGCATGTTTAAAAGCTGCACTTTCAGAACATCATAAGTTCGTACTATCAGAATTATGGACCAAATTTTCTCGCGGGACCGACTGCTGGGGCTGACGTCTTGCACGTGAGCTTTTTTCTCCTTAAAATATGAGGTGAAGTTGGTGATGTTTCCTTGTCATATAAACAGAATGTAGCTATCTGTAGAAATGAGCAAGGGTCTTGTCGCAGTGGTAACGCCGGTTCCCATCAGATCACAGAAGTTAAGCACTGTTCGGCTTGGCTAGCACTTGGATGGGTGACCGTCCTGTTCTGCCGAGTGCTGTTGGCAAGTGGGCTTTACTCAGCCCCTGTGAGGACAATTGAGGGGCTACTTGCTTGACAAGTAGCGGCTCCTTTCACCAAAACTGACAGTGGCCAGGAGAGCGTTGTGCTGACGACATGTCCCTGCATATCCGCATCCAGTGACGCCTATCGGTAAGGATGACATGGCGGTCGGTTGGTACCGTTGGACCTCCCGAGGCCTGTTCGGACGGAGTTCTGTTCCCGTAACAGTATAAGCCAGCCCCAGAGGACTTATTCATGACTTTTTCATTTTCACAGCATTAACTTGGAGGTAACAGAAGTACGTGTTGGAATGACAAGTAAATCACGTGTAGTGATTTATATTCTTCTGGGTATTATGCCGCGTCATTGCTAAAAACTAACAACAATAATAAACTAAAACCGATGATAGGCAGAAATATGAAGGCCCTCGTAAAGGACTCGAGAATTGATCCTGACTCAGCCAAGAGACTAATCACCAAGGTTCCTGTTCCTCCTAGAATCTACGGAGTACCTAAGCTCCATAAGGAGGGTTATGCCCATAGTGAACGGAATAGATTCACATACGTATTATGTTGCGAAACATCTGGCACCTAAGTTACCCCGTCTTGTGGGACAAACAGATTCCTAAGTGAAAGACTCTTCCCACATCATACTACTGATTAGGTAACAGCGAATAAAGCCATCAGACAATATGGTCAGTTTTGACATCAAGTCTCTCTTCACTAACGTACCTACCGAGGAGACTATGCGCATTCTACAGGATCGGATCCCACCAAATATCTGCGATCTGGTGCGCTTATGCCTGTCATCTACGTACTTCACCTGGCGGGGAAAATATTACGAACAGTTAGATGGAGTGGCAATGGGTTCCCCGCTCTCCCCTGTAGCTGTGGACAGCTTCATGGAAGCCTATGAGCAAAAGGCCCTAGCTTCTGCTCCATGACGCCTCAGTTGTTGGCTACGATATGTGGACGACACATTCGTCATCTGGCCCCACGGTGAAGCGGAATTGGGAAACTTCCTCCAGCACTTAAATAGCCTGCACAAAAAATATAAAGTTCACACATGAGACTGAAAACAATGGTACCTTGCCATTTCTGGATGTGGAAGTATACAGAGCTGCCGAAGGTAAACTGGGACACAAAGTGTACCGGAAACCAACGCACACTAATTGGTACCTGCACGCGGAGAGCCTCCACCACCCAGCTCACAAATATTTTGTTCTGCATACGTTAACTGCCCGAGCCTACCGGATAAGCGATGAAAATAACATCAAAGAAGAATTAAAGGAGCTACAACATACGTTTCGTGCCAACGGCTATGATGACAACATCATAAGAAAGGTAGCTAAAACCAAAGGAAGCAGAACACGAGAAGAAGGCAAAGAAGAGAAGCGTCCACTGGTACACTTACCATATGTAAAAGGCATCAGTGAACGGCTAGGCAACGTCCTCCATCGACGAGGTTTCAAACCGATTTTTCGAAGCAGTCACAGGATCCATGAAATGATAGGTTCCACCAAGGATGTACTCAACAATCTTAACACTGCCGGTGTTTACGAACTACGGTGTGATTGCGGAGCTACCTACATAGGAGAAACAGGGAGACCTGTCAGCTTACGAGTAGCAGAACACGAACGCTATGTACGATTACAACAACATAATGAATCGGCGACAGCGGAACACCACCGTGACTGTGGACAACCTATCAGGTTCCAGGAAGCCCGAGTACTGGCGAAAGGATGGTGGATGCGAGAACGCAAAATACGGGACGCAATTGAAATTATTAAGCAGCCTGACAACATCAACAGAGAAGATGGCTACAAACACCCGGTGTCCTGGCTGCCGGCCATCCCAGTCCAACACGCCGCGAGCGGTCGCGGGACAAAAGCTACACGGGACACGGACGTATCTGCGCAAACAGCTGCAGAGCAACTGTCAGTCTACTTCCGCGCACACCAGGAGGGAAACTTGCCAACCAGAAGCCGAACGCTGATTGGCGGACAGCTACCAATCGTTGACGACATGGACATCCACGAATAGCCTCTTTCTTTCCATCTTCCCTTACGTCATGACTAGCCAATCATATTAGAGGGCCAATTGAAAGTTTTACAACAGTGACATCAGACATCGATAGTCTGTAATAAATACAAGCACATATCCTCATGCAAAACCAGTCGTGCCCTGAGGAAGACCGTTGCAATTCTGCCGAAACGTCGGTTTTAGTTTATTATTGTTGTTAGTTTTTAGCAATGATGCGGCATAATATCCAGAAGAATTTTAATCACTATGACACCGGCTGCGGAAGCCTACGTTCATAAATCACGTGTGCTCCCCACTTACTCCATTTGCTTACTCCATCTTCGCGGCTCTCTCCAGTCCTCAGCTAGCACAAAAGGGCAAAACGGATCTGCATCCGCTCGCTGGATTTGTAGTTTCTACGATACTTCATTGAGGTACTAACAAGAATTTCACTGTTGAACGCGAGCAGGCTCTGTAGTGAACCAAGTGCACTACTGGCACATAAACCACGTTAAAAGCACGCGTCTCTTCCGTAGTAGTTGTTTCTTTGTAATTCTACTTGGACGAAATGATACTGTGAAAATAGGGAAACGCTTCTTCTCGTGGACAGAACAAAGAAGATATGTGGGGGGTGGCGGGAGGGGGGGAGGGTGAGGCGCGGCGCGGTAGAGGGGGAGGGGGTAAGGGGGATAGGAGAACTCACGGTTTATTCTTATATTCTGCAAGCCACCTTTTGGTGTGCGGCGGTGGGTACTCTGAGTACATCTACATCTACATGGATACGCTGCAAATCACATTTAAGTGCCTGGCAGAGGGTTCATCGAACCACTTCCACATTTCTCTATTATTCAAATCTCGTATAGCGCGCGGAAAGAATGAACACCTATATCTTTCCGTACGAGCTCCGATTTCCCTTATTTTATCTTTGTGATCGTTCCTCCCTATGTAAGTCCGTGTCAACAAAATATTTTCGCATTCGGAGGAGAAATTTGGTGATTGGAATTTCGTGAGAAGATTCCGTCGCAACGAAAAACGCCTTTCTTTTAATGATGTCCATCCCAAATCCTGTATCATTTCTCGCATCCGTCGTAATTTAATATATTATTATTGTTATTATTATTATGATTTGATTGTTGCCGATTTACGTGGTGGGCCTTAATAAAAATGATATTTCATTTTATTTTGATTTACGATTAAATGCTTTCCTGAAGTTCTCCTTTTAACAATATTAATCTCAAATTATTTGTTACGTTAATGAATGTTAGACTCGCTGAATCTTAAAACATGAGCATATAAGTTGAGCAATGTAATAAACTTTTCATATTAATTTCCTCGGCTAGTCAGTTCACTTTAAAGCAAAAGATCTTTAGTTATTAATTACAATTGCGGCCCACACACGCGCGAGAGTATTTTCCTTACCTCCGTTAATCATTGCCACGTAGTCGGAGTCCTGGCTCTGACTGTCGGCTATGATACTGAAAATACGAATCTTAAAGCTACGTATTTTCTGCAACGTCGGGCGGCTGTGGAGAAAAATTAATATTATGTTAATAGCGGGCGAGTTTACCACTTCCGCTAATTTTTCATAAGTTAATATCGCCACGTAATGGCGTCGTTGGCTGCATCGGCCGCTGCGATTGTTGAACTGTAAATTACTTGAATGCAGGTTAATTCAAGGAAGGCGGACATGAAATCGGGATCACCTCTTACAAATTAAACGTGCACAATAATATTAAATGAATATATTATATGCTTAACTCATACAAATATGCTTATATTTGCCAGCACTCGCAAGATGTCCGTCTATACACAATCAAGACAAGAGAAGAAGTGAAGACGACTAAAAAATTAACAAAAGAGCGTATCTTGTCATCTCTTTAGATCATTTTGTTATAAATTATTCCTTTGCAATCGAAATCTATCCAGAAAAATTATTATTTTACGGCTACATGATAAAAATATATTATTCAATTTTTAAATGTCTCCTCTTTATAAATACTTTTTTTTAAGTCTTTTCGTATTATAGCACTGGGGACGCTATACATTTCAGTGACACACTCTCCCATATTTCGCGATAATACAAAACGTGCTGCCTTCCTTTGAACTTTTTCGATGTACTCAGTCAGTCCTATCTGGTAAGGATCCCACACCGCGCAAAAGTATTCTAAAAGAGGACGGACAAGCGTAGTGTAGGCCGTCTCTTTAGTAGGTGTCGTTCTCAATGGAGAGACGTCTACAGACGTTAAAGTAACCTCTGGCGTGCCACAGGAGAGTGTTATGGGACCATTGCTTTTCACCATATATATAAATGACCTAGCAGATAGTGTCGGAAGTTCCATGCAGATTTTCCCGTATTATACAGAGAAGTTGCAGCATTAGAAAATTGTAGCGAAATGCAGGAAGATATGCAGCCGATAGGCACTTGGTGCAAGGAGTGGCAACTGACCCTTAACATAGACAAATGTAATGTATTGCGAATACATAGAAAGAAGGATCCTTTATTGTATGTTTATATGATAGCGGAACAAACACTGGTAGCAGTTACTTCTGTAAAATATCTGGGAGTATGCGTGCGGAACGATTTGAAGTGGAATGATCATATAAAATTAATTGTTGGTAAGGCGGGTGCCAGGTTCAGATTCATTGGGAGAGTCCTTAGAAAATTTAGTCCCTCAACAAAGGAGGTGGCTTACAAAACACTATACTTGAGTATTGCTCATCAGTGTGGGATCCGTACCAGGTCTGGTTGACAGAGGAGATAGAGAAGATCCAAAGAAGAGCGGCACGTCTCGTCACAGTGTTATTTGGTAAGCGTGATAGCGTTACGGAGATGATTAGCAAACTCAAGTGGCAGACTCTGCAAGAGAGGCGCTCTGCATCGCGATGTAGCTTGCTGTCCAGGTTTCGAGAGGGTGCGTTTCTGGATGAGGTATCGAATATATTGATTCCCCCTACATATACCCCGAGAGGAGATCACGAATGTAAAGAGACTGGAGCGCGCACGGAGGCTTTCCTGCAGTCTTTCTTCCCGCGAACCATACGCGAGTGGAACAGGAAAGGGAGGCAATGACAGTGGCACGTAAAATGCCCTCCGCCACACACCGTTGGGTGGCTTGCGGAATATAAATGTAGATGTAGCTGTAGATGAACCAGGTGAAATGTTACAAATTTTAAGTAGAGTAATCACTGAATCTAATCTAATCTAATCTAATCTGATCTCATATTGGCTACAGTGGTAAGATTATATAAAATAACAAATTTGGTTGGGATTGACAGATAGATATGAAAGGCTGGAGGCAGAGGGAGGGGAAGAGAAAGAGAAAGTGTGAGGGAGAGAGGGGGTGGAATGAGTCGTTGCGTGAGAGCAAACTTTACATAGCAGGGGATCTTAAGATTCTATCTGTTACATGTAATAACTACCTACAGGTAATACATTGGTTAACGATTTAAAATACGCAGATTGATGTACAATTTGTGCCAGTAGTCGATGTACATATAGTTTGAAGCTAACAAGGCTTTACAATCTGTTGGTGTCATGTCATATCTGTAAGCGAGATCGATTGCTTTACATTTGGTGGCTGTCACGGTAAGATAACTAAATATTTATGGTAAATACACTCCTGGAAATGGAAAAAAGAACACATTGACACCGGTGTGTCAGACCCACCATACTTGCTCCGGACACTGCGAGAGGGCTGTACAAGCAATGATCACACGCACGGCACAGCAGACACACCAGGAACCGCGGTGTTGGCCGTCGAATGGCGCTAGCTGCGCAGCATTTGTGCACCGCCGCCGTCAGTGTCAGCCAGTTTGCCGTGGCATACGGAGCTCCATCGCAGTCTTTAACACTGGTAGCATGCCGCGACAGCGTGGACGTGAACCGTATGTGCAGTTGACGGACTTTGAGCGAGGGCGTATAGTGGGCATGCGGGAGGCCGGGTGGACGTACCGCCGAATTGCTCAACACGTGGGGCGTGAGGTCTCCACAGTACATCGATGTTGTCGCCAGTGGTCGGCGGAAGGTGCACGTGCCCGTCGACCTGGGACCGGACCGCAGCGACGCACGGATGCACGCCAAGACCGTAGGATCCTACGCAGTGCCGTAGGGGACCGCACCGCCACTTCCCAGCAAATTAGGGACACTGTTGCTCCTGGGATATCGGCGAGGACCATTCGCAATCGTCTCCATGAAGCTGGGCTACGGTCCCGCACACCGTTAGGCCGTCTTCCGCTCACGCCCCAACATCGTGCAGCCCGCCTCCAGTGGTGTCGCGACAGGCGTGAATGGAGGGACGAATGGAGACGTGTCGTCTTCAGCGATGAGAGTCGCTTCTGCCTTGGTGCCAATGATGGTCGTATGCGTGTTTGGCGCCGTGCAGGTGAGCGCCACAATCAGGACTGCATACGACCGAGGCACACAGGGCCAACACCCGGCATCATGGTGTGGGGAGCGATCTCCTACACTGGCCGTACACCACTGGTGATCGTCGAGGGGACACTGAATAGTGTACGGTACATCCAAACCGTCATCGAACCCATCGTTCTACCATTCCTAGACCGGCAAGGGAACTTGCTGTTCCAACAGGACAATGCACGTCCGCATGTATCCCGTGCCACCCAACGTGCTCTAGAAGGTGTAAGTCAACTACCCTGGCCAGCAAGATCTCCGGATCTGTCCCCCATTGAGCATGTTTGGGACTGGATGAAGCGTCGTCTCACGCGGTCTGCACGTCCAGCACGAACGCTGGTCCAACTGAGGCGCCAGGTGGAAATGGCATGGCAAGCCGTTCCACAGAACTGCATCCAGCATCTCTACGATCGTCTCCATGGCAGAATAGCAGCCTGCATTGCTGCGAAAGGTGGATATACACTGTACTAGTGCCGACATTGTGCATGCTCTGTTGCCTGTGTCTATGTGCCTGTGGTTCTGTCAGTGTGATCATGTGATGTATCTGACCCCAGGAATGTGTCAATAAAGTTTCCCCTTCCTGGGACAATGAATTCACGGTGTTCTTATTTCAATTTCCAGGAGTGTATATTAATGACTTGCCATTCTATATTCACGAAGATGCAAAGCTGGTACTTTTTGCCGATGATACAAGTATAGCTATCACACCCAGCAGACAAGAATTAATTGGTGAAATTGTAAACGATGTTTTTTTCAGAAAATCGTTAAGTGGTTCTCTGCAAATGGGCCCTCATTAAACTTTGACGAAACACAGTATATACAGTTCCACGCAGTAAATGGAATGACACCATTAATAAATATAGACTTAGATCAGAAATCGGTAGCTAAGGTAGAATATTCAAAATTTCTAGGTGTATGCATTGATGAGGGGTTGAACTGGAAAAAACACACTGAGGATCTGCTGAAACGTTTGAGTTCAGCTACTTACGCTATTAGGGTCATTGCAAATTTTGGTGAAATACATCTCAGTAAATTAGCTTACCACGCCTACTTTCATTCTCTGCTTTCGTACGGCATCATATTCTGGGGTAACTCATCATTGAGTAAAAGAGTGTTCATTGCACAAAAGCGTGTAATCAGAATAATTGCTGGAGCTCATCCAAGATCATCCTGTAGACACTTATTTAAAGAGCTAGAGATCTTCACTGTAGCCTCACAATATATATATTCACTTATGAAATTTGTTATTAACAATCCAAACGAATTCAAAAGTAATATCAGTGTACATGGCTTCAACACTAGGAGAAAGGATGATCTTCACTACTCAAGGTTAAATCTAACTTCGGCTCAGAAGGGGGTAAATTATGCTGCCACAAAAGTCTTTGGTCACTTACCTAATAGCATCAAAAGTCTGACAGAAAGCCATATAGCATTTAAAAGGAAATTAAAAGAATTTCTTAATGGCAACTCCTTCTACTCATTAGATGAATTTTTGGATATAGTAAGTGCGTAATTTCCCCAACCCCCACAAAAAAATAAATAATAAAAAATATTAAGTGTCATGTAATATTTTGTGTAATGTAATATCTTGTATAGACACCTTTTATTAACCTGACACGTTCCACATCATTACGAAGTGTCGTATTCATGATCTATGGAACAAGTACTAATCTAATCTAATATAATCTCTAATCTGCGTCTGAATAGGACTGCCTCTCGTGACCCACCACTTTGGAAATAAGCAGTTTAATGCGTGTCTTGCTGCTGAAGAATTATTGGCAGGACAACCATCATGTTGGAACTTCTTGACCAGTTCTCTAGATCACATTTTCCAAATTTCCCCATTCAACGAACTATCAACGAAACAAAGGCAGACGGTGTTCTAGCCTTTTATGCCACACCACATTGTCATTAGTTGAAGACCTGACGAAGCCAACGTCGGTCTCCCTTTGACGAGAGGTACACGCTTCTCAAACTAGCATTCCCGTGCTTTCTGAATGAGACCTCATCATTAACGAATTCGTTGTCGATAAAAATATTGTCTTGATGGAGAAACAACTCACAAACGATATCCAACAATCACTGCCATGGATCTGTTGACATAGAGGAATGTGGAACGAGTGATGTGCATGGTGAAAACACCGACCGCTTCTTTCGCTGATACCGACCACTCTGTGTATGTGGCGCTATTAACGAGCGGGATTAATGCCGCGGCCGCAAGAAACGCTACTTCCGCAGCTTCGACGGCAGTACTCTCCTGTCGAAGACGTGTGCTTGGCGCAAAGCCTCCAGTCCCGCGAAAGTCTTTTGATGCTAATAAATAAGATGGGACGACCAGGACAGCGTCTGCCTGAGAGCATTTCTGCACACAATTCTGCAGTTCTTGATGTATTTTGATGACATTCACCAAAAACTAAGGACCTTCATGAAATGACATTGTACTCCTAAAAATGGTTTACGCATTATTAACACTTAGTTCAAGAATCATAAAAGAAGGTTGTACACATGGAAGACTCGTGGAAATACTAGAAGGTATCAGACAGATTATATAATGGTAAGACAGAGATTTAGGACCAAGGTATTAAATTGTAAGACATTTCCAGGGGCAGATGTGGACTCTGACCACAATCTATTGGTTATGACCTGTAGATTAAAACTGAAGAAACTGCAAAAAGGTGGGAATTTAAGGAGATGGGATCTGGACAAACTGATTAAACCAGAGGTTGTACAGAATTTCAGGGAGAGCATAAGGGAACAATTGTCACAAATGGGGGAAAGAAATACAGTAGAAGAAGAATGGGTAGCTCTGAGGGATGAAGTAGTGAAGGCAGAAGAGGTTCAAGTAGGTAAAAAGACGAGGGCTAGTAGAAATCCTTGGTTAACAGAAGAAATATTGAATTTAATTGATGAAAGGAGAAAATATAAAAATGCAGTAAATGAAGCAGGCAAAAGGAATACAAACGTCTCAAAAATGAGATCGACATGAAAGTGCAAAATGGCTAAGCAGGGATGGCTAGAGGACAAATGTAAGGATGTAGAGGCTTATCTCACTAGGGGTAAGATAGATACTGCCTACAGGAAAATTAAAGAGACCTTTGGAGAAAAGAGAACCACTTGTATGAATATCAAGAGCTCAGATGAAAACCCAGTTCTAAGCAAAGAAGGGAAAGCAGAAAGGTGGAAGGAGTATATAGAGGGTCTATACAAGGGCAATGTTCTTGAGGATAATATTCTGGAAATGGAAGAGAATGTAGATGAAAACGAAATGGGAGATACAATACTGCGTGAAGAGTTTGACAGAGCACTGAAAGACCCGAGTCGAAACAAGGCCCCGGGAGTAGACAACATTCCATTAGAACTACTGACGGCCTTGGGAGAGCCAGTCCTGACAAAACTCTACCATCTGGTGAGCAGGATGTATGAGACAGGCGAAATACCCTCAGACTTCAAGAGGAATATAATAATTCCAATCCCAAAGAAAGCAGGTGTTGACAGATGTGAAAATTACCGAACAATCAGTTTAATAAGCCACATCTGCAAAATACTAACGCGAATTCTTTACAGACTAGTACAAGCCAATCTTGGGGAAGATCAGTTTGGATTCCGTAGAAATGTTGGAACACGTGAGGCAATACTGACCTTACGACTTATCTTAGAAGAAAGATTAAGGAAAGGCAAACCTACGTTTCTAGCATTTGTAGACTTAGCTAAAGCTTTTGACAATGTTGACTGGAATACTCTCTTTCAACTTCTAAAGGTGGCAGCGGTAAAATACGAGGAGTGAAAGGCTGTTTACAATTTGTACAGAAACCAGATGGCAGTTATAAGAGCCGAGGGACATGAAACCGAGGCAGCGGTTGGGAAGGGAGTGAGACAGGGTTGTAGCCTCTCCCCGATGTTATTCAATCTGTATATTGAGCAAGCAGTAAAGGAAGCAAAAGAAAAATTCGGAATAGGTATTAAAATCCATGGAGAAGGAATAAAAACTTTGAGGTTCGCCGATGACATTGTAATTCTGTCAGAGACAGCAAAGGACTTGGAAGAGCAGTTGAATGGAATGGACAGTGTCTTGAAAGGAGGATATAAGATGACCATCAACAAAAGTAAAACGAGGATAATGGAATGTAGTCGAATTAAGACGGGTGATGCTGAGGGGATTAGATTAGGAAATGAGACACTTAAAGTAGTAAAGGAGTTTTGCTATTTGGGGAGCAAAATAACTGATGATGGTCGAAGTAGAGAGGATATAAAATGTAGACAGGCAATGGCAAGAAAAGCGTTTCTGAAGAAGAGAAATTTGTTAACATTGAGTATAGATTTAAGTGTCAGGAAGTCGTTTCTGAAAGTATTTGTATGGAGTGTACCCATGTATGGAGGTGAAACATGGACGATAAATAGTTTGGACAAGAAGAGAATTGAAGCTTTCGAAATGTGGTGCTACAGAAGAATGCTGAAGATTAGATGGGTGATCACATAATTAATGAGGAGGTATTGAATAGAATTGGGGAGAAGAGGAGTTTGTGGCACAGCTTGACAAGAAGAAGGGTATGACATGTTCTGGGGCATCAAGGGATCACAAATTTAGTATTGGAGGGCAGTGTGGTGGGAAAAAGTCATAGAGGGAGACCAAGAGATGAATACACTAAGCAGATTCAGAAGGACGTAGGTTGCAGTAAGTACTAGGAGATGAAGACGCTTGCACAGGATAGAGTAGCTTGGAGAGCTGCATCAAACCAGTCTCAGGACTGAAGACCACAACAACAGCAACATTATTAACGATTTCACTATGTGGATGGTTGATAAGCAATACACTGTAAATTAATTACAGCTTTCCGCACAACAAACCTGAACTATGTAGCGAGTGGTTCCACTGCACCGCAGTTAACTTTTCCAAAGGGCAACGCACAAGGGATGATTAGGGCTAGGAAAATTTCGCGAAAGCGATAAAGCAAAAAATTGCGCGATTTTATAAAATATCGCGAAATTTGTCATTTTACCGTTTAAAAAAAGTTGTAAATCTGAGGACGGCAGTTTACTAACATTCGTAAATCGTGGTTATTAAATGATTAAATTTCATTTTCACTTCTTCTTTCCTCAAGGAAATTAGATGTAGCAAATTAGATAGAGGACTAAGGAAAAGGCTTGGCAAATGTTTTGTCTGGAATGTGGCACTATATGGGGCAGAAACATGGACGCTGAGACGAGAGGATGAAAAAAGATTAGAAGCATTTGAGATGTGGATGTGTAGGAGAATGGAGAGAATAAGCTGGATGGAAAGAGTGAGTGATGAAAGAGTACTGAATAGGGTTGGTGAGAAAAGATGTCTGCTCAAGATTGTAAGAGAAAGGAAAAAGAACTGGTTGGGACATTCATTGAAAAGGAAGTGCTTGGTAGCAGATGCTTTGGAAGGACTGGTTTGTGGGTGAAGACTGAGAGGAAGAAGGAGATACAAGATGATAGACGACATAAAGGGAAGAGGAAATTATGCAGACCTGAAGAGGATGGCAGAAGTCCGGACAGCCTGGAGAAGTACCATGTGAAAACCTGCCTTTTGGCAGAACATTGGTGATGATTTCCTCAAGGTTGAGGTTCGCCTACAGTCTTCAAGTGGCAATCCATTTCACACGTAACGAACATGGCGTGATGTCGACAATAGCACCGAAATTGGCAAAAAGTAACAGCGAATTTGTCCAAAAATAACAATGAATTCAGGAAAAAATATCAGCAAATTTGGAAAAAAGTAACATGAATTTGGCAAAAAATCGCCAAATTTAGCAAACAGATCACCGAATTTGGTAAATAAATCGACGAATTTGATAAAAAGTCGCCGAGTCTGGCAAAGAGACAACCGAATTCCGATTTTTTTAATCGTCAAATTCGGAAAAATAACACCGTATTTGCAAAAAATGCTTCGAATTTGGCAAAAATATCACCGAATTCGGTAAAAAAACCTTAATTCGGTAAAAATATCACCTAATTTGACAAAAATAACGCTAAATACGGAAAAAATGGCGCCGAATTCGGCAAAAAAAAAGATGCCGAACGTGCCAAAAATTATCGCCCAATTTCGCAAACAATTACCGAATTTAGCAAACATATTAGCGAATTTGGCAAAAATCATAAAATTCGGCAAAAAGTCACCGACTTTGACCAAAAAACACAGAATTCAACAAGAAATTTCTCCGAATCCGGCAAAAAATACCACTGAATGTTCCCAAACAAATCGGATTTGGCGGAAAATACATTGAATTTGGCAAATAAAGATCACCGAATTCGGTAAAAAAATAACACAGAATTCCGCCAAATTAACACCGTATTTAGCAAAACATACATCAAGTTTGGCAAAGGAATACCATCGAATTTGGCAAAAATTGCTATCGAATTTGGTAAAAATTGACTCCAAATTTGGCAAGAATGAAGCCAAATTTTGTAAAATTTCTCATAATTTGGCGAAAAAACTATACCGAATTTGGCAAAAAATAACTCCGAATTCGGCCGTAAAATAGGTTGTCGTCGAAAGTTGCATAAACGTCACGTACTCGTTGCCATGGCGGCGCAAGTTTACTTGAAGAGCGATGAAAATTTCGGGGTGATGGACCATTCAAGAGCCGCAACGACAGCACAAAAATCATTATACTCAGTGTATTTTTACTCTGCAATTTCCTCTTTCACCCACAAAAGAGTTACGTCACTGATTTGTCTCACCGAAATCTTTCATTCTGGCCTCAAAAAATAGCATAGTTCGCCTTAAACGAAAGACTTTGCCTGTGTCTCGGATATTACTGAAGTTACGAGAACGCATGTTGAGGGTTATCCGTTTTGATTTCCAGTAACCCCGGAGAGCGCACTGCATCTGGAACTCGGCAGCCGTAGCCGGCGAAGACAGGATCTCGGCAACGAGAAGTGACGACCCAACAGCCCAGGGGGTTTTCAGCTCGCAAACGCTTTCCGCTGTAGGAAAAAAAAAAAAAAATCCCCAACGCACGGTCCGGTGTTATACTGCAGGGATGGCCCTACCTACTGTTCGCTACGCTGGACATTCATCCCAGTGAGACATTTAAAATAAATAAAATTTCGGCGGTTTCGAAGTGAATAAGTTATAGTGTTTCTTGATTGAAATGTCCGTTGTTTACAAGAAAAAAATCGTCTACTACACTTGTTCCTTAAAACCCTCCTACTTGGCCTGCCAAGGACAGACTTTTTTCCGAATGTCGTCTGTGGGAAAGGGAAGACAGGAGCAAATGCTTCTGGTATTCTGTGATAGGTTTCCATCACTTAGTATTATTGCTCGCGTCATGTCAGAAGGCGGCCCAATTTTCAGCTGTTCTGCGCATCTCCCTCCGCTAGCTACTGGCGGCCAATAATATTCATTCTCTTTCCGAGCGGCTAGCAGAGAGTTACAGCTAGAGAGCGAGAATGTCGAGAACCTCGCTCCTACATGCTGCACTGTTGCTGTACCGAATTATTCATTCAGCTATCAATTTTTTTGTTTCCTTTTTCTTCTTGCAGAAGTATAGCTGTGAACGTGTACCTTGAAAATGTTTAACTGCGATTTTAAAAGAAAGTCACGTGGCGGTAATAAACGTGAAGTGTTTCACAAGCAGGCGTGGAGGATTATTTACCGCATTTATATCTTTTCGAAAATGGCTCTGAGCACTATGGGACTTAACATCTGAGGTCATCAGTCCCCTAGAACTTCGAACTACTTAAACCTAACTAATCTAAGGACATCACACTCATCCAAGCCCGAGGCAGGTTTTGAACCTGCGACCGTAGCGATCGCGCGGTTCCAGACTGAAGCGGCTAGAACCGCTCGGCCACTCCGGCTGGCTATAACTTTTTCAAACGTGAATTTAAAAGCAGGTCTCCTACTGTTGACATTGTAAAACACATGAACGGACTCCAGAACCACGTGATGTCGGCTAGAGAACTAAAGAGAATTGTAAAGGAATGTGTCAAGAGACGTAGGAACCGTAGAAACAGTTGGTTTCACGTAACCTGGAAAGCATCGAAATCGCAAGGAACCTGTAAGACAAATTGATAGTTTTAACAACGGTGTTTTAAAGTGCGCCATGTGAATGATGAAAGCCCGACATAACAAAAACGTGTTACAGTTATGCAGGCTTCAATGGCAAGCACTTCGCCAAGGTGAAGAATTTTAAAAGACGTTGGTTCCAGATCTGTTAAGAAGAGACTTTTTAGTTCAAAGAAGAGGCATAGGTGCAGCGTGAACTATATCCCATATAAAGACCCACGATACAAGAGGAGGTAGTTCAACAGTGTATTACCCTGATGAAACATGGGTCAGTTAGAATCATTCCAAGAAGATCTGCTGGGAAATGACTGATCGTACTGGCGGTTTTAAAGTTCTCATAGGGACAGGTTCAAATGGTTCAAATGGCTCTGAGCACTATGCGACTTAACTTCTGAGGTCATCAGTCGCCTAGAACTTAGAACTAATTAAACCTAACTAACCTAAGGACAGCACACACATCCACGCCCGAGGCAGGATTCGAACCTGCGACCGTAGCGGGCGCTCGGCTCCAGACTGCAGCGCCCAGAACCGCACGGCCACTCCGGCCGGTTAGGGACAGGTTCTCGGAAAATTATTCTGCATGCTGACTCTTCTTCTGGTTTTATTTCTGAGAATAAACTTGTATTTAAGTGCAAGAAAAACAGCAGTGATTGCCATTCGGCAATGAAGGCTTATAGAGAAAAAAATCAAGTACAAACACCAGAAAAGCGGAAATTTTTCCCCGGCTTAAAAATAAAAATATTAAGCACCCTATAAACCAGACCCGTGCCGATCTCCTGCAGCTCGTTAATTTATACTGTACAAGTCACGTGACAGAACATACAAACTTGGCTTCCTTGCACGTGAATAGGATCACACAACTTTGCGGTTACCCACGCGTCACTGTCATAGTAGCCCCATTGAATTAATTTGGGCAAAGGGTTTTAAGGCTATGTGGCAGAAAAAACAAAACATTGAAAATAACACACAGTGAATCGCTTGTGCATGAGGCAATACACAATGAGGCAAAAGACAACATCCCACCTGTAGCATGGGAACAGACTGTGTGACATGCTGAAAAGCTTCAGAAAGAAGAATTTGACAGGGAAGTGGTGATGGATATAAGCCTTGAACCTATCATCGTAATTTTAAAATCAGATTGTTCGGAAACAGACTCAAATAGAAGTGACGATATAGCCTTTGGAAGAAAGTAATAATATTTCTAAGTTTTAAAGACTAGTGGTTTAAAAAATGTGTTTGTCAACATATCAGTTGCATGCGCAATAATGAGAACTTCCTAGCCTTTTTGATTAGGACGTTGTATCCTTTTAATTATGCAGACTATAATGTTCGACATATTGCCGAATGAGAAGTTAAGCTTCTCCTACCATGTTGTAAACCTGTCATTTTCAAGGAACGAACAGGATAAGGCCCTAAAATGACAGTAACTATTACTTGTCGAGATGTCGGTGGTTTTCGATATTATCGGTCAGATTCCCTGGAGTTATTCGCAGATGACGGTTAACTGTTTGCTTGTTCAATGGATTATAAATGCGGTCTCTCATTGTAATATCGAACGTGCAAGTTTACACTCATAATGCCCATTTACAACGAAAAATATGCGCGCGGCTGCTCACCGCTCACAGACTAAGCCCCGCGATACCACACAACGCGAAATTTTCTAAGTCGTTTTACTTCCTAGCTGCCTAAAGACCGACTGTCCGCTTCCGCGTCTCAATCCGAACTGCACCCTTTGGTGTCTCCAGCCGAACTGTCCGCTTTCCCAGTCTGCACCAGCACTGTCCCAAGGTTGCTACACGTAGCACTGTCCCTCTGCCTGTCCCCGGCCGCGTTTCCCGGGCGCCGAATATCCTCGCTCAACTGACTAGGGCAGTTCCTCAGTTACACGACTCACAAGGGAACCTCCCCATCGCACCCCCCTCAGATTTAGTTATAAGTTGGCACAATGGATAGGCCTTGAAAAACTGAACACAAATCAATCGAGAAAACAGGAAAAAGTTGTATGGAACTATGAAAAAACAAGCAAAATATACAAACTGAGTTGTCTATGCAAAAGATAGGCAACATCTAGGATAGTCTAAGTTCAAGAGTGCCGTGGTCCCGTGGTTAGCGTGAGCACCTGCGGATCGATAGGTCAACAGTTCAAGTCCGCCCTCGAGTTAAAATTTTAATTTCTTATTTTCGCAAAGTTATGATCTGTCCGTTCGTGCATTGAAATATCTGTTCACTGTAATAAGTTTAGTGTCTGTGTTTTGCGACCGCACCGCAAAACCGTGCGATTAGTAGACGAAAGGACGTGCGTCTCCAATGGGAACCGAAAACATTTGATCGCAAGGTCATAGGTCAACCGATTCCTCCACAGGAAAACACGTCTAATATATTCTATACGACACTGGTGAAGGCATGTGCGTCTCATGACAGGAATATGTTGTCGACCCACCTAACTTGTACACTTGGCAAATGGGTAAAAAGATTCTTCTACCTTGCCTGATTTAGGTTTTCTTGTGGATGTGATAATCACTCCCAAAAAAGTGATGAAAACATAAGAGTTTGTCACATAAACTGAAAATAAAATATTAAACTTTTCACTGGAGGCAGGACTTGAACCACGGACCTCTCGTTCCGCAGCTGCTCACGCTAACCACGGGACCACTGCGGTCCTGAGATCGCGCCGTCCTTGATGTTGCCTATCTTGCGTATGGACTACTGAAATTGTATATTTTACTTATTTTTTCATAGTTCCACACAACTTCTTCCTGTTTTCTCGATTGATCTGTGTTCAGTTTTTCAAGGCCTATCCACTGTGCCAACTTATAACTGAATCTGAGGGGGGTGCGATGGGGAGGTTCCCTTGTCAGAGACATTTGAAAACGTTCGCACTATTTCATGACTTACACTAGACGCAGACAGCTGGGGTACACTACTTCCGTCCCGGGGGGTTCGGGGCGGCGTCAGGAAGGGCATGCGGCCGCCCTCTGCAATTAACACGGCCAAATCCGTAATAACAGAGCCGACCCCGCGTTGGAGCGGGACAAAGGCCCTGAGAAAAAAAGTTTCAGTGTTGAAGTATTCCCCTCGAAACGTAGCAAATTATTACGAGTTGTCATCTTGCATTGAAAGCGCAGGTTGCCGTGGAGCCGGCAGGAGAGCAGATTTAGCTTCTCACGCTGGCACGAGGCCTACGAGTAAGACAGGCCACGGTGCGTACATCGCATAGGTAGGCCGAGCTCGCTGGCTCAGCTCAGCAGGCAAGCTGCGTTTCTGCACCTGTTAACTCGTAACTAGGTGTGTAAGCGCAAACGAGAATTGCGTCTTCTACTGGAATCCGCTTTTATGGAATGTTACTGTTATTAGTCCTACAGTGATCGGAAGTCCATAGGCCTACTTATAATTTGTTACGGCTGAACTGGGGTACAATAAAATTAAAACCGTGTCGAAATGATTATCCATTGCAGAAGGCACCGCTTCTTGCATGACACGTAGACTGTTAAGCAGATGAGACTAAATGCTATGACTCGTGATGACTGGGTGTTGTGTGATGTCCTTAGGTTAGTTCGGTTTAAGTAGTTCTAAGTTCTAGGAGACTGATGACCATAGATGTTAAGTCCCATAGTGCTCAGAGCCATTTGAACCATATTTTTGAACTAAATGCTATAAACAAGCCGTTAAGATGCAATTCTCGTTAGTACGTACGCGCCCGGCTGCGAGTTAACACGTCTAGGAACAGTTTTCGCTTGCTGAGCCGAGCGAGCGAGTTCATGCCTGTCCTCGCGGCGTACGCTCTGCGCCCTGTCTTCCTGGTGGGCCTCTCGCTGGCAGAGCCGACGCTGGCTACTGGGCCCAACGAGCCCTGTACTTGCCTTACGCTGCGTGCAATATGTTACACACACTCTCTGTGAATCTGAAGAAGTACTGTTCAATATTAATCGATCTTTTTCATACATAGTATACTAAATTCGTTGGATAACACAATCATACCGTTAAAATTTCAAATCAATAACTTCAACACTTTCGGATATATAAATTTTCACCTAAAACACATAATAACAGTGCTGGCATTGTAAAACTGAGTTAGGGGCTGTAATGTATTCATCTCTACTATCAACTGAAACTACAGTGGAAATGCCGTGTGGCCAGGGCCTCCCCTTGGGTAGACCGTTCGCCTGGTGCAAGTCTTTCGAGTTGACGCCACTTCGGCGACTTGCGTGTCGATGGGGATGAAATGACGATGATAAGGACAACATAACACCCAGTCCCTGAGCGAAGAAAATCTCCGACCCAACCGGGAATCGAACCCGGGCCTTTAGGTATGACATTCCGTCGCGCTGACCACTTTAAAAAAAAAAAAAAAATCTCATTTTGTTCGTTTTAGTTCGTTGTATCTGCTCGGGGCACACGTCATAAGACACCCGTTTCATTTCGTCGTTGATCCGTTAACTCAGTTTTTTTTTTATTATTACAGAGGGCTGCTAACCCTCTGACCGAACACGCTGAGTTACCGCGCCGGCTAAAATATTAGATGTAGGTTTGATCGTATTGGACGGGCTGTCACCCAGTCCCCACTCACCAGCGCTGTCCTACTACTGCTCACCACGGGCACTTTTAGCTGCTGAGTTTCCTCCTTGACCCGGTACGCCCCTCCTTAGCCAATCTGGTCGTTGCGGACTCCTCCATAGTGACCATGTTGATGGCGAGCTCAGTGCGGACGCTGGACCGACATGGGAAACAGCACCAGTTCTCCCGCCCTCATACCATCCACTACACCTGGCCTCCTAGTAGCTGGATTACAGGAGCACGCCACTACTCCCGGCCTGAAACGACGATGATAAGGACAACACAACACCCAGCCCCTGAGCGGAGAAAATCTCCGATCCAACCGAGAAACGAACCCTGGCCTTCAGATATGACATTCCATCGCGCTGACCACTCAGCTACTAGGGGCGGAAGAAACTACAGTGAAGAGGATAGGTTCATATAGTGCAGTTTTCTCGAATTTTCTTTGCTTCACTGCCACAGATTTTTGGCGTAATCAAAAGTGCTCTGGAAAATTATTATTTCATCATATTTGGTTGTGTGAGTGTTTTTTGAGAGAGTGAATGTAGGGCATACACAGAGTGAGAATGTCGTATTTTATCAAAATTATGTAAATGTTGAAACGTCCCCTTTGGAAAGTTTAAAATGACTGTGCTGATAAACCTCTTACGTTATTTGATTTTCAAACAGACGAGCAAAACTGAACTTGCTCAGACATTTCTCTCTTTACTTATTCTGATCAACACTAAACTGACACACAGTATTTTTAGCGCAACGCAATCTGACTTTCAATAATCCCTACAAAAGAATGGCCCTGACTAACAATAACCTATACCTTTCATGAATCACTTACCTCACAAAAATCTTAATTACTCGAACTACTGCAATACAGCGAGCGCCAATAGTGCCAGCTAAATAAAAGATTATAACTACTGAAGGCACTAACTACTCATAGACATAGTTAGCAAACGAAATATTTTGATAGAGAACAATGTATTTATCTTAATAATGTTCAAAAGTCATCATTATATATATATATCCAGTTTTACAAGTTTACTCTTTGTGATGGACACACGTCCAGATCGTCCGCTCGCAAAATTCTGCCCTGCCTCTCCCCACATCCACCACTGCTGGCGGCTCACCTCCAACTGCGCAACGCTACGCGTTGTTCACATCCAACTGCCCAACACTACAATAGCAAATATTCCAAGAATGCAAACCAGCCACAGACTGCACACAGCACAGTCAGTGATTTTCATACAGAGAGCTACGTGGCGTTACCAACATAAAAACCTAAATAGCCCCGGGTCCCCGGTTTCGATTCCCGGCGGGGTCAGGGATTTTCTCTGCCTCGTGTGGCTGGGTGTTGTGTGCTGTCCTTAGGTTAGTTAGGTTTAAGTAGTTCTAAGTTCTAGGGGACTTATGACCACAGCAGTTGAGTCCCATAGTGCTCAGAGCCATTTGAACCATTTTGAACCTAAATAGCCTACTTACAATGTAAGCGTGAGAAATTTATAGTGCGACAGGGGAATTTGTAACGTATGTCCGAGTGAGCTTGATTTTGTAAAAGGCAGCCAAAAGGGGCGTTGACTATTACATTTATTAGTAATTTGTTTTGCGGAAAGGAATCGCATTATGTTTTCATTAAATACTTTTAGTCTCGGTATTACGAGATTTTTAGTCTAAATTACCTGTGGTAACCTGATTCGCTGGCATTAGAAATATCACAAGTGTAGAAGTGCTCGACATGATGTGGTTGGCTGCTTGACATACTAGCCAATAGGAATTCAGCATTTCCCGCGTGTTTGAGTGTGGCCTTGTGCCTTAGCCCTACGAGTCGATATAGTCGCTCGGGAGCCGTCTCCTGGTAAACACGTATATTATACCGCGCTGATCAAATTTGCACAAAAATCAAGCAATTCGCGCGTTTGATCGGTTCTCGTGTCGTTGACGAAAAGCGATTGCATTGCTGAGTATTTTGTGAAAGTTTGAGCTTTGCGAGTGGTTTATTTTGCGAGACATTGGATTGTGGACATTTCATGTCGTACATAATCTCCGCGTGGCGTATCTCGTGCAGATTACGAGACTTCATGGCGAGTACTTCTTTACGAGAAGCATGCTGAACGACTGAATCCGTTAAGTCGCAAGCAGTCGTGGGTCAGCGACTGTTTAGGACGTTCAAAGTATCGGGTCGGACTAAATATCTTCTGGCTGCTTTAGGGTGTGACCTTGTAACAGAAACAGTTAGTAAGATTGCATAATTGATGTCGGGATATTAAATAAGGACTTGACAGCCATTTTCTGTGTTTTAAAGACAACAAACCAATTTACAGGAAGTTTTAGACATTTCTTTCAAACGAGTCATGCAGGAATCCCCAGCTACTACGAATGGACTAGATTTATGTGGCCTTTCCGTGGTAGGTATTTAGCCGAATTTTCGTCAACGCTCCGTTTGTCAGCTAAAGCAGTATCTCCCATGGCAGAGTGAAGGGGAAGACGATGAAACCTATCCAGATAGAGGGACGGATCGTTTAAAGGATAGTGAGAGACCAACCCGCCCCACCCCACACTGACTGCCGATATTCTCCACATGTGGCCCTGACAGATCATGTGTGAGACCAGCCCGGGCGTGAACTCCTTCTCAGTGCCATTATCCAGGATAACAAGGACCAGGTACAGTTGTGGGTCCAGCTGGGCTCAGAAGAGGGTACAATGACGAGGGTGCCCCCTTCCCAACGGAATCTGTGTCTGTATCTAGGCCGGGGAGGGAAGGGTGGGGGGCAACGTCATACTGGTAAGTGGGTTTATATTGAGAAGCTTGTAACCTCCCCCTCACTTATCGACCTTAATGACAGTGAAAAATTAAACCACGTGTACCTAATGGAAATTTGGGAAAAAGCAATCGTCACCGAAGTTAATCTGTCGGTAAAGAGGGAGGAAAGGGTTACATCTAAATGAAAGGAAAAATGCAAATGAAACTGGTGGAAATTAATTTTGAAAAGGGGTAAAGTTAATGAAGAAAGTAAATGTGCGGCCGTTACGTTAACAATTAACTAGCGGTAATTAGATATTTGACATTTGGGGGAAATTACGGTCGCCAGTCCTAAGGACAATTACTATAGTAACTGAAAAAGAAAGGTAGTTACACATATAATTAGCACTAGAAGCGTGGCAACTGAAGGTTGACACGTGTAGTGTGAAAACTGAAAGTTTGTCAGAAGTAATAACTTTCGCTGCACTCTGACTTAATTTAGCAAAAGAATCAATAAAACCGGAAAATCGAAAGTTAATTTAGTGACTGAAGTTAATAGTGAGCTTTCTTTCTGAAGCACATCGAAATTCAGTAAAATACGGTTAGTCTTGGACTACCTCAACAATCATTTCAAAAGCAACTTGAATCTACGCAATTTAGAAATAAGAGATTTTACTTTGAGCTTGACTTAAATGATTCTGAACAATTAACAATGGTAAAATTTAGTACGTACCAAGCTGAGCTGCAGTCACAGGTAAGCTAAAATACGGTAACAAAACTCGCACTCTTATTAATTTGTGTTTGTGTAATCTAAGTATTGTAGCCAGCTATGAATACTTAAAGTGAACTTTGAAATTAAAGCAGTGAAATGGAATTATGCTGGCGTTTGAATTTCAACGACACTCGGGTTCATTTCGGAAAAGGAAGGGACCCTGCTTGGTAATGCAATTGGGACAATGAGCAACAAAAGTTCATGCTAAGTTGCTGTAATTTTGCGAGGCAAAAGGAACAATTTGAAAAGCTGAGGTCTGCCATACAGTTCTGAAACTTTACGTGCTTTTAGTCTTCCTTGTTGGTTGATTGAAGGTTTGAAGTCGTCGATCGAGGAGGTGGCGACAGTCACTCATTGTCGGCCGTCGCTGTTGCAGAAGCTGGATGTTGGCGCGCCTTCTTCTCGACACGGTCACCAGACGAAACGGGCTCTTGATGTGCGCCAGCTAATGGTTCCCGTCCGCGACAGCATGTCCGAAACTATCATCGCAAGTCGAGCGCAATTACATACTGCCAAACCCCGAAAGCGCGGCAACTCGCGGGAGCGTCACACAACACACCTGCTCAACCGCACTACCCCAGCCAGACTCTCTCTGCCCCGCCCGCGCTCCACGCGGCAGAGTTCACTACCAAAGATCCTAAACACTTTCGTTCTCCACACGACCTATCGATGTATTCGTTCGATAGTATAGTTTTCCCTAGGCCAGACCCACCGTATAAATACAAATAATATTCATAAAACAAACCAATTATACATCGACATAAATGCATATATATACAAATAGTAAAACAATTACAATATACAAAGACACAGAAATGTCATATATTCAGGTAACAAAATAATGAAAAAATTTACAGTACAATAGATGGAAATAGGAGGATATGCATTTCCGGCGTTACACGTGCCCAACATTGTCTGAGGATGTTCGTGTAACGTAAACAGACTCAGAAAATGTCCCAATAAAGAAACAGCGGAAATGCATATGCTCAAAACATCAACAAAATTTAGCATTCGTCTAATTAACCATAAATCAATTTTTAGACCATAATAATTGAGTGGAGAGACTCCTAATCTTATTCCACTCTGTCATCTTGCACAAAATAAAACAGGTTGACAACATATTAAAATTCATAGAAGATA
This sequence comes from Schistocerca americana, assembly GCF_021461395.2. Lineage (NCBI taxonomy): Eukaryota > Metazoa > Arthropoda > Insecta > Orthoptera > Acrididae > Schistocerca > Schistocerca americana. The sequence goes on along the minus strand of NC_060126.1, from coordinate 431,256,278 downwards.
TAGAAAATGGTTTAGCTATTCCAAAATCGTCAAAATCCGTAACACTATCAAAAAATGGAATACTATTTACAAAATTAATCAGAGTACATGGTCATAAAAGCAGGTAGATCAAAATACGCAAATAAATAATTAAATAGACTACACATTTTATATAACCTTTTCATAATTAATATTCTCGTCACGAGAATCTATTTAACGCTAAACAAGAAAATAATGTGCAGCGATCGACAAAAACATTAATATTAACAGCAGAATTCTTTCAGCTGTCCAGGAAGAAAAACAATTCCGCCTTCCGTACTCGCAAGTACAAAGAATGCCGACAGCGGCACAAGAGCCAACAGCGGCACAAGAGCCGACAGCAGCTCGCCTCGCCAGTATTGTTGCGCCCGCGTGTGTGGCACGCTTGATCTCACTCGCCCTTGTGACGGCGTTTCCAGAACGTCCGTTTCACTGAATTCTTTCGGAAAAACTCACTCCCGAGTAATCTCAAGGAGTCCATAAACACTATCACAGTGGATAACTCAACACTGTCCATCATCACACGCATGTACTAGCCTGAAACTTAAAACAGCGTTTAAGTACATCGGCAATGACTAGTAAATCACATATTTATGAAATCTTACAGCTATTTCCAAAATCATATTTACATTCCTTAATCTACTGTGACTCAGCTGAAAACTTAAACTAGCAGCTTGGATTTTTCAGTTGATTAGATCATGATTAAATTGATTAAAATTAAATTGATTAATCAAAATTAATTACTTATTAATTACTTCTTTAATGACCTTGGTCAGTCAAAAGCATGGCAATCTAGCAAATCGTTAAATCTTACACTCTATTTTACATACTGTATAAATTACCCATTGTGTGGTATTAATCGATCCTAGGTTGGTACAATTTCAAGTCTACAATGTTCCGTATACCTAATAGTTTTCCAGAGCTTGGATACTCTAAGCAATAAGCATTTGTGTGAGGTATACCAATGACTTTATATGATCCATTATAAACAAACTTAAATTTAGAGATTTCATGGTCTAACTCGCTCGATTTCTCATGAGCTTTTACAAGTACTAAGTCTCTGATTGCAAACTTAGCAAAACGCGCTATAGCGTCATGACGACGTATGCGAGCATCGGCTTTTAGCTTCATTACTTCCCGCAAACGATCCTTTTTCACACCAATACTAATGTCAATCCGTGGAGGGAATTTGATTATCTCTTCCACTAATCTTTTACTTCTGTCATCCAACAGGATTTCTTCTTTAATTGTCCCCCCGTATTCGTCATCAAGGGATTCAGATTTGATTTTCACTTCCGATTCCGAAACATTTTCTAAAGTTTGGAATTCCATTTCTACTCTTTGTTGCGTTTCGGCGGTCGCGTCTTTCCTGCTTGCCGCCTGCCCCTGAACAATGGGTACCGCGGTGCGCGTTTCCCACTGTTCGACCGATTGTTCCGTATCAAAGTCTACCAAATTTTGGCAATTGTTGCCTTCACTCATTTTAATAATTTTCAATATAAATGCCAAATCTCAAATATAATTAGATTTACTCCCACTACTTAATGTCGCTGACGTAACGACCTGTTCGTAACCAATACTTTGTTACGAGATTTGCACCATACAAAATTCGTGTCCAGAACAACCTCAAAACTGAAGATTGTCCTGTCACCAGGTCGCCACGTGTAACCTCCCCCTCACTTATCGACCTTAATGACAGTGAAAAATTAAACCGCGTGTACCTAATGGAAATTTGGGAAAAAGCAATCGTCACCGAAGTTAATCTGTCGGTAAAGAGGGAGGAAAGGGTTACATCTAAATGAAAGGAAAAATGCAAATGAAACTGGTGGAAATTAATTTTGAAAAGTGGTAAAGTTAATGAAGAAAGTAAATGTGCGGCCGTTACGTTAACAATTAACTAGCGGTAATTAGATATTTGAGATTTGAGGGAAATTACGGTCGCCAGTACTAAGGACAATTACTATAGTAACTGAAAAAGAAAGGTAATTACACATATAATTAGCACTAGAAGCGTGGCAACTGACGGTTGACACGTGTAGTGTGAAAACTGAAAGTTTGTCAGAAGTAATAACTTTCGCTGCACTCTGACTTAATTTAGCAAAAGAATCAATAAAACCGGAAAATCGAAAGTTAATTTAGTGACTGAAGTTAATAGTGAGCTTTCTTTCTGAAGCACATCGAAATTCAGTAAAATACGGTTAGTCTTGGACTACCTCAACAATCATTTCAAAAGCAACTTGAATCTACGCAATTTAGAAATAAGAGATTTTACTTTGAGCTTGAATTAAATGATTCTGAACAATTAACAATGGTAAAATTTAGTACGTACCAAGCTGAGCTGCAGTCACAGGTAAGCTAAAATACGGTAACAAAACTCGCACTCTTATTAATTTGTGTTTGTGTAATCTAAGTATTGTAGCCAGCTATGAATACTTAAAGTGAACTTTGAAATTAAAGCAGTGAAATGGAATTATGCTGGCGTTTGAATTTCAACGACACTCGGGTTCATTTCGGAAAAGGAAGGGACCCTGCTTGGTAATGCAATTGGGACAATGAGCAACAAAAGTTCATGCTAAGTTGCTGTAATTTTGCGAGGCAAAAGGAACAATTTGAAAAGCTGAGGTCTGCCATACAGTTCTGAAACTTTACGTGCTTTTAGTCTTCCTTGTTGGTTGATTGAAGGTTTGAAGTCGTCGATCGAGGAGGTGGCGACAGTCACTCATTGTCGGCCGTCGCTGTTGCAGAAGCTGGATGTTGGCGCGCCTTCTTCTCGACACGGTCACCAGACGAAACGGGCTCTTGATGTGCGCCAGCTAATGGTTCCCGTCCGCGACACCATGTCCGAAACTATCATCGCAAGTCGAGCGCAATTACATGCTGCCAAACCCCGAAAGCGCGGCAACTCGCGGGAGCGTCACACAACACACCTGCTCAACCGCACTACTCCAACCAGACTCTCTCTGCCCCGCCCGCGCTCCACGCGGCAGAGTTCACTACCAAAGATCCTAAACACTTTCGTTCTCCACACGACCTATCGATGTATTCGTTCGATAGTATAGTTTTCCCTAGGCCAGACCCACCGTATAAATACAAATAATATTCACAAAAGAAACCAATTATACATCGACATAAATGCATATATATACAAATAGTAAAACAATTACAATATACAAAGACACAGAAATGTCATATATTCAGGTAACAAAATAATGAAAAAATTTACAGTACAATAGATGGAAATAGGAGGATATGCATTTCCGGCGTTACAAGCTGTGTACAAATTTGATTCAATTTAGTAATCGCTGCAACAACATTACACACCACCTCCACCTGTGAAATTTCATTTCGTTTCCCACTCCCTTTCTGTGTGCTTCCCTCTTATTGTCAGACAGTGTATCGGGTGCTCAAAAAGTCAGTATAAATTTTAAAATTTAAAAAACCACGGAATAATGTAGATAGAGAGGTAAAAATTGACATACATGCTTGGAATGACATGGGGTTTTATTAGAACAAAAAAAGAAACAAAATTCACAAAAGTCCGACAGATGGCGCTGGACAGCAAAACGTCAGTAACTGCTACCGTGACGGGCGAGAGGTGCGCCGATATCTTACAGAATCGCATTATCCCCAGCCTGACTGATATACACCTGCTGGAACGTACGATGTTCATGCAGGATGGTGCTCCACCCCATATTGCTAGACGCATGAAAGATCTCTTGCGCACATCGTTTGATGATGATCGAGTGCTCAGCCGCCACTTTAATCATGCTTGGCCTCCCAGGTCCCCAGACCTCAGTCCGTGCGATTACTGGCTTTGGGGTTACCTGAAGTCGCAAGTGTATCGTGATCGACCGACATCTCTAGGGATGCTGAAAGACAACATCCGACGCCAATGCCTCACCATAACTTCGGGCATGCTTTACAGTGCTGTTCACAACATTATTCCTCGACTACAGCTATTGTTGAGGAATGATGGTGGACATATTGAGCATTTCCTGTAAAGAACATCATCTTTGCTTTGTCTTACTTTGTTATGCTAATTATTGCTATTCTGATCAGATGAAGCGCCATCTGTCGGACATTTTTTAAATTTTGTATTTTTTTGGTTCAAATAAAACCCCATGTCATTCCAAGCATGTGTGTCGATTTGTACCTCTCTATCTACACTATTCCGTGATTTATTCAGTTTTCAAATTTATGCTGACTTTTTGATCACCCAGTACTATGACAAAGGGTGAAAAGTTGGTTGGTTGGTTTAAAAGGGGGGGGGGGGGAGGGGGAAGGGACCAAACAACTTGGTCATCGGTCCCGGGGCAAAAAGGCAATAACATTTAATTATATGTGCCATAAAGTTAAAACATGTTAATATAGTGAAATATGTAAAGATACAGTTGTTCAGGTCTTCAGTCCGAAGACTGTTTTATGCAGCTCTCCACGCTGCTCCTTCCTGTGCAAGCCTCTTCATCTCCCAGTAACTACTGCTACTTACATCCTTCTGAATCTGCTTAGTATTTTCATCTCTTGGTCTCCCTCTACGATTTTTACCCCCACTCACTTCCCTCCAGTACTAAATTGGTGATCCCTTGATGTCTCAAATGTGTCCTACCAACCGATCCCTTCTTCTAGTCAGCTTGTGCCACAAATGCCTTTCCTCCCCAGTTGTGTTCAGTACCTCCCCATTAGTTACGTGATCTATCCATCTAATCTTCAGCACTCACATTTCGAAAGCTTCTGTTTTCCTCTTGTCTGATCTGCTCATCAACCACGTTTCACTTCCGTACTAGGCTAAGCTCCACACAAATACCTCCAGAGAAGACTTCCTAACCCATAACTTAATATGATAACAAATTTCCGTTCTTCAGAAACGCTTTTCTTGGCACTGCAACTCTACATGTTATATCCTCTCTGATTACGCCTTCATCAGTTACTTTTAGCAAACCTTATCTACTACACTACTGGCCATTAAAATTGCTACACCAACACGAAATGCAGATGATAAACGTGTATTCATTGGACAAACATATTATACTAGAACTGACATGTGATTACATTTGCTTGCAATTTGGGTGCATAGATCCTGAGAAATCAGTACCCAGAACAACCACCTCTGGCCGTAATAACGGCCGTGATACGCTTGGGCATTGAGTCAAACAGAGCTTGGATGGTGTGTACAGGTACAGCTGCCCATGTAACTTCAACACGATGCCACAGTTCATCAAGAGTTGTGACTAGCGTATTGTCACGAGCTAGTTTCTCGGCCACCATTGACGTTTTCAATTCGTGAGAGATCTGGAGAATGTGCTGGAGAGGGCAGCAATCGAACATTTTCTGTATCCAGAAACGCCCGTACGGGACCTGCAACACGCGCTCGTGCATTATGCTGCTGAAATGTAGGGTTTCGAAGGGATCGAATGAGGGGTAGAGCCACGGGTCGTAACACATCTGAAATGTAACGTCTGCTGTTCAAAATGCCATCAATGCGAACAAGAGGTGACCGAGACGTGTAACCAATGGCACCCCATACCATCACGTCGGGTGGGTCATAAGCCAGTATGGCGATGACGAATACACGCTTCGAATGTGTGTTCACAGCGATGTCGCCAAACACGGATGTGACCATCATAATGCTGTAAACAGAACCTGGATTCATCCGAAATAATGACGTCTTGCCATTCGTGCACCCAGGTTCGTCGTTGAGTAAATCATCGCAGGCGCTCCTGTATGTGATGCAACGTCAAGGGTAACCGCAGCCATGGTCTCCGAGCTGATAGTCCATGCTGCTGCAGTTGTCGTCGAACTGTTCGTGCAGATGGTTGTTGTCTTGCAAACGTCCCCATCTGTTGACTCAGGGATCGAGACGTGGGTGCACGATCCGTTACAGCCATGTGGAAAAGATGCCTGTCATCTCGACTGCTAGTGATACGAGGCCGTTGGGATCCAGCACGGCGTTCCGTATTACCCTCCTGAACCTACCGATTCCATATTCTGCTAACAGTCATTGGATCTCGACCAACGCAAGCAGCAATGTCGCAATACGATAAACCGCAATCGCGATAGGCTACAATCCGACCTTTATCAAAGTCGGAAACGTGATGGTACGCATTTCTCTTCCTTACACGAGGCATCACAACAACGTTTCACCAGGCAACGTCGGTCAACTGCCGTTTGTGTATGAGAAATCGGTTGGAAACTTTCCTCATGTCAGCACATTGTAGGTGTCGCCACCGGCCCCAACCTTGTGTGAATGCTCTGAAAAGCTAATCATTTGCACATCACAGCATCTTCTTCCTGTCGGTTAAATTTCGCGTCTGTAGCATGTCATCTTCGTGGTGTATCAATTTTAATGGCCATTAGTGTACTTTCAGAGTTTCATTTCCTAATCTAACTCTTTTAGAATCGCCTGATGTAATGCGCTTGCTTTTGTGTTCATCTTGTATCCTCCTTTCAAGACAGTTTCTATTCCGTTCAACTGCACTTCTACGTCCTTTGCTGTCACTGCCCGAGTTACAATGTCATCGGCGAACCTCACAGTTTTTATTTCTTCACGCTGAACTTTAATTCAGTTACCGGATTTCTCCTTGCTTTCCGTCACAGGTTGCTCAATGTACAGACTGATAACATTGGGCATAGGCTACAGGTGTGTTTCACGTCCTTCTCAGCTACTGTTTCCCTTTCATACGCCCTGACTCTTACAGCAGCAGCAGCAGCAGCACTCCGTCTTCAGGCCACAAGTGGACCATCGGGACCATCCGACCGCCGTGCCATACTCAGCTGAGGATGCGGATAGGAGGGGCGTGTGGTCAGCACACCGCTCTCCCGGTCGTTATGACGGTTTTCTTTGACCGTAGCCGCTACTATTCGGTCGAGTAGCTCCTCAATTGGCGACACAAGGCTGAGTGCACCCCGAAAAATGGCAACAGCACATGGCGGTCTGGATGGTCACCCATCCAAGTGCCAGCCACGCCCGACAGCGCTTAACTTCGGTGATCTGACGAGAACCGGTGTTCCCACTACGGCAACTCCGTTGCCCTGACTCTTACAACTGTTGTCTAATTTCGGTACAAATTGTAAAAAACCTTTCACTCCCTTTATTTTACCCAGTTTCCTTCAGAAATTTAAATGAGTGTTGTCCCTTCAGTAATTTAAGGAGAGTATTTCACTCGGCACTTTTAATACCTTTCCCCAAATCTACAAATGCTATAGATGTGCATTTGCCTTTCCTTAAACCTATCTTCCAACACAAGTCATAGGGTCAGTATTCCCTCGTGTGTTCCGACATTACTCACAAACCCAAACCGATCTTCCCCAAGGTTGACTTCTATCAGTTTTTCCATTTTTCTGTAAATAATTTCTGTCAGTATTTTGCAAACATGACTTGTTAAGCTGATAGATCGGTAATGTTTACACCTGTCAGTATCTTCTTGAAATTATTACATTCTTATTGAAGTTTGGCGGTATTTTCCCTGTCTCATACATGTTGGACACAAGGTGGAATAGTTTAGTAATGGCTGGCTCTCCCAAGGATATCAGCAGTTCTGACGGAATGTCGTCAGCTCCAGTGACATTGTTATGGCTTGGGCCTTTCAGTGCTCTGTCGGATTCTTCTCACACTATCATATCTCCCATCTCATCTTTATCTACTTTCTCGTCCCTTTCTACAACATTGCCTTCGAGTTTATAGGCCCTCATATTCCTTCCAACTTTCAACTTTCCCTTCCAAAGATACGTAACGATAAAATGAACTGGTGAAGATTTACACTTTTCACGTGCGTGTGACCCAAAGAAAAGAATACGTACGAGGGTTATTCGGAATGTAAGAAAGGATCGGTCCTGAAATGGAAACTGCTGTCAAAATTTTCTATGTTGAACTGCAACAAGTTGTCTATGCTATAATGTTTTCTTCGTAGCCAGCGGTTCATCTGAGCAGAGATGAAAATCGGAGGGAGCCATGTCCAGGCTGTATGGTGGATGATCAAACGCTTCCCATCGAAAACGGTGCAGGAGCGTCCTTTTGCCCCTGTAGCATGCGACCGAGAACTGTCATGGAGAAGGACACGCATAACAGTTAAGTTCTGTGGAGTTACATCAAATCAGGCGAAATCTCTCGGCAGGCACCCACACTTGGCGTGAGACACTATATTCTAGGCATCTTTACGCACTCACTGTGCGCTCACAATTGAGAAGAGCGATGTGACGCTATCTACGCTCATACCAGAGACACTGCTCAACATACCTGTGCAAAGCCTCATCGGATTTTCACTGTGGTTTCCATATTGCGAGCTATCGTTCCTTATTTTCCGAATAGCCCTCGTAATTAGGAGCGGCATAAAAATTCGCGTGTTATTCACGATTCACCCAGCGACTTCAATTGGCTGACCAAAAGCAAACAAAATTAGCTGAAAAAGTTCCTCCCGGGAAACTTTTTCTGTTATGTAGGGGAACATTCGTTAAGAAACGTTTATTTTATTTAGCGCAAAAGTATTACAGAGGATAGGCAAATAATATGAACAGTGGTAGTAATGGGATGTTTGTACCTGACGGTCAAAAACGCAGGTAAGCACGTGTCGTGCTGGATTGTGAGCGTTCAGTACGGACTAGGCTTCAGTGCGGGTTGTTAACGAGTAGTGCACACTTCGTATTTGCATTTAGAGGCCGATGTCGACGTGCAATGAAAGACCTAACAGAGTTCCAAAGAGGGCAGATTGTGGGGGCCCGATTAGCTGGAGCATCATTAACTAAGACAGCGAACTTATTGAATGTATGAAGAGCAATTGTCTCAACAGTCATGACAGCCTACACAAAACATGTAAACGTAATAGTGAGCGCAAATCAAAACCAAATGACAGAGATCGTCGTACGCTAACATGTATTGCGTAAAAATACGCAAAACTACGGCGCGTAAAGTGATTGCAGAGCTCAATAGCTATCTTCGAGACACCGTATCTATCGACACTGTCCGCCAAGAACTCCGTAAAGCGAATATTCATGGACGAGCTACTACACCGAAATTATTATAAATCCTAGACAGCTGATCAGTGGGAACACGTCATATGGTCCGCCGAGTCAACGTTTACGTTATTTCAAACATCGAGCCGGGTTTACGTCTGGAGGACGCCAAAAGAAGCCTACAATCCTGTCTGCTTGATTCCAACGGTTAAGCATGGAGGTGGAAGTGTAACGGTGTGGGCAGCCGAATCACGATTTTCTGCTCGTCCCATCATTACTGCCAAGGCCATTTACAGCCAACGATTATGTGAACATTTTCGGTGATCAGGTGCACCCCATGATTCAAATGTTGTTTCCCAAGAATGATGCCCTATTTCAGGACGAAAATGCATCCACTCACACAGCCTGGACAGTACAATCGTGGTATGAGGAGCATGCAACTGAAGTGCAGCGTCTACCCTGGCTAGCACAATCCCCGCACTTCAACGTTATCGAACCCTTGTGGGCGATATTGGAGTGCAGACTCCGGAACAGATTTCCGCCTCCCTCGTCATTACAGGAAGTTAGAAGACGTTCTGATCGAAGAGTGGCATAACGTTCCACTGAAGACTGTACAATCATTATATGACAGTATTCCAAGAAGAATCGGAGCTGTATTACGAGCAAACGGGGGTCCAACCCTTTATCAATAAACCATTCACAAGTAAGTAGAGGTGTTCACATTAATTTGCACATCCCCCGTATGTATTTACTTGAGTTATCAAACTAAATATTACAAAATGTTTAAGGCTTTCGTGGCCACTTGTTGACAAACCGCCTATTGGCTTCTGTCTCGGGTTCTTCGGTCGACCTTCGTCTAATGATGTTACTGAAGTTTCGCCAGCACGAGTGGCTGGCATTGTCAAAGCTTCACCCCCCAGTTCACCACCGGCAATGGAGGGTGAAGCTTTGACAATGCCATCCACTCGTGCTGGCCAAACTTCAGTAAAATCATTAGATGAACTTCGGCCGAAGAACCCGACACAGAAGCCAATAGGCAGTTTGTAAACTAAATATTGTTTTCTGTTAAGTGTACTTATCTGTAAAACGTCAGCATGAAGCCACATTTAAACATCAATTAAGTTAAAACTCTGCAAACAGCCTCGTTGCAAGTCGTAACGGTGTATCGTGCAAAGTGACGCTTAGAAATTGGACCACGTAATTACCTGAGTACAAAGCAGGCTAGACGCAGATCGTGTGCAGGCCATGGCGACCTCGTTTACTCGCCTGCCACTAGAGAGCAGCACCGAACAGCGGCCGCCACTAATCGGAGCAAGCGGCTGGGAGACTAGACAGGCAGGCGCATGAATGAACACGACCTTCACTCCGCCTGCCCCCTCCAAACAACTCATCGCCGCGCTAGTGTAGCGCCTGTCGCGCTTTGCATCTGTGTGCAGTTGATAGGCAGCCACACGGCAGGGGTGTTTCGTAGCAACACCTCGTGAGTAGCTGCGGGTCGCACAGACGCGCCGGCAGTCTCCACCACTGTGCCATCAGATACACTGGGGTCCTCCGCGGGAACTGTGACTGTTAACCAAGTCGTCAAAATGTGTTCCAGCTAACGACTGTCCTAACCGAGGCTTTGTGTACATGTTGCTGGGACAGATTCCGTGCCTGCTTGTAGCCCAGAACGATGCGATTCCAACAATTACGGTGCCTCTTCTGAGAGAGATTTACTCGGTCCCTTAGGGAAGCTGGCCGATCGCCAAGTAATAATGCAACATATCGTAGGAGCTATAGTCATAAAGCTTAAACTATCACCTTGAAAATATAGTTGTTTTTGTGGTCTTCAGTCCGAAAAGTCTCCATCTACATCTACGTGTTTACTCTGCTATCGACAAGAAAGTGCCTGGCAGAGGGTTCAATGAGCCACCTTCAAGCTGTCCTTCTACCTTCCAGTCTCGAACGGCGCGCGGGAAAAACGAGCACTTAAATTTTTTCTGTGTGACCCATGATTTCTCTTATTTTACCGTGATGATCATTTCTCCCTGCGCCTCTCCTAGGATCGTGACTGTATCGGTTGGACCCTAGACGACTAGAAAACCGTGGCCTGGTCGGGTGAGTCCCGATTTCAGCTGGTAAAAACGGACGGTAGGGTTCGAATGTGGTGCAGACCCCACGAAGCCATGGACCCAAGATATCAAAAGGCTTTGTGCAAGATGGTGGTGGTTCGATAATGGTGTGGGCTGTGTTTAGATGGAATGGGTTGGGTCCTCTGGTCCAACTGAACCAATCATTCACTGGAAATGTTTATGTTCGGCTACTTGAAGGCCATTTGCTGCCATTCATGAACTTTATGTTACCAAAGCACGATGGAACTTTTCTGGATGACAATACATCATGACACTAGGCCACAATTGTTCACGTTTTCTTTCAAGAACGTTCTGGACAGCATACCAGCGAATTGTTTGGCCACCCAGATCTCGCGAGATGAATCCCATCGAACATTTATGGGACATATGGAGAGGTCAGTTGCATGGGGGCTTTTTAATTTTGGTAGCTGTCTGTCCGGTTACGCAGTGTCGTAACCGGTTGGCCCTGACTAGTTATTAGTACGCAATCTGACTGCATAGAATAACAACAAAGAATGAAAGGAAATTTCCGTTACACAATTAATTAATTAAGTCCCCAGCAACTATAAAATCTACGAAACAAAAACTACGGAACAACAAAGCACAAGTGTAACTGTTCTGTGTGTGGAAGTGTGATTCAACGTACACATCTGGCACGGTTCTTCCTCAATACGACAAGATGCTTTAAACGCCATCTACAATGAAGTAATTAAAAAAAATACTATAATTGCACATAGAAACCAGAATTACACTCTAATACACGAACACAAGCCAGATGCTTTGTTGACTGAACCTGTGACCAAGAGACATTGTTAGTTAGGACATTTGAAATAAAAAAATTTTCTTTACCTTCATATATATTGACGAAACATACACTCTGATCACTACATCTCCATTCGAACAACACCTGCTGTCTAGCCCATCAAAACAACTGCACACGACATGGCCTAAAATAATACAGCTATCAACATCCTCTCAGCAAAAGCACTAACCACCACCACTTCTGAACAAGCACTGCCAGTGGAGGCGGCGGCATAAAACTCTTTGGCGCGATCTCTGGCGCTGTGACTCAGTGTAGCCGCCTTTCACAGTTTGTGCACAAAGTCCTGCAACGCTTTCGCAACTATGGACGGCTGTGTAGGCACCATGGCTCAACGTTACTGCAGGGGACTTCCAATGACTTGATGAGCCCATGCCTTGTCGAGTTGCTATACTACGCCAGGCAAAGAAGTCCGACACGATATTAGGAGATATCCCATGACTCTTGTCACCTCATTGTAATCGTACGAGAGGAAGGTCATAAAGTTTAAACTGTAACCTTGAAAAAATAATGAAGTTTTTGTGTTCTTCAATCCGAACTCTTTACGCTAGACTATACTGTACAAGCATCTGTGCGACTGGATTCGTGATTTCCTGTCAGAAAGGTCACAGTTCGTAGTAATAGACGGAAAGTCATCGAGTAAAACAGAAGTAATGTCCGGTGCTCCCCAAGGAAGTGTTATAGGCCTCTATTGTTCCTGATCTACACTCCTGGAAATTGAAATAAGAACACCGTGAATTCATTGTCCCAGGAAGGGGAAACTTTATTGACACATTCCTGGGGTCAGATACATCACATGATCACACTGACAGAACCACAGGCACATAGACACAGGCAACAGAGCATGCACAATGTCGGCACTAGTACAGTGTATATCCACCTTTCGCAGCAATGCAGGCAGCTATTCTCCCATGGAGACGATCGTAGAGATGCTGGATGTAGTCCTGTGGAACGGCTTGCCATGCCATTTCCACCTGGCGCCTCAGTTGGACCAGCGTTCGTGCTGGACGTGCAGACCGCGTGAGACGACGCTTCATCCAGTCCCAAACATGCTCAAAGGGGGACAGATCCGGAGATCTTGCTGGCCAGGGTAGTTGACTTACACCTTCTAGAGCACGTTGGGTGGCACGGGATACATGCGGACGTGCATTGTCCTGTTGGAACAGCAAGTTCCCTTGCCGGTCTAGGAATGGTAGAACGATGGGTTCGATGACGGTTTGGATGTACCGTGCACTATTCAGTGTCCCCTCGACAATCACCAGTGGTGTACGGCCAGTGTAGGAGATCGCTCCCCACACCATGATGCCGGGTGTTGGCCCTGTGTGCCTCGGTCGTATGCAGTCCTGATTGTGGCGCTCACCTGCACGGCGCCAAACACGCATACGACCATCATTGGCACCAAGGCAGAAGCGACTCTCATCGCTGAAGACGACACGTCTCCATTCGTCCCTCCATTCACGCCTGTCGCGACACCACTGGAGGCGGGCTGCACGATGTTGGGGCGTGAGCGGAAGACGGCCTAACGGTGTGCGGGACCGTAGCCCAGCTTCATGGAGACGGTTGCGAATGGTCCTCGCCGATACCCCAGGAGCAACAGTGTCCCTAATTTGCTGGGAAGTGGCGGTGCGGTCCCCTACGGCACTGCGTAGGATCCTACGGTCTTGGCGTGCATCCGTGCGTCGCTGCGGTCCGGTCCCAGGTCGACGGGCACGTGCACCTTCCGCCGACCACTGGCGACAACATCGATGTACTGTGGAGACCTCACGCCGCACGTGTTGAGCAATTCGGCGGTACGTCCACCCGGCCTCCCGCATGCCCACTATACGCCCTCGCTCAAAGTCCGTCAACTGCACATACGGTTCACGTCCACGCTGTCGCGGCATGCTACCAGTGTTAAAGACTGCGATGGAGCTCCGTATGCCACGGCAAACTGGCTGACACTGACGGCGGCGGTGCACAAATGCTGCGCAGCTAGCGCCATTCGACGGCCACCACCGCGGTTCCTGGTGTGTCCGCTGTGCCGTGCGTGTGATCATTGCTTGTACAGCCCTCTCGCAGTGTCCGGACCAAGTATGGTGGGTCTGACACACCGGTGTCAATGTGTTCTTTTTTCCATTCCCAGGAGTGCATATTAACGACATAGAAGACAATCTGAGTGGCCGTCTTAAATTGTTTGCAGATGATGCTGTCATTTACCGTCTTGTAAAGTCATCAGATGATCAAAACGACTTGCAAAACGATTTAGATAAGGTATCTGTATAGTGCGAAAAGTGACAATTGACCCTGAATAAAAAAAAAAAAAGTGTGAAGTTATTCACATGAGTACTAAAAGAAATCAGCTAAATTTCGATTACGCGATAAGTCACACAAATCTGAAGGTTGTACATTCAGCTAAATACTTAGGGATTACAATTACAAATAACCTAAATTGGTACGATCACATAGATAATATTATGGGTAGAGCAAACCAGACTGCGATTCATTGGCAGAACACTTAGAAGGTGCAACAGGTCTACTAAAGAGACTGCTTACACCACGCTTGGGTTGGGGTTGGGTTGGGTTATTTGGGGAAGGAGACCAGACAGCGAGGTCATCGGTCTCATCGGATTAGGGAAGGATGGGGAAGGAAGTCGGTCGTGCCCTTTCAGAGGAACCATCCCGGCATTTGCCTGGAGTGATTTAGGGAAATCACGGAAAACCTAAATCAGGACGGCCGGACGCGGGATTGAACCGTCGTCCTCCCGAATGCGAGTCCAGTGTCTAACCACTGCGCCACCTCGCTCGGTCACCACGCTTGTCCGACCTATTCTGGAGTATTGCTGTGCGGTGTGGGATCCGCATCAGGTGGGACTGACGCATGACATCGAAAATGTAGAAATAAGGGCAGCTCGTTTTGTATTATCGTGAAATACGGGAGATGGTGTCACAGACATTAATTGCAGTGACAATCATTAAAACAAAGGCGTTTTTCGTTGCGACGGAATCTTCTCATGAAATTTCAATCACCAGTTTTCTCCTCCGATTGCGAAAACATTCTGGTGCCACCCACCTACATCGGGAGAAATGATCATCGCGATAAAATAAGAGAAATCAGGGCTCGCACAGAAAAATTTAAGTGCTCGTTTTTCCCGCGTGCCGTTCGAGAGTGGAACGGTAGAGGGACAGCTTGAAGGTGGTTCATTTAACCCTCTGCCAGGCATTTTATTGTGAATAGCAGATTAATCACGTAGATGTAGGTCTTCATCTCTGTACGACTGCATCAAAATACCCCCATTTGAACCTGTTTACTGTGCTTCAGCCTTGGTCTGCTTCTGCAGTTTTAACCCCCCCCCCCCCCCCCCCCCCCCCCCCACACACACACACACACTTCCCTTCATCACAGACTGACGATTCCTCGATGCCGCACGATGCGTCCAGCGAACCGACCCCGTCGTTTACTCCGGTTATGGAGTATATTTCTGTTTTCCTCAATTCGATTCAGTACCGCCATATTAGTTATTCCATGTTCCCATATAATCTTTAGCATCCTTCAGTAGCAACATATTTCAAAAGCTTCCGTTCTCTTCTTACCTGAACTGTTTATCATCCACATTCCCTTCTGTACAAGAAGACTACACTTCTTGCAAATAGTAGGTTTGTTTATAAATAACTTTTCTGCTACCAGTCAGGATTTTCTTTTATTCATATTTTGTATGACGCGTTTCGGCAAATGATTCGCATTTTCAAGTGTGTTTTCTCTTCGTACTATGCCACTTTTACGTACTGTTTTCGATGTGTGAGGTTCTGCTTCGTATTCTTGACTTTACTGCAATAAATAAAAAAAGTGCAATTTTGGGTTAGTTGCCGGTTTTTATATGAATTTAGTCGCGAAATTTGGTAGTACTTGTAATTACAGTTTTCTTATGGTCCATTTCCGCAGAGTTTCACGCACGTTAAACATCACATACAATTTTCAGTGGACAGTAAACATCGAGAACAATTTCCAAAGATATACTTTTGTGCAGAAGGTATTTATCTTAACAATATGGATTGTAATTTGTTTACATCTATTTTACAATGGTGCTTATTTCTATGTGTTATTACTTTAACTGAAGTATATTGTCGAAGCATCTGAACAAATTCACCGATTCGCTTTCAGATTTTTCGTTTAACATTTTGTCTTCATATTTTTTGTAATGGGTATATATTTCCAGTTCTTCTCACAAATCCATTTTATGCCCTTTATTTAGTCAGTGGAGTTCTTTGATATTTTGCTCTACTTTCCCAAATGGGTGGCCTGTATTGACCTATTGCTGATGTAGTGTGTCTATTGTGTGTGTAGGCTTTAATGTGCTTTGTGTACCTGGGCAGAACATGGAGCATTCCTCGGATGTTACTTGGTATATTCTAGAGTCTGAGTTTGGGTTATGACTACACTTTATATTACGTATTAGTTTATTTGATGTAGAAAACCCAAGTTTTACTTTGTGATTTTTAAAAATATTTTCAATCTTCTGATATATATTGCCAATGTATTGGATGCTAGATATACATTAGTTTCTGTCTTATACTTCTGTGGTGCACATTATGTGTCGGTCTTTCTTTGCTTTGTCTAGGACTTTGTCAACCATGGAAGCAGTATGATCATTAGCAACTGCAAGCTATTTCACTATATTTATAACGAAACAGATTGCAGATACTGACCATTACACAGCCTTCATAGTTGATACAGTCCTAGACAAAGTGAAGAAAGCCCCAAACACAATGTTCACCGCAGAAGAAAAAGACGAAAACAAATGTATATCTACTATCCTATATGTTATGTTGGGTATTGTAGGATCAGCACCGACACAAACAAGAAAGAAGAGAAGCTGCGATGGCTAGTCCAGTGGCAGGAAGCCAAAATGATCTGTACTTAACACTTTAAGATTAATTGAACACTTTATTTCTAAAAAGAAAATAAACGTAACTTAACTTGAATCCTGTGGTTCCTGTGCCCCCTACACTCTCTAATACTACTCACAGAATGCAGATTAAGTAACATCTTCCTACTACTCAGTACTGATACTCTCAAAGTCTGTGACAGAACTGGGACCCGACCAGAGATGGACAGCTGGTTAAGTCAGCATTGACAGGGGGCGCTGGATTCTGTCTTCCCGGAGGTGTGGCGCTGTCCGCTGTTCCCATTGGCGCGCGGGTCAGCGCCTTCTTGACGCTGTTTCGCAGTGCTGTGCTGGTCGGTGTGCAGCCATTTCTTTAAGGACTGCATGCCATACATTGGCAATATATCACAAAAGATTGCAAATATTTTCAGAAATCACAAAGCAAAAGTTGGGTTTTCTACATCAAATAAACTACAACAAAAACTAATACGTAATACAAAGTGTAATTATGACCCATACTCAGACTCTGGAATGTACCTAGGACAAACAGGCTAAAATTTCAACACCAGGTACACAGAGCACATTAAAGTCTACACACAACAGACACACAACATCAGCAGTAGCGTCACACGTGCATAATACAGGCCACCCATTTGGAAAAGTAGAGCAAAACGTCAAAGTACTCCACCGACTAAATAAAGGGCATAAATGGATTTGTCCAAAGAACTGGAGATATGTCCACATCAGAAAATATAAGGACATGTTAAAAGAAAAACTTATAAGTGAATTGGTGAATATATTCAGACGCTTCGACAATATAGATGCAAGTACCGTTGTAAAATAGATGTAAACAATTTATAATCCATATTGTTAAGATAAATACCCTCTACGCAAAAGCATATCTTTGGAATACTTGTAACATTATCTCTGTTAACTAAACCTAAACAAATCTTTGTAATTGTTTGTTTATGTAAGTTATTCTCAATGTATACTGTGCAGTGGAAGTTGTATGTGTTGTCTGACATGTATGAGACTCTGCGCAAATGGACAAAACGAAAATTGTAAGCACGAGTTCTTCCAAATTTCGACACTAACAACGTATAAAAATCGATAAATAACCCAAAAGTGCACTTTTTTTACATACGCAGTACAGTCAACAAAGCAAAGCAGAACCTCAAACATAGAAAACATTACGTAAAAATGGCATAGTACAAAAAGAAAACACACTTGAAAGCGGGAGTCATTTCATGAAATGCGTCGTGCGAAATATGAATAAAAGAAAATTGTGACTGGTAGCAGAAAAAATTATTTATAAACAAACCCATTGTTTTCACAGTCGCAAGTTTTCGAAAAACCATTTGTAAAGGGCAAAACTTGACATATACCTTGAGAAACGATTTCCTAACACTAAAATTTATAATCGATGTTAGCAAATTTCTCTTCCTCAGAAACACTTTTCTTTCTTTTTGCAGATTCTACTCTGCGTTTGAAATCCTCTCTTTTTCCGTCATTGTGAATTTTTTCTGCCCAAAAAAGTGAAACTCTTCTACTACTTTTAATGTCTCGTTTCCTAATCTAATTTCTTCAGTTTCACCTGATACAATTTCAACCGCATTCCATTACGATTGTTGCTGTTATTGATGTTCATCTTATAGCCTCTTTTCAAGACACTATCCATTCCGTTCAATTGACCTTCCTAGTTTTTGCCGTTTGTTACAAAATGGGAACATTATTGGCAGACTCCAAAGTTTTTATTTCTTATCTGTGGACTTTAATTCCCTCCCCATATTTTTCCTTGGTTCCCTCGTCACAATTTTATCAATGTTCATATTGAATAACATAGGGTATAGGCTACAACCCTTTCCCATTCCTTTCTCAATTAATGTTTTCTCATGACCTCCGTTGCTTATAACTGTGTCCTGGATTATACAAAAGTTGTAGAAACACGTTGATCCCTCTATTTTATCCCTGCTACCTTTGAAATTTCAACCAACATTCGTAAAACTTTTCCTTGATATACAAACGCTATAAACGAAGGTTTTGCCTTTCTTCAAACTGTCTTCTAAGATAAGTCGTAGGGGCGTTACTGCCTCGCGCATTCCTACATTCTCCAAACGCCAAACTAATTTCCTTTTTCTTTCTTTGCGCTCTTTTGTAAATAATTTGTGGTTAGTATTTTGCAGTCATGAGTTATTAAACGTCTCCCTTAAATTTTCTCTTCTCTTCACAATCTCAACAATTTATTTTTTCTCGTCATACATTCTTTCATTATTTTTAACATCTGCAGAACCTCTGTGATGCCCAGTCCGAAGACTAGTTTGCTGCAGCTCTGCACGCTAATCTGTCTTACCGACCCATACCAGCTTCGCATGGGTAGCGCTATGCATGGCTTGTGGTGACCTCAAAAATTCTTTGTGACATCACAAATCATGCAAATTACCAATGAGATCGCCCCACGCTGGGCGCCAAACCGTAGGGAGCTGAGAATTCTTCACTGCTTTCTGGCATGAAATGACATGTAGATGACTAATGAGATTACGCCATGTAGGGAGACAATAATTAAGTGGCATCAGAAATTAAATAATCAAACACAAAAGGTTATGAAATTAAGGGATTGATAACCGAATGGAACAGACTGATTAGATGAATAAAACATGAAATGAGTGCTTGTATTTCAGTGCAGACAAAATAAAACAAAAATTACAAACCTCCACAAATTATACTTGCGGATCAGTCTATCTATTAGTAAAAACCGTACCAAAATCCCTGCTGCAGCTCCTGAGGTTAGGGTTCACATAAGGACAGACATGTAGTGACATAGTCCCGCACAACTGTAGTGGGTATTTGTTTCATGTTGTCCTGCTGCTCAGAATAACTTACTCACATTCCCGTTTTGTTATTCATCATAAGCTACTCCCGCATTTCGTCTGTTTGTTATTGTATTTATAATCCTATAATCGATCTGACCTGAAATCCTATTCTTCCTTCCACCGCACTTCACTAATCATCTCTACATATAACTTCAACATATCCATTTCCCTTTTCAGGTTCCCTAACATACGTACTCGAATAAGGGATCTAACATTCCACACTTCGACCCGGAGAATGCCAGTTTTGTTTTGCCTGAAGACGACATCCTCCTGAATAGTCTCTGCCCACAGATCCGAATGGTTGGGAGGGGGGGGGGGGGCTGTTCTAACTCGGCCGTTCGCATTGCAAGGCTGCGCTGGCAATACTTTCCGTAATATATGTGGTTAGGTCCCTCGAACTTTGAAGTATCACTATATGTGCAGGAGAAACCCGTGCGGAGCGGTCTGATGTATAATTCTAGCCGGCCGGAGTGGCTGAGCGGTTCTAGGCGCTTCAGTCTGGAACCGCGCGACCGCTACGGTCGCAGGTTCGAATCCTCCCTCAGGCATGGGTGTGTGTGATGTCCGTAGGTTAGTTAGGTTTAAGTAGTTCTAAGTTCTAGGGGATGATGACCTGAGATGTTAAGTCCTATAGGACTAGTAGGACCAGCAGATGCAAGGCTAAAATTTATTGAAAGAATCTTAAGGAACTGTAGCTCAGTCACGAGAGAAGCGCCTTACAAAAAACCTCTCTGTCAACCGATTCTTGAGCACTGTTCGTCATTCTGGGACCTTAGCCAGGTATAGACAGCACGTAATCAAATACAAAAAGCTTCAGAGAAGAGCGGTGCATTTCCTTTCGGGTTAATTTAGGAAGCACAAGGGCATTATGGATGTAGATAGACGCTGAAGGACAGGCGTAGCGCATCACGGAGTGTGTCACTGTTAAAATAACGGGGGCGTACTTCGGAGAAGAGATCAGCAATGTATTCCACATGTATTTCACGGAATGGCCACGACGAAAATTGGGAGAAATTAAAGCTCATACGGAGGCACCATTCTCAAATAGAACAGAAGGGAGAGAAGGGGGGGGGGGGGGTTAAATGAAAGATATACCAGAAGTGCCCCGTGCCTCGAGCAGTACGGTTGTAGCTGTAGATTTGTCAGCCCACTCATCTTGAGGTTGAAGCTCAGTCTTGTAGCCGAACAAATACATTTGTTTTTTAATTTTTTCTAGAGTAACCAAAAACCATATCTTTTCATTTTTACCCAGGCTCGCTCGCCGTAGTCACAGAATCATCACTCGGTTATTTTATCTGCTTTCTGCCAAACCATATAGAACACAATTACATCGAAGTGTGTGTGTGTGTGTGTGTGTGTGTGTGTGTGTGTGTGTGTGAGGGCACGCACAACATCTTTAATCTTATTTCAGTAGACTTTCATATTGTCTTCACTTTAAGAACTGCACTTGTGGCTTACACTCTCTTACAAGATACAAAACGGTGTAATGATTCAAATGGCTCTGAGCAATATGGAACTTAACATCTGTGGTCATCAGTCCCCTAGAATTTGTTGTTGTTGTAGTCTTCAGTCCTGAGACTGGTTTGATGCAGCTCTCCATGCTACTCTATCCTGTGCAAGCTTCTTCATTTCCCCGTACTTACTGCAACCTACATCCTTCTGAATCTGCTTAGTGTATTCATCTCTTGGTCTCCCTCTACGATTTTTACCCTCCACGCTGCCCTCCAATGCTAAATTTGTGATCCCTTGATGCCTCAGAACATGTCCTACCAACCGGTCCCTACTTCTTGCCAAGTTGTGCCACAAACTCCTCTTCTTCCCAATTCTATTCAATACCTCCTCATTAGTTATGTGATCTACCCATCTAATCTTCAGCATTCTTCTGTAGCACCACATTTCGAAAGCTTATATTCTCTTCTTGTCCAAACTATTTATCGTCCATGTTTCACTACCATACATGGCTACATTCCATACAAATACTTTCAGAAACAACTTCCTGACACTTAAATCTATCATCGATGTTAACAAATTTCTCTTCTTCAGAAACGCTTTCCTTGCCATTGCCAGTCTAAATTTTATATCCTCCCTACTTCGACCATCACCACTTATTTTGCTCCCCAAATAGCAAAACTCATCTACTACTTTAAGTGTCTCATTTCTTAATCTTATTCCCTCCGCATCACCAGACTTAATTCGACAACATTCCATTATCCTCGTTTTGCTTTTGTTGATGGTCATCTTATATCCTCCTTTCAAGACACTGTCCATTCCGTTCAACAGCTCTTCCAAGTCCTTTGCTGTCTCTGACAGAATTACAATGTCATCGGCGAACCTCAACGTTTTTATTTCTTCTCCGTGGACTTTAATACCTACTCCGAATTTTTGTTTCCTTTACTGCTTGCTCAATATACAGGTGCAATAGCATCGCGGACAGGCTACAACCCTGTCTCACTCCCTTCCCATCCGCTGCGTCCCTTTCACGCCCCTCCACTCTTATAACTGCCATCTGGTTTCTGTACAAATTGTAAATAGCCTTTCGCTCCCTGTATTTTACCCCTCCCACCTCTAGAATTCGAAATTCCAGTCAACATTGTCAAAAGCTTTAGCTAGGTCTACAAATGCTAGAAACGTAGGTTTGCCTTTCCTTAATCTTTCTTCTAAGTTAAGTCGTAAGGTTAGTATTGCCTCACGTGTTCCAGTATTTCTACGGAATTCAAACTGATCTTACCCAAGGTCGGCTTCTACTACTTTTTCCATTGGTCTGTAAAGAATTCGTGTTAGTATTTTGCAGCTGT
The DNA here is from genome assembly GCF_021461395.2 of Schistocerca americana. NCBI lineage: Eukaryota > Metazoa > Arthropoda > Insecta > Orthoptera > Acrididae > Schistocerca > Schistocerca americana. The sequence continues at coordinate 431,233,856 of NC_060126.1, read as the reverse complement.
GGCTTATTAAACTGATTGTTCGGTAATTTTTACATCTGTCAACAACTGCTTTCTTTGGGATTGGAATTATTATGTTCTTCTTGAAGTCTGAGGGAATTTCGCCTGTCTCATACATCTTGCTCACCAGATGGTAGAGTTTTGTCAGGACTGGCTCTCCCAAGGCCGCCAGTAGTTCCAATGGTACGTTGTCTACTCCCGGGGCCTTGTTTCGACTCACGTCTTTCAGTGCTCTGTTAAACTCTTCACGCGGTATTGTATCTCCCATTTCATCTTCATCTACATTCTCTTCCATTTCCATAATATTGTCCTCAAGTACATCGCCCTTGTATAGACCCTCTGTATACTCCTTCCACCTTTCTGCTTTCCCTTCTTTGCTTAGAACTGGGTTTCCATCTGAGCTCTTGATATTCATACAAGTGGTTCTCTTTTCTCCAAAGGTCTCTTTAATTTTCCTGTAGGCAGTATCTATCTTACTCCTAGTGAGATAAGCCTCTACATCCTTACATTTGTCCTCTAGCCATTCCTGCTTAGCCATTTTGCACTTCCTGTCGATCTCATTTATGAGACGTTTGTATTCCTTTTTGCCTGCTTCATTTACTGCATTTTTATATTTTCTCCTTTCATCAATTAAATCCAATATTTCTCCTGTTACCTAAGGATTTCTACTAGCCCTCGTCCTTTTACCTACTTGATCCTCTGCTGCCTTCACTACTTCATCCCTCAGAGCTACCCATTCTTCTTCGACCGCATTTCTTCCCCCCATTTGTGACAATTGTTCCCTTGTGCTCTCCCTGAAACTCTGTACAACCTCTGGTTCTTTCAGTTTGTCCAGGTCCCATCTCCTTAAATACCCGCCTTTTTTAAGTTTCTTAAGTTTTAATCTACAGTTCATAACCAATAGATTGTGGTCAGAGTCCACATCTGCCCCTGGAAATGTCTTACAATTTAATACCTGGTTCCTAAATCTCTGTCTTACCATTATATAATCTATCTGATACTTTCTAGTATTTCCAGGATTCTTCCATCTGTACAACCTTCTTTTATGGCTCTTGAACCAAGTGTTAGCTATGATTAAGTTATGCTCTGTGCAAAATTCTACCAGACGGCTTCCTCTTTCATTTCTTTCCCCCAATCCATATTCACGTACTATGTTTCCTTCTCTCCCTTTTCCTACTGTCGAATTCCAGTCACCCATCATACATTTCGTCAATTTCTTCATCATCTGCAGAGCTAGTTGACATATAAACTTGTACTACTGTAGTAGGTGTGGGCTTCGTGTCTATCTTGGCCATAATAATGCGTTCACTATGTTGTTTGTAGTAGCTTACCCGCAGTCCTATTTTTATTATTCATTATTAAACCTTCTCCTGCATTACCCTATTTGATTTTGTATTTATAACCCTGTATTCACCTGACCAAAAGTCTTGTTCCTCCTGCCACCGAACTTCGCTAATTCCACCCTATATATAACTTTAACCTATCCATTTCCCTTTTTAAATTTTCTAATCTACCTGCCCGATTAAGGGATCTGACATTCCACGCTCCGATCCGCAGAACGCCAGTTTTCTTTCTTCTGATAACGACGTCCTCTTGAGTAGTCCCCGCCCGGAGATCCGAATGGGGGACTATTTTACCTCTGGAATATTTTACCCAAGAGGACGCCATCATCATTTAACCATACATTAAAGCTGCATACCCTCGGGAAAAATTACGGCTGTAGTTTCCCCTTGCTTTCAGCCGTTCGCAGTACCAGCACAGCAAGGCCGTTTTGGTTAGTGTTACAAGGCCAGATCACCCAATCACCCAGACTGTTGCCCCTGCAACTACTGAAAAGGCTGCTGCCCCTCTTCAGGAAACACACGTTTGTCTGGCCTCTCAACAGATACTCCTCCGTTGTGGTTGCACCTACGGTACGGCCATCTGTATTGCTGAGGCACGCAAGCCTCCCCACCAACGGCAAGGTCCATGGTTCATGGCGGGAGGCCTAGAACTTGTAACTACTTAAACCTAACTAACCTAAGGATATCACAACCATACATGCCCGAGGCAGGATTCGAACCTGCGACCGTAGTAGCCTAGAACCGCTCGGTCAAAAAATGGTTCAAATGCCTCTGAGCACTATGGGACTTAACTTCTGAGGTCATCAGTCCCCTAGAATTTAGAACTACTTAAACCTAACTAACCTAAGAACATCACACACATCCATGCCCGAGGCAGGAGTTAAACCTGCGACTGTATCGGTCGCGCGGTTCCAGACTGTAGCGCCTAGAACCGCTCGGCCACCTCGGCCGGCCCGCTCGGTCACAGCGGCCGGCTGCTGTTTCTCAGATTTCCTCCATTCTCGACGTTTCGGTTCCATACTAGAGTATTATTTTTTGGATGATACTTTCCATGTATTTGTAGTACTTCCTATGGTGTCACCGCCAGACACCACACTTGCTAGGTGGTAGCCTTTAAATCGGCCGCGGTCCGCTAGTACACGTCGGACCCGCGTGTCGCCACTGTCAGTGATTGCAGACCGAGCGCCACCACACGGTAGGTCTAGAGAGACTTCCTAGCACTCGCCCCAGTTGTACAGCCGACTTTGCTAGCGATGCTACACTGACAAATACGCTCTCATTTGCCGAGACGATAGTTAGCATAGCCTTCAGCTACGTCATTTGCTTCGACCTAGCAAGGCGTCATTACCAGTTTATGTTGTAATAATGTCCGCGCAGCTGCCGCCAAGCTCTCCGCTACGTGTGCCACGCAAGCACGCAAATGCAGTGCTAAAATCATGTCCGCGGTGTGCAACTAGACATTCGCGTGACAATTGCCCGTCACGCCAGGCTATTTGCTTTTTATGTAATAAAAAAGGGCATGTTCAAAGTGTTTGCCAGAAAAAGCTCAGAACGGACACTCACAACCATTCCAGGCCCTTTGCTTTGCGCCGGAATCGAACGAAGAATACACAGGCTCGTGAACCTTCGCCCATGGGTATTCATGTAGTTAATTCCACTCCGCCCAGTGCCACACTCTCTAACAGTGACTGTGTTCGTCCCACAAATAGTGTGCGTCGACATCGCCGGAAATCGCGTCAAGTCGCAAGTGCTTCTGTACCAGTGTCAGTTCACGTTGCACGAGACAGTCGCTCTTGTCGTCAGCAGGACAATAAACTTTTTGTAGACTTGGACATTAATGGCAACGTGATCCCATTCCAGCTCGATACCGGAGCTGCGGTTTCACTAATCAATCACGACACGTACAACCAACTGGGCACCCCTCCGTTGCGTGCAGCAAATGTTAAGCTAACTACATATTCAGGTCACAAGATCCCTGTGTTAGGACAGTGCAACCTTCTTGCAACATACAAGGGACAAACAAAGCTTGTGTCTGTTTACGTCCGTCGTTCTTCTTCTGCAGTGAACTTGTTTGGTTTAGATTTATTTCAGTTGTTTAACTTGTCTATAATCAATCAGGTCCTATCAGTGAACCAGACTGTGCCTTCAGCCAGTGTTTCTCGTCTATGTGAAGAGTTTGCAGACATTTTTGTACCGGGCCTAGGTTGCGCTAAGAACTATAAAGCACATTTGGAACTGAAAGTCAACACGCAACCGAAATTTTTCAGAGCGCGCAATGTTCCCCACGCATTGCGTGATGAAGTCGCAAGAACATTACACGATTTGGAATCACAAGATGTGATTGAACGTGTGCAGGCTTCTCTCTGGGCCTCACCCTTAGTAATTTTGCCAAAACCTTCCGGAAAATTGAGACTTTGTGTGGACTTCAAGGCAACGGTGAATCTACAACTAGTGATTGCAACTTTTCCTTTACCCCACCCGGAAGATCTTTTTGACAAACTGTGTCCGGGTATATATTTTTCGAAGTTGGACCTAGCAGATTCGTACTTGCAAATACCGGTGGACGAAGAATCCCAGCACGTTTTGATGGTTAACACGCATCTTGGTTTGTACCGATTCAAAAGACTGCCATTCGGGTGTGCATCCGCCCCTGCATTGTTTCAGCAATATCTGCAAACTGTTTGTGCGTCGGTCCCTACTGCAGCAAACTATCTGGACGATATTGTGATCTCCGGAAAGACGGAAGAAGAACATTTAGCCAATCTCAGAACATTATTTCAGGTCTTGCGACAAAATGGTCTTCGCTTGCGGAAGGACAAATGTGTGTTTTTTGCTCGTGATTTACCATATCTGGGACATGTAATCAATGCCCAAGGCATGCATCCCAGTCCAGAGCACCTCCGTGCCATACAAGACTTGCCTTCCCCTCAAAATGTGAAACAGCTACAGAGTGTGTTGGGTAAAATTAATTATTACAATAAATATGTGCGCCACGCCTCTTCCATTTCAGCTCCGCTTCATCGCTTACGCCGTAAAGGTGTTCCGTTCGTCTGGACGACGGAATGGGAACGCGCCTTTCGCCAGTTGAAATCGGCGTTGCTTTCAAATACTTGCCTTACGCCATTCGATCCCCGGAAACCCCTTTTGTTGATGGTAGATGCATCGGATTTCGGGATCGGTGCCGTGCTTGCGCACAAAGATGGATCGCATGATCGCCCTATTGCCTTTGCGTCCAAATTGCTCTCGTCTGCGCAAAGAAATTATTCACAGATCGAGAAAGAAGCTTTGGCTCTCGTATTTGGTGTTACAAAGTTTCATGATTTCTTGTATGGTCGTCACTTTACCATCATCACAGACCACAAACCCTTGACGTCGCTTTTTCATCCGAACAAGCCTGTACCTCCACGTACAGCGCAGAAATTCATTCGCTGGTCTATTTTCCTCTCGCAGTACCGCTACGATATCTTGTATCGGTCCACTGCTAAGCACGGAAACGCCGATGCGTTGTCCCGTTTGCCTGTTGCTGAGGATAGAGCATTCGATTCTTCCGAACTTGCTTGCATGTTCGTTGATGCGGAAACCGATGACGTGGTCGAATCGTTTCCGATTGATTTTCGTCGGGTAGCTACAGCCACAGCTGCTGACCCTGTCCTTGCTACCGTTTTGCGTTTTGTTGCTACGCAATGGCCCTTGTCAAAGTCACGAATCGAGGATCCGTTAGTTCGCCGATTTTTTGCTCACAAGGAGAGACTTTTTGTACGACGTGGTGTTTGCTGTTGCGTTCTGATAATGATCAGTCCCGGGTCGTGGTCCCACGTTCGTTACAGTCCTCTGTCTTACGGCTTCTCCACCAAGGACATTGGGGTATAGTGCGAACGAAACAACTTGCTCGTCAGCACTGTACTTGGTTCGGAATCGATGCTGCGATTACGAATATGTGCTCTTCTTGCATGGCGTGTGCCGAACAACAATCCGCACCGCCGCGGGAATTCTTTGCATGGCCGAAAGCCACTTCCCCTTGGCAACGCTTACACATCGATTTTGCTGCTCGATGGTTGGTTGTGGTCGATTCATTCAGTAATTTTCCTTTTGTTGTCCAGATGTCATCCACGACGTCATCTGCCACCATCCAAGCGTTATCTGCTATCTTTTGCATAGAAGGTCTTCCACAGACTATTGTTTCCGACAATGGCCCACAATTCATGTCCGCAGAATTTCAGTCATTCTGCGAGGCCAATGGTATTCAACATCTGACATCCGCGCCGTTTTCGCCTCAGTCAAACGGTGCCGCTGAACGATTGGTCCGGACTTTCAAGTCACAGATGTTGAAGTTGAAAGAGTCGCATTCTCGGGAGGACGCGTTATTGCTCTTCTTGTCTTCGTATCGCTCTCAGCCCCGAGATGGTCGCTCGCCGGGTGAGTTGCTCCACGGTCGTCCTCATCGAACCTTGATGTCTTTGCTACATCCGCCGCATCAGGTTACTGTGCAGCGGCAGCCACCTGCTTTTGCTCCAGGCGACGTTGTATATTATCGCAACTATCAAGGTTCACGGCGTTGGCTCGCAGGGCGCATTCTTCGCTGCCTCTCCCGCGCTATGTATCTGGTTTTGGGGGCCTCTGGTGAGGTGCGTCGGCATCTCAATCAGCTGCGCCTCTGTCGTCGCACGGGTTCTGCCGCTCCCCGTCTGCTTTCAGCGACGGTGCCGTCCGGTCAGCGCTATGGGGTCCCATCTACTGGCTCGCCTCATCCCCAGGTATTACCGACGCTGCCTTCCATTTTGCCCCATGGCGACGCGCCGCCGCCGCCGCCGCCGCCTGTTCTCCCGCCGGCGACGCCCGCAGTGGACGCGTCGCTGCAACCGCCGGGCGCCTCCCTGGGTCAGGCGCCGCCGATCGCTTCCCGTGACCAGCTGTCCTCCGACATGGAACTCTTGCCCGCTCCGGACCAGTTGTCGTCTTCGCCCGTCGGGTGCCCCGACGCGATGGAGGTCGACCCTACGGCCCCTCCTGTCTCTTTACGGGCGCATACACCGCATGTTGGCGTGCACCCTGGGCTAGGTTTTCAGGCGTTTCCTAGCTCCCCTCGGACCGAATGGCCGGGTGTGGGTGGCACAGCCTCGTCTGTTGTTAGGCTCCCCACCTCGTCGCATACGTCAACTTGGGGTCCTCCCCACGGCGGGCGGAAGCCTTATAACACAACTGTTCGCCGATTTGCGGGGGAGGAATGTGGTGTCACCGCCAGACACCACACTTGCTAGGTGGTAGCCTTTAAATCGGCCGCGGTCCGCTAGTATACGTCGGACGGGCGTGTCGCCACTGTCAGTGATTGCAGACCGAGCGCCAACACACGGCAGGTCTAGAGAGACTTCCTAGCACTCGCCCAGTTGTACAGCCGACTTTGCTAGCGATGCTACACTGACAAGTACGCTCTTATTTGCCGAGACGATAGTTAGCATAGCCTTCAGCTACGTCATTTGCTACGACCTAGCAAGGCGTCATTACCAGTTCATATTGTAATAATGTCTAAACAAGAGCGATGTTCTCCAATTGTGGATTAAAGTTAAGTATTCCAAGAACTATGTTCTTTTCTTTATAGGATAATTACTTTACCTTGTTCCAGACCTCACGCCAATCTGCGTGAGCTTAAAAGCGTGCATTTCGGCCTCCTCTAGCAACACGGTGTTGGCTCTTCTGCCAACACTTCACTTCCCCTAGACGTTAGTTAATTTTTACGCATTTTATCCCCGTTCACAGTAGCGTCGCATGCATTATTTGTTTTTTCCCCCGCTTTCTTCTAGGCCTGGTCTGCCCGGGGACTGGGTGTTTGTGTTGTCCTCATTATTTCTTCATCATCATTCGTGACAGTGGCGAGATTGCATTGTGTATAAACTGGACTGTGTCAAAATTGGGACTTTGTTCGGGCGCTAATAGCCGCGCAGTTGAGCGCCCCACAAACCAAATATCATCGTCATCAGTTTCTAGGCCTGGCTCGTTTAGCAGTCATTCTTTGTACATTATGACAAGCATCTTCACGGCGTACTCAATTTTATTATGACAACCCATCAATGTAGTTTGACTCTTAACGTGGATGGCGTCCCGAAAACTGAAACTCTGTAATTGTTCATCTACATTTTGAAATAAGAGTACTTATTGTTTTTCGGCGAATGCCAACAGTGCAGTGCTCTATTTATACCATTTCAGAAATTTCACACAGTGATCTGTATTCTTGAAAGATACATATGAAGATGCGTCTATACTGACGTGAAACCGGTAGTTGGGAATGAAGAACCTTCATACAGTTACGCAGGTTTAGGAAACACCTCATCATTCTTGACTTTTTAATTGTTATAATACTTATTATAATTTGAACGGTTATTCAGTGTTGAGTATTATTACTGTTATCCTTTCACTACTCACGACGTAGCTTCAAGTTGCTGCAGGCATACACTGGTTAAAAATCCTTGCATGGGGGACTCCACTTGAGTTGCTCGTTTAGTGGCTTGCAAACTGTTGAATCATTTCCGGGGAATTAAATTCATTTAATCGTCTGTTTTCTTCGTGATGTCCCTGCACAAATCATCATCGATCTTTTGTATCATTCTTTTTATCTGGCACCCCCTCTAAAATCCCTACCAAAGGTGCACAAGGTACCCCTTTAAGGCCAGTCATCTACTTCAGAAGTGCTCCATCATACCACCTAGCATATGTTTGAAATTTACCGTAAGCCCACAGCAACGGACATTACCTTCTCGCAATCCTCGAAACACTCACGCTCATAAAATCAAGCGGCACTTCGACGCATGCTCCATAGACTCAACACAGTGCCACTCACTAAAGAAAACTACCAAAAAGAATTTGACATTATAATGCAGATAGCGCAAAACAATGGTTACAATAATAACATAGTCACATAGTTAAACAACAAAATTAAAAATAAAATAAAAGCAGAAAACACTAAACCACAGACAACAACATAACATAACCAAACACAAGCACGCGGTACCATAACAACTATACAGAATAATCAGAAAAATATAAAAGAAAACACAAGATGGTACACAATGACATACAAACACAAACTCATACACAAATTCACCAACATTTTCAAAAGACAGGGAATTAACATAGCATAGGCAACAGACAATTATATACAAAAATACACCCGAAAACTGACTGAAAAACAGAGACATATACCAGAAAGCAGGTATATATCAACTACAGTGAGACACCTATGATGACAGATGCATATGACAAACAGACAGAACATTTGACGTCAGATACAAAGAACACATGAGAGCCTCAAAGTATGGGACAAACCACTCCACATTTGCATATCACCTGAGAGAACGTAACCACAAACCAACCACTACAGAAGAAGATACGAAAATAATTAGAATCAACAATAAAAAAACACCTAACACTGCAAGAAAATTACCACATACAGAAAACCAAAGCAGAAAAGAAAATCTTGTTGAATGATCAAGTACACATGCCAAACGGCTTATTGTCTACACTTATAGATAAAATAACAGAATAACGCTCCAAAAGAGGATTATTATCGTAATAATTATAATAATACCAACCAACACCTTTTCACTCACTTGTCCCTGTACCCCTCCAAAGAAGTTTAAACCAAAACTCAAATCAGCTAATCACCAAAGCTTCAGTCACTCTCTAACAGCCATTAAATTCATATTCAACACTCTACAACTCAAACCACCAACCCCCCCCCCTCCCCCCACACACACACATACACTTTGTAAAACTAACAAAAAAATTAAACAAAAGAATCATACACACCCTTCAGCTCTCTCTCTCTCTCTCTCTCTCTCTCTCTCTCTCTCACTCACACACACACACACACACACACACACACACACACACATACAGACATACACACACGGGCAGATAGGCCGGCCGCGGTGGTCTAGCGGTTCTAGGCGCGCAGTCCGGAACCGCGCGAATGCTACGGTCGCAGGTTCGAATCCTGCCTCGGGCATGGCTGTGTGTGATGTCCTTAGGTTAGTTAGGTTTAAGTAGTTCTAAGTTCTAGGGGACTGATGACCACAGCTGTTAAGTCCCATAGTGCTCAGAGCCACGGGCAGATATAAACACACACATAAAGATACAAAGATCATGAATAGACGTTAGTTTTCACATATACTTCGTTAGGTTGGCAACATGTAGGTAAACAAACCAAGCAGGAGGAAACACATAACAAATTCAAAATATTTAAGTCTTCTAAAAGCACAGTTTTCGAGGAAATAGCTATAACTAGTGGCAAAAGAATAATGGTGCACCACAAAGAAGAAGGAGAAACATGGTGAACAGTGTGAAATAAAAAGTTCGGAATACTAAATTGTGCGTACGTTTCGGAAATGAAGTGATAGTGCGACCTCAAGACCAGACGAGAGGACACGCAGATGTCAAGGAACTGTAAGTAATTACTTATGTACATAAAAATGCGACGTGAATTGTTTGATAATCTAAAAATAATAAAACGGCATCGTTCTAGATCCAACTGAAGATGCCTTAGAGTAAGAAAATGGCGAAACGCATCTGGGAAAAATAAATTAAGTTGCAGCAAGAAAAGGTGGTTTTATTTACAAAACAAATATAATATGTGGTGTTCACAGACAGACATCAAGAAACAAATCATTTTAACTGCGCAGTACACAATACATATATTCGCTATTGAAATATTTGTCATGAGATATGACGTCATAAACATAAAGCGCAAGTTAAGAAGCTGTGTGCTGTAGGCATGGACATACAGTTATTAAGAAATGCGCAACGCCATCTTTCTCCGCTAGTAGGCATACAATAACTTCAGCCTGTTCTACGATTCTTTTTGAAAATGGGAACGACCTGCGCTTGTACCCTTCGCTAGTACCCTTCGCTCCAGGGGAGGGTTAATGAAGTTTTGTGGGTGGGGCGGTTGCCCAGAAGAGAAAGAACAACCAGCCCCCCCCCCCTCCCCCCTGTAAAGTTAAGCGAAAAAAGCCTTCAAAACTACTGTTTTAAGCTGTTTTGCTACCTAAAAATATCAAACAATTGCAAAAAATGTGTTTTACCTTACACAAAAAGTTGTAAACTTTTTGAAATGACCGGCCGGTGTGGCCGAGCGGTTCAAGGCGCTTCAGTCTGGAACCGCGCGACCGCTTCGGTCGCAGGTTCGAATCCTGCCTCGAGCATGGATGTTTATGATGCCCTTAGGTTCGTTAGGTTTAAGTAGTACTAAGTTCGATGGGACTGATGACCTCAGATATTAAGTCACATAGTGCTCAGAGCCATTTTTTTTCTTGAAATGTGTAGTGTTCACGAACTTCTTCTGAGTAGCTTCTTTTGCATAATCGTTAACACACAAAAAAACTGGATGTGCTCCTGAATTCTTGGCAAGCAGTCAAACAATAGTAGGAATGTCAACAATGTGGGCAAAGCAGATAGTGCCCTAAGGGAAACGCGAAGCGCATGCTGTTGTCACAGATCGAGAAGCCCTGCTAATATCTGGCGCCCACAATTCAAACAGGAGGGGGAGCGAAAGTACCGGTAGTACATTCTCTCGGCCACACAAAGTAAGGTAGCTTGGAGAATACTGAATTAAATGACTAAAACCACTGACCAAGACCCTAAATTCGCGTGCTTAACTTTGGCGCAGATTTCAAAAATTACCATTTGTTTTTAATTTAGTTCCAACTCTGGTGGAGCGCCCCTCCCCCATCCCACCCTCCTACCCTTCAATCCGCCCTTGCTTCGCTCCTCGAACGGCCTACGATAAACTACTGCTAGAATCGGAGCACCTTATTTCGAATAACCTGTGCAGAACCTCAAATGGCAGTTGAGTCCCATAGTGCTCAGAACCTCAAATGTGTCTCATCCGGTCCAGATCCCTTTCAGTTGTTTAATGATTTTAGTTGTTCTGTTCCACGATCACTTATGCCGATATCTGCCATTTCGGCGGTCGTGTTATGATTGAAAAGGATGACCTCGCGCGGTGAAACAGTTTCGGAAAAGTGAATGCAGTATCTCGTCCCTGCGTCTGCCATCTTTCCGTTTCGGTACCACCGTGCTCACTGAGTGACTGAACGGATGTTTTCGATCCGCTTGCTGCTGGAGAACGACTGGCGAGTATGAGCAAAGCTATCAGACACAAACTGCTGAAACAGTACTCGCGGAGACAGTGACTCATTTGTATAGAAACATATTTTCTGATGCATTACAGAAGACTGCGTGAATCATCTAACTGGTTTCCCGTGAACAGAATACAGCCCTGACGAAACAACCTGATACGACGTGACGCTTACTGGCGGCGAGTGAGTCAGACCTTTCTCGCACTCAAGTTCCACGTTAACTATATTGTTTTCATCATAAGAATAAACCTCATGTAAACATTACACCATGTATTCTTCCGAGTTTGCTGGAATCTCACTGGATTCCGTTTCATGCGGAGCGGAAGCCAAGCTGTGTTGAGAGCAATCAAGTACGATACAGATACGGTCTGTGCTGTGCATTGCGCGTAGGTCGACCGAGCGATAATACGGGACAACAGCTCTACCGGGTGCATCTGACTGTCCAAGCACCTGGTCCAACCGAACTGCAATGATGTGAGTGTTGCAGTTAAAAAGAAGAGTAGAGAAACAATATTGCTTCGCCGGCAAAACTTCAATACCGCACGCTTCTTAGGGAACCAGAAGGAAAGCATAACGTGCTCTCGTTCTTAGCTGACATAGTATTGTAATTAAAAACAAGAGTGATGAAAATTCCTAACTTAAAACGAGGGTAATTTTTCTTCGCACACTATTCGTGACGTAAAAGCGTATTGCAGGGATTTTATGGTACAGTTGAATACTGAAGCCACTCAACGTTTTATTTATGTTACTAATCTCTGAACTCCTTCCGTATCTAAAACTGAGAAATAGATTTCAGTATTGAAACTGTCGTCTGCTATATTGATAACGAGCAGATCAATATCAGAATCCTCGAAGCCATCCAAGCGCTACATTTCTCCTCTTCTGTTACGATGTGCCGTGCTGTACCCCGCCAGCGTTCGACAGTGACGTGCGATAAAAGCCTAGTGCCTTAGATCCAGTACGTCAGCCAGCTTAAATGCCTTGATTTCTCGCGACACATCCATTAACTTGGCTTCAGATCAGCTGTGTTCTGTTATGTTCATATTGCAGTGGTACGATCATTTTGCGTGTAATATGTTATTAGAAACAAGAAAACGTGCGTTTTTCATTAACACGGTGAGTAGATATGTGTTAATTAGCAAATACTTCGTGAATATTACATTTAAAAGATTTAGGTATGCCAAACTGAACGAAAGAAAAGAACAACAAAGCCAGATTTGTACCTTCGGTCCATGAATTGTACCGAAATATCGGTCTACAATGTTACCTATTCAGTTATACATCTGATTTGCTGTATTAAAAACACTAATTCAGAAAACTTCAGAGCTGATTGTTTCTGTAAATCTGTGAGAAACATTGTAAGGTGTGTGGCGGGGAGGGGAGGGCACACACTGAACCACTTCCTATTTCATTAGCAAATGACACGCGAGAAGAAAGGCTGTCGGAACCAGTCTATGTCACCTCAAATTTCCATTATTTTTCTGTAGTGATTATTACGCGAGTTGTGTGTCAAATCATGTAACGTGTTTCCTGACAATTCCTCTTGATCTTAACACGATACCCCAAACAGCCATATGAGCTGCAACGTGAGTTTTTGGACAAGTTCCAAAAGAAAAAATGGTTCAAATGGCTCTGAGCACTATGGGACTTAACATCTGAGGTCATCAGTCCCCTAGAACTTAGAACTACTTAAACCTAACTAACCTAAGGACATCACACACATCCATGCCTGAGGCAGGACTCGAACCTGCGACCGTAGCAGTCGCGCGGTTCCGGACTGCAGCGCCTAGAACTGCTCGGCCACCGCGGCCGGCTGACAAGTTCCATCTTAAGCAAACAAAGTTTTTCTTCTTATGTATCCTGAAATGTTTCGCTGAAGTTACAACATCTTCAGTGTTTTTTATCTGCGTTGCATCAAAAATATAAAACAAAGATCCCGAACAGTGGAGCGTGTTCTGGGCGGAATTTTTAAATCTTATTTTGACCGTAGACTTTGAGAAGTCTCTCTCTCTCTCTCTCTCTCTCTCTCTCTCTCCCTCTCCCTCTCACTCACACACACACACACACACACACACACACACACACACACACACACACACAGAGAGAGAGAGAGAGAGAGAGATGGAGTGGACGCGATCTAAGGAGAGGTAGACACTCAATTATTTTGTGGTACACCGTTTTGGCTGGTCGTGGTGGCTTAGCGGTTCTAGGCGCCCAGTCTGGAACCGCACTACTGCTACGGTCGCAGGTTCGTATCATGCCTCGGGCATGGATGTGTGTGATGTCCTTAGGTTAGTTAGGTTTAAGTAGTTCTAAGGCTTGGGGACTGATGACCTCAGAAGTTAAGTCCCATAGAGCTTAGAGCCATATGAACCATTTGAAAAACAGCTTACCGGACAACACTCGGTAGGATATATTTTATAAGATCGGGTAGACACCAGCTGTGTAAAACCAAAGTAAATAAAATCCAGAATGAGATTTCCACTCTGCAGCAAAGTGTGCGCTGATGTGAAACTTCCTGGCAGTGTGCCGGCCGAGACTCAAACTCAGATCTTTGCCTTTCGCGGGCAAATGCTCTACCACCTGCGCTACCTAAGCAAGACTCACGACCCGTCCTCACAGCTTCAATTCTGCCAGTACCACGTCTCCTACCTTCCAAACTTCACAGGAGCTCTTCCGCAGTTGGTAGAGCACTTGCCCGTGAAAGGCAAAGGTCCCGAGTCCGAGACTCGGTCCGGCACACAGTTTTAATCTGCCAGGATGTTCATATCAGCGCACACTCCGCTGCAGAGTGGAAATCTCATTCTGGGAAACATCCCCCAGGCTGTGGGTAAGCCATGTCTCCGCAATATCCTTTCTTCCAGGAGTGCTAGTTCTGCAAGGTTCCCAGAAGAGCTCCTCTAAAGTTAGGAGGGTAGGAGACGAGGTACTGGAAGAATTGAATCTGTGATGACGGATCGTGAGTCGTGCTTGGGTAGCTCAGTTGGTAGAGCACTTGCCCGCGAAAGGCAAAGGTCCCGAGTTCGAGTCTCGGTCCGGCATGCAGTTTTAATCTGCCAGGAAGTTAAATAAAATCCCATGTGATGTGCGAACTTCCGCCGTAGTATTAACAGGCCGATGTGGTGTAAGCAGCCCGTGGAGGCTAGCGATACTCTGGGAGACGGAAGGCCACGGTGCTAAAGAGGAAAACAAAGTGAACACACGAATAGCTGCAAGGAGGAAACCATAGCTAGGAAAATAACGGTAGGCTGAGAACCGCATTACAAAACTTCAAAAATTCCATAGTTTATTGTAGATATAAAATAGAAAATAAAATGTAATCTGCTTGATTTTTTATTTTTATAATTTTTATGATAATGTTCATCGAGTGCTGAGTGTTGCTACTGTTATTCACAACGTCTCAGAGCCGTAGTTGCCCTCCCCAGAAAGTTGTTTGCAGTGACAATATAGGTCGCACATACGATAGGAGACGTTTCAGAATGTGCTTTTGAGTTCCGAAGCGCCTTGTTTCGTTGATGGAGTCTGAACTAGGAAGTTATTGTAACTCGTTTCTCCCGCAATCGTCGCTGGTACTTGTTGACACGCTGGCAGGGTACCCGGTGCTTAGTGGGAAGTGAGGAAACTAATGTGTGTGAACTAATAAGCGACCGTGGAGCGGTTCGCTCCTGCTCTGTTATCGGGCAATGCGCGGTCAAATGAGCAGAAATAGCTCCTTATCTCACCTGGCACCGCTGACGCCCGGCCAAATACTCTCTGTGGGCGAGGCTCTGTCTGGAAACCACGAGAAACTTGGTTCGCCTGCTGCCACCAAAAACAACGGAAACAATTCGATACAGTCCAGTTTCTAATGATGTGAGTGGAGGAGAGATGTGGCGGAGTAGGAAGAAGAACACTACACGGACATCTTACAGCCGCCTATGGCGAACAGAACTCCGGGAGCTTTCAAGGAACCCCATGAGTCCGAGATCGTGATACGCAATTCGTGTTTACAGCATTCGACGTTCGTGTTTACAGCATCCGACGCCCCACTTATTGTCTCCTTTTCTTTGTTTTTGAGTCATCAGTCATATCGGTGGGGGATTTGTGTGATCTGAGGAAAAGCAGGATCTTAGAGGTTTTCTACAGCTCGGAAAGTAACCTATGGAGACGGTCGCGTTGTAATGGGTTACATGGGTGACTAGAAAGGGGAGGAGGCAATCTGTCGACAAGTAATGCGGTCGTGACCAGTAGAAATGCTGCATTTTTTGTATAAGTACTTGTTTTCTGTCGTGTGCTGTGATTGGTGTGTATAATACCATTGGTGGTATGTTGCTCATTTAATAGAAGTTGGGACCCATGGATCGAATAGTG
Organism: Schistocerca americana; assembly: GCF_021461395.2. NCBI lineage: Eukaryota > Metazoa > Arthropoda > Insecta > Orthoptera > Acrididae > Schistocerca > Schistocerca americana. The sequence continues at coordinate 431,218,036 of NC_060126.1, read as the reverse complement.
GTATTAGTACATTCATGGATTTTATGAAAATTATGATTGTGAGGAACTCCGAAGATGTCGGAGACACAGAATGCAAAATGGTTAGCTTCGCTCCATATGTCACGTCCGTTACCCGATTGTTGCATTAAACAACCAGAAAGAGTACTACATAATCGTGAATGTGAATTCATACGAATAGTATAATGAGTCGCTGAGGGGCGTTTGAAAAGTCCGTGCAAAGTCAGAGACATGGCACCACCGGCGCGTATCGAGGTCATGTTTAGTTGGTAGCATCTTTGGAGAGAACGAACATCAAGTTTCAGCCATATTGGTCTATTCCTTTGTGTTTGGCATTCGTGTGAGTCAAGGAAGTCGAGTGATTGTCAACAATGGACGAAAAAGAATTTCGTGTGGTGATTAAACATTACTTTATGAAAGGCAAAAAGCCTCAGGAGACTAAAGAGAAGCTTGATAAACATTACGCTGACTCTGCACCTTCGATTAGAACAGTTTATGAGTGGTTTCAAAATTTTCGGAGTGGCCATATGGGCACAAGTGATGCTGAACGTTCTGGACGCCCTGTGGAGGTTACGATTCCAGAAATCATTGATAAAATCCATGATATGGTGATGGATGACACAAGAGTTAAGTTGGGTGAGATTGCTAGTGCTGTGGGCATCTCGAATCAACGGGTACATGATATTTTGCAAAAAAATTTGGACATGAGAAAGCTATCCGCAAGATGGGTTCCGCGGTTGCTCAAGCTTGACCAAAAACGGAATCGTGTGAGGTGCTGCAAGGATGTTTTGCAGCTGTTCAGGAAGAATTCACAGGACTTTAAGCGTCGTTTCGTCACTGTGAATGAAACATGGATACATTACTATACTCCTGAGATCAAACAACAATCTAAACAGTGGGTTACCAAGGGAGCAACTGCACCAAAAAAGGCGAAGACCATTCCTTTGGCCGGAAAGGTTATGGCGACTGTCTTTTGGGATTCGCAAGGGATAAACCTCATCGACTAACTGGAAAAGGGTAAAACTATTACAGGTGCATATTATTCATCGTTATTGGACCGTTTGAAAACCGAGCTGCAAGTAAAACGCCGGCGATTGGACCGCTAAAAAGTCCTTTTCCATCACGACAATGCACCAGCGCACACGTCAGCAATTGTGGTAGAAAAATTATTGGAAATAGGATTCCAACTCTTTTCACATCCCCCCTATTCTCCAGAGTTGGCTCCCTCGGACTACTATTTGTTCCCCAATTTGAAGAAATGGCTCGCGGGACAAAGATTTTATTCAAACGAGGAGGTGATTGCAGCAACTAATAGCTATTTTGCATACTTGGATAATTCCTATTATTCGGAAGGGATGAACAAATTAGAACAGCGTTGGACGAAATGTATAAGACTAAAAGGAGACTATATCGAAAAATAAAAAAGGTTCACCCCAAACACGTAAGTAGTATTTATTTTTGCATGGACTTTTCAAACGTCCCTCGTAGAACTAATCTTTCTTTCAGCTCAGATAATAATTTCAATTTATAATCGAAGTAATCATTTTGTAAACAGCGTGGATACAAGGAACTAATTCTTGGAAATTTGTGGTAAGTTCCTATGGGACCAAGCTGCTGAGGTCATAAGTCCCTAGGCTTACACACTACTTAATCTAACTTAAACTAACTTCCACTAAGGACAACACACACATCCATGCCCGAGAGAGCACTCGAACTTCCGATGGGGGAAGCCGCGCGAACCGTGGCGAGACGCCCCAGACCACGCGGGTGCGAGGAAGCTCAATAAATACTGCAACACTTTCTTTCTCGGTCAGTTTCGGCTGAAAATATGCGGAATTTGTTGCCGGACATTGTGGAATATATTCGCTTCAGCCCGTACAGTTTCATTAACTTCCGACAGGTTGCGGCGCTATACAAGCCTTCAAAATGGCGTCTGTAACGGAGGTGTGTTCCAGTCACAGATCTGTCATTGAGTTTCGTTTGGAGGAAAACCTAAGCAGCGCAGATATTCGTAGGCACTGGCTGTGAACAAAAGCACGGTGAGTCGTTGGGCTAGGCGTTTATCATTATCGCTACCCCGATATCCAGCGTGCCAGCCGCACACGTTTGTGACACCTCCAATGTATTCGCCGCCACAATTATGTAGACGAGCTTCTTCTTCTTCTCCGTGACAACGCAAGGCCTGATACTAGTCTGCGGACCCGTGAGGAGCTCGATAGACTTGATTGGACTAATCTTTCTCATCCACCCCGCAGCCCGGACCTCACACCTTGCGACTTCCATCTGTTTGGATCGATGTAGGATGCACTCTGCGGGCAGCAGTACATGTATGATGGGGAGTTTACTGATGCAGCAAACGTTGGCTCCGACGTCGACCAGTGGAGTTGTACCATGCGGGCATACAGGCCCTCCCATTAAGGTGGCGTAACAATGTCGGATATTATGTTGAAAAACAGGGTTTTGTAATCAGAAGAGTGGGCGTAATCTGTGCGTAACGTTGTGAAGCGTTATGAAATGGATCGAGTATGTGAGGATTGCGCTAGGAAGGGCGAATGGTCGACTTCGGTTTATTGAGAGAATTTTAGAGAAATGTAGCTCGTGCGTAAAGGAGACGCGACCTATTCTTGAATACTGCTCGAGCGTTTGGGATCCGTACCAGATACGATTAAAGGAATACATCGAAACAAGTCGCAGGCGGGCTGCTAGATTTGTGATCGGTAGATTCAGAGGTGCCGGCCGGTGTGGCCGCGCGGTTCTAGGCGCTGCAGTCTGGAACCACGCGACCGCTACAGTCGCAGGTTCGTATCCTGCCTCGAGCATGGATGTGTGTGAATCCTTAGGTTTGTTAGGTTTACGTGGTTCTAAGTTCTAGGGGACTGATGACCTGAGATGTCAAGTCCCATAGTGCTCAGAGCCATTTGAACCATTTCTTTGTTTCGGAGGTGCTTTGGGAACTCAAAAGGAAATCCCTAGAGGTAAGACGATGCTCTTTTTGAGGTACACGATTTAAAAAACTTAGAGAACCGGCATCTGAGGCTGACTGCAGAACGATCACGCTGCCGCCAGCATACATGTGGCGTACGGAAGGCGAACATGATATACTTTTAAATTAGGGCTCATACGGAGGCATACGAAGAATTGTTTTCCCGTCGCTCTATTTGCGAGTGGAGCAGGAAAGCAAATGACTAGCAGAGGTACAGGGTACCCTCTGCCACACACCGTACGGTGGCTTGTGGAATATCTACGAAGGTGTTGTTGTTGTTGTGGTGTTCAGTCCTCAGACTGGTTTGATGCATCTCCCCATGCTACTCTATCCTGTGCAAGCAGCTTCATCTCCCAGTATGTACTGCAGCCTACATCCTTCCGAATCTGTTTAGTGTATTCATCTCTACGAAGATGTACCTGTAGAATAATATGGTGTATCGGAATCCTGAATGAAACCAACCTGCCTTCAGAAAAGAAAATATGTTACATTACTTGTTGAAAACCACTCTTATGTCAGCGACGTACAGTTCGTGGAGAAGTCACGGAAGCGTGTGCTGTACGCGTACAGCATTTGGATTCACAGCATTTGGAGGAGACATACGAATACTGCCGATTCGGTCCAAGCTGGACACGGCCTGCATGCGGTGAAAAAAAAATGAGACTGACAAAATGTATTCGGTGCTCTGTGTCATTAACAACTTGGTCCGCTGAGAATAGGAAAATGTAGGAATACGAAAACTACCGTTTCGGACCGAGCTGGGCACGGAATGCGTACGCGAAGGAATCATGCGGGTAACGAAACGGTACTTGGTGTCTCCTGCCGTATTCATTATTCAGTATGGCAAACATTCGATACCCAATAGTTAGTTCTACTTGCCTTGGATGTTTATTTCTTGATATCTTACACATGTCCAGTCACCAGTCCCTTTTTTGGCGAAGAACGTCCTTGCCTGCTTCTTACATACCTTTCTTCTGCCATCAGGTGTTGCTTTACTTTGAAGTAAACACAATTCTTTCACTTGGTCTACTATGTGACCCCCAATTTTGATACTAATATTATTTCACCAACCGCTCATTACTTTCGTCTTTTTCTGGTTTACTCTCAATCCACATTCTTTCCTCGTTAGACTGTTCATTCCGTTCAACAAGACCTGAAATGCAACCTTACTTTCCTCATTTGCGAAGTATCAGAATAATTCTTGGATGTAAGGTCCGCCAGTTATGGAAAACACCGTTTTTCTCAGTACCCAAACATGTTTCGGCACCACTGTGCAATCATCAGTGGGTTTTCGTTTTTATTTATTCTTTACAATTTGGTGTGCATAAATTTTCTTGATCACTTGTGTGTTAATTACTACAGGTAGCTTGTCATGTTTTCGAGTGGCAACTACTCCCATTCTCCTCATAATGGCGAGGTGTTGTGATGCACACACAGTGTGTTCTGGTGAAGTGAAAAGTGTTTTACTACTTTATTTGTGAAAAGTACTTGTTATAGTTACGTGTGCATCACAACACCTCAGCATTATGCGGAGAATGGAAGTACTTGCCACACGAAAACATGACAAGCTACCTGTAGTAATTAACACACAAGTGATCCAGAAAATTCATGCACACCAAATGTAAAGAATAAATAAAAACTAAAACCCACTGATGATCGCACAGTGGTGCCGAAACATGTTTAGGTATTGAGAAAAACGGTGTTTTGCTTAACTGGCGGACCTCACATCCAACAATTTTAACTGCAGACACGGCCAATACAAGGAGCTGCAAATCAAAATGATGGATATCAGAATAATGTTCGTTTACATACATAATGCTATCAAGTCAAGAGGGCGGCAGGCCAGGGACACATCTGCTTTCTACCTGGAGTTTTAAAAGTGCAATGTTTATTAATGTCGACATTACCTTAAAAGTGGAATGTGATTCACGGTTAACTACTTAGTGTTTCTGACTCAGTGGGATATCTGTGCAATGCCGCATCGTGCTCCTAAAAATATTGTTCATCAAAACCACCTGTAAATATTCCTAAATAATAATGATGAAAATTAAATTTCAATCAATTGTGTAGAATCCTTAGCTATATGCGTAGAGCGTGTTGAATGGTAGAACCATTCGGACTTTCAACGAAACGTTAAGCCTAGTCTTCCTTCATTTCCTTCCTTCGATCCCTTAAAACTTAGCAAAAATTAACAGTAACTGAAACACTGCCGCCAACTTTCATTTCGCGGAAAGACCACAATGATAAGATAAGAGAGATTAGGGCTCGTGCAGAGGCACATCGGCAGTCATTTTTCCCTCGTTCTGTCCGGGAGTGGAACAGGGAGAGAAGATGCTAGTTGTGGTACGAGGTACCCTCCGCCACGCACCGTATGGTGGATTGCGGAGTATGTATGTAGATGTAGATGAAACACAATGGAACAAAGAAAGTAAACATAGCACTTCTTCTGAAGAAATATTCCCGAATATTATTTGTTTGTTTATTCTGAGAAGATCGCCATTAAACTGCACAGAATAAACTACTTGATACGATATTGCTATCTTATCTGCGTCAGTTAGCTTAATTTCTCTTGTCTATGGTATTATGTAGCATTTTTATAAAAATAACCTCACAAATGTGAAGATCAAAGTTTGCGTACAGTGTCGCGAATATCAGTTTTACGTGAAAGCTTCCATCAAAGTATTTCGTTGGGAGGTCTTTTTTTAACCGAGCCACAGAGGAAAGAGGATTCGTGGAATATGTGCTTGGAATAGTAGCGGATAATTCAGCTGGAGTGGCGTGCGCGGTCCCGATGAACGCGGCACTAGCGCATTACGCAGCCGCCCGTGTATATATGCGGGCGTGCCACCGCTGCTCGATACGGCACGGCTGTGATTGCATTATCGCAGCGGACGCGGCATTCTGCGTACAGCCCAGCACCGGTTTCCGCGAAATTTAAGGCCACGTCCTGGAGAGGGGAGCTGCTAACTAGGGACGTTCGATGTTAGTCGATACTTACAAAATATGTTCGTTGGAAATTTAAAAATATATGTTTTAATATCGAAAATGATGTGTTCGAGACGTTGTAATATCGACGATAGAGACAAAATACTGACCTTCGATGTTGTAAAAAAAAAACTTTTACGACTTATACAACGTTGCCAACTTCCCAAAACGAAATAAACTAAATGTGTTGATATTTTTTTTTTAAAGAGGGAGAGAACAGAAAAAAAGATGACATAAAATAAGATATATTATTGCGCAGTTTAATTTTTGCAATATTTTTTTTTACAATATGCATATAAAATATCAGCCCATTTTTAATCACGGATATTTTGACGTAAAAATGAGTTTATGTAAACATCTTCATGTGAGTTTCCTTCGCACAACTTTCTTTTTCTCACAGCAAAAATATAAATAATGTGTCTGCTAGGTATTTAGAGGAGACACTTCCCAATCTGCATTGTAACACTGCATCATTTCTTACGTGTAATATCACGTTATTTCTTACACTTAACGTAGCTACTGCACTGAACAGAAGTTCTCAGTTCAATTACTGAATTGTCTATTGCAACTTTAAGCGTATGATTTCTGAGTCACTGTGCAGAAATGAAACCCTGCTTTGCTTAGAACAGGATCCTTCATTATTGTGAAATTGCGATTTATTTATTTATAGTTCGCTGATGTCAGCTATGTCGCAACAGCGTTTCCAGTAACGCTCTCAACTATTTACGTTTCGTAGTTAACGTTTTTCGTCTAAACGTATGCTGATGCCCCAGAACGCACACCAACACTGCTTCAGTTTTCTTTCTTGTGCTTTTTACTTCAGTCTAATAAAACATTTTTGTGGGATATCAAAGCATGTCTTGAAATGTTGGTTCAGTGGAAAAATTTTCGTTGACAGCTAAATCAGTCATTTGCCAGCTGAATTGTACTAAAAAGAAACCAGAATTAGCTATAAAAAAGCTGATTTGGCAACACTGGACTTAAAAGATGTTAACAAAGGGAGAGGGGAAGAAGGAGGGGATGGAGAGATACACAGCGATATCTCTGAACGAACTATGGCAGGAACATTGGATATTACTATTGTCAAGCGCGGTCTAACGTCTTTCATTGTTCATTCAGTTCACGATTGCATGGTATCAAGTAATGCTTGTCCCTACCGTTTGGATTTGTTTTTCATTGCTAAAAATGATACTTCGAATTATATAATTACATTTTCCATTTACCATAGATGAGGCATTTATTGCATCTAAATATAAGAAACCAATATTTTTACACTCATGATTTTCCAGATACTTGTGTTCAGTCAGTTCTCGAATAATTAAACTCTCTTCATTTGAGCCTTTGAAAGATAATTGTTACGACTAATAAACACTTTCAACACTCATTCATCTTCACATCTCTGTTAACATTAATGATGATTACATATTGATATGGCAGTGTAGGAACTTACTTTGTTGCGAAGCGCACTGCAAAAGTGAAGAAGAATTCCGTGTTACGTTAATGTGGAGCGAGCAGTGAGAATCATTTTATACCTGGATCATTACAGGAACTACCAACAGGTAATAAAAGTATATTACAGACTGCAAATAGTTGTGGGATGTGTAATTTTCATTACTGCTCTGTTTATTGATTAATGAATATATGAGATGTGCAGTCTGACCCACAAGTCCCAAAAATTCAATACTTCACGGTATAATGTAAGCAGAGAAGTACAAAATGGCTCACATGCTTGAAATGACATGGGGCTTCACTGAACCAAAAAAGCCACGAAATGACCAACAGATGGCGCCTCATATGATACAAAAGCAATAATTAGTATAACAATTGAGTTTTAGCAATGACGATGTTCTTTATAACAAATGCTCAACATGTCGGCCGTCATTCATCAACAATACCTGTAGTCGAGGGAGAATGTTGTGAATAACGCTGCACAGCATATCACCAAGTTTGATGAGAAATTGCCATCGGATGTTGTCTTTTAGCATCCCTAATGAGGTCGGTCGACCGCAGGAGACTTGCGACTTCAGGTAACCCCTCAACCAAAAATCACACGGATTGTGCATAAAAGTCGTGCCTTCCAGCAGGTGTTCATCAATCAGGCTAGGAATGATACGATGTGTAATATATCGGCTTACCTCGCACCCGTCACGATTCTAATTCGGCGTCGCTGACGTGCTGCTGTCCAGCGCCATCTTTTGGCCGATTTTTGTACTCGTTTTCGGTTTCAATAAGATCCCACTATTTAAGACCTGTGTGACAATGTTTACCTTACCTCTCTAACTATATTACTCCGTGAGTTAGTGCATTTCCAAATTTTTTGACCTTTGAGTCACCTTGTATTTGTATGTTGCTTTTTACGCCGATATGCTATATACAGGGTGTAACATCATAGCTTAGACACTACATGCCTTTTGTTGATTCATTTTGCTTACTGTTTTGTCCAACATTCCGTTGTTGAGCTTCTGTAAATGTTGTTTGATTGAATCGATAACACAAAATTGTATACTCCTTTCTTTTTAAAAACTTTGATGTCGTGGTTTGATTCTATGCAATGTAGTGTACCTATCATTTAAATTCTTTGTCTCATTTCGAGGGAACAAAACTTAATATATATAATTGTAATTTTGTTTAAATAATTTTTTGTGGAAATACCGATATGTGCAAATGTTCTGTTTTAATTAATATGTTTGGCTGTTGTTATATAATTGCAGATCCTCACTTAGGGTTCTTAGTTATTTTGTATGTCAAAGGTGTTGGGGTTCCCCTCGGGAACGGAAGCATGCAGCGCGCGCAAATTGTGGTTGGCCTAGGTAGAGAAGGTGGAATTGAGAGTCGGTCGGGAACGAGCTACCAAACTGTCAACTGCTCATGTAAAAGTTGTGTCTTGCGCTGGTGCCGAGAGAGGCTTTCCGTGCCGCTTTCCAATGCCTCGGATGGATGGATAAAGAGCTGGAACTATTCTGGAATTGGAACCTATCATCGCCACCAAGAAATGACAGGGTCCAGCATTTCCGCCTGCAAATCCACCCACCGACATGCACTCGCCACCACGTTGCGCAATCACTGAAAAATGAAACCAAGGAATTGTAAATATGTAAAGTGAAGGATCAGCTCATTGGGTGTTTTTGTGTGTGCAAATATAAGGTAAGTTATGCTCGAACTCTTACACCTACCTTGATTTTTTATCCCTAGTCACACAACCACTTAAGGTCCTTCCCAAGTCAAAAATGCTTACCGAGTGCCCATATTGTGAAAATAGGAAAGCCCAGTGTTTTACTAATTAATGTCACTTGAACATAGTAAAAAGAAAGTTAAAGTTTATGTAGAGGAACTGAGTAATATAGTAAATGATGCTTGTTGAAAATAATCTTTCTATTAAAACTGTTTATTAATATTTTGTTGCCAACTTCTAAAGTGAATGTTCTCAAAACTGTGGCTCATAGAGTTTTGCAAATTAAATGATCACAGTGCAGCCTGTTAAAAATCACCCAAAGGGGAGCTATTGTCTTATAACCATGTCAAGTTGTGCTCTCTTCAGTGGTCAAGATTAAGGGGCCCCCTCCATTGAAAGTAGTTCAAATACACAAAGTTACTTAATTATAGAAAGTTTCAATTACTCTTGCTATTCAAGTGAAATTCTGTACAATATTGGGATCCTCTTGTGTATTAAAAGTGCATATTAATGGTGTAACACGATCTACAATTTGTCTATTGTGCTGATTCTGGATAACGATTACTAGAGAGACCACTATCTATGAAAACAATAATTTCTTTATTCAAAAGACAGTGAGAAGTAATCTGTTAGTGAATTCCATTTAATTTTCATTCTAAGTAGAAAGGTGTTTAGTATTGAGAGACTTAATCTGTGCACAATAACTAATTTTGCTGTGAACCATATCCATATTTCATGTCAGGTAGGAATTTGTTTGAAAAGTAATATTAAACCTATGTCCAATTTACGATTCTACAGTGAATATTAATAGTAACGTTATTGAGACCATTCAGTTTGACTATGTTCTCAAGGTAATAGTGCGTTTTTTTTATCTGTTATATGTATGCAAATAGTTTGTTCTGCTCTGTCAGCTCCAACCTTAATGTGAACATACTATATACAGGTGCCAGAGTTCATTGCACTCTCGTGTGACAAAGTGTAGGCTGTGTTTGCCTATTGAAGTTACTTATTTTCAGTTTCTTGAACAAGAATGTTACTCATTCTTATGCCTAATTAGGCTGGCGACCGTTTTTATTATCATTTGCACGCTGTGGATAGTTAAATTATTGTTTGTTACTGTTTAAATATTTACGTAATTTTGACTTTCACTTCCGATAAGCCATCTCCGTTGAGTACATCGCAGTCATCACAACAAAACTCCTTTCAGAGGGTAACACTGCTCTGTTGCTTGATACCATAATTGCTTTAACAAGATAGTTCCATTTTACGATCTGCATCCAACTTTAAGGTTATGGTAAAGCAGTAGCACACGGTAGTGTTATAAGGGTGTATCAAAAAGAATCATTCTACTTTAAAAAATCATAACTATTATGTTAATTGAGATATGTACGTCAACAATGTACCCATGGAAAGAGCAAGCTCTCGAGTTTTACATGGATCTCACTAGATAGCAGCAGTGCGTGCCCACTTCAGTTCTAGTGAAAATGGTGTCGCGACAACAGAAGACGTTTTGTGTTCTACATTTAATGCAGTGCGGGTCAGTAATAACCATCCAGCGTGACTTTCGTACTTGATATGGTGTGGATCATTCAATAGCACACAGCATTAGGCAATAGCATGAACAATTGCGAGAAACAAGTCTCTACAGACGTCGAACGCATCCGCCATAGTTTCACAAGGAGTCGGCAGAAATCCGTTCGCCGTGCAGCTCGACAACTCAGCATGCCCCTGATGTCCGTCTGGAGCGTGTTGCGTGAACGTTCACAAGTGAAACCATACAAAATTCAGCTACTGAAAGCTCTCCGTGAAAGTGACAAACAACAGCGTGTGGAGTTCTGTAATTTCGTTCATGGCAAGGTGGAGGATGACAGTTTTCTTCCACACTTAGTGTTTGGTGACGAGGCATCATTCCATTTAAATAGAAAGGTGAACCGTCGTAATGTGAGAATATGAGGGGTACGGGACAACCACTTGAAGTTGTACAACATGAGATCGACTCTCCAAAATTTAATTTGTTTTGTGCAGTTTCACTGGAAAAGGTGTGTCGTCCATTTTTCTTTGCCGAGAACACTGTTACAGGAAGCAAATATCTCGATAAGCTTGAGAACTTTCTTTTCCCACAATTGGAGACTGATTCGAAAGACTTCATTTACCAACAGGATGGGGCACCGCCACACTGGCATCTGCAAGTGCGGGAATTTTTATATCAAGGGGTACTGAACGATGGATCGATCGTACTGGACCAAACGATTGAGCCTTACATTACTGGCCTCCAAGGTCACCAGACCTGACTGTATGTGATTATTTCTTTGGGGGGGGGGGGGTTATAAAAGACTGTTGATGTGCCTTCGTTACCAACAACAATGAATAAACTGAGACATCGCATTACAGCAGCAGTGGAAGCTGTAAGTCAAGACACACTAAGTGCAATGTGGGAACAATTTCAATACCGCATTGACATATGCCGTGCATATCAACTGGGGCATATTGAACATCTATGGGAGGTGTGAAAAAAAAAACTTTTTGAGTTTCCCGTTCATCAAAAAAACAAAATTCATTGTATATGTTTATTAGTTTCAGAAATATGGACGTGCCAAATCGGACGATTCTTTTTTATACACCTTGTATGTTCATCACCTGACTTTGGAGTCATCCTGTCTGTATGTTGCTTTTTACGCCTATCGACAATATACATTCATCACTTAATTCAATGTTTTGGTGTCCATTATTATCAGCAATCGACGTTTGAACGTTGATGGTGAAACTTTAAATTGGGTCGCTGATTTTCCAACATCGAATCTGTAGTATTAACTCTCCGGTCTCCAGTGGGTGGCGCAGGTAATACATCAAATTTTTATTTTGTGATGTCGGTACCGCTGTGCAATAACATTAGTTGTGTGTCAATAATATCTACAATACATGTTAATTCACACGAGGTTTCCGTTAGGAGCGAAAACATAGATCCCAATGTTTTACCACTATTGAAATGTATCCTCTGTAAGTCTTTCTTTGTTAGGCTTTTTAGTACTCTATGTCCCTTCTGCTTGGTCCTCCGACACTTTATCGATTCTTTGCCCCTTCCACTTTACTTTCGTACTAGAGAAGAGGAAGAAGCTAAGTCCAGTGTGTATGGCGGTTGAGAGACAACTGTCACCTTGTCTATAGTAAACAAAAATGGTTCAAATGGCTCTGAGCACTATGGGGCTTAACTTCTAAGGTCATCAGTCCCCTAGAACTTAGAACTACTTAAACCTAACTAACCTAAGGACATCACACACATCCGTGCCCGAGGCAGGATTCGAAGCTGCGACCGTAGCGGTCGCACGGTTCCAGACTGTAGCGCCTAGAACCGCTCGGCCACCACGGTCGGCTACAGTAAACAGTTTCAGAATAATGTGGGCAGTATGCGGGCCTGCATTGCCATGGTGGAGTACCCAGTGGTTCATAAGCCATTTCTGTGTACTTTTTGTCCTGGTTTCCTCCCCCAGTCGTCTTACAACATCACAATAGAATTTGACCGCCTGACCATGAGAGACAAACCTTTTATAAACAATACCGTCAACATAAAAAATATACCATCAAGGACTTAATGGTACGCTTGACTGGTCGAGCTGTTTTTGGCCGTGATGAAGGACTCGGCCATTGCGACGATTGCTGTTTAGTTTGAGGATCATAACCGCAAACCCACTTTTCGTCACCAATGATAACCTTTGAAAAAAAAAAAATGTTGGGTTGGCCTTGAAGCAATTGTTCAAGCTCTTTTAGTGACGCCACACACACTGTTGGTGATAAACTACCAAGACCACATCAGAATAGATTAACTGGTGGTCAACAAGCCCTCCAGGCTGACAATGGCATTAATTAATTTTGGTTATAATTTGATCGGTAAATTTATGAACGTTGTGACGGGTAACAGTAGATTTCAAATAGACAGTAATGATGTCCCAGTATGAGAGTACTTCTTCCTGGCCTCACGAGAGAGGCGACACAGAAACAGCTTAGACAATGTCTGGCAACCTAACGCAATTAATCAGTCTGCCCAAAACTTGTCAGATGAACAAAGTTAGCAGTATCCGCTGTGCAGGCGGTCGTCTCTTCGGAAACCGGGGTTTCCAAGTTACTCCCCACAGCAAAACCTCTGCCTCACCGAAACCCGAGTTTCCTGCCGCCAAGACGCGTTTCCCTGGCTGGCACGGTCAGTCTCCGAGCCACACGGTCCTACCGTTCAGGCGCCACGTTGAAACAGTTTAACTGAGCGCTAAAGCACCAGGAGGGCCAATAACAGATTGCCAGATAGTTGGAGAAGCAGTCAATGATCCTACCGCTCGCTACCTGCGACAACCATATCATTCGAAATTACGGTGGCAACTTGTATCTACGATCGCATCCACCGCCTACAAGCCGCCGCTGAGGCACGGCGCCATCGTTTATTGCCACGTGTCTCCAATAGGCAGCATCTCTCTCTCCCTCGTCTCAGTTACGTGTTGTATTGCTGCATTTCGTACGAGTCCTCCGTTTACTGATCTATGTAGTTTTTGCTTACTGAGGGATAGCTGTCTGCCAGTCCAATAATAACCACTTGTATCGGGGCAGTCTAGCTACACATTTCAGTGCCTTTTTACCTTGTTCAGTGTAGTGAGCTTCACTGGTAAGACGTTTGTGGACTTTTACACAAATATACAAGGTAGCTACACTGAAGCGCCAGAGAAACTGGTATAGGCATGCCTATTTAAATATAGAGATATGTAAACAGGCAGAAGACGCGCTGCGTCGGCAACGCCTATATAAGACGACAAGTGTCTGGCGCAGTTGTTAGCTCGGTTACTGCTGCTACAATGCCAGGTTTTCAAGATTTAAGTGAGATTGATCGTGGTGTTATAGTCGGTGCACGAGCAATGGGACACAGCATCTCCGAAGTAGCTATGAAGTGCGGATTTTCCCGTACGACCATTTCACGAATGTACAGTGAATATCAGCAATCCGGTAAAACATCAAATCTCCGACATCGCTGCGGCCAGAAAAAGATCTTGCAGGAATGAGACCAACGACAACTGAAGAGAATCGTTTAACGTGGCAGAAGTGCAACCCTTCTGTAAATTGCTGCATATTTCATTGTTGGACATCAACAAGTGTCGGCGTGCGAACCATTCAACGAAACATCATCGAGATGGGCTTTCGGAGCCGAAGGCCCACTCGTGTACCCTTGATGACTGCACGACACAAAGCTTTAAGCCTCGCATGTATCCGTCAACAGCGACACTGGACTGCTGATTACTGGAAACATGTTGCCTGATCGGACGAGTCTCGTTTCACGTTGTATCAAGCGGACGGACGTGTACGGGTATGGAGAGGTATGAAGACAACCTCATGAATCCATCGACCCTGCATGTCATTAGGGGACTGCTCAAGCTGATGGAGTCTCTGTAATGGTGTGGGGCGTGTGCAGTTTGGGTAATATGGGACCCCTGATACATCTAGATACGACTCTGACAGGTGACCCGTATGTAAGCATCATGTCTGATCACCTGCATCCATCATGTCCATTGTGCATTCCGACGGACTTGGGCACTTCCAGAGGGACAACACAACACCCCACACGTCCAGAATTGCTATATACTGGCTCCAGGAATAATCTTCTGAGTTTAAACACTTCCGCTGACCACCAAACTCTCCAGACATGAACATTATTGAGCATATTTGGGGTGCCTTGTAATGTGCTGTTGAGAAGAGATCTCCACATCGTCGTACTCTTACGGATTTATGGACATCCATGCAGGATTCATGGTATCAATTCCCTCCAGCACTACTTCAGACATTAATCGAATCCAACTCTACGTCGTGTTGGAGCACTTCTACGTGCTCGTGGGGGCCCTACACGATATTAGGCAGGTGTACCAGTTTCTTTGGCTCTTCACTGTATAATTAAACTGACGTTACAAAATTGTTGAGGCTTTCGTGACCACTTGTTGACAAACTGCCTATTGGCTTCTGTCTCGGGTTCTTCGGCCGACGTTCATCTAATGATTTTTCTGACGTTTCGCCAGCACGAGTGGCTGGCATTGTCAAAGCTTCACCCTCCATTGCCGGTGGTTTACTGGAGCCGAGCTCGCGGGCGCAGACTATATATACCTGGCGCGCCAACGTCCGAGGGCTTCTCCGCGGTCATTTCCGGTGCGGTTCTCCTCTTGCTACCTGCGACGGTCGTTCGCTGCAGTACGGGAAGCCAGGATCCGTTTACCTTAAGGCTTTCCTCTTTCTTGTTCAAACTGTTAGCGTGTTTTTGTATTTCTACAGCTTCTCTGAACAAGCGCGTGTGATAGTGGTTCTCTACAGCCAGAACTTCCGTGTCGGCGAATTTTATTACGTGGTCGATCTCATTCAGTGCGTGCTCTGCCACGGCCGATTTCTCCACCTGCCCCAACCTGCAATGTCGCTTATGCTCTTTGATCCTGGTGTTAATGGATCTTCCAGTCATTCCGACATAAACGTTTCCGCATGTGCATGGTATGCGGTATATTCCCGACATTGCAAGTGGGTCTCTTTTCTCCTTCGCCAATCTAAGACACTCTTTGAGCTTCCTTGTCGGTTTGAAAATCGTCTTTACGCCATGTTTGCGCAATATACATTCCCAGAGTGACGGACAGAATCGGCCGTATATTGCGCAAACATGGCGTAAAGACGATTTTCAAACCGACAAGGAAGATCAAAGAGTGTCTTAGATCGGTGAAGGAGAAAAGAGACCCACTTGCAATGTCGGGAATATACCGTATACTATGCACATGCGGAAAAGCTTATGTCGGAATGACTGGACGATCCATTAACACCAGGATCAAAGAGCATAAGCGACATTGCAGGTTGGGGCAGGTGGAGAAATCGGCCGTGGCAGAGCACGCACTGAATGAGACCGACCACGTAATAAAATTCGCCGTCAGGGAAGTTCTGGCTGTAGAGAACCACTGTCACACGCGCTTGTTCAGAGAAGCTGTAGAAATACAAAAACACGCTAACAGTTTGAACAAGAAAGAGGAAAGCCTTAAGGTAAACGGATCCTGGCTTCCCGTACTGCAGCGAACGACCGTCGCAGGTAGCAAGAGGAGAACCGCACCGGAAATGACCGCGGAGAAACCCTCGGACGTTGGCGCGCCAGGTACATATAGTCTGCGCCCGCGAGCTCGGCTCCAGTTCACCACCGGCAATGGAGGGTGAAGCTTTGACAATGCCAGCCATTCGTGCTGGCGAAACGTCAGAAAAATCGTTAGATGAACGTCGGCCGAAGAACCCGAGACATAAACTGACGTTGTTCCGAGTGTTGCAGTGCGAGCTGTATATATCGCAGGGCGCTGAATCGTCGTTGGTGTGTTCATCAATACTGCGCTCGAGGAGCATGCTGAAAAAAATAATAGTTCCAGGTGATGATATGCCGAAGTAAACGGTCAGAACGTGGAATGTTTCCTCTTTTGATGTCATTACGCTGTTTCTCGCTTGGCGGCTCGTATTGATTTCTTTTGTGAAGTGACAGTTAGTTTAAACGGTTAAGAAAGTTGCAGTTCTCTGTACGAAACGTAATGGCTGTTAAGAAGGAGGCCATGTACTGCAGGTAGAGTTGTTTTCATCAGAACAGCAGCAATAACATCGCTGCACTGAGGGAATATCGCCAGCTGCAAAGAAGCCCCATGTCATTAAAGGCGCTAAGAATTATGATCAAGAAATCTGAAGAAGCAGGTGAATTAGATTGTGCAGCAGAGAGAGGGAGGCAACCCATTCTTGCGGCAGTTGATAAATTTGTTGCAGCTATAGCCGGTCGTGCAGCATATACCTCAAATTCTGTAGCCGTTGCTCCAGGTGTGTGTTGGTAAGTGTCCCTCCCCTGGACAACAGTTCAAAGTATTATGCGGCGCATTTTACACTGGTGGTACACCAAATGAAGGGCCAAGATAGGCTAGAACGCTGTGACTTTGCCGTTCGCTTTTTGACACGCATGGAAATGGATTGCCAGGGAATATTCTTTGGATGGTACCGTGAACGTGCAGGACGCCTTGCGAGCCTGTTAGGTGTACAGTTATATGGATCTCCGATTCCAGCTTTGCAAGGATGCCACCGTGTCCGCACCACTGTTTTCACGCAAGATGGGGCGACACCACGTTCGGTAACCGCCGCATCATGACTAGGCAGTTTCAAGATGTGTGGCCTTCCAGAACCCCTGACCTAAATCCATGTGACTTCTGGTTTTCGGATATCTGAACAATCGTGTCTACCACAGACGTGTCCGGATTCCTTCTGATCTGAAGGACAGCACACGACGACATATCGCTCTGACTGCACCGGATATGCCGGGAGCAAGATTATTGGTGAAGTAACTACATGATAGGACTGAAACCCAAAGGAGAGTTTCAACAACTGTATATGGCATGGATACCAAAAACTGTTCTGGTACGACTAAATTCTTTGAAAATATGTGCGTGGATGCCATCCTATATTTCAGTGATAGTGCAGCGAAAAGGGTTAAGGTTATGGAACAGATGGATGTCGCTGGTGGATTAAATATGAAAAGACATTTAATGGCCGCTGACTGCAAGGAGACTCTTCGAAGCAGAGAAATCAGTGTCGGAAACCACCAAAGAAGCAATAATAAGAAGAAGAAATCTGAAAAAGAAGAGGGAGTGAGAACAACACCAGAAACCAGATGAATACGGAACTCTGGTCATTAGTGTTTAAATTTAAATTGAAGTTTCCAAAAGTTTTCTTTTTTATGTTCTGGTAACCATTGGTTAAAAAGTGTTAAAGATAGAAGGCTGAAATTCTGTCTTAAAACATATGCGACTAAAATGTAGACCATTCTTATTACTAAAATTTGAAAATTAAATACTTTTTTAGAGAAAAATTTAATTACTGACATAATGATAAAAGTTGTTAAAAAAATTTTGAAGTTAATTTATGACAGGAACATCTCTTTAAACGTCTACTTTAAATAGTAGTGTAAATACTTCCAGGGGAAAAAAAACCAGGCTTCTACTTTTTTTTTGAATACTTGTATCTATGCTGTGCATAAATAATTGACATGCTTTATTTCACTTGCAACACAGAAAACAATTCAGAAAAAAGTATGAGACCACAAGCTGTTGTTCACATATCAAATTGTTCCCAAAAGATCTGTTAGAAGATTGTAAACATTACGTGGGATTGCATCTCTTGTTCTTTGAGCGATACTATTTAGAAAAGCGGCAAATTTTTCAAGATTTCCCCTTCCTGATCTGATGAAATTACATTTTTTGGGAGATATATGAGTCCCAACTGTATCTTTGATAAGGATAGAAGCTGAAGCAATGAATTAAAATTTGTGCCCCAGCCAGGACTTGAACAGGGGTCTCTTGCTTACTAGGCAAATGTGCTAAACACTTCTTCAACATTGCATTGTGGCTACCACACCTTCACGAGCTACCCTTCTCCAATGCCCTCCCTAACAGGAACTTCAGTTCACACCTTCTTAAACTGGAAGGGAGGACAGTGGACGAGGGAAGCTGGGGTAGCCACAATGCTACAGTGATGTAGTGGTTAGCACATCTGCCTAGTAAGTGGGAGGCCTGGGTTGAAGTCCTGGCTGTAGCACAAATTTTAATTCGTTGCCTCAGCTTCTATCCTTGTCGAAGATTTCCCCTTGTGTTCACGAGTCAGTCTCCTCAACTGACTGGGGATTGATTGGCAGAACTATAGGTTTGGAGTCTGACACTGACCCACTGTCTAGACGAGGACTTTATCGCACAATGGATGTCAGATGGCTGATGAGGATAAACATTTCCTATGAAAGTTACTTTTGTAAGTAGGCTGTTTCTGTTTTCTCTATGTAAGTAGGCTGTTTATGTTTTCTTATTGGCAACGTTACGTAGCGCTCAATATGAAAATCACTGGCTGTGCTGTGTGCAGTCTGTGGCTGCTTTGCATTGTTGTAATACTCGCCATTGTAGTGTTAGGCAGCTGGCTGTGAACAGCGCGTAGCGTTGCGCAGTTGGAGGTGAGCCGCCAGCAGTGGTGGATGTGGGGAGAGAGATGGCGGAGGTTTGTAATGTGTCATGAACTGATATATATATTAAGACTTGTGATGATATTAAGGTAAATACATTGTTTGTTCTCTATTAATATCTTTCATTTGCTAACTATCCCTATCAGTAGTTAGTGCCTTCCATAGTTTGAATCTTTTATTTAGCTGGCAGTAGTGGCGCTCGCTGTATTGCAGTAGCTTGAGCAGCGAAGATTTTTGTGAGGTAAGTGATTTGTGAGAGGTATAGTTTAATGTTAGTCAGGGCCATTCTTTTGCAGAGAATTTTGAAAGGCAGATTGCGTTGCGCTAACAAAATATTGTGTGTCAGGTTAAGCACAGTCCTATATAAATTGTTCAAAGGGGATGTTTCATATGTCGACCCTTAGCCGAGGATACCTCACTGGAATCTTCTGATTTTTTCTTGTAGTTTGTGTAATTGGTGTAGCTATTGTTTATTGGTAGCGCGTAATCATAGAGAGAATTTCCTTTGTAGTTGTAGTTTTTCATTGTTGTACAGTAAAACAGTTGTGGCATGCATGTAGATTTGCACCAAGTATTTCGCAGCTGCGCTTGTAATTAACTAGATATTATTTTCAGTGTTATGTTAATGTGTTCTCTTATTTTTGCTCTTCAAATTGTGTTTTTCTGTGTTGTCGTGTGAAATACTGTGACAATAATGGCGTGTGAAAAACGTAATACTAGGCTCCAAAGTAAACTGAGAAATGACAGTGAAAATGAGAGCAGTGTGTTAGCGCCACCGAGTTATGAATTAACTGATGTTCAAAGTAGTAATTTGGTAATTGTGCATAGGGAAATGGAGCGGGCGGCAAACAATGGCGTGGACAGTGAAACAATTAGTGAAGAGGGAAGCATTATCGATCGATCGGTCGGCAACAGCTCGCCTCAGGAATCCGAAATGACAGGACACAATTTCGCAAGTACTGTAGATTCAGGTTTTGGGTCATCACCGTTTTCTCAAATAAGTCAAGACACATTTTCTGCTTGTCAAAATGTGAATGTTGTCGCTGCAAATGCACTGCCGAAAAGCGTAGAGAAACAGATTCCAGACACTAATACATTATTATTGCAATTAATGCAACAAATGGAACAAAATCAGAGACAAACACAGCAAAAGTTAGACACAGTGGAACAAAATCTCAAAAAGTTAGACACAATGGAACAAAATCTTCAAAAGTTAGACACCACACTTGAACAAACACGTGAAGATTTAACTAGTGAGTTACATAACATTGAATCGAAATGTCAAAAAGTCTGTAATGACGTAAAATCACAAATTTGTGAGCATTTCCAACCTATTTTTTCGCGGCATGAAAATGCATTACAGAATCATGAAGCAGCCATAAAAGAACTGCAAACTATTTTTCATGAAAATCACAACACCTTGCAAGCTAAAATTGACTCAGTTGCATCTACCGATTCGGTTACGCAACTTGCAAAAACTCAGGAAAACTTAAAGGTCACAGTAGACACGATTGCAACACAAATGGACACTCTGAAACTTGGTTCAGAAAAACATACAGAGGAAATGATTTCACTATCGGATAAAGTAGCCGAACTTTCAGATCAGTTCACTAACTTATCTACAAAGGTAGATGATGATCTGAATGACACAACACCTGTAGCCTTCACTGACACAGAAGAGTATGAACAAATTAGAAAATTCAAACAAAATCAAAATCAAATCAATACACAGTACAAAAGAGAAATCCGGGAAGTGCAAGATCAGTTGGCACAAGTAGTACAAGAATTACGTATTTCAGAGGACACTCGCGCCCCAATACGAGAAGAGGGACATACAAATACGGAACAGACACAAAATAATAACACAGGGCATTTCGGAAGTTATGAAAGAAATTGGCAATGTGCACCGAATTTTGAGATGGAACGGCCGACACGACCTAACAGTGACCGATATGCGACTCGCCGACATGATGATTTTGACTATAAGCTGTTCATTACTACACGTAAATTCAAAACATTTAAGAATTCTGGCAACGACATTCATCCACAAGCATGGCTCCATCAATTCTCTCATTGTTTTCCTCCCAACTGGTCGTTGGAACACAGATTAGAATTTATGTGTGGCTACTTAGAGAATGAACCAGCTGTAAGAATGCGATCGGTAATTCACGATTGCCACAGTGAAGGAGAGTTTTACCATGCCTTCCTCTCAGCATATTGGTCTCAAGCCACACAAGACCGTGTAAAACATAGCATCATAATGATGAAACGTTTCGAACAATCTGAATTTTCCAGTCTTATGAAATATTTTGAAGACATGTTGCATAAGAATCAGTATCTTTCAAACCCATACAGCCCCTCAGAACTCATCCGCATTTGCTTAATCAAACTGCCTGAACATTTACGACATATTATTTTGGCAGGACGTTGCAAAGACGACATTGAAGCATTTCAGGGACTCTTACAAGAATTAGAAATTGACACTGACAATCGCGGAACGCGAAACCAGGAACACAGCAATTACAGGTCACATCCGTCGCAATTCCGCGATGAAAGAAGTAATAACTTTACACGACAAGGCTATTCTCACAACACAAATCGTGACCAAAACAGACACCACCCGTATGACAACCGTTGGCAGAGTAGTAATAACTACAGGGAAAGATCACCTCTCCGTGGTAATGACTATCACAGAGACAATAAGAGAAACAGACAATATGGGAACCAAAATAAATACTATCAAGGGAGACAGAATAACTTTAGACGCAACGGACCAGCGCGCAGTTGCGATTCAGGGAGAAATTCTCCACCATGTGACCGACAGGAAAGAAACTATGGAATCTACCGACATGACGACAGACGATATGATCGTAACGGCAGACCTGAACTGCATCAGAACTGGAGGGATTCAAACAGAGCAGGGCCCTCTCGTCACGGTGAATTTGTAGAAGTTAGGTCTCCTAATCCCAATAACGACGCGCGCCAACAAAGAGACAGACAATGACTCGCACAGCAGGCAGCTGCGTGCGGCCGCTGGCTCAGGGAAAAATAACAAAGACGCTAGCCTTGAGAAAAGATTTACAATTCTTTACCGACGTATACCACATGATAATTGCGTTGAAGTTGAAAGTCTGCGTACTAGGAAGAGTAAAGGTTTACACCACATTTCACATGTAAAACCATTTATTGACAGATAATCTGTCTTTTAACTTTGTCTTTGCCATAAAGCGTTTCACTTCACGTTACTAGTATGCTTTAGAAACTGTTACCATGCAACAATGTTTGAAGTTAAATATCCAGCCAAGAACCAAGAGAAATTATTTAAACAGAAATTACGAATGCATTGTTATTGCGGACAGACGACACAGTGTTATTGTGTGTGTGCATTCTTGCTTGTTTGTTGCACGATTACGTAACGACTATAAGGCTCACATACTTAGAACATTTACCAGTACTGCTAATGAGATTTTAATGCAACATTTTGGTTTACTTGAAAATACATTCCGGATTTAAAGTACTTTCTGTGAGATACCAGATGAGACAATAGTTAGTTTATGTGACAGCTACACGATTTTATCACGACGCTACTAATGAGTGACAATTTACAATGTTGCTTTTGCGGTGTATCTGTTTTATATCTGCACAGTTTTTCTGAATTCTTCTGGAAAGTAAAACAGGTTTTAGTAGTAACTTTTGTGGTATAGCTACAATGAGACTGCCTTTTCTGTAGCACAACAATACGTTACAGCACAGTACTTTCTTCATCACGCCAATAAGCATAATAACTATGATATCTATACGCAAAGCATTTCACTTTTGTTTATCATGTGGTAAGTACATTGACTTCTGCAGAACTTAGCTTTCGGAGGACGATAACTACGACACTTCCACAGAATTATCTTACAGCAAGACGCACATTTAGCGCTACAGGACACGCATTTGAGTGATTAATTTTGTACTTAAAATATTTATTTTTAAAGATATTTGAAGTACAATGATACAAAGGTTTTCAGTGATACATTTCATTTCATTGCTGTAATCTGTAACACCTGAGGGTATAATTGCATAAATCCTCAGGGGGGTACACGCTTACTTTGTGTACCATGTGTGTGGCAAGCACAAGGAACCCTAGCTAATATGGTATTTGCTTATACAACTTTACACATCGGTATCATATTTCTCTAACACACAAATTACACAGCTATCTGATTATTTAACTGAGAGAGACAAACATTTATTTTACTACATCAGTGACACATGTTAACGCAATTATACAGTTGGATAACTTCACACTTATGAAACTGTATTTTGTCTGTACTTTGTAAACTGTTCATATTTTTTCGGAATCATTGTGATACTATGAGAGCTTTGAATGATGTATTTGGTATGAGATCATGATTTTTAAAGTACGTTTGAGGCAGCTGACACTTTTGACATGAGCAGAGAATTTTTTTAGGCTTAGAAATTATTGGAGGAAGTTACGACGATTTTGAGATTTGACTGAGGTGTTATGATGTTATTATTACGACGACGATGTGTATTATGTTGTTGAGGAATGTTTATTATGCTACGTATTTCTCATGATGAAATATTGAAGAAGTGTCGACGAATATGTATATGTATAATGAGGTAAGGAATAATGAGTAGTGTTTAGGGACTCTGATTTATGAAAAGGATGTTGGAAACCAAGAAACGTACTTTAAGAGTTATGAAATGTGTGTGTATATTCGTGAATGTATTACAATGCAGACGAAAATTTTTTTTGGACACTGTTATATCAATAGCATTTTGTTTCTACAGATTTGTAACGCAAATTCTTGACCTGTGAAATATTTTTATATGCGACTGTCTCTGTAGCGGAAACTGCTGTCGTAAATATTTCCGTAAGAAAGTTAACGGACCACCTACACATAATGCGTCGTGGGCACCCAGCTGTGTCAGACGCCTGGAGAAAAAGCCATTAGCGCATGCCTTTCAGAGCACAGGAAAACACCTGGAGAACAAGCCATTAGGGTGTGCCTTTCATCGCTAATGCGACACCCTCGTTACTTGAAAACATATGATTACTCGCACTTTGTGCTAATTGCTGAAATGCTTATGAATTGATGGGAAATATTCGTACATCTGCACACCTGATTATGACAAGTGTCTTTCTATGAGAGTTGAGAGCTACTGACTTACGAAATGCCACATGACTATTGAATGATGTTTTTATGCTTTGGTTTGCGTAATTGCTTATTTCACTTGATATCTGGTTTCCAGCTGTGTTGCAGCATTGCTTTTATAAAATAAAATGCATTTGCTAATGTGAACACTTTCTGTCAACAGATCTATTAAATAATTATTTTATGATCCACATTCTTTAAAAAAGGAGCACTTGGAAAGGAAAGAACAATAAGAAGGAACTAGTAACTGCATACATAATATTCTTTTCAAGTACATGGTAATATTTCTTTTACAATAAGTTGTTGTGGTGCACCACTTTAATTACATAGACATTAAGATGTGAATATACATTTCCCTTATCTGCATTGTTGTTTTTACTGTAATATTTTTTCTTCTTGAGCTATGTCATGTTTAGATATAAGCTGCTGTTTGCCAGGCATAGTGCTACTGAACTTTAATTTGTGTTACTCTGCTAAGCCAATTTTACTACTCATTGATTTTTCATGTTGCTGCACATTGGCTCATATTAGTTGTAATTTTGCATTTTATCTGTTAATTTAGATTTACGGTAGCTTGCTTTGCAATTTTCCAATTTTTTGGTAATTGCTGTTTATATTAATTTTTGATGCTGCATTGCCTCGTCCCTTAGTTTAGCATCTGAGCTCAGTAGATTTAAGTTAGCTTAAGAGGGGGTAGCCTCTAAGAGAATGAGTTGCGATGAATTGGAAGAAATGCATTGAGAAAACAGGTTTAGGTAGGATTTTCTTGGAAATAAATGTTGAGGTAAGAAATGTGTGAACATATAAATACAGAAAGCATGCTTAGATAGAATTTTTTTTGGTGGAAACAAAGGATGAAATAAGAGGAAAGATATATGAAGTTTTGGGTTGGACTGCAGTACCAAATGTTACACTGAAAACGAACCCTGTCCTTTCCTATTGGTGTTATCCCACTATGTGTTTGTGTACCCTTGAGTATTTGTTTTCTTCCTGTCTCTGTGTACTGTTTCATAGAATTTTTTTCTCTTCTAATACTAAGCTATATTCACTATGAGGAGGAATACTGTTATCCTCAAATATAAGTTGCATTAATAATATGTTATTTTCTTTGTAAAGTTGTTTACAATTCTGTTCTGTTTCAATGTTCATGTGTGAAATTAATGTTTCGAAAACTATTCTCATTATTTTATGTATGTACTTATGTCACTATTTTTGTAACACTCATGTATATGTTTATTTCTATTCTTTTGTAAAGCCTGTACTACAAATGTTATCTGTATTATTATGTTTTTAATTATGTATTTTGTACCTTTGTAATTGTATTCTTATGTTATAAAATTGTAATTGTCACCAGTTCATGACATTATTAACTTGTTAGTTACATTTCACTGCACACGTTTCTGTTGGTCATAGTATGTGGACAATATATGAGAAGTAGGGACTGTTAGTGTTTGCACGTGTGTTAATAACTCAGCAAGGGACTGGATAACAGCATTGCTGGTTCTAAGGACAATTTCAAAAACTTTGTGAGTGCACAAGTGGTGGTTTATGGACTTGCTATATTATCCGCAAGACTCTTCAATGGTAATTGTGCACCTGCACAGTCACAACAGATGGCTGCTGGCCATCTCTTCAAGGACTACAGTGGGTCTACATCTTTGATGATCCATCAATACCATTATTTCTACAAGGACTGCAGTGGGTCTGCACCTCTGGTGGCCCACCAATACCATACTCTCTACCAGGACTACAGTGGGTCCGCTCTGTGATGACTTACCTACCAATACTCTTCAAAACTTCGAATGACTCTGCTGTGGGTTTGCTCCATTGTGGCCCATTACCTGTCAGCATGTCAAGAGCCAGCACTGTCTTTCCGTTGGAAGGACAACACTACTTCTTCAAGACTGCATGGAAATCCACTACTTCTGTGTGCATTTTCTTTTACTGCTTAGACTTTGAGAAAAACACTGCTATTTTACTGTGATGAATCAGGACTGTCTTTATGGACTGTGACAAAATTTTAGCTTTTGACCAACGTTGTATCA
This sequence comes from Schistocerca americana, assembly GCF_021461395.2. NCBI lineage: Eukaryota > Metazoa > Arthropoda > Insecta > Orthoptera > Acrididae > Schistocerca > Schistocerca americana. The sequence continues at coordinate 431,191,671 of NC_060126.1, read as the reverse complement.
ATAAGTGTGTGCATTTGATATCTTTGTTATTGTAATTATGAAAATTTTTTTCAAATCTGTATTGGGCACTGCCCAAACCAATTTGTAAAAAATTTTTGTGGGGAGCATGGGGGCTATGTAAGTAGGCTGTTTATGTTTTCTCTATGTAAGTAGGCTGTTTATGTTTTCTCAATGTAAGTAGGCTGTTTATGTTTTCTCTATGTAAGTAGGCTGTTTATGTTTTCTTATTGGCAACGTTACGTAGCGCTCAATATGAAAATCACTGGCTGTGCTGTGTGCAGTCTGTGGCTGCTTTGCATTGTTGTAATACTCGCCATTGTAGTGTTAGGCAGCTGGCTGTGAACAGCGCGTAGCGTTGCGCAGTTGGAGGTGAGCCGCCAGCAGTGGTGGATGTGGGGAGAGAGATGGCGGAGGTTTGTAATGTGTCATGAACTGATATATATATATTAAGACTTGTGATGATATTAAGGTAAATACATTGTTTGTTCTCTATTAATATCTTTCATTTGCTAACTATCCCTATCAGTAGTTAGTGCCTTCCATAGTTTGAATCTTTTATTTAGCTGGCAGTAGTGGCGCTCGCTGTATTGCAGTAGCTTGAGCAGCGAAGATTTTTGTGAGGTAAGTGATTTGTGAGAGGTATAGTTTAATGTTAGTCAGGGCCATTCTTTTGCAGAGAATTTTGAAAGTCAGATTGCGTTGCGCTAACAAAATATTGTGTGTCAGGTTAAGCACAGTCCTATATAAATTGTTCAAAGGGGATGTTTCACTTTCACTTCAGAAGTTTACTCCCGGTTCAGAACTAAGATATGCTGTTAGCCATATTTGCTAGGTTTTCTTCCATATGGTTTATCCGAAAACTAGAACAATCATCACCGGTTGATAGTGAGGAATTCCATCAGATTCGTGGCGTAAATAAAAAATGACATCTGGAAAATAAATACAGACTTTGGCATCAGTGAATATTGTAAGAAGAACTAGTGCGACTCACTACAGTGCATGCAGCGTATTTATGAAATAATTTTCTACTGCTTGGTCACTTTTTACTAATACTTACAAGCATGATGCGTTTTGTCAGGTTGGGAATATTAAGTCTCTAATCACAACTGACTTCAAAAGTACCTTCGGAATGTATACGAAAATTACTGTAACTTTGAGAGGCACCCACATGCCTTGCTCATACTGTGGCATCAAGCAGTCAGGCCTGCAAGATGAGTGGTCTGCCAAGCGAGTGGATTTATTCATATTTCTCAATGACTGATTATGAGCTCTAGTACCCACAATTAAGCTACAAATTATTCTCCTGTTTGAATATTACGCAACGGAAACGGATAACGCACGTCTGACTATTAGTAATTTACACAACTCTGATTGTTCACTACGCTCTGGCAATACCACATTTTCTTTCTTACCCAACGGCTTTGACCAACACGTGGCCATCGCACTGAATATGAATTGCGCACACATTATAAATTCTGGGTATCATGACTACACACTACTCGAAGAACAAGGCTACAATCGTATTCTCTTCACTATCCTTTTTATTCCGATAAATTATATTATGATTCACAGATTAAACACGCCATTACATTTTATACAACAATTACACATGAGAAACTCCGCCCAGTGGGCATGGCTTTACATTGGTGATTCTCTATCTTATGGTTTCGTAATTATTTAACGGTACAGTGCACTTTCTGGATAGGATGGTGGATCTTTTGCTGTATCTCATACTTCGACTCTCACACCCATCATCACGAAAACTTCCTCCAGACCGAGCGGTACAAAAAGGAACATGCGTGACCACTGCCTCTGAACCTATCTTGCTACTCTCCCATGCAAACCACACATACTTAAATTACATGAAATACATCACACTGGCAACATACATCACAAAGAATAGTCACAACGTTAGAATCACTTCACTTTCAGCTTTCCCACTTCAATTAGTATTCATCCCAGTTTCACACGACACTGCCCCACTTCGCAACTTTTCTTTCCTACTACGAACTCTGGAGGATATGTGCACGTCTTCCTGTGCAACGCAAGCCAAGTGGCGTTGCTGGATAGACGGCTGACTCACCTTGCTTCTCTCTCAGCGTATTAGAGTTTGACTCTAGCGTCACACGGAAACATAACACGCAAAGTAATATTAAGAAGATATTCGTCACACACGCGAGTCCTCAACTGATACCATGGACGAGTACTTCTCTTTATCCTTTGTCTCATACACAGATTGAGACTCACACAGTACTCACCACATGGAAGTACTCGTCTCTAATTTCAAGTCCTGCACACGCCATTTCTTAAATATTTCCAACTTAACAGTACACACGCTAGTAATTCAGCTTAACTTTAGCATTCGGAAGTATTTCAAGTTAGTACTAGCACTCGCAAGTATTCCAACTTAGTACTAGCACTCGCAAGTATTTCAACTTATAGCTACACGTGGTTTCACTGTGACCGTTGGTCACTTCCGAAGATTACTACGATCCCCTTAATATTACCTGCCTGTCATTTAATTCTCCCCCCAAAAGTTCCTGAAATAGAGAAATAATTATTCCAAACTACTCTTAAGTATTTCACATGCATACAATTTTCTCCACTCTTTTGTCTTTACGGAGCACACCTAAGACAGGTCTTACCAACACAAGATCCAGCGCCAGAGCGCTGAAACATGGCCGTTCTTTAGGTCAGCTCGCACCTCCGTCAAGGTGGGGGAGCACCTTACTACCGTATTGATCAGCCACATTTCAGGCGCTCAGAGTTCAAGTAAATTTCATCTCTTTGGTTCCACCAAAGGTGACCAAAGGACCGTCTCAAAGATGATCATATATTGCACATTCACTATCTGCGGTTAGTAGACGACCATACATTCATTCATTTCGCAGATCTCACCAAATTGGGTGTAGGGATTTATTTTGTGGGAATTCACATGTGATCAATTAAATGAATAAATCGTCATTCTTTCCTACACTGGTATCTAGCTTCGGTGTATATAGGGAAATTGAATTATTATTACAAAAAATATGTTGTTCTGACAAGAATAACGAAGAATGTTGTACCTGTTTTCAATGTCGGGCGGTACTGTACCATTTCAGCTTCACCACAGTTGTAATTTCCTATATACAAAAAATGCATAAGTCGGTCATATGGCCATTACTGTACTGCGTCCAGTGCATTAATGAAGCTGAATGTATGTGTGTCCTGCATGTAAGTGCAAAAAAGGGAGTTACAAGTTACGAGAATAAAATTAAGTTCACCCAGTTATAAATATACAACTCGGAAAAATGGTAGCTGAACAAATTGTTCAAAATGCAGCCGCCACAATCGTTTTATTGATAAAGATATAAATGAACGGTTGATTGTTAAAAGGTACCCAAGTCGCTTTTTCATAGTTTTGAGAAAAATTAAACTTATTTTTTCTTGTGTGTTATTAAATAGTGTGTTGTAAAATTACGTATTAAAATACCTTATGCATTATCATCGAGAGAAACAGAAGTTACTGGCCCCAGTAAAAGTTTATCGTAAAAGTCTTTGTGTTTTTCTACAATATACAGCATATCTTACTTTAAGTCTTCAATTTTGCAATTTCTGATAGGTATTTTTCCTTGTGAGTAAGCTTCTTCACTAGGTAGAGGTACTTCATTAGTTTTCTTGAGGGTAAAGGTATTCTGGCTTCGAAAACCACCTGACCTTATGCCCTAAGTTGTTTTTACAATACTTTTGTGTCTGTGAGAGTCCTCAACATAATGATATTGGAAATACTAAATTGTGCTCTTTCATTTCTTGGAAGTCGTCTGGTTTCAAGGCAGATTGACATCTTATAATAGGTAGATTACCAAATAGATCACCCACTGATCATGTCGGTCTCGACTGGCGTAAGTATCCCTAGATTTTTTCTCACCATTACCTATAAACTCGCAAACTTGATGTGGAATGTAGATGCGCTCACAGTTCCTAATGGGACGTTATATTACACTGAATTTTAGGTCGCATGGATTGTATGGCGGCCCATGTAAAGGTAAAAAACTGTTTATCGTCTTAACACAAGAATGGCAGAGTTCCTGACATTCCTAAATTGGCGCAAAGGGGTCATTTTGACCCCACATAAAATATTTTCATATTTGACTTAAACAAGTATTTTTTTTAGCCTTCGTCAATCCATACTTTATTTCTAGTAATCACAACAATTATTTGCAATTATAAAGAATAATCACTAATTTATTTGAGCAACAATGCATCATACAAATTTATTGTTGCTACTGCAAACGAACTTCTTAACTATAGATGTTAATTAATTAACTGTTCATACAAACTTCTAGAAACATTTAGTATATTTGTTTCATTTTACTCTCACATGTGTTTTACAAGCAGCTCTGTATTACTTTTCACTCAAGTCATCTGAAGCTGATACACGCACTTTGCACAGGCGATTTCTGTTTTATGTGCATATTTTCTGCACACGTCTTTGTGGCACTTATGCAGTTTTCGCTGGTCTTGTTGCTTTTGCAGAGGCTGATTTGGCACTTCCTCCACTTTCTAGGTGATTTCAGTCCCATATCCTCTTCCTTTGGCTGATGTTCTTGCTCTTTCGTTCCCTTGAGTTCATTTGCCAGTTGAAGTATGAACTTCTTTCTTTCCATTTTCTTGTTTGTTACTATGTTACAGATGACCCATGCTTTTATTGTCGCCATGTCCAGTATGTTGTATAAGACATGTATTGGCCATCTCATACATGCAACCTTCATAGCATATTTATGGGTCATTTGATCAACCATGTCCACCCCCTGCTCTGTTGCATTGTAGAACGTTACGGTTTTAGGTTTTTTCTTTCGTTTCTTGCTTATTGCTACTTCAGCATGCAGCGTACTCAGAAGAATGGCATTTTTACTCTTCTTTCCCTGGTACACTTTCAAGATGCAGTCTGTGTTGCCACTGTTGTGTAGTATTGTGGTGGAATGTATTTCAGCATTCGCCTTCCTTACTTCATCAGGGATTTCACGGCAGATCTTGCTCACTGTACCAACTAATGAAGTTTTCTTTTCTTTGAGTTTTTTAGCGAGTTGAAGAAAGGTAAGGAAGTTGTCTGTGGTCACATTTCTTCCTTGATTTACAAATGGCTCCATGAGATGCAGAACGACATACTACCCAAACAGTTGTTTCTCTCTATGTGTGTCCGCTTTGCCGAGGTATGCGGAAGCATTACATATATACTTTGTCGTTACATCAACAGCCAATCATAATTTTAGACCATATTTGTCTGGTTTATTGGACATGAATTGAGCAAACCTGCAGCTTGCTTTGTTTGATAACAGTTGCTCGTCAGTGGTTATACACTCCTGGAAATTGAAATAAGAACACCGTGAATTCATTGTCCCAGGAAGGGGAAACTTTATTGACACATTCCTGGGGTCAGATACATCACATGATCACACTGACAGAACCACAGGCACATAGACACAGGCAACAGAGCATGCACAATGTCGGCACTAGTACAGTGTATATCCACCTTTCGCAGCAATGCAGGCTGCTATTCTCCCATGGAGACGATCGTAGAGATGCTGGATGTAGTCCTGTGGAACGGCTTGCCATGCCATTTCCACCTGGCGCTTCAGTTGGACCAGCGTTCGTGCTGGACGTGCAGACCGCGTGAGACGACGCTTCATCCAGTCCCAAACATGCTCAATGGGGGACAGATCCGGAGATCTTGCTGGCCAGGGTAGTTGACTTACACCTTCTAGAGCACGTTGGGTGGCACAGGATACATGCGGACGTGCATTGTCCTGTTGGAACAGCAAGTTCCCTTGCCGGTCTAGGAATGGTAGAACGATGGGTTCGATGACGGTTTGGATGTACCGTGCACTATTCAGTGTCCCCTCGACGATCACCAGTGGTGTATGGCCAGTGTAGGAGATCGCTCCCCACACCATGATGCCGGGTGTTGGCCCTGTGTGCCTCGGTCGTATGCAGTCCTGATTGTGGCGCTCACCTGCACGGCGCCAAACACGCATACGACCATCATTGGCACCAAGGCAGAAGCGACTCTCATCGCTGAAGACGACACGTCTCCATTCGTCCCTCCATTCACGCCTGTCGCGACACCACTGGAGGCGGGCTGCACGATGTTGGGGCGTGAGCGGAAGACAGCCTAACGGTGTGCGGGACCGTAGCCCAGCTTCATGGAGACGGTTGCGAATGGTCCTCGCCGATACCCCAGGAGCAACAGCGTCCCTAATTTGCTGGGAAGTGGCGGTGCGGTCCCCTACGGCACTGCGTAGGATCCTACGGTCTTGGCGTGCATCCGTGCGTCGCTGCGGTCTGGTCCCAGGTCGACGGGCACGTGCACCTTCCGCCGACCACTGGCGACAACATCGATGTACTGTGGAGACCTCAAGTCCCACGTGTTGAGCAATTCGGCGGTACGTCCACCCGGCCTCCCGCATGCCCACTATACGCCCTCGCTCAAAGTCCGTCAACTGCACATACGGTTCACGTCCACGCTGTCGCGGCATGCTACCAGTGTTAAAGACTGCGATGGAGCTCCGTATGCCACGGCAAACTGGCTGACACTGACGGTGGCGGTGCACAAATGCTGCGCAGCTAGCGCCATTCGACGGCCAACACCGCGGTTCCTGGTGTGTCCGCTGTGCCGCGCGTGTGATCATTGCTTGTACAGCCCTCTCGCAGTGTCCGGAGCAAGTATGGTGGGTCTGACACACCGGTGTCAATGTGTTCTTTTTTCCATTTCCAGGAGTGTATTTTCCCCAGGGCGGTAAGCGCGAATACTGTTTTCAGTTAACTCTCACCATATTTCAGATACAAGAGCGAATTTTTTGGTTGCCAGCGGTTCAGCCCAGGTTGATTTTTCATCAAGAAACGGAGAAATCTGAGAAGTTCCTGAAATCTGTCCCTTGCCATAATGTCCTTGATAAAAGCAGGCCCCCAAGAGTGCAACCAGAGGTCATTCACAGACATACCTTTTGTGTACGATACACCCCCAACATACATGATGGCTATCAGTTTTTCCAGTTCCTCAAGTGACACAGTCCAACCATTGTTTCTTAGGACTTTTCGAACATTTGATTCAGTGTATTTCTTCATGAGACGTAGCTTGGCTTCATCAAAAATAAGACGGAAGGCACTGATGACAGAGCTGTCTACCCGTTGCAGGCACAAGCAGTGGGACCTCCTCTCTCCTTCTGAACATTCACAGCTGACCGCCATCCAGAAGATGAATAATTTCCAATCTCCCATATGGTTCCATACCTTGCAATCATCTTTGTAGACGCTTCCAACCGTACCTGCTGTGGTGAAACAGGTGGTGAGTGACGTATATCGACATCTGAATGCTCTTCCACTAATCGCCCCTCGTTCACAATGTCTTCATTTTCACTTGTGTCAGGCACACAATCATCATCTTCGACAGTGAAGTCAGTTTCCGATTCAACTTTGGAATTCAGTAAGAGATGTAACACCTCTTCTTCAGGAAGTCTGTGCTGACGATACATGTTCGAAACCGTGTTTCACGGATAAAGACTGCCTGAGTGACGCAACATAAGCTGTGGCGGACTGGAATGTACACGTGCCAAGTTGCAACAATAAGGAGCAACTGCTCTGCGTTACTGCTCACTTTACAGTTGTATTGTTGGAAAATTTACAAATATTCAGAAGACAAATTACAGTGGGGTCAAATTGACCCCTTCTGTTGTTCTAGGTATACTGAATGAAATGGCGAAGAAAATTAAAATATTTTGTAAATACTAAAACACCTTCAGAAACAGGAGAAGAAATTAGAAAAAGTCATATAATTTCATTAATGATGTAAATAAATTGGACATGACAATGAACGAAAAATGTATGACAGGGGTCATTTTGACCCCTTCTGCCGTTTTAGTGTTAAACCTGCACGTATCGGGTAGGGCAAGACGAAGTCACAACAATGTATGGTCCTTGTTTTGCTCGGACAATTATCTGAAAACAGGTGTACTTAATTAACTGTCTCGAGTACATGGTTTTTAAAGTAGTCGAACGAGAAGAACACAGCTTCATCGGGTCATTTGTCGGCCTGACCTTCATGGTAGACATAGAAATGGGCCAAAGCTGTTTTAGTGTTGAAACTACAAAAAACGTTCGCTGTGAGTTGCCAAGAGTAATAATTTCCTGAACAGGAATCTTCGGTAAACTTACATTTTGCGTATAGTCAAATACAGGGCCTAAGATGTTTTCACTTTCTTTACTCGTTTTAGTCGTTTCATTAATAATAGGTGTCAGCTAATTAGCTCACCTCATGTGCAACATTAATTCTGCAGTCGCGACTCCTGAAAATGAGGACAACGTATCCGCACCTTTTTTTCCTCACAAAAGCAACACGTGTTAAATTGTGGTTTTCCGAACTTTGGGTTAAAACTGTCTTTGAAATTCGTATTAAAAAACTCACACTTCATATTTGTACCAGGATGTATTACATTATACAAGTCATGCACGGATAGAGACTGCCTGAGTGACGCAACATAAGCTGTGGCGGACTGGAATGTACACGTGCCAAGTTGCAACAATAAGGAGCAACTGCTCTGCGTTACTGCTCACTTTGCAGTTGTATTGTTGGATAATTTACAAATATTCAGAAGACAAATTACAGTGGGGTCAAATTGACCCCTTCTGTTGTTTTTGACAGATAATTCAGATGACAAATACGTAAGTTTGTATCAGATGCATAGTGCGTTTTGTACACAGAAAACGAGCTTGTGTGTTCATGTATCTTCAACATTTGCAGTGATACCAACAGATGAGTGTTAAAAGGGACCAAAGGCACAGACTTAAGTTCGTTTTGATACTCATGTAAGAAAAAAAACCAGCTTTAACACGTAAAAACAAAGTTTGACACTCAAATGTGTGTAGGCCCCTGTAGGTAGCGAAAATGTAACTATATCAAAAAGTAAAAAATATGGCTTAGGTACCTTTTAAGTAGAAACAAGGCCCCGGGAGTAGACAACATTCCATTAGAACTACTGACAGCCTTGGGAGAGCCAGTCCTGACAAAACTCTACCATCTGGTGAGCAAGATGTATAAGACAGGCGAAATTCCCTCAGACTTCAAGAAGAATATAATAATTCCAATCCCAAAGAAAGCATGTGTTGACAGATGTGAAAATTACCGAACTATCAGTTTAATAAGTCACAGCTGCAAAATACTAACGTTAATTCTTTACAGACGAATCGAAAAACTGGTAGAAGCCGACCTCGGGGAAGATCAGTTTCGATTCCGTACAAATGTTGGAACACGTGGGACAATACCGACCTTACGACTTATCTTAGAAGAAAGATTAAGGAAAGGCAAACCTACGTTTCTAGCATTTGTAGACTTAGAGAAAGCTTTTGACAATGTTGACTGGAATACTCTCTTTCAAATTCTAAAGGTGGCAGGGGTAAAATACAGGGAGCGAAAGGCTATTTACAATTTGTACAGAAACCAGATGGCAGTTATAAGAGACGAGGGGCATGAGGGGGAGCAGTGGTTGGGAAGGCAGTGACACAGGGTTGTAGCCTATCCCCAATGTTATTCAATCTGTATACTGAGCAAGCAGTGAGGAAACAAAAGAAAAATTCGCAGTAGGTATTAAAATCCATCCGATGACATTGTAATTCTGTCAGAGACAGCAAAGGACTTGGAAGAGCAGTTGAACGGAATGGACAGTGTCTTGAAAGGAGGGTATAAGATGAACACAACAAAAGCAAAACGAGGGTAATGGAATGTAGTCGAATTAAGTCGGGTGATGCTGAGGGAATTAGATTAGGAAATGAGACACTTAAAGTAGTAAAGGAGTTTTGCTATTTGGGTAGCAAAATAACTGATGATGGTCGAAGTAGAGAGGATATAAAATGTAGACTGGCAATGGGAAGGAAAGCGTTTCTGAAGAATGGAAATTTGTTAACATCGAGTATAGATTTAAGTGTCAGAAAGTCGTTTCTGAAAGTATTTGTATGGAGTGTAGCCATGTATAGGAGTGAAACATGAACGATAAATAGTTTAGACAAGAAGAGAATAAAAGCTTTCGAAATTTGGTGCTACAGAAGAATGCTGAAGATTAGATGGGTAGATCACATAACTAATGAGGAGGTATTGAGTAGAATTGGGGAGAAGAAGAGTTTGTGGCACAACTTGACAAGAAGAAGGGATCGGTTGGTACGACATGTTCTGAGGCATCAAGGGATCACCAATTTAGTACTGGAGGGCAGCGTGGAGGGTAAAAGTCGTAGAGGGAGACCAAGAGATGAATACACTAAGCAGATTCAGAAGGATGTAGGCTGCAGTAGGTACTGGGAGATGAAGAAGCTTGCACAGGATAGAGTAGCATGGAGAGCTGCATCAAACCAGTCTCAGGACTGAAGACCACAACAACAACAAACCCTTTAATAACCACTCACTCAAATGTATTAGACCAACGAAGAATGATGAAAACCCGCAGCGCGTCTTGGCATAAACAAAACAATATAAGGTTGCTGCATTTCTTCGGGTAATACTGCAGTCTGCCGTGAACCTGCGCTCTGGCGCGCCGGCACCGAGGCAGTCAGCCGGGTCAGTGGGACTGGCCGGCTGTCCGTTGTCAGTGCGCTGACCCGCTGACAGCTGGGTTTGCGTAACGTAACATGACGATTTTTTAAGTGCCGAGTCGCCCTTCACTTACTTCCGGCGCGAGCAGGTTTTGCGCCGTGCATCCGCCACGAGCGCCCGCCGCCGCAGGTTCGGGCCCGTTCGGGTGGCCTCGGTAACACTCGCCGCCAGGTCGGTAGCGCTCGGGACGACAGCAGAACGCGGACTCGCGGAGTATTTACGGCCTGGTCTCATTGCTGAGCGGACGTCGTTGGAAGCAGGATCACGTCTGCGGGCGGTGCTGGAAGCACGTCACGTTACGCTCTGCTTCTGTTCCTGAGTAGCATATTTTATTTTTTGCTACTATGTCACTAATTACTGAAAGTTTACGGGGAATAACAGCAAGTAAGGTCACAGGTTTTAAGAACAGCATATTAACTTGGCTGTATTGATTTTTACACATTTATTGCGACCGGTTTCGGTTTTCAACTATCCTCCAGGGACTATACCAAATAGAAAGGACGAAAAATACACAACCCATAGTCGTTGAATACTGAAACACCATATATGAAGATAATCGAAAAGAAGTACTTACAAAGCAAAAAACTATACGGTACTACTTTTACATTTCGTAATATCATGCTGCAGACAAATGCCATTCTGCAGGGCACATTATGACACACATCAACAGATACCAGTGAAACAGTGTGTCTCATTCAACTGAAAAACAGAGTCTGAGGCTCAAAAATACTTGTAGAACCACAGTAAACATTTGGTGCTACAGCAAAGAGTGTACCAATCAAACATTTTACAGTCCAGAAACAAACATGATTTTACAATCGATTATTATGAAAATCTCAAACTTATAAGTTTTTAAATAATACATTATATTCACATCTGCATTCTACCTGGATGTCAAAATAACACCAGTAGCGTCAGGTTAATATAAGCAGGTACTAGCCGAGGAATTATCCCACATACGTGTGAAATACCCCGTTCTACTAAGTACAATAAGAAGTAAAAATTTGAAGTTTACAATATTACACTTACAGGGAGACAATAATTGAACTATATGAAATAAAAATAATTTAGTTACAAACTACCGCGTACACTCACTTTAATCAACGCGTAAACGTCACTACAGATATTGATTTACGCTATGACGTGTTCGATATGCCTGCCATCATTGGCGACGATGTGGTGCAGACGAATAGTGAAAGTCGGCATCAACCGCTGAAGTGTCGGAACATCGATACTGTCGATGACCTCCTGAATGGCAGTTGAGCAATGGTTTTCGAGTTATTGCTGTACATCTCGTGTTTAATATACCCCACAAAAAGGAGTCGTATGTGTTCAGATAGGGAGAATATGGTAGCCAATCGAAGACCATGCCAGTGGCGTCTGTGTACCCCAGAGCCAGAATGCGGTCCCCCAAAATGCTCCACTAGGACATCAAATACTTTCCTGCTTCTAGGGGGTCGAGTTCCGTCTTGTATATACCATATCTTGTCAAAATCAGGGTCACTTCGGCAAATTGGCATGAAATCATCTTAGAAATCCTTCACGTACCGTACCGTTCGGTAGTCACTGTACCATGAAGGAGAAGGAATATCACACCGATTATTTCTCGACTGGACATTGCACACCACACAGTCACCCGTAAAGGGTGAAGAGACTTCTCGATCGCGAAATGCGGTATCTCAGTCCCCCAAATGCGCCACTTTCGCTTATTGACGAACCCATCCAAATGAAAATGGTCTTCGCTGCTAAAATAAATCATAGAATTCCCATTATACTATGCGACCAACCGTGCTGTTTGAATGCCTAACATAAAGCGTTCAGAAGTTAATGGCGATTTTATTTCATATAGTTAATATTTGTGACCCTGTAAGAACTAAGTACATGAGATTGGTATGAAGGCAAAACTGTTTTCCTTGTATATGGCGCAATGTCTAAAATCATTGAACAAACAAATCTTCCACACCCACAGGAATAAAATTATTGTTGAGAAGTAAAATGTACAAAAAAAAAAAATCATGTACCACATAAAATCCATACGAGGGCTGATCAAAATGTAGGGTGACTTTTTAAATTGCGCGGGCAACATAATTCGATTATCGATCTCTTTTTTGTTATGTTGGTACAAATGTCCAGAATATATGTTTCACGTGTACATACATACATACTTCGTTTGTTTTTGATAGATAGAAAGGTTAGACGTGCTTTAGTGTGCTCGGCGGTTTTCGATTATCATAAAAAAATGGAGCAAAGAATTTGCATCAAATTTTGTGTGAAAATGGAATCAAGTGCTCTAAAACACTTGAAATGTTGACAGTGGCACACGGTGAGTTCGCTACAAGTGAAAAAAAAATTGTTTACAAGTGGTACAAGCTCTTCCAAGATTGCCGAGAAGATGCCTATGACGAACCTCGCTCTGGATGCCTCAGCAATCAACAACAGATGATAATGTCGAAGCTGCGTAGAAAATTGTTTTGGAAAAATTGCCGAATTACCGTAAGAGAAGTTGCTGAGGATGTGCGCGTATTGGTCGGCTCGTGTCATGCAATTTTTCGGATGTTTTTGGCATGAGACGTGCGTCAGCGAAGTTTGTTCCAAACTTCCTCAATTTTGACCAGAAGAACTGTCGCATGAGCGTCGCTCAGGAGCTCTTGAATGACGTCAGTGATGTTCCTGATTTGCTCAAAAGGGTCATAACTGGTGAGGAAACATGGGTTTACGGTTATGACGTCGAAACCAAAGTCCAACGGAAGCATCCATGAGAGCCGAGACCAAAAAAACGCCAAATTGGGTCAAATGTCAAGGTTTTGCTCACTGTATTTTTCAATTACCATGGCGTAGTGCATTATGAATTTTTGCATCAAGGTGGTATTGTCAATAAGGAGTATTACCTTGACGTTTTGCGCTGTTTTGCGAGAAGCAATACGCAAAAAACGTCCGGAATTGTGGAAAAGCAATTGAAGGCTTTTTGTATCACGACAATGCACCTGCTCATTCATCGTTGCTTATGAGAGATTTTTTGGCCGAAAGTAGCACGACAATCATGCCTCAGCCACCGTATTCACCGGATTTGGCACCCTGCGACATTTTCCTGTTCCTAAAACTGAAGAGACGTATGAAAGGACTACGATTTTCAACGATTGAGGAAATAAAAACTGCATCGCTGGAAGTACTCAAGGCTGTACAAAAAATTGCTTATGAGAAGTGCTTCGAGGACTGGAAGAAGCGTTGGCACAAGTGTATTGTATGTGAGGGGAATAACTTTGAAGGAGGCAACATGAATATTGATGAATAAATAAATATTTTTTCATAAAAATATAGAAGTCACCTTACTTTTTGAACACACCTCGTACATGTGTATGTTGGATGATGTCGTGTCTGGAGAGGGAGCAGGGGGGACACGTTTTGATTGACAGGGGCATACCTCGATCGATTCAATCGAAGAGTGACTACCGTGTGGGCAGCTTACAGGACTCCATCCTGTAAACAGAATAATGGCAAGAGTAAATAGCAGAACTCATTGCAAGCCTTTGTTCATTAAGTATTAGATTTTAACTGTAATTAATTGATATATTCGAGAAAGTGTTGGTTACATACCCACTGAACTACCAAATTTTCAGTGTAAGAAGTCAAAGACATGATTATAATACAAGAACGAGTAATACGCTGGTCTTACCACAAAACTGACTAGCAGGACTTGTATGGAGGGATACAGATAGTCGTTTTTCCCTAGCTCCATTTACTATAGTTGGAGTCGCGAACCATGGCGGTCGAGTTTAGATTTGTTCTGCGCACCTACGTCACGCATTCTCCGACAGCCAATGAGCGTGCAGTAGTGTTCTGAGTAATCTGCTCTGAATTCCGTAGCTAGGGCGAGCATTAAACGTGATCGTAACGAGTAGTGTGGTGGATTTCTATACCATGTGTTGGGAGCTGTCATCGCTGATGGTGATGGTAAGCGATATATTCCGTATAAGCAAGCGAGAGACGTAATTTGCAGGATATACACTTTCCGCAAGCGGAAAGCAAGCGCATGCACGTACCGCAACTGTCGCTTGGAATGGCCAACCACGCTGTCTGTGTCTCGACATGCGCGAACCGTCAACGTTCGTGGATCGGACTACAGTGGAACACAGGAAATGGGAAGAGTAGATTAGATTAGATTAGATTAATACTAGTTCCATGGATCATGAATACGATATTTCGTAATGATGTGGAACGAGTCGGATTTTCTAATACATGACATAATTAGGTTAATTTAACAACATACTTAAGTTAATATAACAACTTTATTTTTTGTGTTTTTTGTTTTTCTTTATTTTTTAATTTTTTTATTTTTTAAATATTTTTTTTCTTTTTTTTCTTAATTTATATCTAAAAATTTCTCTATGGAGTAGAAGGAGTTGTCATTCAGAAATTCTTTTAATTTCTTCTTAAATACTTGTTGGTTATCTGTCAGACTTTTGATCCTATTTGGTAAGTGACCAAAGACTTTAGTGCCAGTGTAATTCACCCCTTTCTGTGCCAAAGTTAGATTTAATCTTGAATAGTGAAGACCATCCTTTCTCCTAGTATTGTAGTTATGCACACTGCTATTACTTTTGAATTGGGTTTGGTTGTTAATAACAAATTTCATAAGAGAGTATATATACTGAGAAGCTACTGTGAATATCCCTAGATCCTTAAATAAATGTCTGCAGGATGATCTTGGGTGGACTCCAGCTATTATTCTGATTACACGCTTTTGTGCAATAAATACTTTATTCCTCAGTGATGAATTCCCCCAAAATATGATGCCATATGAAAGCAATGAGTGAAAATAGGCGTAGTAAGCTAATTTACTAAGATGTTTATCACCAAAATTTGCAATGACCCTTATTGCATAAGTAGCTGAACTCAAACGTTTCAGCAGATCATCAATGTGTTTCTTCCAATTTAATCTCTCATCAATGGACATACCTAAAAATTTGGAATATTCTACCTTAGCTATATGCTTCTGATTAAGGTCTATATTTATTAATGGTGTCATACCATTCCCTGTAAGGAACTGCATGTACTGTGTCTTATCAAAATTCAGTGAGAGTCCGTTTACAAGGAACCACTTAGTTATTTTCTGAAAGACAGTTAATTCTTGTTTCTCAGGTGTGATTACTATACTTGCATCATCAGCGAAGAGAACTAACTTTGCCTCTTCATGAATATAGAATGGCAAGTCATTAATATATAATAAGAACAACAAAGGACCCAAGACTGACCCTTGTGGAACCCCATTCTTGATAGTTCCCCAGTTTGAGGAATGTGCTGATCTTTGCATGTTACGAGAACTACTTATTTCAACTTTCTGCACTCTTCCAGTTAGGTACGAATTAAACCATTTGTGCATTGTCCCACTCATGCCACAATACTTGAGCTTGTCTAGCAGAATTCCATGATTTACACAATCAAAAGCCTTTGAGAGATCACAAAAAATCCCAATGGGTGGTGTTCGGTTATTCAGATCATTCAAAATTTGACTGGTGAAAGCATATATGGCATTTTCTGTTGAAAAACCTTTCTGGAAACCAAACTGACAATGGTATAAGGTACTCTCGGCCACCCGCCGTGTGGTGGCTTCTGGAATAAATCTGTACATGTAAAAGCAGAAATTACGCAATGCTTGATGATCTTGCTTCGTCAGAAATGAGGTTTACCGAGGCTTGGAGTAACGGTGTTTGTACCTTCGTATTTCCATTTAACAAACACATCACTTGGACAGCTTTAGAAAGTTGAAATATCCCCAATCGATTTGTTACTAAAGTGAAATGTAATGAATACACGTCTAAAGTCAAACTGAGCAGTCCACCTCGGTAGTTGCGCGGTCAGCGCTGCGGACTGCCAAGCGAAATGGCTAAGGTTCTATTCCCTTCCGGGTCGGAGGTCTTCCCCGCTCATGGATTGGGTGTTGTGTTGGCCTCACGTTCGCATCGTCGTAATTAACAAATCACTATTGTGATGGGCATGTCCCGAAAGTCAGTAAATTACAAAAAAGAAAAATTAAAAAGTCATCGAGGTGTCATGGCCGACCCATCCCTCTCTTGCTGCTTCAGCACAGACATCGCAATCCTCCGCCCGTTCTTTCATACTAGTGGTTCCGTCTGATGGCCATTACCGCATTACATAGGTGTGTTGCGGATAATGTATTTCGGATACAGGTTTATCGAGCATCTGTGTTGCCGGGACAGTAATGTTTATTGGTACGCATGCCAATGCATGAGCTACCTAATATGTTCCAAAACGCCGGGCATAAAAACGGGATTCTTCCTGGGTGCATATCTCGGTTTTTATTGGCGATGGAAAGGTACGGTCAAGTGTTTTGGATAGCCCTTGGACTAGGGAGCATTTATATATTCTTAACGGAAGGGCGGTCTTAGTGACGCTATCGTACAGTACAGTTTCAGAGTATGAATATTATGCACTTCCTCCTGCTTAGGCAAATGCGGCAAATCCACTGGTTCTTTTTACTTTTGATGTAGTCTATGGTGGGCCTTAAGGGACTTATGGAGGCACCATTTTTTCATGGACAGTTTATCAGAAAACGCCAGGAAAAGGTATTTTTTTAGCATTTCCTCGTACCAAAAACAAGCCGCGGGTTCCCAGACGGCTATACACAGCAAATTTCTGACATATTTACGATATATTCCGAAGACCAAGATATCGAAGAACTTTCAAAATGTTATTCATATCGGAATCCGTTCCCGAGATACAGAGGTTCAAATTTACCTTACATGTACACGTAACAAAGAAAAGACAGTAAAAGTGCTCAAATTTTAACGTTATATTCTTCAATCGCTTATCTAGAAGTGGCATGCTCCCGTTTTCAAAAATCGTCATCGAGAAACACAGCAAAAACATGTTTTTTGTGTATCAAAAGCGAGACGTAGATTCCAAGGCGGCTATGAACAGTAAATGGGTGCAATATTTACGGTATATCCCTAAGATCCAGATTTCGAAATACCTTGGGAATTTTCTTGCTATCTTTATCCGTTTCCGAGATACGGCGGTTCAAAGTTACCCTACTTGTACATCTAAAATAAGCACGCAAAATCTGGTGTAAGGCTACTTTATAAAGTGACCTAGCACGGAGAAATATGCTGCAGAGTGTCTCCGTTGTCATCTGGGAACCCCATGTCGATAGAACTGAAGCGCATGCAAAATGTTTGTGCACGTAAGATGCGGTCTGAGGTGCTAAATAAGTTTTGCGTTATTTTACTTACACATAAAGAAACAATCTAAATTTTACTGAACCATAAAGTTCTTTTAATGTGAATGATATGCGCTGCTGCGGTAGGGAGAAAAAGGTAACCACTGGGAAAATATCCCATCAGAGAACAAAAGAGGCGAATATGTTTTTCTTTATTAAATTTATTAGTAGAAATCCTTGGGTAACAGAAGAAATATTGAATTTAATTGATGAAAGGAGAAAATATAAAAACGCAGTAAATGAAGCAGGCAAAAAGGAATACAAACGTCTCAAAAGTGAGATCGACAGGAAGTGCAAAATGGCTAAGCAGGGATGGCTAGAGGACAAATGTAAGGATGTAGAGGCATATCTCACTAAGGGTAAGATAGATACTGCCTACAGGAAAATTAAAGAGACCTTTGGAGAACAGAGAACCACTTGTATGAATATCAAGAGGACAATATTATGGAAATGGAAGAGGATGTAGATGAAGATGAAATGGGAGATACGATACTGCGTGAAGAGTTTGACAGAGCACTGAAAGACCTGAGTCGAAACAAGGCCCCGGGAGTAGACAACATTCCATTAGAACTACTGACGGCCTTGGGAGAGCCAGTCCTGACAAAACTCTACCATCTGGTGAGCAAGATGTATGAGACTATCAGTTTAATAAGTCACAGCTGCAAAATACTAACGCGAATTCTTTACAGACGAATGGAAAAACTGGTAGAAGCCGACCTCGGGGAAGATCAGTTCGGATTTCGTAGAAATGTTGGAACACGTGAGGCAATACTGACCCTACGACTTACGTTAGAAAATAGATTAAGGAAAAGCAAAAGTTCATTTGTAGACTTAGAGAAAGCTTTTGACGATGTTGACTGGAATACTCTCTCTCAAATTCTAAAGGTGGCAGGGGTAAAATACAGGGAGCGAAAGGCTATTTACAATTTGTATAGAAACCAGATAGCAGTTATAAGAGTCGAGGGACATGAAAGGGAAGCAGCGGTTAGGAAGGGAGTGAGACAGGGTTGTAGCCTATCCCCGATGTTATTCAATCTGTATATTGAGCAAGCAGTAAAGGAAACAAAAGAAAAATTCGGAGTAGGTATTAAAATCCACGGAGAAGAAATAAAAACTTTGACATTCGCTGATAACATTGTAATTCTGTCAGAGACAGCAAAGGACTTAGAAGAGCAGTTGAACGGAATGGAAAGTGTCTTGAAAGGAGGGTATAAGATGAACATCAACAAAAGCAAAACGAGGATAATGGAATGTACTCGAATTAAGTCGGGTGATGCTGAGGTAATTAGATTAGGAAATGAGACACTTAAAGTAGTGAAGGAGTTTTGCTATTTGGGTAGCAAAATAACTGATGATGGTCGAAGTAGAAAGGATATAAACTGTAGACTGGCAATGGGAAGGAAAGCGTTTCTGAAGAATAGGAATTTGTTAACATCGAGTATAGATTTAAGTGTCAGGAAGTCGTTTCTGAAAGTATTTGTATGGAGTGTAGCCATGTATTGGAGTGAAACATGGACGATAAATAGTTTGAACAAGAAGAGAGTAGAAGCTTTCGAAATGTCGTGCTACATAAGAATGCTGAAGATTAGATGGGTAGATCACATAATTAATGAGGAGGTATTGAATAGAATTGGGGAGAAGAGGAGTTTGTGGCACAACTTGATAAGAAGAAGGGACTCGTTGGTAGGACATGTTCTGAGGCATCAAGGGATCACAAATTTAGCATTGGAGAGCAGCGTGGAGGGTAAAAATCGTAGAGGGAGTCCAAGAGATGAATACAATAAGCAGATTCAGAAGGATGTAGGTTGCAGTAAGTACTAGGAGATGAAGGAGCTTGCACAGGAGAGAGTAGTATGGAGAGCTGCATCAAACCAGTCTCAGGACTGAAGTCCACAACAACAACATTAAATGACTGACTGAAAAGTGTGGTACCAGTTGCCCCATTTTATCTTTCTTAGCATCTTTAAAAATTTTCCCAAATGTTTTGGCATGTGAACACATTCGCCCTCTTTATGCTGTGAGAGAAGGGGAGACAGGCAGCAGGTGAGAGACGAGAAAGTAATAAATACTGGAAGATAGTGGACAGTGGTTGTGGTATAGAAAGAGCGAAGGAGAAAATGGCATTGTGAGAGATAGAAGGAAACAAGGGGCAGTGGAACATAGTTGACAATGACAGAAGAGTGCGAGGAATAGGTTGAAGGCGACAATGCCGGTGGGAGAGGAATAAAGAGAAGGAGAATGTGGAAGTGGTTGAGAGCCAGTGTTAATGAGAGAGAGAGAGTATATGACAATGAGGAAGAGAGAGATATTGACAATAAGAAGAGACAGCAGGAGTGGCAAGGAATGAATACACTAGTAGCTGTAAGAGAGAGGAAGAGAGAGACAGTGACAGAGAGAGACAAAGAGATAATGACAATAAGAATGGGCAAGTGGGAGTGGATGGTCATGAACGACTTACAGTGATGCACTGGTGGGCGTGAGCGAGTTACAGTCAGGGCGTAAGTGGGCTGCTTCTGTGTTGGCAGCACTGTGTAGCACCTTGCATTGGACCTCTGAATGCGCTTTCTTTGTGAGAGACTCTGTGGCTGGTTGGACTCGTTGTTGGAAGTTAATCGCTAGTAGTGTTGGGCAGTTGGAAGTTAGTCGCCAGCAGTGATGGAAGTACTGTTGGGAAGTTGGAGGTGAACAGCCAGCAGTGATGGATGCTAGATGTGAGAAGTTAGCATTGATGGAGGGTAGAAGTTTGACGCGTTAGCGTAGGCTAACGATCTGTACAAGTCCGACTTGGAGATTGAAAATTATTCATGATTATATATCTTTGTACTGGATGTCACATTATTAAGGTAAAAAATACATTATTTGGTTTGCAACAAAATCTTTCCTTTGCTAAACATATGCCTATTAGTAGTTAGTGGATTTAGTAGTTAGAATCTTTTATTTAGCTGGCAGTATTGACAGTCACTGTATTGCAGTAGTTTGCGTAATGAAGATTTTCGTGAGGCAAATGCTTAATGAAATGTATAGGTTATTGTTAAGATTTCTTTTTAGTCAGGGCCATGTTGCACCAAGAAGGACGTCACAGAAATGTACTAATACAATCGACGCCATATCTGTAACACTAGAGGGCTAACCTAGTCAATGGTTAACCATTCTGGCTTCCAGAGGCAACAAAAATTTGACTTCCGATGTTTCACATCAGAATGAAAAATTCTCCTATCATAGCACAAAAGAAGGCGAACGTCCTTGGTAGAATTATGGATGTAAAAGATGGATAGTAACTTTTTGACTTATCTGGAGATTCAAAATATCTTTTACTTGTAAGTTTTAGTACCCATATCATGTATTATTATTATTATTATTATTATTATTATCGTGTCCAGAACAGAACAGTACAGTTATTTACAAATTCAAAATAATACAATATCTACATTGAAGAGCCAAAAAGCTGGTACACTTGCCTAATATTCTGTGGGGCCGCCGCGAGCACGCAGAAGTGCCGCAACACGACGTGGCATGGAATCAACTAATGCCTGAAGTAGCGCTGGAGGGAATTGACAACACGAATACTGGAGCGCTGTCCATAAATCGGTAAGAGTACGAGGCGTGGAGATCTCTTCTGAACAGCACGTACCAACGCATGCCATATATGGTCCATAATGTTCATGTCTGGGGAGCTTGAGGGCCAACGGAAACGTTTAAACTCAGAGAAGTGTTGCAGGAGCCACTCTGTAGCAATTCTGGACGTCTGAGTTTCGCATTGTCCTGTTGGAATTGCCCAAGTCCGTCGTAATGCTCAGTGGACATGAATGTATGCAGGTGATCAGACAGGATGCTTACATACGTGTCACCTGTTGCAGTCGTATCTAGACGTATCAGGGGGCCCCTATCACTCCAACTACACACGCCGCACGCCATTCCGAGCGTCCAGCAGCTTGAACTGTCCCCTGTTGACATGAGTCCATGGATTCATGAGGTTGTCTCCACACCCGTGCACGTCCATCCACTCGGTACAATTTGAAACGAGACTGGCCCGATCAGTCAACGTGTTTCCAGTCATCAACAGTCCAATGACGGTGTTGACGAGCCCAGGCTTTGAGTAAAACTTTGCATCGTGCAGTCACCAAGGCTACACGAGTGGGCTTTTGGCTACGAAAACCCCTATCGATGATGTTTCGTTGAATGGTTCGCACGCTGACACTTGTTGATGGCCCAGCATTGAGATCTGCAGCACTTCTGTCACGCTGAGCTATTCTCTTCAGTCGTCGTTGGTCCCGTTCTTGCAGGATCTGTTTCCGGCCGCAGCGATGTCGGAGGTTTGATGTTTTACCGGATTCCTGAGATTCACTGCACACTCCTGAACTGGTCGTACGGGAAAATCCTCACTTCATCGCTACCTCGGAGATGCTATGTCCCATCGCTCGTGGGCTAATACCACGTTCAAACTCACTTAAATCTTGATAACCTGCTATTGTAGCAGCAGTAACCGATCTAACAACTGCATCAGATACTTGTTGCCTTATATAGGCATTGCCAAGTGCAGTGCCGTATTCTGCCCGTTTACATACATCTGTGTTTGAATACGCATGTCTATACTAGTTTCTTTGGCGCTACAGTGTACAATATATACATTAGACTTTGTAGATGTCAAATTAATTTTGAGGCCCAAAATTCGGCAGTCTTGGTTGCTGGAACATTTGCTGTAACCAGCTCCTCCAGCGTGCAGGCTTCAGGCAACTTTCGGCGGACCAAGAGGTGTTCACTGCCTTGAAGCTCTCCACAGTCGCAGGTTGCACTTCCAGTAGTGTAGTTTTCTTTGCACCGTGTTACTCCTGTTCGCAGTATGTGGCAAAGTCTTCCGCAACTGGTAGGGTAGTCGGAAACCAGTAGCACGTACTTCCTTTAAGTTTTGGTTATTACTTCCATTTGCCTTGTTTCGCCACAGATCTATTCGGCGATCGGAAGATGCTGATGTAGTGGGTTTTGTTTTTCGACGAAAGCTATTTCTCGCCTTCAGCATACGAAATGATGCTTCACTTCTGCAACACGGGATGCCTGGAATTATTTTCACGTTTTTTCTTCTGAATTTATTCCGCTGTTCTTCGTCTAACATCCGGGGGTACTGTGCATATAAGATGGTAGTTTTGTCAACTGGAGGTGGTGGTAGGCAAGTAGTTAAAATGCTGCCTGTCTCGTTAAGAGCAGTGTCAACGCGTCTGCTGTGTGCGGATTCACTGATTACTTCAACGGGCCAATTTTAATCGTCGTTCATAGTATTGATCAAAATAACATCCAATTCATATAAGTGTGGTAAAACACTCAGTATAGATATGTTTACAAATGTATTATATTGGACACAATGGAGGACACTTCTTCCTACATGGTTCATTCATTTTTTTCTACCGATTTCTGCCAATATTATCTCTTTTTGCGTTTAGTTTTTCAACTCGGCGTCGGACATGTTCCATAAAATATGCTGTTCGGATACCAATTCGAAGAGCTGCTCGTCCTCTGAGGCAGAGAAGCGGTCAGCCGACATTTCTTGTGAATGTTTGAATAATCAGATAGGAAGAATAACATTAGCTTCTCTGCTGCGCGATTCAAAAACTGTGGACTAGTTTACTGTTGCTCAGATCGACTTCCCCAACTCCTCCAACCAACTAAATCGACGCGACGTGTGTGACAGACTCCTCCCTAAGAGCCGGCCGCGGTGGCCGTGCGGTTCTGGCGCTGCAGTCCGGAACCGCGGGACTGCTACGGTCGCAGGTTCGAATCCTGCCTCGGGCATGGGTGTGTGTGATGTCCTTAGGTTAGTTAGGTTTAAGTAGTTCTAAGTTCTAGGGGACTTATGACCTAAGATGTTGAGTCCCATAGTGCTCAGAGCCATTTTT
Organism: Schistocerca americana; assembly: GCF_021461395.2. Lineage (NCBI taxonomy): Eukaryota > Metazoa > Arthropoda > Insecta > Orthoptera > Acrididae > Schistocerca > Schistocerca americana. The sequence goes on along the minus strand of NC_060126.1, from coordinate 431,167,931 downwards.
GAACCTCCCTAAGACTGCACTCACAGTGGCTCCGATATCGGTGGATTCTGCCGACGACCGACGTCGGTCGGAGATGGCCGACTTCTCAAATCAGTACGCCACTACGTTCGCGGTCACACTGTAGCCGATGTTCTCTCCCGAACGTACAGACTTCTGACGACAATCGGTGACATTCAAATCAGTTTGTTTTCTTCGGTCAAATCGACTGACGTTCCCGCACACGAAATATGGAGCTGGAGATACTGATTAGTTGGATCCAAGAAAGAGTGAGTTTGTGGCATCCTGAGGATAAAAATATTGTCGCAGAAGAAACTGAGTAGCACAGTCACCGTGCTGTAGTTGTTATGATACTAGACTGTTGCATGGAGAGTCTTGAGTTCAAAACTCGCCTGGACTGTACAATTTTAATTTCTATATTCGGTTCGAGTACATTCTAAAAGTATCCACAAATGTCAAAAATCAATGTACTGGAATGTTCTGTAACTGTGTATATACTGTATGTGTTCTGGCCGGAGGGAGTTCGCTCTTGTATGGGCAAGTGCTGAATAAACTTCGTTAAGTGAAGTTAGTGTTCGTCATTCATCTAATTATACCTTCTTCTACGTGACAATATTACAATCGGGATATAGTTGGGAATGTATGGACTGAAATCGTGCGTACGTTTATTCGAAACCTCAAATACGCGAAATCTTTATTGGAAATTTTACACATAGATTATAACCTCAAAAATTAATTTGTTCAAGTGAAAAGGATGGCGTATCTTATATGCTTATAGCTACTGTACTGGATCTTTTTGTGTTAGGTTGTCATTAGCTGTATAGAAATTATTATTACTGCTTACTGACGTTTCGTGCCAGTGGGGTAGTGATTCTATTAATATGAAGTGGTTTGTAAATGTGGTGTACGGTATGTATGTCCACTTTTAAGTGCTTTATGTTTTCAGACTATCTTATGCTACACTTTATGCTTGTCTTTCACTCGTGTACTAAATGGTAGTCACTGAAGGTTAATTAGCGTACGTCTGCACAACGTTAAATAAATACAGCGAAACAGAGTGTTTATAACTTGCTTTTCTAGGTCACCACGAATTATGTCGAGTATGTAACAGAATTTTTGTCCCGTCACTTCACATATTCGTAAAACTCCTGTGGTTATTCCGTTAACTGAAGACTGCGTGTATAGTACTCGCCACGTTCTTTACGAGTCAGGAAAGCTCATTCACACACATTCGACGTCTCCTTAATAGCAGAAGCCGCTGTGAAGCACTGGTATCCAAGGACAGAGGCGTCGTGGTATCCACTCACCCTAAGAGTTTAAAATCAACCTGTTTTATACAGGGTGACAGTTATTGAACTATATAAAAAAAAAGCGTAAATTAGTTGCAAACTACGGTGTGCACACACTTTATTCAACATGTAAACGTCACTACAGATATATAGATTTAGGTTATGACATGTTTGATATGCCTGTAATCATTGGCGATGATGTGGCGCTGACGAATAGCGAAATTCTGCATCAGCCGCTGACGTGTCGGAACATCGATGCTGTCGATGACCTCCTGAATGGCTGTTTTCAGCTCAGCAATGGTCTTTAATATAGCCCTACAAAAAGGAGTCGCATGTGTTCGGATCCGGAGCATATGGCGACCAATCGAGGCCCATGCTAGTGGCCTGTGGGTACTCCAGAGCCAGAATGCGGTCCCCAAAGTGCTCCTCCAAGACATCACTCTCCTGCTTACACGGGGTCGATCTCCGTCCTGCATGAACCACATCTTGTCGAAATTTGGACCATTTTTGACAATGGGGATGAAATCATCTTGCAAAACCTTCACGTACCGTTCAGTAGTCGTCTTGCCATCAAGAAATATCGTACCGATTATTCCGTGACTGGACACTGCACACTACACAGTCACCCGTTGACGGTGACGAGACTTCTCGATTGCGAAATGCGGATTCTGAGTCCCCTAAATGCGCCAATTTCGCTTATTGACGGAACCATCAAAGTGAAAGTGGGCTTCTTCGCCAAACCAAACAACGCATGCACATACTAATGCCCATCATGCCCCACAGCCAACCGTGCATTTTGAACGTCCTAACGCAAACCGTTCAGAAGTTATGACGATTTTATTTCATAAGGTTCAATAATTGTCGCCCTGTGCATAGAAAAGATTCTAACCTAATGTAATCCAATGTTCTTGACCCTGCCAAAAACTGACGGAGGTCGGACGTTTTATGCCCACGCTGTTGGCCGATGTTATTGAGCGACCTCTGGAGACGGTGTCTGACGACCGTTGTCAGTGCCACTGTGAACGCAGTCTAAGCCCATAAGCGTTTCCGGCAGATAGAGCCCGCAGCGGCACTTCATTGTCTGCACACTAGGAAAACTGCCTGCTGTGTTTGCATCGTACGAGTGGAGAGCGCAGTCTCGGGTTTTACACAGCAAGTCGCGGGAAATTTCCGCAGCTGGGAAAACGTAGCTTTACTTAACAGTCCGCGTACGCTCGCTACCATCAACAGTCACTTCGAAAACGAGCAATACATTAAGACGTTTTCCACGCGCGCGAAAGGGGACGCACTTCCGAATTTTCCACGTCTGGAGAGCAACCTTACTATGCCCTGCCTACGAACTTCCGAATTACGCCTCCACACCAGCTCCGCCCTAGAGGGCTCAACTCGCCTCCTGCACTCTGTCAGTGCCACCAACCGACTCCTTAATTTCCCGAGCTTCCCACAGCTCCATGACATCATTTTCGCGTGCCGACATTTCGGCTAATCAGCATAGGGAGCAGAAAGTAGTCAGAAGGTTCGTTCGAGATACGGCTGCAACCACTGGAGCCACACGAATGCCTTTGACGCAGATATTCTCCAGGTTCCCGCGGTTTGTGACTGTGTGAAATACACTCCTGGAAATTGAAATAAGAACACCGTGAATTCATTGTCCCAGGAAGGAGAAACTTTATTGACACATTCCTGGGGTCAGATACATCACATGATCACACTGACAGAACCACAGGCACATAGACAAAGGCAACAGAGCATGCACAATGTCGGCACTAGTACAGTGTATATCCACCTTTCGCAGCAATGCAGGCTGCTATTCTCCCATGGAGACGATCGTAGAGATGCTGGATGTAGTCCTGTGGAACGGCTTGCCATGCCATTTCCACCTGGCGCCTCAGTTGGACCAGCGTTCGTGCTGGACGTGCAGACCGCGTGAGACGACGCTTCATCCAGTCCCAAACATGCTCAATGGGGGACAGATCCGGAGATCTTGCTGGCCAGGGTAGTTGACTTACACTGAAAGGTGGCTACACTGTGCCACTGCGCCAGAGAGTGCGCCAAAGAGTACTATTAAGCCGCCTCCACAGTGCCTGTTTAGAGTTCGTAGCAGTCAGTGCATGTTTAGAGTTCGTAGCAGAGTGTTTGTTGTGACATCGGAGAGGACAGTGTGTGTTGAGAACTCATAGAGTGTGTGTTAAGAGTTCGTACTGAGATGTACTAGTGGGCACTGCTTGTCGTGAAGTCGGAGTAAGATGTTGTAGTAAAGAGTGTTGTTCCTTGTCTTATGCAGTGATTTGATGGGAGAGATAGTAGATGTTATTGTAATGAGTGCATTTCGTCAATATATATGAAGGTAAAATTTATAATGTTCCTTTATTAGTTGTGTATCTGAAATAATGTGTCACTACAGGTTCAGTCAACAAAGCATCTGGCTTGTGTTCTTGGATTAGAGTGTAATTGTGATTTTTTTGCGTAATTATAGTTTTTCTAAATTTCTTTTGTCACGTCAGTGTAATTGGTATCAAAATTCTTGTCTTGTTGGAAAAGAACCGTGCCAGATGTGGACGTTGAGTCACACTCCCACATACAGAACAGTTACTCTTGTGCTCATTGGTTTCGTAGATTTTTATAGTTGCTGGGGTCTTAATTAATTAACTGTGTTTACGAAAATTTTCTTACATTAGAATGAGATTTTCACTCTGCAGCGGAGTGTGCGCTGATATGAAACTTCCTGGCAGATTAAAACTGTGTGCCCGACCGAGACTCGAACTCGGGACCTTTGCCTTTCGCGGGCAAGTGCTCTACCAACTGAGCTACCGAAGCACGACTCACGCTCGGTACTCACAGCTTTACTTCTGCCAGTACCTCGTCTCCTACCTTCCAAACTTTACAGAAGCTCTCCTGCGAACCTTGCAGAACTAGCACTCCTGAAAGAAAGGATATTGCGGAGACATGGCTTAGCCACAGCCTGGGGGATGTTTCCAGAATGAGATTTTCACTCTGCAGCGGAGTGTGCGCTGATATGAAACTTCCTGGCAGATTAAAACTGTGTGCCCGACCGAGACTCGAACTCGGGACCTTTGCCTTTCGCGGGCAAGTGCTCTACCAACTGAGCTACCGAAGCACGACTCACGCTCGGTACTCACAGCTTTACTTCTGCCAGTACCTCGTCTCCTACCTTCCAAACTTTACAGAAGCTCTCCTGCGAACCTTGCAGAACTAGCACTCCTGAAAGAAAGGATATTGCGGAGACATGGCTTAGCCACAGCCTGGGGGATGTTTCCAGAATGAGATTTTCACTCTGCAGCGGAGTGTGCGCTGATATGAAACTTCCTGGCAGATTAAAACTGTGTGCCCGACCGAGACTCGAACTCGGGACCTTTGCCTTTCGCGGGCAAGTGCTCTACCAACTGAGCTACCGAAGCACGACTCACGCTCGGTACTCACAGCTTTACTTCTGCCAGTACCTCGTCTCCTACCTTCCAAACTTTACAGAAGCTCTCCTGCGAACCTTGCAGAACTAGCACTCCTGAAAGAAAGGATATTGCGGAGACATGGCTTAGCCACAGCCTGGGGGATGTTTCCAGAATGAGATTTTCACTCTGCAGCGGAGTGTGCGCTGATATGAAACTTCCTGGCAGATTAAAACTGTGTGCCCGACCGAGACTCGAACTCGGGACCTTTGCCTTTCGCGGGCAAGTGCTCTACCAACTGAGCTACCGAAGCACGACTCACGCTCGGTACTCACAGCTTTACTTCTGCCAGTACCTCGTCTCCTACCTTCCAAACTTTACAGAAGCTCTCCTGCGAACCTTGCAGAACTAGCACTCCTGAAAGAAAGGATATTGCGGAGACATGGCTTAGCCACAGCCTGGGGGATGTTTCCAGAATGAGATTTTCACTCTGCAGCGGAGTGTGCGCTGATATGAAACTTCCTGGCAGATTAAAACTGTGTGCCCGACCGAGACTCGAACTCGGGACCTTTGCCTTTCGCGGGCAAGTGCTCTACCAACTGAGCTACCGAAGCACGACTCACGCTCGGTACTCACAGCTTTACTTCTGCCAGTACCTCGTCTCCTACCTTCCAAACTTTACAGAAGCTCTCCTGCGAACCTTGCAGAACTAGCACTCCTGAAAGAAAGGATATTGCGGAGACATGGCTTAGCCACAGCCTGGGGGATGTTTCCAGAATGAGATTTTCACTCTGCAGCGGAGTGTGCGCTGATATGAAACTTCCTGGCAGATTAAAACTGTGTGCCCGACCGAGACTCGAACTCGGGACCTTTGCCTTTCGCGGGCAAGTGCTCTACCAACTGAGCTACCGAAGCACGACTCACGCTCGGTACTCACAGCTTTACTTCTGCCAGTACCTCGTCTCCTACCTTCCAAACTTTACAGAAGCTCTCCTGCGAACCTTGCAGAACTAGCACTCCTGAAAGAAAGGATATTGCGGAGACATGGCTTAGCCACAGCCTGGGGGATGTTTCCAGAATGAGATTTTCACTCTGCAGCGGAGTGTGCGCTGATATGAAACTTCCTGGCAGATTAAAACTGTGTGCCCGACCGAGACTCGAACTCGGGACCTTTGCCTTTCGCGGGCAAGTGCTCTACCAACTGAGCTACCGAAGCACGACTCACGCTCGGTACTCACAGCTTTACTTCTGCCAGTACCTCGTCTCCTACCTTCCAAACTTTACAGAAGCTCTCCTGCGAACCTTGCAGAACTAGCACTCCTGAAAGAAAGGATATTGCGGAGACATGGCTTAGCCACAGCCTGGGGGATGTTTCCAGAATGAGATTTTCACTCTGCAGCGGAGTGTGCGCTGATATGAAACTTCCTGGCAGATTAAAACTGTGTGCCCGACCGAGACTCGAACTCGGGACCTTTGCCTTTCGCGGGCAAGTGCTCTACCAACTGAGCTACCGAAGCACGACTCACGCTCGGTACTCACAGCTTTACTTCTGCCAGTACCTCGTCTCCTACCTTCCAAACTTTACAGAAGCTCTCCTGCGAACCTTGCAGAACTAGCACTCCTGAAAGAAAGGATATTGCGGAGACATGGCTTAGCCACAGCCTGGGGGATGTTTCCAGAATGAGATTTTCACTCTGCAGCGGAGTGTGCGCTGATATGAAACTTCCTGGCAGATTAAAACTGTGTGCCCGACCGAGACTCGAACTCGGGACCTTTGCCTTTCGCGGGCAAGTGCTCTACCAACTGAGCTACCGAAGCACGACTCACGCTCGGTACTCACAGCTTTACTTCTGCCAGTACCTCGTCTCCTACCTTCCAAACTTTACAGAAGCTCTCCTGCGAACCTTGCAGAACTAGCACTCCTGAAAGAAAGGATATTGCGGAGACATGGCTTAGTCGGTCGGGCACACAGTTTTAATCTGCCAGGAAGTTTCATATCAGCGCACACTCCGCTGCAGAGTGAAAATCTCATTCTGGAAACATCCCCCAGGCTGTGGCTAAGCCATGTCTCCGCAATATCCTTTCTTTCAGGAGTGCTAGTTCTGCAAGGTTCGCAGGAGAGCTTCTGTAAAGTTTGGAAGGTAGGAGACGAGGTACTGGCAGAAGTAAAGCTGTGAGTACCGAGCGTGAGTCGTGCTTCGGTAGCTCAGTTGGTAGAGCACTTGCCCGCGAAAGGCAAAGGTCCCGAGTTCGAGTCTCGGTCGGGCACACAGTTTTAATCTGCCAGGAAGTTTCATATCAGCGCACACTCCGCTGCAGAGTGAAAATCTCATTCTGGAAACATCCCCCAGGCTGTGGCTAAGCCATGTCTCCGCAATATCCTTTCTTTCAGGAGTGCTAGTTCTGCAAGGTTCGCAGGAGAGCTTCTGTAAAGTTTGGAAGGTAGGAGACGAGGTACTGGCAGAAGTAAAGCTGTGAGTACCGAGCGTGAGTCGTGCTTCGGTAGCTCAGTTGGTAGAGCACTTGCCCGCGAAAGGCAAAGGTCCCGAGTTCGAGTCTCGGTCGGGCACACAGTTTTAATCTGCCAGGAAGTTTCATATCAGCGCACACTCCGCTGCAGAGTGAAAATCTCATTCTGGAAACATCCCCCAGGCTGTGGCTAAGCCATGTCTCCGCAATATCCTTTCTTTCAGGAGTGCTAGTTCTGCAAGGTTCGCAGGAGAGCTTCTGTAAAGTTTGGAAGGTAGGAGACGAGGTACTGGCAGAAGTAAAGCTGTGAGTACCGAGCGTGAGTCGTGCTTCGGTAGCTCAGTTGGTAGAGCACTTGCCCGCGAAAGGCAAAGGTCCCGAGTTCGAGTCTCGGTCGGGCACACAGTTTTAATCTGCCAGGAAGTTTCATATCAGCGCACACTCCGCTGCAGAGTGAAAATCTCATTCTGGAAACATCCCCCAGGCTGTGGCTAAGCCATGTCTCCGCAATATCCTTTCTTTCAGGAGTGCTAGTTCTGCAAGGTTCGCAGGAGAGCTTCTGTAAAGTTTGGAAGGTAGGAGACGAGGTACTGGCAGAAGTAAAGCTGTGAGTACCGAGCGTGAGTCGTGCTTCGGTAGCTCAGTTGGTAGAGCACTTGCCCGCGAAAGGCAAAGGTCCCGAGTTCGAGTCTCGGTCGGGCACACAGTTTTAATCTGCCAGGAAGTTTCATATCAGCGCACACTCCGCTGCAGAGTGAAAATCTCATTCTGGAAACATCCCCCAGGCTGTGGCTAAGCCATGTCTCCGCAATATCCTTTCTTTCAGGAGTGCTAGTTCTGCAAGGTTCGCAGGAGAGCTTCTGTAAAGTTTGGAAGGTAGGAGACGAGGTACTGGCAGAAGTAAAGCTGTGAGTACCGAGCGTGAGTCGTGCTTCGGTAGCTCAGTTGGTAGAGCACTTGCCCGCGAAAGGCAAAGGTCCCGAGTTCGAGTCTCGGTCGGGCACACAGTTTTAATCTGCCAGGAAGTTTCATATCAGCGCACACTCCGCTGCAGAGTGAAAATCTCATTCTGGAAACATCCCCCAGGCTGTGGCTAAGCCATGTCTCCGCAATATCCTTTCTTTCAGGAGTGCTAGTTCTGCAAGGTTCGCAGGAGAGCTTCTGTAAAGTTTGGAAGGTAGGAGACGAGGTACTGGCAGAAGTAAAGCTGTGAGTACCGAGCGTGAGTCGTGCTTCGGTAGCTCAGTTGGTAGAGCACTTGCCCGCGAAAGGCAAAGGTCCCGAGTTCGAGTCTCGGTCGGGCACACAGTTTTAATCTGCCAGGAAGTTTCATATCAGCGCACACTCCGCTGCAGAGTGAAAATCTCATTCTGGAAACATCCCCCAGGCTGTGGCTAAGCCATGTCTCCGCAATATCCTTTCTTTCAGGAGTGCTAGTTCTGCAAGGTTCGCAGGAGAGCTTCTGTAAAGTTTGGAAGGTAGGAGACGAGGTACTGGCAGAAGTAAAGCTGTGAGTACCGAGCGTGAGTCGTGCTTCGGTAGCTCAGTTGGTAGAGCACTTGCCCGCGAAAGGCAAAGGTCCCGAGTTCGAGTCTCGGTCGGGCACACAGTTTTAATCTGCCAGGAAGTTTCATATCAGCGCACACTCCGCTGCAGAGTGAAAATCTCATTCTGGAAACATCCCCCAGGCTGTGGCTAAGCCATGTCTCCGCAATATCCTTTCTTTCAGGAGTGCTAGTTCTGCAAGGTTCGCAGGAGAGCTTCTGTAAAGTTTGGAAGGTAGGAGACGAGGTACTGGCAGAAGTAAAGCTGTGAGTACCGAGCGTGAGTCGTGCTTCGGTAGCTCAGTTGGTAGAGCACTTGCCCGCGAAAGGCAAAGGTCCCGAGTTCGAGTCTCGGTCGGGCACACAGTTTTAATCTGCCAGGAAGTTTCATATCAGCGCACACTCCGCTGCAGAGTGAAAATCTCATTCTGGAAACATCCCCCAGGCTGTGGCTAAGCCATGTCTCCGCAATATCCTTTCTTTCAGGAGTGCTAGTTCTGCAAGGTTCGCAGGAGAGCTTCTGTAAAGTTTGGAAGGTAGGAGACGAGGTACTGGCAGAAGTAAAGCTGTGAGTACCGAGCGTGAGTCGTGCTTCGGTAGCTCAGTTGGTAGAGCACTTGCCCGCGAAAGGCAAAGGTCCCGAGTTCGAGTCTCGGTCGGGCACACAGTTTTAATCTGCCAGGAAGTTTCATATCAGCGCACACTCCGCTGCAGAGTGAAAATCTCATTCTGGAAACATCCCCCAGGCTGTGGCTAAGCCATGTCTCCGCAATATCCTTTCTTTCAGGAGTGCTAGTTCTGCAAGGTTCGCAGGAGAGCTTCTGTAAAGTTTGGAAGGTAGGAGACGAGGTACTGGCAGAAGTAAAGCTGTGAGTACCGAGCGTGAGTCGTGCTTCGGTAGCTCAGTTGGTAGAGCACTTGCCCGCGAAAGGCAAAGGTCCCGAGTTCGAGTCTCGGTCGGGCACACAGTTTTAATCTGCCAGGAAGTTTCATTTTCTTACATTGTTTGTTGCAGTCAGATAGCGTAATAATACTAGTCAGGGCCAACCGATTACGAGACACTGCGTAATCGGACATACAGCCACAGCTACTAAAAAATCATTTTCTATCATAATATTTAATTAAGCCCCCATGCACGTGGCGACCGCTGCTTCGGATCGTCCCTTGGAATTTTTCTGATTGTGAAAATTGTAGACTGTAGTATTGTTGTAGTAATTTTGAGTTTAGTGATTGTAGTCTGTATTGAGTGTGTAGATTTGGTAATTGGCATTCTTCTAATGGTATTTTTCAAAATTTAATTTTTATTGCCTTGTATACGCGTTTGACAATCTTGTGCAATTATTTCAATTGTTCGATTGATCGTGTTTGAGGGAGACATTGCGTGTGAATAGTATTGTTGGAGATAAGGGGTCATTGTGTGTGATTTTCGTACAGTGACGAATCTTTCGTATATTTTGTAAATGATTACGCGATCAATGAAAAAGGCAAAAATGATGAATAGTGAGAATAACGAAATTGTTAACATGGCGAACTCGCCAACAGAGGAAAACAGTATGATGGATAATGAAGTGGAAAACAATGTAATAAGTCGGAAAAATAGTCCGGAACCATTTCAAAATTTTTCTCTATCAGAAAATTCACAGGATACGAGATTAACAATTGAAGATTCTGAAATAGTATCGAACACAGATAGCTTTACAGCTATGACGAGGGAAACTGGTTTTGCGGGAAATGTTAGGGGCGAAAGGAGTTTCGAATCAGTTACCATGGGGCAGTTGATGAGTGCTATATTAAAAATGGAAACACGGTTTGGATCTGAGTTAAAAACACAAATGGGAACAATGGAGCAGTTTCGATCTGAATTTAAAACTGAGATAGGAACAATTAAAACTGAGATGGGAACAATTAAAACAGAGATGGGAACAATTAAAACAGAGATGGGAACAATGGAAACTCGGTTAGGATCTGAATTTAAAACAGAGATGGGAACTTTGGAAACACGGATAGATTCACGAATAGGGACATGTTTCAAAAATATGAAAGATGAATTAAAGAAAGAAATCAGGGAAGAAGTACAACCGATTCTGAATTCTCACAATAATAGATTAATCGCAGTAGAAGTCAGACAAAGGGAACAGGATAGAGAACAGGAAGAAAGAGATCGCGTGATAGTACAGAATTTTTCAGAGTTAAATTTACAACGTGCAAAGGATAAGGAAGAAATATTTGAGAGAATCGAAGGATCCGTACCAAATGACAGAATAAATAATCTAACACGACAATATGAACAGCTAGCTACCAAATGTGACAATACTGAAACCCGAGTCGCGACACTTACGGAAGACGTAAATAAACAGAAAGAACAATTAGGTGACTTATCGGAAAGAGTTGAGGAAATTTCAGATAAACTGACAAATCTTAGTTTACATGGGGACAGAGATTCGGATGATACAGCTCCATTACCATTTGCAGAAACCGAAGAGTATCAGAACATAAATAAGCATGTTGAAAATCAGGGAAAATTTAATGAACGCGTGAAAAGGGAATTTGAGGCATTACGGAAGCAAGTCAAGCAGATCGAAGGCGAAATTGTAGGAAAAGATAGCAGAAGAAATTTAGAATCACAGGTAGCAGAGGGGTTTGAAGAAAATAATTTGTTTCATTTACGGGATGCAACAAGAGAGCGCCAAGCGCGCGAACTTTACAATAATCGACATTCGGACCGAGACAGACGCGGTAGGTCTTTGTCGCCACGAGGCGAAAACTTTGACTATAAACACTTCTTGACTGTCCGGAAATTTAAGATCTTCCGCAATTCTAAGAATGACATACATCCATGTGCATGGTTAGATCAATTTATGTACGCACTTCCACCAAATTGGCCACTAAGTCACAAACTAGAAATTATGTGCAGCTATTAAAGTCCTCAGGGGATTCACTACTCTAAGTGAATATGTGCCGTAGCGAGCATAGGGCCCCGAGCTGTAGTGGTGCTATTTCTCTTTTAGTTTTCTGGACCGCTACCTACTCTTTTACTATTCTTTGCATCTGTCAAAACAACTCTTCGACTATCAATCTATCTAGTGAGTAAGAACAATAACCGGATATGACTGTTTTACCCAAAAGTGACTTTGGAAATTACCGATTGGACTTAATGTACCTATTGCAGCATTCATTGTAGTTTAAATGAAATGTTACCTGTTTATCTTCGTGACAATATTACTTCTTATGTTGACGACATCTTATTGCTAAACGTTCTTGGAGTGAGCACAACAAAATTTTGGACTCATTATTACGTATCTTTGCAAAAGTTGGTATTACAGTGAACTTAGAAAAATCTGAATTTGGTCGTTCTCAGGTGAAATTTCTCGGTCACATTATTTCTACAGAAGGTATTCTTCCTGATCCAGAGAAACTAGATGTTATTTAGTCCGCAATGACATTTTTTTTAAACGGAAATCGGTCGACAACTCTGTTTGGTTAGTTTGTATTCCTGATGAGTGGGTCAATAAATTGATTTTGTATACGCATTTCAGTTATGCACACTTTGGTCCCCGAAAATGCTTTCACAAATTACGAGAAAATTGTTACTTCAGTAATATGGAAAAACGTATTCGATCTGTTCTTGCCAAATGCAAATTATGTCAAATGGCTAAGCCTCCAACGATTTCTCACAGAGCACCGTTGTTTCCCATCATTCCAGCGAAATTAAAGGAGATGGCTGCAGTCGATTTGTTTGGTCCAGTGGTTCGTTCTACTAATGGTTTTGCGTACATTTTCGTAGCAGTGGAACTGACATCAAAATATGTATGTTTTACGCCTTTACGCAAAGCAACAGCTCGTTCAGTATCTAACGCTTTTATCAAACATTTTCTTAAAGAAGTTGGTCATGTTGATAAGGTTATATCAGATAATGGATCACAGTTTCGCTCTAAAATTTGGCTTCGTACTCTACACCGTCGTAAAATTAAACCAATCTTCATTTCACTTTTTCACCCTCAATCTAATGCTTCAGAGAGATGGATGAAGGAAATCAATAAATTGTGCCGTCTTTATTGTCATCAGAATCACAGAACTTGGGATCAGTATCTTCATATTTTTCAAAATATTCTGAATCAACTCCCTAATGACTCAACTTCTTTACCGCCTCTATTGATATTAAAAAACAAAGCACCGATAAATCGCATTTCTGAAATAGTTCCTTTTCCGCCTTCACGGAAACTACGGCATTCTGAAGTTGTGAACATGGCTCTACGAAATATTGCATCCGCGGCTGCTAGAAGAAAGAAATCAGCGAAACGTCCTGGTCGTTTAAAAACTTTTTCAGTTGGTCAGAAGGTATTAATTAAGTCCCACCGTTTGTCTCATAAAGGAAAAGGCTTGTGTCGCAAATTTTTTCTGCTTTATAACGGTCCATATAGGGTTCGCAAAATTATTCATGATAACACTATCGAAGTAGAAACTCTTAAATCTCGACGCTCTAAAGGGATACATCATATATCAAACGTTAAAATTTTTGTGGAATGACATACTTTGGAGAACTAACAGCTACATGTAAACACGCAGAGAGTACAAGGATGCCGCGCTGTGTTTTGGCGGCGGCACATACTCAAAGCAACAGTGAAGTCTGCGCGCCGCACAAGGCAGTCGTTGACCGCGAACAATAGCTTCCTACGTCACGCGCCCACAGCTGATCGAGCGCTCAGTGCGAATGCACTGACAGCCGTAAACAAACACACAGTTTAATTTCTCCGACTAAATTCAGTATAAAGCTATAGTGACTTGATGAATTCTGTTATTAACATTCAGTATTTTGCAGGATACGGTTCTATAAAATATTTAAGAACTTCAGGTAAACTCTGTGTGTCTCCGACGTTAAGACGACCTGCTATCGAGAAATTTTCAGGAAGAATGTAATTTCCAAGAAGAAACTAATTAACTAAAAAAGGGTAACTATTAATTGAGTTTATTTTTCAGGTAACATATTTCCACATAGGTACGTACTTTAGACGTAATTTGCTGCTCGCGATTACGTGATTCATACTTTGTGCTAATTTCATGTTCTATGGATTTACTTGTGAAGCGACGTGCTTGCATACGTTAACTGATTTTGACAATGATGATTAATGAACTGGGTTGTGACTTGTATATATTATGCATCGCTTGGCTGCTATGCTTTTTCACTGACTGATTTTGACAATTATTGATTAATGAACTGGGTTGTGACTTGTATATATTATGCATCGCTTGGCTGCTATGCTTTTTCACTGATGTCATATTTTCTTATTATGTGTCTGCTGTGCTTATTTATTTAAATTATAATTGTAACCTGATTTATTGTGCTGATGTGTTTAGGTATGTAAGTTATACTTTGTGATTTATCTGCTTGCGCCTTCATGTTTATTTATTAGGATGACATATGAACATTTATTTGCTTATGCTGATATGATGCTAATGACTTGTTTATTACGTAAGATATATGTTTACTGCTATGCGTATGGATTACATATTTACACATTTCTGTTTTGTTGCCATAACTGCTCTTTAATTTGGTATATAGAAATGCTGATATACTGTGTATGAACATAGAGTTTAGGTTACACTGTGGTATTAATTATAGATTGTTCGGTTGGCAGAGCCTCGTTGTAGGAATTGTGCTGCATCCACTTGTTGACATTTTGTTCTCTACTGGTATATTTACTCGCTATTGCAAGTTTTGCTTACGCTCAGTGCCATATATTTTTAAGATAAGAAAATTAACTGCTATAATTCGACGAACGACATTAGTACAAGAAAGTCATAGAAGTCACATGAGCTGGAGGTTTTATGGAAGTTGTATAAATTTATGCTAATAGGAAGGAAGCTAACGACATGACAGACCAAAACTAGGTTTAGACCATTGACAGTATTACACTGCATTTTCGTGAGCAATTGAAATAAGAAGTGACACTTGACATAAAAAATACTCCACATGTTTGCTTCTGCTATAATTCTTGAAGTGGTGTACACACTGTGAAATATTATGATCATTCACACTCCGTAATCGTACGTAATTACTGAGAGTTATTCGAACTAAGTCTGTTAGAGGTCAGGTATGCATTTCTTTTATTTAATGATGGACAAGGAACCAAAATGTATCTTATAATTTATAATGAGTAGAAAATTTGGGTCAGATGGATTACACAGAGGTTGTGTGTTGACAATGTGTCTTCGGATTGTATGGGATGCTGAATTGAAGTTGCATTAGGATTTTATCTGTACTTGTTCGAGGAGACTGACTAGAGGAAAGAGTTGTGTTGGAAGTGAAATGATATTGGTGCTGAGGTTTATATTTATCGACGTATTATTGAGGTATTGAGAGTATATTAAGTTGTTGATTATTGGAGTTTTTGTGGACAAGAGGTAAGGTAAATGATATTGATGATAAGACGTATTCAAGAGGTATTAGTGACGTATTGAGATTATGTGATGCTGATGATAATTGGAGTTTTGGTGGATAAGAGGTAAAGTAAGTGAGGAGCATATTTTTTTTGTTGGTCTTATGGAACAAAGAGGATGAAGAGAGCAGACTAAAACATTAAAGTAGAAAGAAGACAGTCTATACACACACTTTGTTAAATCACTAAGCAGTATATACTTTTTTTTGGAGAGAGGAAGTAATTGCATATCGTGGCTCACTGACAGTTGTTCAGCAACAGTACATTTGATCTGGCTTGGCAAACATTGGTCTTGACATGATGACTATGACGTTGACCTAACTATTATTGACTGTTATACATTGCTGCCACTACTACTTGATACACATGATGAACATCAGATTTTGACAGAATTACATTTACACAGTTAACACTATTCAATTACACAGTAGTACTTAAGGTGGATGAGAGATGAGTGAGTGTGTTCTGTGTGTTTTCCTTTACTAATCCTAACCACCTATCTCCTAAATATTATTTTATTTGTTTGTAGTGGCTTGCACTGACACCCATAAATATTATAGGTTTACTGGTATTTGTGTATTGTAATAGTTAATAGGACAATTATCTGACATCATTTGTGTGTTTGTTATGATTTGTATCTTACTGTAAAAGCATTTGTATGTGCATTCAAACTATTGTTCATGCCTGGACTGTCTGATTAGTGAAGATAAATATTCTGGACTGTTACCTGCACTTTTCAATATGATGTGTGACATTTGGTCGTGTTTAATTTCTGTTGATGAACTGTCTGATCAGTGCTAGTGAGTTTGATGGAACTGCTTCTGCTGAGAGATGTGACTTTTTGCTGTCTGCACCTACTCAATATTGCTGGGGGCCACTGACAGACTGCGTCTACTGAAGAGATGTCCCCTGTTGCTGTGTGCACCTGATCAACATTGCTGATGCCACTAATGGTCTGCTTCTACTGAAATGGTGTCACTTGTTGATGTCTGCACCTGCACTCAACATTGCTGGGTGCCACTGATGGACTGCTTCTACTGAAAAGATGTCCCCTGTTGCTGTGTGCACCTGATCAACATTGCTGATGCCACTAATGGACTGTTTTTACTGAAACGGTGTCACTTGTTGCTGTCTGCACCAACTCAACATTGCTGGGTGCAACTGATGGACTACTCCTACTGAAATGATATCACTTGTTGGTGTCTGCACCTGCTCAACATTGCTGGGTGCAACTGATGAACTGCTTTTACTGAAATAACGTGACTTGTGCTGGGTGTACCTGCTAAACCTTACTGAGTGCAACTGATGGACTGCTTCTACTGAAATGATGTTACTTCTTGCTGTCTACACCTACTCAACATTGCTGATGCCACTAATGGACTGCTTCTACTGAAATGGTGTCACTTGTTGGTGTCTGCACCTGCTCTCAATATTGCTGGGTGCAACTGATGAACTGTTTCTACTGAAATGAAGTCACTTGTTGCTGTTTGCACCTGCTCAACATTGCTGGGTGCAACTGATGAACTGTTTTTACTGAAATGATGTCACTTGTTGGTGTCTGCACCTACTCAACATTGCTGGGTGCAACTGATGGACTGCTTCTACTGAAATGATGTTACTTCTTGCTGTCTGCACCTGCTCAACATTGCTGGGTGCAACTGATGGACTGCTCCTACTGAAATAATGTCACTTGTTGCTGTCTGCACCAACTCAACATTACTGGGTGAAACTGATGGACTGCTTCTACTGAAATGATGTTACTTCTTGCTGTCTGCACCTGCTCAACATTGCTGGGTGCAACTGATGGACTGCTCCTACTGAAATAATGTCACTTGTTGCTGTCTGCACCTGCTCAACATTGCTGGGTGCAACTGATGGACTGCTTCTACTGAAATGATGTCACTTGTTGGTGTCTGCACCTGCTCAACATTGCTGGGTGCAACTGATGAACTGTTTCTACTGAAATGAAGTCACTTGTTGCTGTCTGCACCTACTCAACATTGCTGGGTGCCACTGATGAACTGCTTCTACTGAATTAATGTGACTTGTTGCTGGGTGTACTTGCTAAACTTTACTGGGTGCAACTGATGGACTGCTTCTACTGAAAAGATGTTACCTGTTGGTGTTCTTTTTTGTATTAACTAATCGTTGAAAGCATTTTATGTGAACATTTGTATAAACTGATTTTTTTTTG
The DNA here is from genome assembly GCF_021461395.2 of Schistocerca americana. Taxonomy (NCBI): domain Eukaryota; kingdom Metazoa; phylum Arthropoda; class Insecta; order Orthoptera; family Acrididae; genus Schistocerca; species Schistocerca americana. The sequence continues at coordinate 431,150,594 of NC_060126.1, read as the reverse complement.
TATATTGTGTAAACTATTATGTAAAGCCACGTGTATGAAAAGAATTTGTATTGCCTACTGTACTTTATATATTAGGTTACTGTAAGGTCAGTGCAAAGCCAAAATTTTTAACTAATTATGTGATATTTAGGTATTAATATTATCTTTTATTTTTGTCTGTATTTTTGTGGACGAATTTGGTGGTATTTTCACCACCAATGCTGGCAAAAATACCATCAAATTCTGGCCTGTGGAGGAGGGGCATATGAAAGGTGGCTACACTGTGCCACTGCGCCAGAGAGTGCGCCAAAGAGTACTATTAAGCCGCCTCCACAGTGCCTGTTTAGAGTTCGTAGCAGTCAGTGCATGTTTAGAGTTCGTAGCAGAGTGTTTGTTGTGACATCGGAGAGGACAGTGTGTGTTGAGAACTCATAGAGTGTGTGTTAAGAGTTCGTACTGAGATGTACTAGTGGGCACTGCTTGTCGTGAAGTCGGAGTAAGATGTTGTAGTAAAGAGTGTTGTTCCTTGTCTTATGCAGTGATTTGATGGGAGAGATAGTAGATGTTATTGTAATGAGTGCATTTCGTCAATATATATGAAGGTAAAATTTATAATGTTCCTTTATTAGTTGTGTATCTGAAATAATGTGTCACTACAGGTTCAGTCAACAAAGCATCTGGCTTGTGTTCTTGGATTAGAGTGTAATTGTGATTTTTTTGCGTAATTATAGTTTTTCTAAATTTCTTTTGTCACGTCAGTGTAATTGGTATCAAAATTCTTGTCTTGTTGGAAAAGAACCGTGCCAGATGTGGACGTTGAGTCACACTCCCACATACAGAACAGTTACTCTTGTGCTCATTGGTTTCGTAGATTTTTATAGTTGCTGGGGTCTTAATTAATTAACTGTGTTTACGAAAATTTTCTTACATTGTTTGTTGCAGTCAGATAGCGTAATAATACTAGTCAGGGCCAACCGATTACGAGACACTGCGTAATCGGACATACAGCCACAGCTACTAAAAAATCATTTTCTATCATAATATTTAATTAAGCCCCCATGCAACACCTTCTAGAGCACGTTGGGTGGCACGGGATACATGCGGACGTGCATTGTCCTGTTGGAACAGCAAGTTCCCTTGCCGGTCTAGGAATGGTAGAACGATGGGTTCGATGACGGTTTGGATGTACCGTGCACTATTCAGTGTCCCCTCGACGATCACCAGTGGTGTACGGCCAGTGTAGGAGATCGTTCCCCACACCATGATGCCGGGTTTTGGCCCTGTGTGCCTCGGTCGTATGCAGTCCTGATTGTGGCGCTCACCTGCACGGCGCCAAACACGCATACGACCATCATTGGCACCAAGGTAGAAGCGACTCTCATCGCTGAAGACGACACGTCTCCATTCGTCCCTCCATTCACGCCTGTCGCGACACCACTGGAGGCGGGCTGCACGATGTTGGGGCGTGAGCGGAAGACGGCCTAACGGTGTGCGGGACCGTAGCCCAGCTTCATGGAGACGGTTGCGAATGGTCCTCGCCGATACCCCAGGAGCAACAGTGTCCCTAATTTGCTGGGAAGTGGCGGTGCGGTCCCCTACGGCACTGCGTAGGATCCTACGGTCTTGGCGTGCATCCGTGCGTCGCTGCGGTCCGGTCCCAGGTCGACGGGCACGTGCACCTTCCGCCGACCACTGGCGACAACATCGATGTACTGTGGAGACCTCACGCCCCACGTGTTGAGCAATTCGGCGGTACGTCCACCCGGCCTCCCGCATGCCCACTATACGCCCTCGCTCAAAGTCCGTCAGCTGCACATACGGTTCACGTCCACGCTGTCGCGGCATGCTACCAGTGTTAAAGACTGCGATGGAGCTCCGTATGCCACGGCAAACTGGCTGACACTGACGGCGGCGGTGCACAAATGCTGCGCAGCTAGCGCCATTCGACGGCCAACACCGCGGTTCCTGGTGTGTCCGCTGTGCCGTGCGTGTGATCATTGCTTGTACAGCCCTCTCGCAGTGTCCGGAGCAAGTATGGTGGGTCTGACACACCGGTGTCAATGTGTTCTTTTTTCCATTTCCAGGAGTGTATGTTCAAGCGGCGAAAATTGGACGGTTGCAGCCACACGGACGGAAAAAAGTCGATACACCAAGAAGGAGTTCTGCGACACATATGAAATTTTGTAGGCATGTTTTTACATCTGAAAGATGATGTTTATTGAGATTTCTCACCAGTCGCATAAGAGTGGCGTTACTAGCGCCACTATGAGGATGCAACTCATGTTTTTTTCTTAAATACTCACTGTAACGGTCGTGACCATTAGTTACCTTTGAGAATGCACGTGGTGAATTGACGTTAGTCAAGAATGCCTATAAGGCGACAAAGACGCAGTTATCAGCACCTCACTGTGTTTGAACGAGCTCATGTAATAGGGCTGCGAGAAGCTGGATATTCATTCTGTGATATTGCAGAAAGACTTGGCAGGAATGTAGCCACTGTAAATGACTGCTGGCAGTGGTGGAAAAGAGAACGTACGGTCGGAAGAAGACCGGATTGCGGACGGCCACGTGGCATTACCGAGAGGGAAGTCCATGGAGTTCAGCGTATGGCTCTCGCACATCCTACTGCATCTGCTGCAGCACTCTGAGCAGCAGTTGGGAGCACAGTCATACAACGAACTGTTGGAATCAGTTACTTCAAGGACAGTTCCGACCTAGACACTCTGTAGTGTACATTCCACTGACCGCAAACTACCGCCATTTACAGTTTCAGTGGTGTTAAACCAGAACTCATTAGAGGGCAGGGTCGAGGTCTGTTGTGTTGTCTGATGGAGGCTTGTCCTGCCTCGGTGCCAGTGATGGCCATGTGTTCGTTAGAAGAAGGCCAGTTGAGTGCTGCAAGCACCCTGTCTGCGTGGTAGACACACTGGACCCACACTTGGAGTGATAGCCTGGTGTGCGATTTCGTATGACATCAGAAGCTCTCTTGTGGTTATCCCGCGCACCCTGACTACAAATTTGTACGTCAGTCTGGTCATTCGACCTGCTGTGCTGCCTTTCCGGAACAGAAATCCAGGGGTGCTCTCCAACAAGATAACGCTCGGCCACATACCGTTGTTGTAACCAAACATTCTCTACACAGTGTTGACAGCATTAACTGTCCCTGTATTGACCGAAAATGTGCAACAGGCATGGAACTCCATCCCACAAACTGACATCCGACACCTCTACACTAAGATAAATTCATGCACGTCTGCACGCTTGCATTCAACATTCTGGCGGTTACACCCGGCCGGCCAGTGTGACCGAGCGGTTCTAGGCGCTTCAGTCCGGAACCGCGCGACCGCTACGATCGCAGGTTCGAATCCTGCCTCGGGCATGGATGTGTGTGATGTCCTTAGGTTAGTTAGGTTTAAGTAGTTCTAAGTTCTAGGGGACTAATGACCTCAGATGTTAAGTCCCCTAGTGCTCAGAGCCATTTGAACCATTTGGTTACACCCGTTATTAATGTACCAGCATTTCACACTTGCAATGGCTTATCTCGCGCTTGTGATCTTGCAGTGTTAATTACATATATTACCTAGGCAAAGGTATCCCCGAAGTTTCATTACTCCACATTAGTTATTTCTTGGTGTTGCAATTTTTTTCCGTCACTACTGTTTCGACTGATCAGAGGAAATTGCTCTCCTGACACCAAAGCGTTTAATAACCGTGCTGCAAAGAGATCAGCGCGCGCAGTACCACTGTCGTTGAACAAAATAAGTACTAGGTTCCTGATGTTCTTTTAAAGGAGCGGTACTTCTCAAACTTCTGAAAATTTAATACATCCCAGCGTAATTTTATTTCCTTAAGATATTTTTCTGCAGAAACGTGTTGCATGTATTATATATTCTCTGTTAATGCTCATCTTTGAAGACCACACAGTTGGGCCAAGACAGCACCCATTAGACCTGTTGTGGAACCGTTCCCGTTATCTTCCGGCTGGAGAATGGCCGCAGTTCCTCGGACACTGGCAAACCGCCGCTGTCACTCGACAACAGAGGCCCGTAAACGGTCCGTTACAGTCTTTGACATAGAGATAGACAACAAACCCCTCCGGCAGACGCTACAAGAGAGGCGCTGTGTAGCACGGAGAGGCTTACTATTGAAATTCAATGAGAGTACATTCCGGGAAGAGCCGGACAACGCATTACCACCTCTCACACAAGTCTCGCAAAATCACCATAACGAGAAACTCGAGAAATTAGAGCTAATGCAAATGTTTACGGACAATCATTCTTCCCACACGCCACTCGCGAATGGGACAGGGAAAGGGGGACTAGACCAGTGGTACCAACAGAAACCTCTGCCACACACCATCACGCGGCTTGCAGAGTATTGATGCAGACGAGTCTGGAGCCTTCGTTAGTGCGTTGGTTGCCATGAAGAAGAAACTGCATTCCTTCAATGAACATTAGATGCTAGTCTGTAAGATGCTATAACGAATAATGCTGCATGTAACCTCGAGGTACAGGATGGGATAGCAGGGAAATCATATGGAAGGGTGGGTCCACAATACTTGCATCAACTGTTCTTTGAATCATCGCATTTATTTACAGTGCACATGACAGCACAAAATAAAATATAATAATCACCAAATATCTCAGCACATGAGACGTTGTTAAATGAAAGCACGCCTCCTTAAATTTTAATGACAGGCAGACACGCCTAAACTTTCAATTGTTGCTCGCTCAAGGAATCAGTGTCAGCAGCAGACAAAAAAAATCATAATAAAACCTCTCTTAAACAGTAATTAAGTAAAGATAACTCTTGTTCAATCATTTTAAACAGTGACAGTCATTACACTGAAGAGCCAAAGAAACTGGTACACCTGCCTAACATCGTGTAGGGCCCCCGCGAGCACGCACGAGTGCCGGAACACGACGTGAAATGGACTGGACTAATGCCTGAAGTGGTGGTGGAGGGAACTCACACCGTGAATCCTGCAAGGCCGTCCATAAATCCGTACGAGTACGAGGGTGTATAGATCTCTTCTGAACAGCACGTTGCAAGGCATCTCAGACATGCTCAATAATGTTCATGTCTGGGGAGATTGGTGGCCAGTGAAAGCGTCTGAAGTCAGAAGAGTGTTCCTGGAGCCACTCTGTAGCAATTCTGGACATGTGGGGCGTCGGACTGTCCTACTAGAATTGTCCAAGCCCGTCGGAATGCATAATGGACATGAATGGGTGCAGGTGATCAGACAGGATGCTTACGTACGTGTCACCTGTCAGAGTCGTACCTAGACGTATCAGGGGTCCCATACTACTCCACTTGCACACACGCCACATTATTACAGAGCCTCCACCAACTTGAACAGTGCCGTACTGATATGCAAGGTCCATAGATTCATGAGGTTGTCTCCTGTCAAACCGCTCAGTACAATCTGAAACGAGACCACTCCGACCAGGCAACATGTTTCACAGTTATCTACCGTATTATGTCAGAGTTGACGGGCTAAGGCGAGGCGTAAAGCTTTGTGTAGTGCAGTCATCAAAGGTACACGAGGAGGCCTTCGGCTCCGAAAGCACGTATCGATGATGTTTCGTTGAATGGTTCGCAGGCTGACACTTGTTGATGGCCCAGCACTGAAATCTGAAGCAATTTGCGGAAGGGTTGCACTTTTGTCACGTTGAACGTTTGTCTTCAGTCGTCGTTGGTCCCGTTCTTGCAGGAACTTTTTCCGGCAGCAACGATATCGGAGATTTGATGTTTTACCGGATTTCTGATATTCACTGTACACTCGTGAAATGGTCGTACGGGAAAATCCCCACTTCATCGCTACGTCGGAGATGCTGTGTCCCATTGCTCCTGCGCCGACTATAATACCACGATCAAACTCACTGAAATCTTGAAAACCTGCCATTGTTGTAGCAGCAACCGATCTAACAACTGCGCCAGACACTTGTTGTCTTATATAGGGGTTGCCGACGGCAGTACCGTATTTTGCTTGTTTATATATATCTGTATTTGAATACACATGCCTATACCAGTTTCTTCGGCGCTTCAGTGTAATTTAAGAACTGGTAATTTAGAATAAACACCCAAGCATGGCAAATCTTACAGATTTTATTACATCCATAGAAAGGATACAATGACAAACTAATCTCAAGCAAAGAACATTGATTTATAATTCAAAATTGAAATTTAAAAAGATGGCAATCAGAACGGAAATTACATAAAAATTTTCCTCAGCACACCAAGTACATGCGCAAATATTTGAACAGGAAAAGAACTATCTCAAAATTTAACTACAACTTCGCTCACACAAAGGCCTTTAGGCAGAATATTAAAGCAAGTACATTAGAGTCTAAAGAAGGGAAAGGCGAAACTTAGCTTAAAGAACATAAGCCGCCAAGGTGAACAGTCCCACTACAGCAATAGCAGACGCGCCTCAAACACAGTCGGGAGGCACGTGCAGGCGAACAACAGCCGGAGGTCCTCGAAATACAGGGCTCGCGCTTCACAAGGGTAAGAGGTGCTGCTAACAGACACCACATTGTAGGTGACATATGGGCTGCAGAAATACAAGTTGCACGAACGTCAACTGCTTCCTTCTTAAGAGATCACGACTGTGAGCCCAAAAAATCCATCATAATGTTGTGCCCTTGTGGTCTTCAGTCCAGAGACTGGTTTGATGGAGCTCTCCATGCTACTCTATCCTGTGCAAGCTTCTTCAACATCCTTGTACCTACTGCAGCCTACATCCTTCTGAATCTGTTTAGTATATTCATCTCTTGGTCTCCCTCTGCGATTTTTGCCCTCCACGCTGCCCTCCAATACCGAACTGATGATGCCTTGATGCCTCAGAATGTGTCCTACCAACCGATCCCTTCTTCTAATCAAGTTGTGCCACAAATTTCTCTTCTCCCCAATTCTAATCAGTACCTCCTCATTAGTTATGTGATTTACCCATCTAATCTTCAGCATTCTTCTGTAGCACCACATTTTGAAAGCTTCTATTCTCTTCTTGTCCAAACTATTTATCGTCCATGTTTCACTTCCATACATGGCTACACTCCATACAAATACTTGCAGAAACACCTTCCTAACACTTAAATCTATACTCGGTGTTAACAAATTTCTCTTCTTCAGAAACGCTTTCTTCGCCATAGCGAGCCTAATTTTATATCCTCTCTACTTCGACCATCATCAATTATTTTGTTCCCCAAATAGTAAAACTCATTTACTACTTTAAGTGTCTCATTTCCTAATCTAATTCCCCTTAGCATCACCCGACTTAATTTGACTACATTCCATTACCCTCGTTTTGCTTTTGTTGGTGTTCATCTTATATCCTCCTTTCAAGACACTCACCATTCCGTTCAACTACTCTTACATGTCCTTTGCTGTCTCTGACAGAATTACAATGTCATCGGCGAACCTCAAAGTTTTTATTTCTTCTCCATAGATTTTAAAACCGAATTTTTCTTTTGTTTCCTCACTGCTTGCTCAATACACAGATTGAATAACATCGGGGATAGGCTACAACCCTGTCTCACTTCGTTCCCAACAACTGCTTCCCTTTCATGCCCCTCTACTCCTATAACTGCCATCTGGTTTCCGTATAAATTGTAATTAGCCATCATAATATAGGGTAGCAAATATTACACCCAGAAAACTGCCTGCAGGAAATAGCTGTGTGTGAAAATATAATGGTTATCGTCTCCCCGAACAAACATTACACCAAAATTGCACGGCCAGGTGCTTACTTGAACCAAACTGATGGAGCAAGTAAATGATTGAGCTTACCCTTCCAAGAAATACTTAGTGACTAGGTATTACAAACAGTGTTTCCCTGGGACATCCCTCAGGCTTGACAACCATCCAGGACCTAGTTTCAAAAGACTCATATTAATACAGGGAAGCCCTCTTAAAGTAATTAAAAGGTAAAATTACAAACCTAACAAAACGTATAAAAAATCTTAAATTCAGTGAACAAGAATATGCCACACGTCTCGTGAGCCAGTTAATAAAACTGAGTAAAGAACCTCACTAAACAGTAAAGTTTAAACACCAAACTGCCATACCCATGAGGTGAAAGTTAAGTTTCACTAGTGAACTACTGAATTTGAAGGTGCCGCACGGCTTACGGCCCTGGTAATCAAATGACTCTGAGCACTATGGGACTTAACTTCTGAGGTCATCAGTCCCCTAGAACTTAGAACTACTTAAACCTAACTAACCTAAGGACATCACATACATCCATGCCCGAGGCAGGATTCGAACCTGCGACCGTAGCGGTCGCGCTGTTCCAGACTGTAGCGCCTAGAACTACTCGGCCACTCCGGCCGGCCCCTGGTAATCCACAGCTAGCAAAGGTCTCAGGGGTATCTCAGGTGACAGTCACTAATTTACCCACAAAATTTCTACCAATGAAATAAATACAAAGGTACAATACGGTTGCGGCCAAGATTAATCACAATAATTTAAAATGTTCCAGTGATCCACAGGCAACCAACAGCAGAGGCACAGGTATCAGAGCGCGAGCAATACTGACCGCAAAATTTTCCAGTAATGGTCCTTACATACGCGGAAATGGTAAGGGCAAAACTGCAAGCGTCCAGGTTCGCAGAGCATGGATAAACGGGGAAGTGCAAACCCACTGAAGGCCGTAGGAGGGCACCGTCGACACAGCAGTGGCGTAACCAAGGGAGTGACAAGTCGATCCCGGCACAAACAGAACTAACGGCCGAAGGAAAGTCCGCGCGTGATCCCACTACCCTCACGCTCTGCGCCCCTCATGTCCGTTCTGACCTCAGGGCCCACTGCCGGCCTATTTCGACACACTTGAGCCAGCGATCATCCACGAAACCTGCAAGCTAAATTCGCGCCGCCTATCGGGATGCCAGTGAAAAAAGGCACCGGGAAGACAAGAGATAAAATCGACTAGAGCCGCCACGGCTTACTGCATATTCGACAAACTCTTGTAATCTCTAAACATTAGTGTATTTCACTGTAGAGACTCACAGATAACTTTGTGTTGTTCTTCAAGGTAGTGAAGTGGCAGGCTCTGACTCATAAGCTGTTTACCAACACCAGATTCATGCTCATTGTTCCTTCAAGACCTCGTACCGCCCGACATTCATTCGTTTCCTAGTCTCAACCTTTTCAGTTGAGTATCCTCTGATCCCTGTACAGGGTGAGTCAGGAGGAAGTCCTTTGGGGTGGTAGTATTGGTGACGGTGAACTAAAAACTTCAAGTGGACATACCGATGGTAGACAGTAAAACCCTCTTAATTCCAATTTGTTGAATTTAGCAGGTGAAGCATTTTTCTCGAAAATAATATAAAATGATACAGAAAGTAGCTACATGTGTAGCTGTATAGTACAAGTTCAGTTATCGACGGATTAGAGAAACTGAGGCACTGTCAAATCTTACGGTTTTGAACATGGCTGACTCTCAGCAATGTTATATAAGTTTCAATGGAGAAACTGCACAGCCAATCGGTTGCAAATGATTTTTAATACATTGCCCTAGGTTTCGAGACCTCTAAGGATGTCTTCATCAGAATGAAATTTTAACAACCATAAAGTTACATTTCGAGCAGGCAATAGTCAAAATTACGAGCAGAAATGTTCAATTCGAAAATTAAAAGTGTTTCAAATCTCTCTTTGATTATGGAATTACTGGTTATTGTATTATGAGTTTTCACGGACAGATGGAGCTACGACGTTTTCATGACCTACCATCGATATGCCCTTTCTTAACTATATCCGACATATAGCTGTTGAAAAATCTCGAACATCAGTCGCATGTTCTTATTCAGCATAACTTACATGAGGAGGCAACCAAAGCAACATTAGGGTGCGTAGTGTAGTCTTTACTGACCATTTCAATGTGCACTTCACTAGCGCACGGTGGGAAAACGAGTTCTGCAAATGTACATGTTGTTTACTGCTGTGGATGCGCGTATGTATTACAGTGTTGTTACGAGTACAACCAAAACAGTACGGGTCAGTGTAGTGAAAATGCCACAGTCTCAACGCATGTGGAGATTGGTGACACGATCTTTGTGGTTTTACAAAAGGAACTACAGAGCCGCTGTTCGCAAATACGAACGAGGATTTCCTAGTCACAGAGTCCCTGTCAGCAGGGTATTTAGTACGGAGTTTGCCAGGTTGCGTGAGCTTAGTACGCTTCCCAGTGCAAGTGTTGTATCTGAACGTCTCTTGCAACAGAATTTTAATGAAGCGGAAAACTAGCTAAACTGTAGAATGAAAGGCTTTTCTTGGAACACTTTTATTTCTAACATAATGAAAGATGAATAATATTTAGTTTGTGTGTGTGTGTGTGTGTGTGTGTGTGACGAAGGAATTCATGATGCATTGCAAGCGCTAGTCACAACTACTTCTCAGAAAAGAAAGCTAACTATCCACAGTGAGGGTATTCACTTGTTAAAAACCATGCACCCCCTTCATTACTCCTCTCCATTGCGGCACTTGCTGGAGCTGCACACTGCAACCCCATTTAAAATTAACCAAGTTAAAGGGTGTGCACTGTACTCACTCTTCGTAAATCACTTGATTGCTGCACTCCTTACTTCTGAATTGGCAAAAACTGAGGACTTCAGGCTGATAATTCTTTGTGTCTGACCATAACCACTAATAGTAATAATAATAATAATAATAATAATACTCTGTACAACACTACAGTAGCCCTTATGTAGTTACTGCTGTGTCGTCCTGTCAATTAATTCACCGTATTTGTTTCGAACGAGTAACTAAACAAATTCTGGACTGCTACAGGTACTCTGTACATTTTGGAGAAGACGTTTTCTCGACATATTTACCATTTGTCAGGTATGTGTCTCATGTTTATCGTCAGCGATGGACGGGACAAGTCCATCATGCGTGTGTAGATGGTAGACTATGTGAGGAACCTGTAACCTCCACCGCATTAATGTTACTAATTGAGAAAAAGTTGAGAGGCACCCACATGCCTTGCTCATACTGTGGTATCAAGCAGTCAGGTCCGCAAGATGAGTGGTCTGCCAAGCGAGTGGACTCATTCTTATTTATCGAGTAACATGAACTCTAGTACTCACAATTAAGTTACATGTTATTCTCCTGTTTAAATATTACGCAACGGGTACGGAAACGCAAACCCGACTATTAGTAATTTACACAACTCTGACTGTTCACTACGCACTGGCAATACCACATTTTCTTTCTTATTTAAAGCCTTTGATCAACACGTGGCCATCGCACTGAATATGAATGGCGCACACATTATAAATTCTGGGTATCATGACAACATACTATTCGAAGGAAAAGGCCACCAATCTTTTTCTTTTCACTATCCGATAAATTCTATAACTTAAACACACAAATTCTATTACCTACAACAATAACACACGAGAAATTCCGCCCAGTGGGCATGACTTAACATTGGTGATTCTCTATCTTATGGTCTCGTAATTATTTAACGCTACAGTGCACTTTCTGGATAGGATGGTGGATCTTTTTCTATATCTCACACTTCGACTCTCACACCCATCATTACGAAAATTTCCTCTAGACCGAGCAGTACAAAAAGGAACATGCATAACCCACTGCCTCTGAAACTATCTTGTTACTCTCCCATGTCAACCACACATACTTAAATTTCATGAAATACATCACACTGGCAACATACAATACAAAGAATAGTCACAACGTTATAATCACATCACTTTCAGCTTTCCCACTTCAATTACTATTTGTCCCAGTTTCACACGACACTGCCTCACTTCGTAATTTTTCTTTCCTACTATGAACTCTGGAGGATATAAGCACGTCTTCCTGTGCAATGCAAGCCAAGTGGCGTTCTGGATAGACGGGTGACTCACCTTGCTTCTCTCTCAGAGTATTATAGTTTGAATCAAGCGTCACACGGAAACATAACACGCAAAGTAATATTAAGAGTCCACAGCTCGTGGTCGTGCGGTAGCGTTCTCGTTTCCCACGCCCGGGTTCCCGGGTTCGATTCCCGGGGGGGTCAGGGATTTCTTCTGCCTCGTGATGACTGGGTGTTCCGTGCTGTCCTTAGGTTAGTTAGGTTGAAGTAGTTCGAAGTTCTAGGGGACTGATGACCGTAGATGTTAAGTCCCATAGTGCTCAGAGCCATAATATTAAGAACATATTTATCACACATGCGAGTATTCAACTGATACCATGGACAAGTACTTCTCTTTATCCTTTGTCTCATACACAGATTGAGACTCACACAGTACTCACGACGTGGAAGTACTCGTCTCTAATTTCAAGTCCTGCACACGCCATTTCTTAAATATTTCCAACTTATAGTACACACGCTAGTAATTCAACTTAACTTAAGCACTCGGAAGTATTTCAACTTATTGCTACACGTGGTTTCATTGTGACAGTTGGTCACTTCCGAAGATTCCTACGATCCCCTTAATATTACCTGCCTGACGTTTAATTCTCCCCACAAAAGTTCCTGAAATAGAGAAATTATTATTCCAAACTACTCTCAAGTATTCCACATGCATACCATTTTATCCACTCTTTTGTCTTTTCGGAGCACACTTAAGACAGGTCTTACCAACACAAGATACAGCGGCAGAGTGCTGAAACATTGCCGTTCTTCAGGTCATCTCGCACCTCCGTCGAGGTGGGGGAAGACCATGCTACCCATTGGTCAGCCACATTTCAGGCGCTCAAAGCTCCGGTAAATTTCATCTCTTTGGTTCCACCAAAGGTGACCAAAAGATCATCTCAAAGATGATCATATATTCACATTCACTATCTGCGGTTAGCAGACGACCATACATTCATTCATTTCACAGATCTCACCAAACTGGATGTAGGGATTTATTTTGTGGGAGTGCACATGTGATCAATTAAATAAATAAATTGTCATTCTTTCCCACACTGGTATCCGGCTTTGCTGTATTAATTGAAATTGAGTTATTATTAGAAAAATATGTTGTTCTGACAAGAATAACGAAGAATGTTGTACCTGTTTTCAATGTCAGGCGGTACTGTATCCTTTCAAAGTAGTTATTGATAACCTATACAAATAGTATCAGAGTCTTACAGAATTGTGATAATAGTAATAATCTTTTGAAAATAATTTACTTTCGTGACTGAAATAGAATCGAATCGTTCAGTTTTTACCCCTCAGAAAATTTCATTTTACCCCTCAGGGGGTAACTACCCCAGTTGGAAACCACTGCTCTAGAAGAATTGCTGCATAGCTTGGTATTCCACAAACACGTGTGATGTGCACAGTACATGAGCAGGGCCTGCGTCAGCATCGTCGGCATGGTGTGAAAAATATGAATGTGGGAGATGATTCCAAACGAAGCGAATTCTGTCAATGGAGCATTGCCAATGAACGCTGTATTCTGGTCATTGATGTACCAATATTTATCCGGAACGGCTACACGCACATCTCTCACGTGTGGGCACATCAAAATCTACACGCTACTGTGGCAATAATTTTTCAACGACGATTCTCAGTGAACATGTGGTATTAATCATGTGGTATTGATGATGGTGTTGATGATGTAGTACTGATCACTACTCCATCGGCGCAGTTGTTTTAGAAAATTGTCCTATTGAAGTACAGTATCTTGATCTGCTTCAAGTTGTGCTAGCGGAATTCTTCGAGGACATTCCTTTGGCAAAACACGAAATGGTATGTACTTTGAGCACGGCGCAGTTCCTTCAGATTCAGTACAGCCAGTGACACAGTATCTCACTGAAACGTATCGTGGGCGTCGGATCTGTCGTCATGGAGTCATTTCTTGCCACAGAAGTCATCCGATCTCCGTCCATCAGATTACCGTTGGTGGGGTTGGATAAAGAGTGAAGTCTGCAAGTGCAGAGTGGACACAAAGGTGGAACTTGTCGCTCGTATTTTACATGCATGTGATGCAGTAAAGGACCGTACCAATGAGCTCAGTTCAGCTACACAGCAGCTGTATACAAGAACTGCAAAACACATTGCAGTTGTCGCTACACTGTTTGAACATCTTTTGTGAGGTAATATACACAGTTAAACAAAACATTAGATCACAATGCTTCATTTACTATTAACCTGATTTGTCCTGTTCCCCATTGTTTTCAATTAGTTTCCTCGGAAACTGTTATGAACAGGACCTAAGTTCATACGATGGTTTTTATTCTGAACCACTAAACTCTCACCCCTTAAAGCATGTGCGTTTCCTCCTGACTCACTCTGTATAATTTTGACCCTGAAGGTTTTGGACACAGATGGTCCGTTCATCTGTGTTCCTTAGCAAGTAGAATTTCATAAAGAAGATTCCAAGAAGAACTCAACGATTTGTCACGGAATTGCTCCTTCAGCACAAGAGTGTCAAAGAAATTTTCTTACAACCACTAAATGGAGACGATATAAGAGGGTAGCTGTTCAATGCGGAACTACTCTCGTAAGTGCAGTGGCTATGAAGCAAGAAACATACAACGTCCGCCATGTTAGATTCATCATAACGACCACGAAAGTAAAATTAGACAAATGTGGGTAGCAACAGTCTTAATCTTAATTCCGGACACTTTGTTGAAATTTTCAGTCATTTTAACATTACGAATGTAAGTAAGTTTTGATATCTTAATTAATAAATTATGCTTTCAGTTTTTATTTATGATATGAGCTACTGAATAGTTGTCATTTTTTAGAGAATGTGATGTCATTTTTTATTAAAAATGAATAAAAAGACTTCTGTTGTGACAAATCAATCAATGGAAGCGTGTTATTATTGCTTTATCTAGTGAGAAAAAGCGTTCCGAACATTGTTGTAACTTCAGTAGTAGCAATATATCGTTGTTGCTGGAGTGTAAGATTTCTTTAGTGTGAACTAAGCTGAGATGGATTACACATTGAAAACTATGTCTCCTGTACCGAAATGGGCTAATCGTTCACCACGTAAACAGCGTAAGGCAGTAACATTCCGTGAAGAAGATTATAGGTATGTAGAAAAAACAGGAAAAAGGTTGGGTGGAGGCGCTACAAAATCGGATATGAGGAAAGTTTGCGACTTGTATGAAGAAACTGGGTCAATAAAAACTGCTCCAAGAACCGGCAGAAAACGATATTGACTGATGAAGACTGTCGTAGAATCTTCCGTCTTTCTCTGCAAGATCGGCAACGTACAGCAAAAGATATAAATGCCATCTTGAAGACTTCAGGGGTTGAAGTTTCTGATCGAACCATGAGACAGAAACTATGGCGAAAATTATGTGAAAGCGAGGACTGCAAGGAAGAAGCCTTATCCTAACAAACGTGTGCAATGGGCACCAGCACACCGGGAATGGGCGCAAGTAGACTGGGCTGAGGTCATTTGGACTGACGAGACTAAGATCAGTTAGGAAAAGTGATGATCGATGGGACTGCTATGTCAAAATTCTACGGATACCAGTCACTGAATGCTGGTCCCTATTTTGACTGGACCAGAGATGGGAATCTTCCTACACGTCTGTCAGGGAGCCTGAAGATGGCATAATGTATCGCCGAAACTGGTTGCTCAATAAAATAACAATTGGAAATTAGACAGCTGAATGGTGTTTTGATTCTAGATTCTGTACTGAACAGTCTAGGTCCCGCAACAATCTCTATAAAGATGGACGTACAGGGACTATGATCAGTTAAAGTTCGTTCGTCGTCGACCAGGCGAAGACTTACTGCCTCAGTACACCACCGTCAGTATGAAGTGTTTGTTATATCCCATCAGCGTCATGGTGTGGACCTGCATGGCAAGCCATGGCGTTGAACGTCTGTTAGTGTTGCAGGACAAAATTACTGCAAAAAAATACCAGGACGAAATCTTAGTGTTGAAATTGCTGCCCTCTACCCGCGATTTGTTTGAAGATAACAGCCGTCAGCGCATCTTTCAGCAAGGCAGTGCGCCATGTCATACAGCGAAAATCAATAAGAAATGGTTCGATGACCATCAGATTAGTGTGCTGCCTTGGCCTGACGACACCCCCGACCTGAACCCATTTGAGAACTCGTGGTTCACGACGAAATCCCAGTAACAAGAGGGAGCCACTGGAGGTCATAGTCAGTTCGTGATTCAGAGTGATCAGACCAGAAGATCTTAGACATCTGGTGGACTCGATGCCGTGCTGAGTCGAGGCAGTGATCGAAATTAGATCTCCTACGTAATACTAAGAAATATTGCAATAACGCTGTGTCAAGCAATGTGTAACTTTATGAAATTGATGGGTTGTGAGTAATTTGTTTCATTTTCCTTAAAATTATTAATTAAATTTTTATATTTGAACTTTAATTTTCAAGTACTGAACATTAAGCCCTGTTTCCTGAAATTTTTTGGTGAATTGTAGTGTATATTTCCAGTAAAATAAACTCCTGAATGCGATGTTCAATGAATGTCTACAAAGTGTCCAGAATTAATGGCACTACTGTAGTACCGCCAAATGTAACAGGAAGAGGTGGTTGGGAGGGGTGAGGAGAGGGGAAGGGAATTATTCTGGTTCACCGAGTACCCTCTGTAACACAGTGTAGAGACTTGGGTAGATTTCTGTGACTCAAGTTTTGATCAGGCTGCTGGCTGCCTGCATGTAGAGTGTAGACTGTCTTTGCTGCTGTCTTAGGAGGCGGAGCATGGTAGGCCCCTGGCAGCGGCCGCATTTTACCACCATGAAATATCGCCGGCACTTATTTCACAGCAGTCTGTGTGCACCTGCTGCCGTCCTGGAGCGACTGGAACGATGGAGAATCCCTGTCCCTTCCGGGATTGAACCCGCGACCGCGACCTCTAGCCCTCTGCTCGCTCGGTCGCCATAGCCACAGAGACGTCGATGTAACTTAGTATTTCAGATGCTTCATAACCGATTACAAAATTATGAACATTAGTACTGCACAAAGGCTGGATTGGTCGCTAACCTAAAAGTCGTGCTTCAAAAATAGAATGAATTTACTGTTGTTAATATTCTACGGGGTAGCATTTTTCCATAAGTTTAATTAACATAGCAGATACACATAAAAGAGACTTTAATCATCAATAATATATTCTCGTCCACTATTACATCAGTCCTCCAACGCTGGGGTAACTTTTCGTTTCCGCAATTGTATCTATCACGTGGTTTTGAGGCATCTTCGGAAGGCGGAAGTTTCTTGAAGGTTGTCCGACAGAGAGCGGAAAAGGTGAAAATCTGAGGGCGCAAAATGAGGTAAGGTGGCTGCGGAATGACTTCCCAAGCCAACTCCTGTATAGTGTTTTTTGTCAGTCTAGCAGAATGCAGGCGGGCGTGATCATGGGAGTAGCATCATTCCACGCAGAATTCCTGGTAGTCGTTCTCGGACTGCACCTGCAAGACAGCTGTGGACAACAAATGTCAGCGCCTCGGGGAAGCAGTTCGTTGTGGATGCGCGCAGATCTTTGAACGGCAAGTTGCTGCCTTGTTTGGGCTCAACCATTCCTTTCATTTCCTTATCTTAACATAAGGACACCATTTCACGTTACCACTGACGATACAGGATAGGAACGCTCTGTGTTGCTCACGAGCCAGCTGATGACGAGCACGCAGTTACGCACGATGACCACCCGCTGATTTCTGCGAATTTTGCGGTACCCAGATAACTGATTGTTAAACCTTTCACACGTCATGCAAATGTCGCACTCTCGAGTACGCTGACGTGGATCATTGTGGATTCATGTGTGTAAACAATCTTCATCAAACCCCGAACGTCTTCCTGTACGTGGAGTGTCACTAATGTCAAAACGATCCTTCTTAAAACAAGAAAACCATTTTCTTGCCGTGCTCGGTCCAGTGGCATTATCCCCATACACGGAGCAAAAGTTTCTGCCT
Organism: Schistocerca americana; assembly: GCF_021461395.2. Taxonomy (NCBI): domain Eukaryota; kingdom Metazoa; phylum Arthropoda; class Insecta; order Orthoptera; family Acrididae; genus Schistocerca; species Schistocerca americana. The sequence goes on along the minus strand of NC_060126.1, from coordinate 431,132,777 downwards.
GCTTCTGCTGCTGTCACCCCTCTATTGAAATCAAAACATAGGAATTCATCGCAAATGTTCCGATTTCTCCATTTGGCGCTCCACTTTCTAGCGTCCACAGCTCCACTCTCTCTCTCCCAAAATGATAAAATGGTAACATGTAAACTCAAATAACAACAAATAAAAAATGACAACCGATAAATAAAGCCACAGCAACCGGAATAGCAAAATGCAAAACAAATCCGCTAAGAACTTTTGCACCAACCTAATACTTTTGGAGCAAGAGTTTTTGATTAGCGATCAATCCAACCTTACTGTGGTACTACTGTTCATTTCCAGCATTGTCGCCCGCCCTCGACGCGACTTTATGTCGCAGTTGGATTACAAGATTAGTGGTGACTTGTCTGGAAGCCCGACATATTGTTCAAATATTTAGGGGTAATACTAGGAAGCCATATTGAAATAGGGCGATCATATAAATCGGTCTCAGGTAAGGTGAACGGATAGCTTAGATTTACTGGAAGAGTTCTTGCAATGTGCAGTGCATCAGTAAAGGAAATCGCATAAGAAGCGCAGGAGTTAGCAGTTCTAGAGCATCGCCGGCCGCGGTGGCCGAGTGGTTCTAGGCGCTTCAGTCCGGAACCGCGCGACTGCTACGGTCGCAGGTTCGAATCCTGCCTCGGGCATGGATGTGTGTGACGTCCTTAGGTTAGTTAGGTTTAAGTAGTTCTAAGTTCTAGGGGACTGATGACCTCAGATGTTAGTCCTATAGCGCTCAGAGGAATTTGAACCATTTTTTCTAGAGGATCAGTAATTCACCATCCCCATCCCACTCGTATATGTAGAACAGCATGTTTAAGGTTTACTGGAAGTCTTAATGGTCTCATTAACAAATAATGCATGAGTATAGTCTGAGTAATTTGAGCTCCGTTTTAAGAAAAGCTAGTTTTTCATAGATACTAAATTTTTATGACACCAGTGACATCATATCTCCTGAACTATGTGTCATACAATGACATAATTTTACAGGAACATTTAGTGGTATTTGTGGGCACTGACTGCATAATGCGTTCAGAATCTAGTTCTAAGAAAAGAAGTTATAAATAAAAACGGCATGTCTGACGCTGAAGCTTTAATGTACGAACAGTGGATACGAAGCAACTGATAAACTCTTTTACCTTTCATTATTTTGTGGAGAGGTATCAGCGAGAAAATGTTTCGAAAAGGTTTGAAATTACGTGGAAAGTTATTTGGAAGTGGTTAAGTGTTCTCATTTTTAAATACACGATGGATATAGTCTGGGTAACTTGTAGACCATGAATAAGCAGCTCCAAGACAGATACACAGCTTCTTACTTTAATATTTGGCAATTGTCTTAAACTTTTCACGCAAGATTACACCTCTTAATAAGTAGAGCACGACAGCATTTCTTTTTTTTTTAATTCGGTCAGTAATTATATGAAATATTGAAAATAAAACTTTTGTTGCCGCTGGAACACACTAGATGGACAACCTACAACTCGAAGTAGGTGACTGTTATAGCCATTTAGTAATTCAGATGCTCCAGCCTTTGGAGTCTATCAAGTATGACAGCACATACTGAACAAATTCAGAGACATGCTGTTAGACAGATATAATCTGTGCAACAGTCTAACGTGAGTGTTCATGGAACTTAAATGATAATTTGTGGAAGAAATTCAATGTGGTTCTCACGAAATGCTTTTCCATAAATTGAGAGAATCTACATTTGAGGAAGAATGAGCGACCATTATGTTCCCATCACCACATATCTCGCCACAACATCATGATAACAGATTATGGTATGTGCAGAAGCATGTAGACATTCTCTGTCCTCAGCATGCTAGTGGAGTAGCACAGAGCATCGCTAGTATTTATTTCAAGGAGTAGGACAGGACATCGCAAATACTGATGCCAAAGAGTAGGACAGAACATCACTGTTATTGGTGCCAATGAGCAGTGCAAAACATAACTAATATTGATGCCAAAGTGTAGCACAGAACATCGCCATTATTAGTGGCAATAATCTGAACAGATCATCGCTAATACTGGTGCCAAGGAGCAGGACAGCATCGCTAATACTAACGCCAAAGAGTGGGACAGAACATTCCTAATATTGATGCCAAAGAGTAGAACAGAACATCGCTATTATTGGTGCTAGTGAGCAGGACAAAATATCCCTAATGCTGATGCCAAAGAGTAGGATGAAACATAACTAATACTGATGCCAAAGAGTAGGACAGAACATCGCTATTATTGGTGCTAATGAGTAGCATAGAACGTCGCTAATATTGATGCCAAGGAGTAGGACATAACGTTGTTAATACTGATGCCCAAGAGCAAGACGAAATATTACCAATACTGATGCTTAGGGGTAGAATAGAAATCGCTATTATTGGTACTAATCAGTAGGGCATAGCATCACTAATACTGATGCCAAGGAGTAGGACAGAACATCACATAACAATGATGCTAAGGATTGGGACAGAACATCGCTAATATTGATGCCAAAAAGTAGGATGCTAATACTGACACAAAGTACCCTCTGCCACGCAGTGAACAGTATATTGTGGAATAGATCCAGACTGTGTGGAATAAAAAAAAGGTTAGCTGTTTCATAATTCGGAAACTATGCATTTAAGGGCAGATTTTCTCTTAAAATTTTGATTTGCAGAAGCTAACCCCCCGCCCCACCTGCATTGCTATTTTCGAAACACTTTTTAATCAATGCGAAGGAGTGGTGCCGCATAAAATACTATCTTCTGAGCAGTCTACCTTGAATAAAAACAACTTATCTTGAAGCAATAGCTCTGGCACTGCTGGTAATTATGGTAGTTATTTACGATTATTCTAGGAACACATCTAGGGTGCCCCAGGAGCAATGGTCAGTATCCATGGATGTGACAGGAACGATCATTTGTATCAAAAAAGTCTGGTAAACATAGTCTCTAAAATCCATACCTTTAGAGCTATGAGCACTTGCTCAGTAGAAGAGATGTTTCACAGTAGTGAAGATGAACAAGTGCCGATAGCTCCTTGTTGCAAGGATCTTTATTTTTTTCCCCTTATTTTGGTCCATACAACCACTTCTAAAAGTACGAAACCAAACAGCTTGCAGTAGGAGAGCTGTACACTCCTGGAAATTGAAATAAGAACACCGTGAATTCATTGTCCCAGGAAGGGGAAACTTTATTGACACATTCCTGGGGTCAGATATATCACATGATCACACTGACAGAACCACAGGCACATAGACACAGGCAACAGAGCATGCACAATGTCGGCACTAGTACAGTGTATATCCACCTTTCGCAGCAATGCAGGCTGCTATTCTCCCATGGAGACGATCGTAGAGATGCTGGATGTAGTCCTGTGGAACGGCTTGCCATGCCATTTCCACCTGGCGCCTCAGTTGGACCAGCGTTCGTGCTGGACGTGCAGACCGCGTGAGACGACGCTTCATCCAGTCCCAAACATGCTCTATGGGGGACAGATCCGGAGATCTTGCTGGCCAGGGTAGATGACTTACGCCTTCTAGAGCACGTTGGGTGGCACGGGATACATGCGGACGTGCATTGTCCTGTTGGAACAGCAAGTTCCCTTGCCGGTCTAGGAATGGTAGAACGATGGGTTCGATGACGGTTTGGATGTACCGTGCACTATTCAGTGTCCCCTCGACGATCACCAGTGGTGTACGGCCAGTGTAGGAGATCGCTCCCCACACCATGATGCCGGGTGTTGGCCCTGTGTGCCTCGGTCGTATGCAGTCCTGATTGTGGCGCTCACCTGCACGGCGCCAAACACGCATACGACCATCATTGGCACCAAGGCAGAAGCGACTCTCATCGCTGAAGACGACACGTCTCCATTCGTCCCTCCATTCACGCCTGTCGCGACACCACTGGAGGCGGGCTGCACGATGTTGGGGCGTGAGCGGAAGACGGCTTAACGGGTGCGGAACCGTAGCCCAGCTTCATGGAGACGGTTGCGAATGGTCCTCGCCGATACCCCAGGAGCAACAGTGTCCCTAATTTGCTGGGAAGTGGCGGTGCGGTCCCCTACGGCACTGCGTAGGATCCTACGGTCTTGGCGTGCATCCGTGCGTCGCTGCGGTCCGGTCCCAGGTCGACGGGCACGTGCACCTTCCGCCGACCACTGGCGACAACATCGATGTACTGTGGAGACCTCACGCCCCACGTGTTGAGCAATTCGGCGGTACGTCCACCCGGCCTCCCGCATGCCCACTATACGCCCTCGCTCAAAGTCCGTCAACTGCACATACGGTTCACGTCCACGCTGTCGCGGCATGCTACCAAAAAGACTGCGATGGAGCTCCGTATGCCACGGCAAACTGGCTGACACTGACGGCGGCGGTGCACAAATGCTGCGCAGCTAGCGCCATTCGACGGCCAACACCGCGGTTCCTGGTGTGTCCGCTGTGCCGTGCGTGTGATCATTGCTTGTACAGCCCTCTCGCAGTGTCGGGAGCAAGTATGGTGGGTCTGACACACCGGTGTCAATGTGTTCTTTTTTCCATTTCCATGAGTGTATTTCACAGTATCGAAGATGAAGTGCTCTTAGCTCCTAAGGCATGCATTTTAGAGCCCATGTTTATCAGACATTTTTGATCCGAATGATCGTCCCTGTCATATCCCTGAATATTGACCACTCTTGCCGAGACGCCTTTAGTGTACAATTTAAGAGTGGAAATGGAAAGCGATCTCAGAGCATTTTTTTTTTAAAATGTGTTTTTAGTTCTCTTGTGTTCTCGGTAGTCGGCTGCATGTCTCTAGACTTGTTCCAAGTATCAGTTCGTGGTGAATATGTTTCATTCATTCATTACTAGACGGTGCATTGCTTTTGCGCCAAGTAATGCTTCACTCAGGTGTTCCAAATGTCAGTCCGATCCGTACAAATTATTTTTCTAATTTTAAAGGTGCTGCTGAAACATTGCTGTGAGTGCAGGTGAGTAGGATCTCCATATGCAGTACGATAAAAGTGTCTCATACTCGTCGGTATCAAGTAGCTTTTAAAAAGTCACCCTCTGAAATAGAAGAATGAAAAAATGTCAACACATTCAAAACAAAACAAGACCATGGATATGTATGTCATGCCGCACTTCATCTGAAAGACCAGACAAGTTTATCAGTTGCAAATCAGAAAGACCTGCAGACAATGTTGCCATTTTTACTTAAACAGCACTGAGAGTTTTGCAATAAACTTTGCAGTATCTGATCCCTCGATCTCGGCATTCTTCCTCATCCTCTTTTATTCGTCTCCACTCCATCGTTTCTTGGATACCACTTAGCCACACTTTCCGTGGTCTTCCTCTTCTTCTCCTTCCAGGAGATTGCCATGAAGTTACTCTCCTGGGGCATCTGTCATCATCCATTTCTTTGACATGCCCAAACCGTCCTAGCTGTCTTTTTTCTGTTCCACCCGTAATACTATAATGAATTTGTGTCCTATCACTTATTTCTTTCTGTGAGTTCCCAGTACTCACTTCCATAGCTTGTTTTTGGTTTCACGACGGATTTCTATAAATGCATTTTAACCTTTAAATTCATTTTTCAGGACCAAAGTACAGGATTTCATTTTTGGATAACCAGTCTTCTCTGCCTGATCCGTTATTGAATATGCCTGTCACATCTTCTGCCAAGTGATAAGATACTGTCCCGGTACTTAAACTCTTCACACAATTTAATAAGATCAGCGTCGATGTCCAGTATACTTTCCTCCTCTCAGCAAGATAGATATTCCGTCTTCTCAAATTTAATTTTCAAACTCCTCTTTTTATACTTTTCCAACAACTTCCTAACCATGTAGGATACATCCTCTTCATCGTTTCCTGCAACGACCTGATTAGGATCAGGGAAAAGTGGGTACATACTCTGGTTCTCTACTTCAATCGCCACGTCCATGCACTTTCTACACGACAGACCCAGTGCCTTGTGGAGAAAAGACAGTATCCTAGGTTCAGGCCTTTAGTTATTCTGAAGGCCTCTCTAGAAATGTCTTTCCCCACTTTAATAACACTTCTTAAATAAATGTTTGCCATTTCCTCTGACCACGGCACCTCAAGCAATAGCTTTAGTGGTACTGTGTCATATGCTTCCTCAAGATGTATGAAGACCAAATGACTGCTTATATTCCTGTCTATTCTAAAACCACTTTGTTCTTCCACTTCATTTAGAAACTTCTCTCATCTTGATTTTAAAATCCTCCTGTACAAGCCGCTAATTTTACTTGTGACATTTATGCCACGATAACTGCTACTTTCTTCTTCTTTTATGTATGGGACTTAGATACGCTTAAGCTCCACTCAGTTAAAATTTCATGTCCCTACCAAATACCTTTATTAAATAACTTGCTTAGATATTCATATAGGATGTTTGCGCCATACCTCACTAATTACAAAAAAAAAAAAAAAATGTTCAAATATGTGTGAAATCTTATGGGACTTCACTGCTAAGGTCATAAGTCCCTAAGCTTACACACTACCTAAATTAAATTATCCTAAGGACAAACACACACACCCGTACCCGAGGGGGACTCGAATTTCCGCCGGGACCAGCCGCACAGTCCATTACTGCAGCGCCCAAGACCGCTCGGCTAATCCCGCACGGCTCGCTAATTACAGTGTTACATTCCCACGCCCTGGTGATTTCCCAATTTTCATTTGTTTAGCTGCCTTCTGTAGCTCTTTCGAAGTTATTTTCTCTAGCTCTTCACGCTCCTGGTTCTACCGTACCTACCACTTTATTTCCTTACACTCTGTCCTTTCTTCTACTACAACGTTTTTAAAATACTGATATTACTTTAATTTTGTTATAATCTTGTAAAAAATGTAAAGGAAATGAGAAATGGTTTTTGTTGTATTTCTTAACTTGTGCTGTCACAAACAAGAATTAGTGCTTCTGTATTATTAGCAAGTGAAGCAACAACTTTCTTATTGGCACTAAGGATGAGACAGTTTCGTGGTATGGCACTCACAACATTCTTCAAAAATTATTTAGTTTCTAATTTCTTTCATAATTTTTTTGCAGTGATGAGGCGGGCAGCATAATTCTGTGGTATCAGCGTACCGCTTCAGTTTTTAGCGCACAAGTAAGTTATGAAAAAAAACAGATACTTTCCCTCGTATTCTCCTGACATATTTGAGTTTTGTCACTTAGAATGTTTTGCACGTTGACTCTTCAAGTGATACTGTGTGTTTATAAGCTTCCCTCAATGGGAAGGTTGGTTTAAACAGCACGGTGCTTTGCTAAGCGTGGTCCTATTAGGGTTGCTATGGCCTTGTCTCTCTCCGACATAGAGGTTAACGTGCATTCCGAACCTCGGTGCAACCGGGCACATCCTAATATACAAATCGTCACCAAAGGCGAACGAAGCAGTTAGAGACAGTCGCACCTACGAGGAATTTAAGCGCCGACTGTTGTTATAACCTCACCTTTACCCACTCAGCCACGTAAATGTTTTCACTGACAAAAACAATCTAACAGTTCTGACAGATTTTAGACAAAAAATATTGACCAAGTGCCAGTAGGACTCACTCACTGAGGGTTCCGTACAAACTTCTATATGCAATGGGTAGTCAATCCATCCCAGAATCGAGAGTCTGTCAACTAAAACATGACTACAACTTACATTTTATATTTGTATGCAGTAACATTTATCTCTTATGTTTTTGACAGACGATGAATGAAATGTAAGTTCTAATACCGAAATGATATTTTTTATGTGATGTAACTACAATTTAACAATTTTCGGATTTCTTTTGTTTAAGTGTACTGCTTCTTGCCGAGTTCCATGATTTCAGATTAACGGGAAGTACCCTACAGCTTTTGGCGAATATGAAAATATGTAACATTAATACCCGTATCTTTTCATTGCACTGACTTTTTTAGAAGCTTATATTTTTTCCATCGCCAAGGGATCAAGGAACTTAGTGTGTGACATAAATTTCAGTTTGATACGTCTATCCGTGCCTCAGAAAAAGGGATTTTAACAAACTGACAGAGAGACAAGACAGACGGACAGACAACAACATGACCCTATAGAGTTCCATTTCTGCCGCCTGAGGACGAAATACTAAAAAAATTATTTGGTTTAGTATATAATCGCACTTCTACTTTGTCAAATAATTACCAGTTACAGCACCTAGCACCACGCAATATTACATTCAAAAAGACTACAGTGCATAACTGAAATACCCTTTCTACATCTACACGACTACTCTGCAATTCACATTTAAGTGCTTGGCAGAGGGTTCATCGAACCACAAGCATACTATCTCTCTACCATTCCACTCCCGAACAGCGGGCGGGAAAAACGAACACCTAAACCTTTCTGTTCGAGCTCTGATTTCTCTTATTTTATTTTGATGATCATTCCTACCTATGTAGGTTGGGCTCAACAAAATATTTTCGCGTTCGGAAGAGAAAGTTGGTGACTGAAATTTCGTAAATAGATCTCGCCGCGACGAAAAACGTCTTTGCTTTAATGACTTCCATCCCAACTCGCGTATCACATCTGCCACACTCTCTACCCTATTACGTGATAATACAAAACGAGCTGCCCTTTTTTGCACCCTTTCGATGTCCTCCGTCAATCCCACCTGGTAAGTATCCCACACTGCGCAGCAATATTCTAACAGAGGACGAACGAGTGTAGTGTAAGCTGTCTCTCTAGTGGACTTGTTGCATCTTCTAAGTGTCCTGCCAATGAAACGCAACCTTTGGCTCGCCTTCCCCACAATATTATCTATGTGGTCTTTCCAACTGAAGTTGTTCGTAATTTTAACACCCAGTTACTTAGTTGAATTGACAGCCTTGAGAATTGTACTATTTATCGAGTAATCGAATTCCAACGGATTTCTCTTGGAACTCATGTGGATCACCTCACACTTTTCGTTATTTAGCGTCAACTGCCACCTGCCACACCATACAGCAATCTTTCCTAAATCGCTTTGCAACTGATACTGGTCTTCGGTTGACCTTACTAGACGGTAAATTACAGCATCGTCTACGAACAACCTAAGAGAACTGCTCAGATTGTCACCCACGTCATTTATATAGATCAGGAACAGCAGAGGTCCCAGGACGCTTCCCTGGGGAACACCTGATATCACTTCAGTTTTACTCGATGATTTGCCGTCTATTACTACGAACTGCGACCTTCCTGACAGGAAATCACGAATCCAGTCGCACAACTGAGGCGATACCCCGCAGCTTGATTAGAAGTCGCTTGTGAGGAACGGTGTCAAAAGCTTTCCGGAAATCCAGAAATACGGAATCAACCCGAGATCCCCTGTCGATAGCGGCCATTACTTCGTGCGAATAAGGAGCTAGCTGCATTGCACAAGAACGATGCTTTCTGAAACCATGTTGATTACATATCAATAGATCGTTCCCTTCGAGGTGATTCATAATGTTTGAATACAGTATACGCTCCAAAACCCTACTGCAAACCGACGTCAATGATATAGGTCTGCCGGCCGGTGTGGCCGTGCGGTTCTAAGCGCTTCAGTTTGGAACCGCGTGACCGCTACGGTCGCAGGTTCGAAATCCTGCCTCGGGCATGGATGTGTGTGATGTCCTTAGGTTAGTTAGGTTTAAGTAGTTCTAAGTTCTAGGGGACTGATGACCTCAGAAGTTAAGTCCCTTAGTGCTCAGAGCCATCTGATATAGGTCTGTAGTTCGATGGATTACTCCTACTACCCTTCTTAAACACTGGTGCGACCTGCGCAATTTTCCAATCTGTAGGTACAGATCTATCGGTGAGCGTGCGGTTGTATATAATTGCTAAGTAGGGAGCTATTGTATCAGCGTAATCTGAAAGGAACCTAATCGGTATAAAATCTGGACCTGAAGACTTGCCTGTATCAAGCGATTTGAATTGCTTCGCAACCCCTAAGGTACCTACTTCTAAGAAACTCATGCTAGCAGCTGTTCGCGTTTCAAATTCTGGAATATTCCATTCGTCTTCCCTGGTGAAGGAATTTCGGAAAACTGCGTTCAATAACTCCGCTTTAGCGGCACAGTCGTCGGTAACAGTACTATCGGCAGTGCGCAGCGAAGGTATTGACTGCGTCTTGCCGCTTGTGTGCTTTACATACGACCAGAATTTCTTCGGACTTTCTACCAAATTTCGAGACAATGTTTCGTTGTGGAACCTATTAAAGGCATCTCGCATTGAAGTTTAGGTAACATTTAACATTATATTTTTATATATAAAAGCTACAGTACGAAGTGCAATCTTGGGTTGTAGGCAGCCCCTTACCCCTGGCGAGCAGACGTCAAACTCGCATACCCAAATAGGTGTGTTATTAATACTAAAAAGTAAAGGCGAATACTGTGTGTTAAATAGACGCAATTTGCCGTCAGAAGTGACAAAGGAGCCCACTATGTATTCAGGTTTGTTTTTAAGAGTCTCAGTGTAACTGATCGTAGGATGGCCTCGAGATGGTAACCGTTACAGGTACAAGTAGTCATTTCATAACATAAAAGTGCGATTACAGGCTAAAGCACAGAAAAAATAGTTGTGTTAGCCGCTGTTCCAGCCGGCAGTACGTCGGCAATATGTGACAGACTGAGGTGAGAGTACACGTATGGTTTAACAATAGATGCTTCTCTATGCTGTTGTGCCGCTTTTGGTCAGTCCACACCCACAGGAGTTAAAGCTCAACCCATCGAAAATCCAAGCGGTACTCGATTGGTCATTCTAGGCTGTTTAGCCAGAATTATCGGGAATCCCTACCATCTTTAATCGTAAAAGGGACAAGTATCACCTTTTTTGTGAATTCCTAAGGAAGTAATATCACCAGTTAGTTACATTCTCAGCAAGTACACCAAGTCCTTTCATCCATACATGTATTTTCTCATCATTAGAAACTATCCTACATGAGCGGGTATACAGGGTAAAAGGCATATTACTATAAACAAAACTAGGTCTGCTTTGCGTCTTCGGGTCGATTCCACAGTGCCATGTCTTGTAGGCGACGACATCTCGGTCGGCAAAAGATTCTAGTCCAGGTACCGATGCGTCCTCATAGCGGACAATTGCGAGTGTACACCACCCATTGCCAGCCGCTCCAGTTGCAACATCGAGTGAAAAATTAACTCGACATCCACGGAAAAATATAGGTCCATTAAGAATAACAGATTGTGCAGTGCCATTTCCTCCAAGTTTATTTTCCAGGCTGATTATGTGTTTGTAAACAAGCATGCGGTGGCGGCGGTGACGATATACACGTCGACGAGGCATAGTGCTTCAATCCTGTTGCTGATAGAGCTCACAGCGGAATGATTCCCTAGACTTACACACTAGTTAAACTAGCTTATGTTAAGACCAACACACTCACCCATGCCCAAGGGACAGCTCGCACCTCCGGCGGGAGGGACCGCGCCGTCCGTGACATGACGCCCCAAACCGCGCGGGCATTCTCACCTTTTCTCCTTCAGCGAAGAGTCTACAGTAATGGACGAAAATCTAAATTGGACTAAGGACGTAACTACAACGTGCAAGAACGCATCAGCATCTCTCCGTGCCCTAGAAAAATATAAAAAGCTCTTCGCCGTTGAACTGAAAAGAGAAAATTTTACAAACACTTGTACTTCGATTTATTGATTACAGATCCTGCAAGGCTTTCTCAAGAAAGCTTGCAGCACCCGGAGCTGGTTATGAATACCTACTTTCATTATATCCGTGATCTTCGGCTCTTTGATCGTATTTCACCATCACATGGTCCGACCCCGGTAACTGAGTAGTCAGTGCGACAGAATGTCCATCCTAAGGGCCCGGGTTCGATTCCCGGCTGGGTCGGAGATTTTCTCCGCTCAAGGACTGGGTGTTGTGTTGTCCTCATCATCATCATTTCATCCCCCAACGACGCGCAAGTCGCCGAAGTGGCGTCAAATCGGACTTGCATCCGGCGAACGGTCTACCCTGCGGGAGGCCCTAGTCACACGACATTTACATTTACCATCACATGCACAGCCATCCTGGCTGCATGCAGACAAGTGCAGGGATTTCCATACCTCTGTCTTCTCTCCCGCCTTATCAACGAACGGTGTCCCCCAAATATTTCCCCGTCCTTAAAGATCTTGTCTGAACAACGTGACAGAAACACCGGCTCCCATCATAGTGAAATCCTTTTCGTCCCACTCCATCGTTCAGCCACTTTCTCGAAGTACTTTTAGTAGAAACAACCCGACTCTGAAAACATCTCCCGCATTATCTTAGAGAATTTATGTACATCCCCAGCTCCAGAAGATAGTTAATGACGTATGTGCTAAAGCAACAGTAACGATTACCATAGTCCCTCTTCGCATCCGTTACCCTTGCACATCCTTCTTTCGAACCCCATCTTCCTCATTTTCCAGTATATTCAGCTGACGCAGTCTCCTTACATTTCCTTTCCCCAGAACTCGCTACATCAGAAGACATCTATTTTGTACACCTGTAAATTCTTTCTATATCTACCACAATCATTATTTTTATTATTGCCATTATTATTATTACTGTTGTTATTATTATTATTATTTCTTTCCTTTCTCAGACGTTATGTCTGGTTAAAAATGGAAAGTGACGCGGACCTTGATCAAGCGTGACTTCCTTTTAACTGTACGGTATATGTTACATTGCATTTAGGAACTTTCGGGTAATTGAACATGTATCAATAATTACAGATTTCTGTAGTTGTATATATACGTTTGGATGTAGCTGTATTGCGTTGATGTACTGGTGGATATTGTGTGGTATGACTCCTGTAGTTGGTAGTATAATTGGTATAATGTCAACTTTATCCTGATGCCACATGTCCTTGACTTCCTCAGCCAGTTGGATGCATTTTTCAATTTTTTCTCCTGTTTTCTTTTGTATATTTGTTGTATTGGGTATGGATATTTCGATTAGTTGTGTTAATTTCTACTTTTTATTGATGAGTATGATGTCAGGTTTGTTATGTGGTGTTGTCTTATCTGTTATAATGGTTCTGTTCCAGTATAATTTGTATTCATCATTCTCCAGTAGATTTGGGGTGCATACTTGTATGTGGGAACGTGTTGTCTTATTAGTTTATGCTGTATGGCAAGTTGTTGATGTATTATTTTTGCTACATTGTCATGTCTTCTGATGTACACTGTATTTGCTAGTATTGTACATCCGCTTGTGATGTGATGTACTGTTTCTATTTGTTGTTTGCAAAGTCTGCATTTATCTGTTGTGGTATTGGGATCTTTAATAATATGCTTGCTGTAATATCTGGTGTTTATTGTTTGATCCTGTATTTCAATCATGAATCCTTCCGTCTCACTGTATATATTGCCTTTTCTTAGCCATGTGTTATATGCGTCTTGAGCGATGTGTGGCTGTGTTAGATGACAAGGGTGCTTGCCATGTAGTGTTTTCTTTTCCCAATTTACTTCTTCGTATCTGTTGATGTTATGTGATCTAAAGGGTTGTAGAAGTGGTTATGAAATTGCAATGGTGTAGCCGATGTATTTATATGAGTGATTGCTTTGTGTATTTTGGTAGTTTCTGCTCGTTCTATAAAGAATTTTCTTAAATTGTCTACCTGTCCATAATGTATGTTTTTTATGTCGATAAATCCCCTTCCTTCTTCCTTTCTGCTTAATGTGAATCTTTCTGTTGCTGAATGTATGTGATGTATTCTATATTTGTGCCATTGTGATCGTGTAAGTGTATTGAGTGCTTCTAGTTCTGTGTTACTCCATTTCACTACTCCAAATGAGTAGGTCAATATTGGTATAGCATTAGTATTTATAGCTTTTGTCTTGTTTCTTGCTGTCAATTCTGTTTTCAGTATTTTTATTAGTCTTTGTCTATATTTTTCTTTTAGTTCTTCTTTAATATTTGTATTATCTATTCCTATTTTTTGCCTGTATCCTAGATATTTATAGGCATCTGTTTTTTCCATCGCTTCTATGCAGTCACTGTGGTTATCCAATAAGTAATCTTCTTGTTTAGTGTGTTTTCCCTTGACTATGCTGTTTTTCTTACATTTGTCTGTTCCGAAAGCCACATTTATATCATTGCTGAATACTTCTGTTATCTTTAGTAATTGGTTGAATTGTTGATTTGTTGCTGCCAGTAGTTTTAGATCATCCATGTATAGCAAATATGTGATTTTGTGTTGGTATGTTCCAGTAATATTATACCCATAATTTGTATTATTTAGCATGTTGGATAGTGGGTTCAGAGCAAGGCAAAACCAGAAAGGACTTAATGAGTCTCCTTGGTATATTCCGCACTTAATCTGTATTGGCTGTGATGTGATATTTTTTGAATTTGTTTGGATATTAAGTGTGGTTTTCCAATTTTTCATTACTATGTTTAGGAACTGTATCAATTTAGGATCTACTTTGTATATTTCAAATATCTGTAGTAACCATGAGTGGGGTACACTATCAAAAGCTTTTTGGTAGTCAATATATGCGTATTGTAGCGACCTTTGTTTAGTTTTAGCTTGATTGTCACCTCTGCATCTATTATCAGTTGCTCTTTACATCCTCGTGCTCCTTTGCAGCAGCCTTTTTGTTCTTCATTTACAATTTTGTTCTGTGTTGTATGTTCATTAATTTCTGTGTAATGACTGAAGTTAATATTTTGTATATTGTTGGTAGGCATGTTATGGGGCGATATTTAGCTGGGTTTGCTGTGTCTGCTTGATCTTTAGGTTCCAGATTAGTTATTCCTTGTGTAAGTGTATCAGGGACTGTGTATGGCTCTGCAATGTAACTGTTAAATAATTTAGTTTGATGTGAATGTGTTGAGGTGAACCTCTTTAGCCAGAAATTTGCTATTTTATCTTTTCCAGGGGCTTTCCAATTGTGAGTAGAATTTATTGCTTGGGTGACTTCATGTTTCAAAATTATCACTTCAGGCATTTGTGGTATCTTCTTGTATGTGTCTGTTTCTGCTTGTATCCACCGTGCATGTCTGTTATGTTGTACCGGGTTTGACCAAATGTTGCTCCAGAAGTGTTCCATGTCTGTTATGTTTGGTGGACTGTCTATTTTAATGTGTTTGTTATCTACTGTCTGGTAAAATTTCTTTTGGTTTGTGTTGAATGTTTGGTTTTGTTTCCTTCTATTTTCACTTTTTTTGTATCTTCTAAGTCGTTTGGCCAATGCTTTTAATTTCTGCTTCTTTTCATCTAATTGCTCTATCGCTTCTTGTTGTGAGATTGTACCTAACCTTTTTCGTTTTTTGTCTGATATTTCATTTTTTATAAATTGTGTTAGCTGTCTGATGTCTTTTCTCAGTTTTTCTATTCTGATCTGTAGCCTGTGTTGCCATGCTGGTTTTGTAGGTTTCTTCTGTGTGTTGGTTGGTTCTGATCTCTGCCTAGTGAGTATATTTAGTGTAGTGAGTGCTCCTATATAAACCAGTAGTTGTAACTCTTCCATAGTTGTATTTTCACTTATTTTGTTGTGTATGATTGTGTTGATAGTTGTTATTGTTGTTTCGACTTGTCGGTTATTTGGTGGTCTATGCAAGAATGTGTAATGTGTGTATTTGTGTCTTTGTATTCTATATACGTCAGCTGAAATTTTTCTTCTGTATCTAACGTGTGTGTCACTTCGTGTTCTATTTGTGCTTGTTCTGGTGGCTGTCTTAAGATCACGTTTTCCTCTGATTGTTTAATTGATGCGTGTTGTTCTTTGTTTGTTTGCTCTGGGATGTTTGAGTCCATTACTGTATTTTCTTCTTCTTCTGATTGCACATTATTTTGTTCCAGTATTTGTTGTACTTGTTGTTTGATGTTTTCTAATTCTGACTGGTGTATCCTGTTATTTTAGATTATTACACGGATCTGATCAGCTAGTCGTTGTTCTGTTAAAAATTTTAATTCTTGGTATCTGGTAATAAATGTTGTGTATACTTGTGATCTGTATCTAGTTGTGTTGGTTCCTAAGTTTGATGCTTGGTAATAACAGAACATGAGGTGTCGGTTAACTTCATCTGACCATCTCATCCTCTGTCTTTGTTTTCCTTCTAGAGTGGTTGCAGGAAGCATATCCTGCAAAACACCTATGTTTGGATTTAAATCATTTTCCGTGTGGCTAGCAGTGTCGTTACCATTGTGGACGGGCATAGGGTTCAAGCGCTGTCCCCGACCATGACAGCGCTTGTCCGAGGGTTCATTAGTACTGTCCTGAACCAACGAATCACACTAAAAGGGGGGTTAGCCCTATTAGTGGTTTGTTCTTTTCGTCGCCTTTTACGACTGGCAGAACATACCGGAGGCCTATTCTTTTCCCGGGCCTCCACGGGGTTTATTATTATTACTATTATTATTATTATTATTATTATTACCGTTATCACTATTATTGTCAGTAGTAACAGTGGAACAAATACAGCCACTTTACTAATTCATAATGAGCATAGATTACTCATATTGTCACTACAGATACTCAAACATTTTTAATACTACTTGCCATATTAAAATTGTTATTTCTTAGGTAACTATGATGTAAAGAAAGTACGTACTGTATGTCAGAAATCGTCGTCCGATGTAAGAGTGTGCCTAGTGTGCCTGGTGGCCCTTATCAAATCGGGTTAAATAAATAAAGATTTCGTGATACAGTCACCGAGACGCTATTCATTAGAGAGTCGCGTTTGGTCCACATTTAAAACTCCATTGTTGACGCCGTCTAACTGCTGCCTCCACAATGTCCTTACAGAGTGCTGAGCAGCGGTTGCTAGGACTCTTTTTTTTCTCTGCCCGCCGCCCGGCTCTGTTATCAGCACGTTTGTTCGTTGGAGACCGCGGGATTTCCTCATTGTTTCCCGCACCGAGGCCACTGCTTCCGCCAGCCTACATTCCGCCGCCGCCGTGGAGTCAAACAACCGGCACGTGTTCGACTAACGCTGTCGTTCCATTCTGTAAAGGACACTCACAGGTATTGGAGACGAATTTTACGCTTGTTGAATTCACTCATAACTTATTATTTGAACATGGAGTTCACCAGTCATATTGCTGGACTCCTCAGCGCTGTTAGGTGCCCACCTGCTTTCGATCCTGTGAATTAACATTTTCGGGGAAACTGGGAGCTTCGAGGAAACTGGGAGCAAACACAAGAAAAAGTTAGCGGAATAGCTTAAATTAAATTTTCCTTGAGACATTTAAGTCTCTAATTTATCTACGATAACGTTGGAAGCTGAAGAAGTGAAATAAAATTTGTGCTGCGGCCGGGACTCGAAACCGGGTCTTCTTGCCTGGTAATAGTGACAATTGGAGTTTGGGAGGGTATTTGACTTGGGTAGTTTGCGTAGCAATGTTGCCGATAATGCTGTGGTGGTGTAATGGTCAGCATCTCTGCCTATTGAACAACATGACCTGGGTTCGAGTCCGGGCCGCAGTACAAATTTTAGTTCACTTCTTCACCTTCCAGCGTTATCGTAGATAAATTAGAGCCTTAAATGTCTCAGGGAAAATTTAATTTAAGATCTATACGATCACATGTAGTACAGCACTTCCCCATTCCGTCCAGTGCTGGGGTGCTATTCCAATGTCGGAGAGCCCTGGTAATACTGACAATATAAGGGGAAATGTTAATTGGAGTTGGTGTTGGGGAGGGTATTTCACTTGGATAGTTCGTGCAGCTATTTTGCACCTAAGGCTGTGGTAGTGTATTGGTCAGCATCTCTGCCCAGTAAGCAAGAAGACGCGGATTCGAGTCCCAGCCGCAGCACAAATTTTAGTTCACTTCTTCAGCTTCCAACGTTCTCGTTAGCGGAATAGGTTCCACAGGCACTGTTTATGCTTGTTTAAGGTTCACGGAGAAGCCAGGCAGCAGGAGACTGGTAACACCTAAGAGTTACCTATGTTTACGATTTTGGCATAGTAGGTGAGCGCCCCCCCCCCCCCCCCCCCAAAAAAAAAAAAAATCAGTGGCTTCTCAAATCCACAACTCGCGTATATCTTCTTCTCTTGTTGTCGTTTATTTTCAAAGGTTGTAAGTCTATAGCTTCATATAATCTTTTACGTGCTTTCATCTACATCATATCCGCAAGCCACCTAACGGTGTGTGGCGGAGGGTACCTTTGGTACCACCATCTGATACCTCCAGCCCTGCTCTACTCGCGCGTCTACATCATATCCGCAAGCCACCTAACGGTGTGTGGCGGAGGGTACCTTTGGTACCACCATCTGATACCTCCAGCCCTGCTCTACTCGCGAATAGTCCGTGGGAAGAATGATTGTCGGTAAGCCTCTGTATTGAATCTAATTTCTCGGATTTTCACCTCGTGGCCAATACGCGAGATGTATATGGGGAGAAGTAAATATGTTGTCTGACTCCTCTTGAAAAGTGCTGTCCCAAAATTTCAATAGTAAATCTCTCCGTGATGCACAACGTCTCTCTTGAAACGTCTGCCAGTGGAGTTTGTTTAGCACCTCCGTAACGCTCTCTCGCCAGCTAAACGATCCCGTGACGAAACGCACCGCTCTTCGTTGGATCTTCTCTATCTCCTCTATCAGTCCTACCTGATATGGATCCGAGACAGATGAACAACACTCAAGGATCGGGCGAACAAGCGCCTTATAAGCCACTACTTTCGTGGATGAGTTACATTTCCTTAAGATTCTTCCGATAAATCTGAGTCTTGTGTCTGCTTTTCCCACTATCTGTTTTATATGGTCATTCCACTTACGGTCGCTCTGGATAGTTACGCCTAGATATTTTACGGCAGACGCTGTCTCCAGCTGTTTGTCATCAATAGCGTAGCTGTACAGTAGTGGATTTCTTTTCCTATGCATGCATAATATGTTACATTCATTTACGCTCAGGGTCAACTGTCAGAGTCTGCACCATTCATCAATTCTCTGCAGGTCGTTCTGCAAATTCTTACTATCTTCTGGCGTTGCTGCTTTGGCATAAATAACTGCATCATCTGCGAATAGCCTTAAAGAGCATCCGACGCTTTCTATTAGATCATTTATATATATTGTGAACAGCAACGGTCCTATCACACTTCCCTGTGGTACTCCGGTTATTACCTTTACCTCTGTCGATTTAGTTCCGTTAAGAGCCATGTGTTGAGTTCTATCTGCAAGAAAGTCTTGAATTCAATCGCACCATAAACATCGGACAAAAGCTGTGCGTGGTGTTTGTTCGTTAGTATTCCGCACAAAGCAAAAAGATATTCCTCCACTTCGATATGGCGTCCCCGGCGTTTCTTTCACATGCCCCTACTACGCCATTGCGGAGAAGTGAGGGAATTGTTCTCAAGTTGACGCCGCAATTCCAAGGACGAATGTGAATACCGGCATAGCGATGTAAAGGATATGAGAGGCAACAAAAGGAATAGATAATGAAGTTTTGCATGATAACCATATAGCAAAATACCCTCTCGCAATTGTGTCTGCACAACATGTTAGTGAAGTGAGATTTTGTAAACTCTGCTGTGTTCTGGGAAAAGCAAATTTTAACATGGAAACAAGCGAATATAAAGCTATCATTTAACAAAATCTCTTTTCGATATCACAAATCGTTTGTTAAATATGAGGAATGTTGTGGATACGTCACTCTGGCTTTATCGCTGAAGCGGTACTATCGCAAATGACTGTGCGACGTCAGATCAATTTTCGCGATATTGGTGACAGAGGCCTCCACCCAAGTCTAAAGAAAAATTCGATATGTTAGCTAAATTTCACGCACAGCAGCATATTATGAAACATGCACCAAACGCAAAATCATAGCGATCCCTATTTTTCATAGCAAACTTTCTCGAATTTCTCGCAGTGTCTTACATCCATGTAAATATCACAATAACCATGACCATTAGCGACATGATAGTCACATCATCATGAACGTGACATGTAAAGCTATAACTAACGCAAAAATTGACGTTTTTTATCTTACACTTTCTGTAAAATGGTTCGAGAAACTGCAGGGCGCGCGCCTCCATTCTGTTATCGCCGACCAGCCGAAAGGTGGCGAACACTGTCGGCCTCCCCTTCTTCCCTTTGCCTTCTAGTGCAAACAACTCACAGGGATGCACGACTCATACCGATCAGCTGCTATGGTATAAATTTTGACACAGAGTAAACACAGATTCGCGAATCTGCATTGTAGAGGCAGTTATCTTCAGATGCAGTACTTACTTCTAGCAAGGAATGTGTAATTAAATTAAGTCTGTTGTAATGCAATGCTACAAGAATTATGACATTCTAAACATTTAGTAAACATTTATCATTGTATCTCATACTGCATTTCAGTCTACATACATTACTGGTATTAATCAATTAAGCAACTGCTCACACAACTACTAGAACAAAACTTCATCAGGCAGTTGCAGTGATGCAGTTTTGGAGTCGTTGAGGCTGGCAGCAATCTGAAACAGCGAACGGTTGACACGAAGTGTTCCGAATATTGCCGACAAAAATGGAGACCATGAGGATAAAATCAGAGAGATTAGAGCCCACACAGAGGCATACCGACAATATTTCTTTCCACGAACAATACGAGACCGGAATAGAAGGGAGAACCGATAGAGGTACTCAAAGTACTCTCCGCCACACACCGTCAGGTGGCTTGCGGAGTATGGATGTAGATGTAGACTGTTTAAAGATCAGTATTTGGGGGGGGGGGGGGGGTCAACGGCCAACTTATCACACCCTCACTGTAGGTGGTCTGTTGGGAACTCATAACATAATTAATAATACGATTGGTACTTATGTGGCCCAAGACGTCGCCCCACAATGTCAGTAACGCCTCCTGAGCAGAAACGTTTGATAACCACTGCTCTATCGGCAGTTTGAGTTCTGGAATTCTTAAACATTGCCATGGTTATGGTGCCCCATTGCCAACCCGACAACCCAAGGTCATGTGCGGTGCGACACACAGTGGCTGCAAAGCGTTTCTTGCAGATCGTTTGAGTTTCCCTTTCAGCTTGCGTTAAAGGTGCAGTGTAAAGCCTCCACATCAACAAGCAAGAAAATAGCCAGGGATGCTACCTTGCCGGCCGTAGTGGCCGAGCGGTTCTAGGCGCTACAGTCTGGAACCGCGCTGCTGCTATGGTCGCAGGTTCGAATCCTGCCTCGGGCATGGATGTGTGTGATGTCCTTAGGTTAGTTAGGTTTAAGTAGTTCTAAGTTCTAGGGGACTGATGTCCACTGATACGAGCTCGTAAATAACATGCGAAATTATTTTGAGGAAGAAAGACATAATGATAGCCCTCTTATACCCCTGTCGAAAGTCGTCAAACGAGCAGCTGCAGCGCTCTGAAAACTGGACCGACCTCCGTGAAGAAAGGATCGGGGGAGAAGTATGCTGGAGAGCTATAGGAACCAACAGCCGCTCTTTCGACTCCAGGAAAAACCAGTTAACGTGCACCCAAAAAGACGGAACTCGATAATTTTCAAAGAGGATGCTATTCGGTGACATGCATATGACTGTTATGCATGGGAAGAATACACCGCCCGCAAGACCGGAAGACGCTTGCTGCACTACGAAATAGTGAGCAGTTTTTCAGAGGAAAGACCAGGCCTTGAGTGACACTAAAGATGATACGGTTTCGGTGGGAACGTGAGTAAATGCTGATCGTTACCAACCGACAGTGAGGACTAATGACACTGCACGAGATACAATAAAAGCTCCAGTTGGAAAAGGTAGTTGGCTCACTCTTTTACATTCTGGAACAATTGGTGGATTTGTTCCAACGTTTTGTTGTTGTTCACGACAAAGAAATCTGGGGAATTCTGAGAGGAAATTACGGCAATGAAATTTAAAGAGTTGTTTGTACACCCTGTGCTCGCAAACGCAGAAAAGAGCTACACTATAATATTCGATTATCCACCATAAGACTCCTTTCAGTTAAAAAAAGTCCCTACATGCAGGCATGGGAAAAGCAACGTGGTTGACGGGCCACAGAAGAACGGCACAGGTTCATTTGATAGGGAACAAATACTGGAAATCGTGAAAGAGCATAAATCACGTAATGTCACTTACGACAATAACAAAACTGCAGAATAAAATTATCATAATGTTTTGCGCATTCCACCACATCATTGTCATTTCGGTGCAATAGAAGTCGTGTGGGCTCACACGAAATCGTATGCTGCAGTCCGAAGTTTTAAATTAAAAGACGTCGAAATTTTAGCGCACGAGACGTTGGAAAGTGTTACGTCCACACTATGGAACACTATTGTCACATACAGGTTGACAGCTTAGAAGAGTTAGGGGGTGACAGAAGCAGGAGTAAAGATAGTGATCATGATATAAGAGATGTGGTTAATGAATACACTTTCACTGGAAACTGTGGTTCTCTATCCCCTTCCATGAGGTACAGGTAACAGATGCATCTATGCATTAAAATATGTACTGAAATAATGAAACATTGTAGTCTTTATCCCGACATATATTTCCAAGCCTTAAATTCTCTTCAATTACCAAAAGAGTGCGTTTCAATTCCCCAAGGTTATTAGCAGTTTTTCATGCTCCAGAAGTAGACACTGCAGTGGCTCAACAATATTTTCTGGTGTGACATTCGTAGTCGGGCGACCGACATGGCGTAACAAGAAACAGCCACGCAGTAGTATTGGCAACATCGCCATGGGACGCTCTTTCAGTGGCTCGATTTAGTGCTACCAGTGCGATGTTGGGGCGGGCCGCTAGTCCGTACATATTATAAAAGTGGATGTACGCGTGTATGCATTTTCCACACCCCCTCCACTGGATCGATCTCAACTACACCTGGTACGCGTAACACTTACTGTCCAGAAAGAACCACTGCAGGGTTAAAAGCCACCTGTCTCTCGAAGGGGTAGGGCTTGGGCTGAAAAAGAACTGTATTCCACGACCCACAAATACTCTGAGTATATTTATCCAGTATTTGAGAGTAACAAACATTACACATAATTTCAAACCTTTACGAGAATTTGTTCTCGCTGACTCCCCCCACAAATCAATAAAAGTAAAATGTTTATCACTTCCTACATTTTCGCTGTTCATGCAGTAAAACTGTAGCAACAGGCATGACCATCTGATGTTTTACTTGTTTACTAGTGACTGTTCAGATGGTTCAAATGGCTCTGAGCACTATGGGACTTAACTGCTGTGGTCATCAGTCCCCTAGAACTTAGAACTACTTAAACCCAACTAAGCTAAGGACATCACACACATCCATACCCAAGGCAGGATTCGAACCTGCGACCGTAGCGGTCGCGCGGTTCCAGACTGTAGCGCCTAGAGCCGCTCGGCCACTCCGGCTGGCACTAATAACTGTATTCGCAATACATTTTGCAGACTGTGACCAACCACTGAATGTACCTGCAAAAATATATCATTGTATGACACACACATCTTCAGATATGATGTCATAAAACACTAATATGCGAGAAAATCTGCCTCATCATGCCAGGTGTTTTAGTTTATTACTTCTTTATTACTAAATATATTCGCTATACATTTCGCATAGGTATCCAAATATGCCGTTGTTTGACACATAGTTCAGGAGACATAACGAAACTGTAGAGTGAAATTCGCTAGAGATTCAGATGAAAATTGTGTAATAATATGTTTGAGGTTTGTTAAATATACTGTATGACATGCGATTATGCGAGAAAGTATCTGGAAAGACTCTGGGGATAAGAATCATTAGCCTCTGACTGGAATGGAGATGATAAGGTGGAGAGGAAGTGGGGGAGGAAGAGATGACTCAAATACTGGATATGAGGAGATGGCGGAGAGAGGGGGGGAATAGGTGGAGAAAGGGAAAAGGATTCAGGGGGAAGGGGGAGATTAACACAGAAAAAACAATATAAGGAGATGGACAGAGACAGGGGGGTGAAGCAGATGGGCTGAGAAAGGGGGGAAGAGAAGTTGGACGCAGAGATGGGGAGGAGGAAATGGAGAGAGACAGGGGAAGAAGATCGACAGAGGGAGGAGGAGATGAATAGAGAAAGGGAAGGGGAGGAGATGGATAGAGGGACGTGGAAGGATGGCCAGAGGGAGGGGAATGGAGGAATTGGATAGAGAGTAGCGGCAGCAGGAGATGGACAGAGGAGGAAGGAGCAGCTGCACAGAGAGAGGGGGGCAGCAGAGGGACAGAGAGGAGAGCTGGAGATAAACAAAAAGTGGGAGTTGGAGTAAGTGGACTGAGAGGAGGGGGAGAAAGAGTTAAACAGGAGGAGGAGATGGACAAAGTGAGTGAAGTAGGAGGTGGTTAATACACTCATACTCACAAATTAAGGATAATTGCAGAATGTGGTGCCACACAACGTGCCACTACACAAAACTTGCGCTATTAGAATAGGCACATAGGTAACCCACATGACGCAGATCTGGAAGTTCACTGTATTGGTGATAAGTTGAGAAAACCGTCCCGAAACACATGTGCTACAAAACGCCACTGTTTCCTGTGCATGTATCCCGACATCAGTATGGGATGTGATCACCATCCACAAGTACACAGGCCGTACAATGGGCTGGCATACTCTGGATCAGGTGGTCGAGGAGCTGCTGGGATATAGCCAATCTTGCACCAGTGCCTGTCAGAGCTCCTGAAGTGTCTTAGGGGTTTGAAGACATGCAGCAATTCATCGACTGAGAGCATCCCAGACGTGCTCGATGGGTTTAGGTCTGGAGAACAGGCAGGCCACTCCATTCGCCTGATATCTTCTGTTTCAAGGTATTCCTCCACAATGGCAGCTCAGTGGGCCGTGCATTATCATCCATCAGGAGGAAGGTGGGACCCACTGCACCCCTGAAAAGGCGGACATACTGGTGTAAAATGACGTCCCAATACACCTGACCTGTTACAGTTCCTCTGTCAAAGACTTGCAGGGGTGTATGTGCACCAACCATAATTCCACCCCACAGCATCAAACCACGATCTCCATACAGGTCTCTTTCAAGGACATTAAGGGGTCGGTATCTGGTTCACACCAGATGAAAAGCCGGCGAAAATCACTGTTCAGACTATACCTGGACTTGTCTGTGAACATAACCTGGGACCACTATTCCAATGACCATGTACTGTGTTCTTGACACCAGGCTTTAGGGGCTCTCCTGTGACCAGGGGTCAGTGGAATGCAGCTTGCAGGTCTCCGGGCGAATAAACCATGTCTGTTCAGTCGTCTGTGTGTCTGGAGACAACTGTTCCAGTGGCTGCGGTAAGGTCCCAAGCAAGGCTACCTGCAGTACGGCGAGGTATCGGTCTTCTTGTGGTGTTGTGCACTGTTGACGTCCAGTACTGTAGCGCCTGAACACGTTTCCTGTGTGCTGGAATCGTTGCCATAATCTCGAGATCACACTTTGTGGCACACGGAGGGCCGAGCTACGACCTACTGTGTTTGACCAGCTTCCAGTCGCCCTAGTATTCTACCCCTCTTAACGTCATCAATATGTGTTCTCTGAGCCATTTTCAATACACAGTCACCATTAGCACGTCTGAAAACGTCTGCACACTTACTCGCTGCACCGTACTCTGGCATGCACCAACACCTCTGCGTATGTGGACTGCTGCCAGCCCCACCGTGCGACGGCCGCAGGTCAGATGCACCGCATGGTCATACCCCGAGGTGATTTAAACCCACAAACCGCCCACCAAGCATTGTTTCACTATGTATCAGCATTAGCCTTAATTTATGAGCATGAGTGTAGAATTGTAACAAATACCAGCTGACAACGCGAGGTACTCTGATAGTGTATTATAAACACGATTTGCATGAGAACAGAATCAGAAATCTGTAAGAGTTCCCGAATTCTGTTTTGATCCAATGAATAATTCTCAAAGTAGGCGTTCAATGTTATTGGAAATTTTGTCAATGATAACTGGATTCATAACACACTTCATACTCCTGACGAAGGCTCGCTTCGTACTGTAAGAATGACGTTACAAGCAACTGCAATAAAAGACCTCACCTTAGCTGTAGGTGGGCAGTTTCCGGACATTCTATATACAGGGTGTACACCAAGTCCGGGAACACTTTCAATTATTTATTGCACAAGAACCAAATGTTGTACACATATCATACATATGTCATTTTGAAGAGAAACCTTGAAAGCTTTTTCTCATGTATACCGCCACAGCAAAGTTTGGTAATTTGCCAATAGTCAGCGCTAGTCGCAAACATGGCAAGTTCAGGTGCGGAGCGAGCTTTCTGTACGATGGAGTTCGACAAAAACAAGTGTGCTACAACTGTTCAACGGATGAGTAGAACCAAGTACGCTAAGAAGCCACCAGCAAGGAAGGCCATTTACCACTGGCACAACAAATTCGTTACGATGGGCAAAGAGAAGCGGACGTCCCAGTGTGAGTGAAGTGAATGTGAAACGTGTACGAGACATTCAAAAGGAGTCTTCCGGGTGACTCATGGGTTCGCATATCGAATGTTTGTAAAAAAACTTTCAGAGTTTCTCTTCAAAATGCAATATATATTACATCTATACAATGTTAGTTCTTTTGCAATAAATAATTGAAAGTGTTCTCGGACTTTATGTACACCCTGTATATGGTGCCCGTAAAGTCCCTAATGGATTCTGGGACAGCGTTAATTTTTGTTTCATTATTGTAAGTAATCTGAAAGATGTTGACTAGAGAACTGCGAATAAGCATCCTAAGTCGGAGACTTAATGGACTGCCCTTTGCTGATGTTCAAGTACAATTTCGTCGATTTTACCGTACAAAAGGCTCAAGGTGAACAAGCATTACAGGTTTGGTAAACAAACTGCGTTGAAATGGCAATGTTTGTCATGAGAAGCGTTCTGGGCGGGCTTAGACTTTGTAGGAAACTGTGGAGGCAAGTCGACAGGCTGTCGAGCAGAGTACAAAAGCATCGACACGTCGTGTCAGCCAGGAACGCGGCATCCCCAGAGTCCATTGTGTACCAAACTTTACACTTCATACCATTTAGTTGCTCCATCATCTTGAACCGAAGGACTACGTGACATGCATGACCATGTTCCTTGACTTAAATGAGGCAGTAATAAATAAACATTTGTTAGCACACATCCTGCTCAGTTATTGGGCTATCTTTCATACCTGTGGCGTCATCAATTGCCACAACAGCGGGATATGGGCTGATGAACAATCACACATCGCCCTGGAACTAGACCGTAACACTCCAGAAGTCAGTGTGTGGGCGAGCCCCACACAACAGCGCATTTACGGTCCATTCCTTTTTGCTGAAGCAACAATCACGACAACATCGTACCTGGACATGGTTGAGCAAACTCTGCCACCCAAGGTGCCTGCCAACAACATTCTGGATGTGGTGATTTTACAAAATCTTCGCGCGTAACGACCTCAATGAGACGTTCCCAGGGCGCTGGACTGGACGAGGCTCACCACCATTCTGGGCAGCACGTTCGCCTGATCTAACGCCCTTGCATGGGTACACATCAAGAGCTGAGGCAGGTGCACAAGGTGAAGGTTTGGGATTTGCAGCATCCGTGTGAACGAGTTTCAGCAGCTGTGCGTACAATTGCACCAGCAAAGTTGCAGTGTGTGTGCGTGTGTGTGTGTGTGTGTGTGTGTGTGTGTGTGTGTGTGTGTTGTTGTAATGACACATTCCGACGCAGAGACATACAATACCTTAAAAGCTGCGCCAAAGATTAAATTGAGAGGCATGTAGATTATAATCTTTGAAATGTTCACATTGGATTCTCTTTTGTTTCATACTCCAAGGAGCTAAGGGACACTTTCGATTGTTGCCTTGTGGAGGATGGACGTAATTTTTGGAGTGTGCGGAAAGGCAGCCATATAGTTAGTAATTATGGTTTGTGCGACGAGCACAGCAAGTCTTATTGTGTTGTGAATAAAAAATAGTGAGAAGTATCTAAGTTTTACGAGAATTATTTAAAGTGACGTAGCATTGTATTTCCTTGGGTTCCACCGTCTTCGTGAAGTGAACCGATGCCGACTCAGGAAGATACACACGATCAACAAAGAGAAGAACACCGATGGCGACTAATGAATTAATACTGTGGCAGAAAGACGAATTTTACGTCTAAGGTGAGAACTCTGAATAAATCAACAATGACGTAGAATTCAAAAATGTAATTAATCGGAATGGTAAATTATATTACAGGCATATTTCACGCAGCACTGCATTTGTCCGCATTCAAGCCGGTCAATATAGTCCGTAAAAAAAGCCCTTCAAAATTCTAAAGTTACAGTTCCATGTCCGTAATTTTTCCTCTTTTCAAAAAACCAATAAATTTAATTTTTTTTATTTATTTCGCCACACTGGCGACCGCTGACAGGCACAGTGCTGGTGGAACAAAGAGTAAGTACGTGAGTGTTGTACTACAAATGTACTTGTACTAATTACTGTTTCTCTGTTACATGACGCACATGGAAAATGACGAATAAAGTGAAACAATATTAACTGTATAAACGGATGGCACAATAAGCAGAAAGAACAAGGATTTACAAAACTAACGTAATCGTGAGTGACGCAGCTCAGCCGGAATTAAGGTAGGAAAGCGCAAACGCATGCAGCGGCTGCACCTTGGCTTACCTCCACTTAAGCAGAACCTTTTCCTTTCCATATTAAAATCCTGGTATGTGTGTGGCAACACACAATTACACTTTGATAATTACTTTTTTATGTTCAACAATCGCAGAATTAGAAGACGTAGTGCGCCATCTTGTAAATTTCCGACGCGCAACAAATAACAATCGCGAGAGAATTTAAAGATTTAGATTAACAGTAAAGTACAGATAAAAATAATATCTCCACAATGGAATCGGAGAATTTTAATTTGGCAAATGTTCATGGACGCGTCACCGATTCTGACAATAGTGACGTAAACGATGACGCAATTAGTTTTTCAGCACAACATAATGTAGAAGTAAATACAATTCAATTGCACTCGACAGGGATTAACAATAACGAACCACTTGCAAATGAAACCTTGTACACAGTCGATGAAGCATCGATTACCAGATCAAATGAAAATATTTCGCGTGACATCAGTGAACCTAGCCCGGTTTCGATTCAATCAGATCGTGGTAGAGAAATAATGGTTACAAATAATGGGATAAATAGAAACACACAAGCTTCGTCAGTTACGCTTGAGACATTATATAGTCTGATGTCAAACGTGAGCGAGCAATTATCTGATTTAAAGATCAGTCACAACACAACGAACACAAAACTGTCGAATCTAGAAATCAGCCACAACACAACGAACACAAAACTGGCGAATCTAGAAATCAACCACAACACAACGAACACAAAACTGGCGAATCTAGAAATCAGCCACAACACAACGAACACAAAACTGGCGAATCTAGAAATCAGCCACAACATGACAAACACAAAATTGTCAAACATGGAAATTGGGTTCCAACAACAGTTTTCAAGTGTAAACACACAATTTGAAAATATGCACAAACATTTTGATCAACGCTTAAATAAACTCACCAATTAAATCGATCAAAAGATCGAAGACAAAGTCATCAAACAGTCAATAGTGTATACAATGTATTGGCAAATGATTTAGAAAAGAAATTTTCAGATCTTACAAACAAACAGGAACAGGAACTGTCAGAAATCGTAGAAACACACAATCAAACACAAACGGTACAAAAAGAAATACATGACAACGTACAGGCTATTCAATTAAATTTAACTAGAGTACAGTCCGCATGTGAAGAAATACCTGACCAAGTTAATAAAGTTAACGAAGAAGTCGCTCTTCTGAAACAGGAGACTGGACGTATCAAGGCGGACATTATCAAAATAAATGAAACTTTAGAAACCGGTATTGTAAATGAATCAATAACTGACCGGGAAACAAAACTTTTTGAAAAATTAGGTAATGAAATCAAAGTAGCCGAGGGCAGAATGCGCAAGGAAATTGCGGGTAGACTAAATGTTTCAAATGATTTGCCTACGTCAAGCAACAGGCAGCCTGACACTTATTCACCCGTGCCAGATTACGATGTCAATACCGCAGAACATCACGCGCCCAGTGCGGCGTATGCGCACGCACCGGCGCAGGCAAACAATGGCTATTCGCCAAACGCGGTGCTGCAACAGGCAGTAGGCGTGTCGCCTTGCATCTCGACGATTCTAGTCGATGAGAGCCTGTTGAAACATAGACAGTTTCCAGTTTTCTCCACAGAATACAGAAAAACTCATCCAGTCGTATTCGTAAGAGCATTTAAAAATGTCTTACCAAGAAACTGGACTGAGGCACAGAAGATTAGATATAGATTCACACAAGGCGACGCACTTTTGTGGGCCACATGGCTGAACAGTGCGTCACCTACGAACAATTTCAACGAGCTTTCCTGGAGAAATATTGGTCTGCTGGGGTCCAAGAAAGACTGCGACGTGAGGTATTCGACTCACAACCGTTCAACCTCAAAAACGGCGGGTTGAGAGAAAGTATTTCGAAAAGTGTTTGAATAAGACGCGCTATTGGAACAATCCAATACCGCACGTAGATGTTCTCAAAATTCTGAAAAACAGACTACCCGCGAACTTACGCGAAAAATTGGTAACCATACCGCAGAACGACCTTGAATACTTTCTTTCCGTGCTTGACTCAATTGATCTAAAATATGAAGAAGAGCCGAGCACAAGTAATCGGAATTAACACTCCGTAACCAATCAAAACAACGGTAACGGGAATCATTTTAATGGCAATGGACAAAACCATCACAGTTGGCATCCGTATGCGACAAGGCCAAATAATGGAACCTGGAATTACGGAAATCGGTGGAATTCGGCGCCACAGAGACGTGAAGACCGAAGATATAGTACAGATTACGGTCCACGCCGGTATGGAAATGATAGAAATCACGTGAATGATTGGTCAGGCCCGCGTGATGAAAGGCGGCACACAAATGAAAATTACAAGAGTTACAGTAATAGGAATGACAGACCAAGGAGGAATAGCGACGGCCGGTCGCAAGAAAATGTTGCACTCAGCGGTCCGGAAACTAATTGGCGACAGAATAACCACTCAGAACACTTTGTAGAGGTAACGGACAGTACTGAAGCAACGCCGTTGTCTCCCCCGGTAAACAACAATCGGTCGTAATGAGCACCCACCGGCCGACCGAATTGACAACAGGGGGCACAAACAAGCACACATTACATCTTAAACAATTATTTTTAAGATATGATCAGGATGCTACCGTAGAAGATGATCTATGTGAAGAAGAGATGAAAGCACCGGACAAGGTAAGTGACCTCGTGCAGGCTGTAATAACAGCAAAGATAGGAACTATAACTACCAACGTAATTTTAGATACAGGCGCATCTACGAATATTATTTCTAACAGTTAATTTAAAGAAGTTTCGAAAGCATTAAAAGTACCAGTGCTGCCAACGGAAAATTGTAAAATCTTGACAGCTGTAGGTAACAAGTCAAAAAGTATTAAGTGGCAGACGCAAATACCTGTTACCATTAGCGATGTCACGATAAACTGTACATTCTTAATCGTTGAGAAATTAATCGTCAATTGTATTTTAGGTATGGAAGTTTTCCGGCAGCATAAAGTAAACATCGACATAGGCAGTGGACTTTGCTATTTCCGAGTGGGCAGTCGTAGTGTGAAGGTCAATCTTGTAAAGTCAACAATAGAGCGTAATGGCCAATTACAGAAACAAGCTGAAGTAAAATTAGTTTACCCACAAGTGTTATTGATAGATATTCCTTACCCCGAACAATTAGACACGGAAATAATTAACGAACAGGCCGCCCACGAGAAGGTAGGAAAATCCACTTGTCTTTTAAAAACTCAACAAAATGAACTAGCAGATCTTATTTATGAATACCGAGACATTTTTAGAAAACACCCGACAATAATCAAAAATTATGAATATTTTTAGAAAACAGCCGACAATAATCAAAAATTATGAATACAAAATGGAAGTCTACCCACATAAAACGTACTGCCATAAATCATATGCGATACCATGGGCAAAGAAGGAAGCGGTTCGCAAAGAAATAGATAGAATGGTTCTGTGGAAGGTGATAGAACCTTCGCATTCACCGTACTGCAGTCCCATCCTAGCTGTTAGCAAACCTGACGGATCAGTCAGATTAGTACTTGATGCACAGGGAATTAATAAGATCGTCGTACCAATATGCACTAGGCCGGAGAACTTAGATGAGCAATTGCTTAAATTTCATGGAGTGAAGTATTTAACATCCGTTGACATGAAGGCTTCGTATTGGCAAATAGCCCTACATAGTGATAGCAGAAAATGTACTGAGTTCATTCATGCTGGCAGAAGCTATCAATTCCAAGTACTGCCATTTGGACTCAACGTGAGTGCTGGGGTGTTTGTAGATGCTTTAGACAGAGTATTGGGTCCAGAACTGATTAGCAAAGTGACGTTGTATGTAGACGATCTCTTGATAGCCACGGAGACCTGGCAAGAGCATGTAGAATTGGTACACAAAGTGTTCCAAAAGTTCCGAGAATATGACGTCACAGCAAATTTTAAGAAGTCCGAATTCGGAAGGGATGGAATAAAATTTTTAGGCCACATTACTTCACCAGGCGGAATTTTACCTGATCCAAAAAGGCTTGATGCCATAAAATATTTCCCCTCACCACAAACACGTAAACAATTGAAAGCTTTTCTGGGGCTCACGTCATTTTTTCGAAAATTCGCGCCCAAACAGTTACTGAATAGTGATTCCCTACTCAACCTTTTAAGGAAAAACCACACGTGGTTGTGGATAGAAAAATGTGAGGAAGATTTCGTAAAAATCAAACAGGCACTCATAAACGCACCCATTTTGAAGCATCCTAACATGAACTACAACTTTTGTTTGAGCACGGACGCATCATGTCAGGGATTAGGCTCTTGTCTGTTCCAATTAGTAAATGATAATGGAGAACAGAAAGTAAACATAATTAGTTTTGCCAGTAGAACGTTAACGGAATGTGAAAGAGCCTATTCGGCAACTGAACTTGAAGCGTTAGCTGTAGTGTGGGCTTTCCGCAAGTTCCAATACTATCTCTGGGGAAGGCATACACGAGCGTTTTGTGACCATCAAGCATTATCGTTTTTACTCACATGTAAATTGTTGCACAAACGGATTGCACGTTGGTGTTTATTCCTCCAGAAATTTGATTTCGAGATAGTTTATATTAAGGGTGAACAGAATGCAATTGCCGACGCATTATCGCGTTTGCCACAAGGCTTGAGCGAGTTCAATGAATTGATCGAACAGACTTCCGATTTTAGAGTTTTTATGATGCATGATGGCACATTTCAACCATATTACAGAAAGATGTGTAAAGACATGAGCAAACTACAAAAGGAAGACAATAGATGGAGACAAGTTATACAAAAACTGCAGGCAGATGACAAAAGTACACTGAAACAATATTACACAATGTCAAACAATGTTATTTTCTACAGGCGCAATCCACAATCCAACACCTGGTGTGTCTGCATCCCAGAAGAATACGTAGACAATTTGATAAGACACACACATAGAGTATGGGGACACTATGGGGTATCAAAATGTACAGCGAAAATATCAACGTATTGTTACTTCCCGAACCTCAGACGCAGGATTGAACAAATAATAAAAACGTGTACAATATGTCAGAAGGTTAAACATCTTAATAGATCTTGTTTGGACGTATTACACCCTATCATTCCAACTAGACCAAGAGAACTGGTTTCCGTGGACGCAGCAGGACCATATCCACGAGCTAGGGGAGGAGTTAGATATGTGATCGCATTTTATGATGTCTTCACAAAGTACTTAAAAATGTATGCTATAACAGCAGTACTGTCGGGATCAATAATCAAACGCATGATAGAAGACTACATACCACTAGAACTGATAATGCAACAAACTTCACTAGTAATAAATGGAAAACATTTCTCGAATCTCAGAACATAAAATATATATTGGTATCCAAATTTCACCCAGAATCGAGCCCGATTGAGAGAAATTTTAAAGAATTTAATCGCTTTATAAGAACTTATATACCAAATAAACAGACAAAATGGGTGGAATACATAGCCCAATTTCAGCATATTGTAAATCATTTAATTCATACTTCAACAGGCTTTACACCTACAGAGTTAATGTTTCAAGGCACAGAACTTGACGAATGGGCTAAACCTTTACCTAAATTAGCCACAAAGGAAATAACACTAGACGAAAAGGTACGTCAAGCATTACTACAGATGGAAGAACAAGCAGAAATAAGGAAAAAACAGTTCAACGAAAAGATAAGAAAGGTTACAGAATTTAACATTGGACAGGAAGTACTATTACGTACCCACCCAAAATCCTCTAAAATTAAGGCATTAAACAAAAAGTGGCAGTTGTTGTATGATGGCCCTTTCATTATAATAGACAAACCCCACCCAGGATGTTATCTGTTAGGTAACACACGAACGGGCAAGATGAAAGGGTTATACCCCCACAAGGATATCAAGGAATTTTTTCATTAAAGGTTATATATTATTTTAGCAAAATTGAAATTATACAACCTTGGATCACATAGTAAAATTGCTGTCATTAACCTAAGAAACTTGCGAACACGAAAAGAAAAAAAAGAAAAAAAAATACTTTAAGTCCGGTGTACATTGATAAAGACAGTCAGTTAGTGAAAAACATGCATTAAACTAGAAAACATAACTGAAATTTCAGTTAAACATCGAAACTAGTAATCAACTGGGGGCATATGCCAGCTGAACAACGCATAGTTAACCACACCTAATGAAACATGTGTTACTGTGAGTCTTAACACTATAAAATAAACCATACGGTACTTTTGTAGTCTAACTCAGTTATTTTAGAGAGAGGAACAAAGACAAATTAGCGCGAAGGTCAGAGTTTGTTCGCTTGAGACGAGCAACAAACCACGCGTCGAAGTTGCAATCCAACGCTCAGCTCATGAGCACGCGATAGCTGCATGTCAAGACGAGGTCATTGGCCGCGCTGTAGGCAGCAAGCCGGGGAGAAATCTTCCCCCTTCCCTGTCCGATCAGCTGATTGTATACAAAGAGCGAAGGCGCATGCGCGGTCGAGTCCAGACGACACGTGACTCATATTACACGATGGCGGCTATCACGAATAATGTTCACCAACAATGCAGAGTTTTCCCCGCCCCTACAGTCCAGTCGTGGTACGTAAGCGCGCATGCGCGGAACGTTTTAAAGTTTTGAGACCATGCTTACTATGAGACACAGAGACGAAAGTCTTTCAAAAACAAGAAAGAAAAGGGTACACAAGTCTTGTAAATAGTAGCTTAGAAAATTTAATTATAAGCTGGTATTACGTAACAAAAGTGAACATACAAGTACATACCGGTCATGGACGGTATTGTAATATTATACTATATTGAGTAAAATCTTAGCTTGTACGGAAGGACAAAGAAAACAGCTCAATAGAAAAAAAAAATGCAGATATATAACCGGAAGAAAGGCTACGTACACGAGAACAACACACAATTACATATAGGGAAAAAGCAGCAAAGAAAAAAGAAAAGAGATAACGCATACATTTACATTACACAGTAGCGAGCGATTTTCAGAATGAACAACAAGGCAAACGCATTAATTTTTGTGACTAAGGAAGAGAATGACACAAGCTTTAAAATAGGAAAATAATTAACAGATCTATGCAACGTGAGTAACGAACTGAATCGCCCTCAAAAACAAATACCTAGGGTTTATAGAGAGAGAGAGACACATTAACGTTAGGAAACACCTAAAGCACTCAGCAAACAACTTTGTAGAATATATAAGCTATACACGAGGTTACATGTACGAAAGCTTAAGTGTAAAGGAGAAAAATATGGCATGATTGCGCATTAATGGACCGTAAGGCAGTTATGTATGTAAGAAGCAATAAAAACCGTAGCGTACACATAGTCGTTGCCACTACCCTAAGTAGAAGGTAGAAAATTCCCTTCCCAAGCTTCAGTGGAGCGGCTACTGCATGCTGATGCATGTCGTTGCGTATGAAGAATGCGTAACGGAGGTAAACCTTAACTTATATTCGAGTTCAAGAAGGAAAACAAAGGACTTCTTCCTTCTAACAGATTAATGGAAAAAGGTGTGTGTGTGTCAGTAAAATCCAAGACGAAGAAGCCACTACGAGTGGTCAAAAAATTTTCAATTTTCGTCGATCGTTTTTTCCTGTAATTAATGTAACCAGTGTATTGTATGTGTTATATGTTATTCCATTGAATGTGATGTACTTTGTATTTCATGCCAAGTCCCGTGACTTACAAATTTGTGAATATTTATGTACATTGACCAGAAGTATTGAGGGGAATGAACCTTGGTACAATAGGTAAATGGGGTTAATGCGAAGAAAAAGTGTAATGAAAAAGAAAGTTTCGATCGCAATACTCCCGATTAAAGTGGTGTGTGTAGAAATTAAAATTGTGCAAAGTAGTGCTACATTGCAAGTGTCAGCGAGCCTAAACAAGTGACATCGAAAATTGAAGCTTGTATCGTCAAACGACCCATGGCGTCACAATAAGAAAAGACAATGCCAAACAAGTTTGACATGGTACGCTTCTTACCTGGTGCTGCATCGACGGGATCGTCCTCTGCCTCGCACATAGTGTGGTGTGTTCTTCGGGGCACATATTCCAATGTACCTCGTCGTATCCAGTCTAAGTACTGGAAGGAACTACAAAAATCACACGCATACTGAGGTTCGGATGTCTTGTCGGTACCCGCAAGTCGGTGTATATTCACTGCACTGGCGCGCGCATTCAACCAACGTCGCCCGCTAACGGACGACCAAACAATCAGGCGCGCGTATCACCCGCCCATATTCAACACTGGGGCTAGCGAACAAAGCTCGTCACCCCAGAATAAATACAGAAAGCAATACAAGGACTTAATTTTCACCTCTGATGAGGAAGGAAACATTTGTAAATAACGTTGTATTCATAGTATATTTTATTGTACAAACTTTACCACATGATGTCGTTTTCTCAGTATTAACCAAAACTTTGTATATTAGGATTAAGGTTTGTAAATATTAGCATAAGTATACCAAAAAACTGACACACACTCAGTAATACCAAAGAATTCGCAGTGCCATGAAAATGAGACAATAAAAATGAAGTTTGTAAATAAAAGACCCCCAAACCTATCAATTGCAAGGTCGACTACTGTATCCTGTCAACCAAATAAAATTTTCTAGTGACAGTATACAGTAGGAGGGTCAGTTGTAATGACACATTCCGACGCAGAGACATACAATACCTTAAAAGCTGCGCCAAAGATTAAATTGAGAGGCATGTAGATTACAATCTTTGTAATGTTCACATTGGATTCTCTTTTATTTCATACTCCAAGGAGCTAAGGGACACTTTCGATTGTTGCCTTGTGGAGGATGGACGTAATTTTTGGAGTGTGCGGAAAGGCAGCCATATAGTTAGTAATTATGGTTTGTGCGACGAGCACAGCAAGTCTTATTGTGTTGTGAATAAAAAATAGTGAGAAGTATCTAAGTTTTACGAGAATTATTTAAAGTGACGTAGCATTGTATTTCCTTGGGTTCCACCGTCTTCGTGAAGTGAACCGATGCCGACTCA
The DNA here is from genome assembly GCF_021461395.2 of Schistocerca americana. NCBI lineage: Eukaryota > Metazoa > Arthropoda > Insecta > Orthoptera > Acrididae > Schistocerca > Schistocerca americana. Next base: position 431,095,244 of record NC_060126.1, on the reverse strand, counting down.
GGAAGATACACACGATCAACAAAGAGAAGAACACCGATGGCGACTAATGAATTAATACTGTGGCAGAAAGACGAATTTTACGTCTAGGGTGAGAACTCTGAATAAATCAACAATGACGTGGAATTCAAAAATGTAATTAATCGGAATGGTAAATTATATTACAGGCATATTTCACGCAGCACTGCATTTGTCCGCATTCAAGCCGGTCAATACAGTCCGTAAAAAAAGCCCTTCAAAATTGTAAAGTTACAGTTCCATGTCCGTATTTTTCCTCTTTTCAAAAAACCAATAAATTTAATTTTTTTTATTTATTTCGCCACAGTGTGTGTGTAGACGGCTACACTGCTTAGATATGTAGGACAATCATGTTGGACAGCACGGATTTAATTGAACTACAATGTGTTCTTCCAGGTTATATTCATATTTTTTCTTACTATAAATATTTCGTTTGGTATTACAGTGCTCCTTCCCAGAAATGGTTAGGGACTTCTCGGGTGCCGTGTATAAACTGGTATATGAAAAGATTTGATTTGATCTGTAGATTACAAACAAGATTCTGATTTTTTCAAACAAATCATTTCTCAAATTGTCGATGTTTTAATTAACTACTATTAACTAAAACTTCATCTTTTGGACAAAACTAATTACTTTTATCGAAGTACACTCCTGGAAATGGAAAAAAGAACACATTGACACCGGTGTGTCAGACCCAACATACTTGCTCCGGACACTGCGAGAGAGCTGTACAAGCAATGATCACACGCACGGCACAGCGGACACACCAGAAACCGCGGTGTTGGCCGTCGAATGGCGCTAGCTGCGCAGCATTTGTGCACCGCCGCCGTCAGTGTCAGCCAGTTTGCCGCGGCATACGGAGCTCCATCGCAGTCTTTAACACTGGTAGCATGCCGCGACAGCGTGGACGTGAACCGTATGTGCAGTTGACGGACTTTGAGCGAGGGCGTATAGTGGGCATGCGGGAGGCCGGGTGGACGTACCGCCGAATTGCTCAACACGTGGGGCGTGAGGTCTCCACAGTACATCGATGTTGTCGCCAGTGGTCGGCGGAAGGTGCACGTGCCCGTCGACCTGGGACCGGACCGCAGCGACGCACGGATGCACGCCAAGACCGTAGGATCCTACGCAGTGCCGTAGGGGACCGCACCGCCACTTCCCAGCAAATTAGGGACACTGTTGCTCCTGGGGTATCGGCGAGGACCATTCGCAACCGTCTCCATGAAGCTGGGCTACGGTCCCGCACACCGCTAGGCCGTCTTCCGCTCACGCCCCAACATCGTGCAGCCCGCCTCCAGTGGTGTCGCGACAGGCGTGAATGGAGGGACGAATGGAGACGTGTCGTCTTCAGCGATGAGGGTCGCTTCTGCCTTGGTGCCAATGATGGTCGTATGCGTGTTTGGCGCCGTGCAGGTGAGCGCCACAATCAGGACTGCATACGACTGAGGCACACAGGGCCAACACCCGGCATCATGGTGTGGGGAGCGATCTCCTACACTGGCCGTACACCACTGGTGATCGTCGAGGGGACACTGAATAGTGCACGGTACATCCAAACAGTCATCGAACCCATCGTTCTACCATTCCTAGACCGGCAAGGGAACTTGCTGTTCCAACAGGACAATGCACGTCCGCATGTATCCCGTGCCACCCAACATGCTCTAGAAGGTGTAAGTCAACTACCCTGGCCAGCAAGATCTCCGGATCTGTCCCCCATTGAGCATGTTTGGGACTGGATGAAGCGTCGTCTCACGCGGTCTGCACGTCCAGCACGAACGCTGGCCCAACTGAGGCGCCAGGTGGAAATGGCATGGCAAGCCGTTCCACAGGACTACATCCAGCATCTCTACGATCGTCTCCGTGGGAGAATAGCAGCCTGCATTGCTGCGAAAGGTGGATATACACTGTACTAGTGCCGACATTGTGCATGCTCTGTTGCCTGTGTCTATGTGCCTGTGGTTCTGTCAGTGTGATCATGGGATGTATCTGACCCCAGGAATGTGTCAATAAAGTTTCCCCTTCCTGCGACAATGAATTCACGGTGTTCTTATTTCAATTTCCAGGAGTGTATTTCGATCTTGTACGTCGACTGTGATACCTCAGTTGCTTCAGAATGATTTTCAAAGAAAGCGTCGAAAAGTAAGTTAAGTAATACCCTCATACACTGTCCACTCCGATAGCTGAGTGGCCAGGGCGGTGGTCTGTCACGCCAAGGGGCCCGGGTTCGATCCCCGACTGGGTCGGAGATTTTCTTCGCTCAAGGACAGGGTGTTGTGTTGTCCTCGTTATCATTCATCATCACCAGATGAAGGCAACGGGAAACCATCACTGGAATCACTTCCCTAGACGCTCATGCGGTAGACCTCTTTGGCGAGGCTTCCCCCCATGACAAGACCTGCCGTAAGGCAGAACACAAAGTTAAGTTCTCATACACGGATGAACCAAAACATTATGACCACTTGCCTAACAGCGTGTTCGTCCACTTTTGGAACGCAACACAGCAATGATTTTGTGTGGCACGCATTTGAAAAGTCTTTGGTAGGTCTCCTGAGGTACGTGGCACCAGATGGGAATGCACAGGTCGCGCAGTTCCAGTGGTTTGTGCGGGCCAACATCCCAGATGTCTTTCATCGAGTTCAGATCGGGCGAATCTGGTGACCAAGACAACGTGAGTCCACTATCATGCTCCTCAAACGACTTTAGTACGATTCCAGCCTAATGACAAAGTCAGTTATGCTGCTGGAAAATGTCATTACCATCAGGGAAGATATCAAATATGAAGGGACGCAGGTGGTCCGTAATAACGTCCATGTAGTCCACAGTTATTGTGGTGGTTTCGATTGCTATCACAGGTCCCACAGGTGAATGTCCCCTATACCATGATACTTCCCCCACCTCTGAGGGTGGTGCATGCTTTGAACAGGTGTTCGCCTTGGTATCGGCGTATCTATACAAACCATCGACCTCTTGTAGCACGAGAAATGAGCCATCCGGTCAGGTGACATGTTTCCGTCGATAAATCGCACAAGTCTAAGGGCTGTCAATTCGACTAAATACCTAGGAATTACAATTACGAGCAACTTAAATTGGAAAGACCGCATAGGTAATATTGTGGGGAAGGTGGAACAAAGACTGCCCTTTTTTGGCAGAACACTTAGAAGACGCGACAAACCCACTAAAGAGACAGCCTACATTACACTTGTCCGTCCTGGAATACTGGAGTACTGCTGCGCGGTGTGGTACGCGAGTTGGGGTGGTAGTCATTGACACAAAGGCGGTCTTCTTTGCGGCGGGAGCTACTTACGAAATTTCAATCACCAACTTTCACTTCCGAATGCGAAAATATTTTTTGACACCCACCTACGTAGGGAGAAATGACCATCATAATAAAATAAGAGAAATCAGAGATCGAAGGGAAAGATTTAGGTGTTCCTTTTTCCCACGCGCCATTCGAGAGTGGAATGGTAGAGAAGTAGTATGAAAATGGTTCGATGAACCCTCTGCCAGGCACTTAAGTGTGAATTGCAGAGTAACCACGTAGATGTAGATGTAGATCCACGATCCAATCTCGATTATCACGTGCTCTCTGTATTCTGTGATGTCGTTGGGTCAACACGGGAACACGTAATGGTAGTCTGATGCGGAGCCGCATGTTCAGTAATATGCGCTGAATAGTATGCTCCGAAACACTTGCACCTGCACTAGCATGTTACTTTTTTATCAGTTCGCCTCTTCTCCTGTTTTATAGAGTGGAAAGTGTCCGAACTCCTTGTACTGCGTTGGGGCACGGACGTACAACTCGTCGTCTGTCAGCTACTCGTGGTTTCAGTGTCCTTCGACCGCTTTCCATAGATGCACACGACAGTAACATGTAAGCAGGCGACCATCGTCGCCTTTTCCAGTTACCAGGCTCTGGGCCATAGGAATTTGCCCTTTGTCAGAGAACCTATGTCGGTGGATTTCCCAATTTGCGGCTCCTAACGTCGCTAAAACGGTTCCCCGCTCGTCTCTGCTCAGTTAACGCACAGGGTGGGGCACGAAGTGATCCAACATTTGTTTCTGCAACAGAATTTTACTTCAGTCGAAATACATATATGTACAATAAAATGTTATACTATATACCTGAAGAGTACATTCTGGTTATGACGTGTTCAGTATGACCAACATCACCTCTACCAAATTCTTCAGCTCAAACTCCTATGTTTTGAATTACTCGTCGACACATATCATCGGTTATCTCATTGCACGCCCCAGTGATCAGCATTCGCAGTTCCATCACTGTACGAGGATGTTGAGGGAAAAATCTTTTCCTTTAGAAATCCCCACGAGCGACTTCTAATCAAATTGCATGTCTATGGACTATAGTGTCAGTTGTGTGATTGGAGTTGTGATTTCCTGTCAGAAACGTCAAAATTCGTAGTAACTGACGGACAGTCATCCAGTAAAACAGAATGAAATTTCCAGAATGAGATTTTCACTCTGCAACGGAGTGTGCGCTGATATCAAACTTCCTGGCAGATTAAAACTGTGTGCCCGACCGAGACTCGAACTCGCGACCTTTGCCTTTCGCGGGCAAGTGCTCTACCATCTGAGCTACCGAAGCACGACTCACGCCCGCTACTCACAGCTTTACTTCTGCCAGTATCTCCTCTCCTACCTTCCAAACTTTACAGAAGCTCTCCTGCGAACCTTGCAAAACTAGCACTCCTGAAAGAAAGGATACTGCGGAGACATGCTTAGCCACAGCCTGGGGATGTTTCCAGAATAAGATTTTCACTCTTCAGCAGAGTGTGCGGTGATATGAAACTTCCTGGCAGATTAAAACTGTGTGCCCGACCGAGACTCGAACTCGGGACCTTTGCCTTTCGCGGGCAAGTGCTCTACCATCTGAGCTACCGAAGCACGACTCACGCCCGCTACTCACAGCTTTACTTCCGCCAGTATCTCCTCTCCTACCTTCCAAACTTTACAGAAGCTCTCCTGCGAACCTTGCAAAACTAGCACTCCTGAAAGAAAGGATACTGCCGAGACATGCTTAGCCACAGCCTGGGGATGTTTCCAGAATAAGATTTTCACTCGTCAGCAGAGTGTGCGTTGATATGAAACTTCCTGGCAGATTAAAGCTGTGTGCCCGACCGAGACTCGAACTCGGGACCTTTGCCTTTCGCGGGCAAGTGCTCTACCATCTGAGCTACCGAAGCACGACTCACGCCCGGTACTCACAGCTTTACTTCTGCCAGTATCTTGTCTCCTACCTTCCAAACTTTACAGGTCCAGAGTTCGAGTCTCGGTCGGGCACACTGCTTTAATCTGCCAGGAAGTTTCAGAATGAAATTTATTTTAAATAAATTTGAATTCAAGTTCAGGGACAAGTAATAAAAACTAAGAAGTTGGTCGATGACATTGTTAATTAAGTCAGAGACGGAAAAGGGCTTCGAACAGCAGTTGAACGGAATGGACTGTGTCTTGAAAACAGTATATATAAGATGAATGTCAACAAAAGCAAAACAAGGAGACTGTAATGTTGTCGAAACTAAATTAGGTGATGCTGAGGGAATTAGATTAGGAAAAGAGATACTTAAAGTAGTCGATGAGCTTTGTTATTTGGGCAGCAAAATAACTGATGAAGGCTGAAGAAGAGAGGATATAAAATGTGGACTGGCAATGGCAAAATAAAAAGCGTTTCTGAAAAAGAGAATTTTGTTAACATCGAATATAGATTTAAACGTTAGGAAGTCTTTTCTAAAAGTGTTTTTTTTTTGTGATGTTACAGAAGAATGCTGAAGATTAGATGGGTAGATCACGTAAGTGATGAGGAAGTACTGAACAGAATTAACAAGAAAACTAACTAATGGCACAACCTGACTAGAAGAAGGGATCTGTTGGTAGGACACATTCTAAGGCATCAAGGGGAACCAGTTTAGTATTGGAGGGAAGTGTTGAGGGTAAAAATCGTAGAGAGAGACCAAGAGATGAACATTGTAACCAAATTGAGATGTATGTAGATTGCAGTAGTTATTCACGGATGAAGAGGCTTGCACGGAATAGAATAGCACGGAGTGCTGCATCAGACCAGTCTTAGGACTGAAGACCACAACAACAACAACAACAACAACAAACGAAATTCCCTGCAAAGTGGCAGTGAGTAAGTCCTAGGGGCTGTGTTGAACGGAGGGAGAAGAGAGAGACAGAGGTTAATCGACATCATTTGATTCATGTAGTACTGTAATATACATGTTAAATATTTTCAATAATTAAGTGTTTTGTGGAAGTTTTTGAACAACGCAGAAAACGAAAGCCTTGTGGTCAAACGCAAGCAATATGTTTAGTAACTTTACTTCTATCTTTTCTCCTGCTTTATCTCATTAATCCCGTGTGAGATATAGTTTATCTCGTTATAGCTAACAATCGCGTCGCTCTGTCACTGTTAGGTGAAGAACTGAAGCAGATGTAACACGCAATCTATCTATTAAGTCCTTGAAATCGGAGTTGTAACTCTGAAACGCGTTGGGCAGTAACCTCAAAATTAAAAACAAATTGTGACTAACGACAGAGTATTATTAATTAATAATCCCTAACCTAGAAATTACAGTCACGCACACCCCACGACGTAATGTCTATTGCTAGAAAAAAGACAAATGAAGATACATGGATAGTCCTGCACTTAAAAGTTTTTCCTGGAGTATTTCGGAAAAAAACCGCTGGTTTCTCGAATGAACAGTCAAACACCCAAAAAGTGATTTGGCCCACGATCAAGCTAGGCTCACGTTGTCAATGAAAAGCATGGCGACGCCTGTTCAAACTTTTTTTTTCTCCGAACTGGCGAATTGTTTTCTGAGAAGGGACGCGTAGGCGTGAATTTTATGGTGCCGCAGCGGTTTCAAAGAGTCTGTAGGACCGGGCCAGGTAGAGCGGCTGGACTTCCCGGAAAGGGATGTCCCAGCTCGTCACTTCAGCCTGCGGCCCTGCGTAGACAAAAGCAGAAGAAAGGGGAGAGGCCTTGTGTCTTCGCAGCCGGTCGCCCCACAACTGTTTACCAATGGCGTTGACGACTAGGGATGTGCCAAACTGTTAGTTTCCGGTATCACTTATCGCGGTTAAGTTATTTTTCGGTAACGGTTATTTATAACGGATATAAATAACTGCCAAAAATAACTTATCCGTACTACAAAATGCATCACTGATATCCCTCCACATATAGTATAACTTATTGCGGGGGCGGCTATTTATTACTATAGCTGTCACAGATCACGTAACAGTTACTGCGGTTATTGATAACTGGTATCAATGTTTGCTGAACTGTGCCATACAGTCACGTTCCGGAGGTTATCGATGTTTCATAAAAGATGCTGATCGTGATCTAATGTGAAATGTAGTGATCTGAGCAGCTACGGAAAGTTACTTTCGTTGATATGTGTGATTTTTTTTTTTTTAATTCATCGGACACGACTTGTACGATAATTTCTCACCGCATAAATCACACTTCACGAACTTCTTATGTAAAATAGTGAAGAGGCTCCACAACTGAGTGGTCCTGGCTGGATTTCTTCAGCTCGGTGCATCGTCTCTAAGGAAAGCGGACGAAAAGTATTATTGCAGCGTCTTCGACAAACTAAACAGGAATGGACTCCAGTGGTCCATATTCCCCTCACCAGTATCTCTAGTATTTCTGTATCTATGAAAATAACCAGTATTTCCATGGAAGCTTGAATACCGTTGGCCGACCGAAGTGGCCGTGCGGTTAAAGGCGCTGCAGTCTGGAACCGCAAGACCGCTACGGTCGCGGGTTCGAATCCTGCCTCGGGCATGGATGTTTGTGATGTCCTTAGGTTAGTTAGGTTTAACTAGTTCTAAGTTCTAGGGGACTAATGACCTCAGAAGTTGAGTCCCATAGTGCTCAGAGCCATTTGAACCATTTTTGAATACCGTTAAGATCACTGTCATTCATCAATCGCCAGATAGAGCGAGACCGATTTAGAAGTACATTCATCCGTAAACAGGTTGCGAGCAGTATTAGCAGTTAACTCAGCAATTATTCCCATGGTAGTAAGGAAGTCACATGATCAGTGTTTCATTATTCTTGATAAGACAGAGAGGCTGTTGGCGAAGTAGTGAAGTACGACGTGCGCACGTTGGCAAACAGATCATGCGCGGAACTGGCAGTTACTGAAACAATTGCCTGATGCTGCTAACCGGTTATTTCATTAACTGTGAAAACTCAGTAACCGGTTATTCATTCTAGTTATTTTTGCCACCTCTATTGACGACCTGTCTGCCATTATATACATCTTATATTATACGCCTGCACTGCAATTCAAGCTTAAGTGGTTGGTAGTGGAGTAATTGATCTACTTCCAGATATTTCTCTACCGTTCCACTCTCAAACAGCACGTGGGAAAATGAACACCTAAATCTGCCCTTGTAAGCTTTGACTCTATTATTTTAAACACGATGAGATCGTTTCTATCTATGTCGCTATGAGTCAACAAAATATTTTGCGCATTCGGAGGAGCAAGTCGGTGACTGAAATTTCGTGAAGAGATGTCGCCGCAACGAAAACCGACATTGTTTTAATGACGGCCAACCCAATTCGCTTATTACACGTATATCCCTGAAACCCTTTCCCTCATTCCACGATGGTATAAAACGACTTGCCTTTCCACGAACTTTGTCGATGTCTTCCGTCAATTTCCTCTGGTTTAGGATCCAGTACTCCAGAACACGTCGGACAACCGAAATCAGGCAGTGTATATAGTAGACATGTTGCATCTTTGGTTCGCCTGCCTCATAACATGTTCTGTGTGGTGGTTCAAATTTAGGTTGCTCGTAATAGTAATGTCTAGCTGAATCGCCAACCTTTTAATTCGTATGATTTATTGTGTAATCGAGATTTAGCGTAATTTCGTTAGCACTGATGTGGAGCGCCGCATTCTTTTTATTATTCAGAATCCACCATAGATATCTTATGTAAATTATTGTGTAATACATACTGCTGTTCTGACGAGTTTATTAGACGATAAACTACAGCATTATCGGCAAACAAAGAGAGCTTCTCAGACTGTCTCCTAAACCGTTTATGTAGATTAATAATAGCAGAGGGCCTATAACGCATCGTTGGGAAACCACAGATATCAGTTCATTTTCCCTAGATGGCTTCCCATCAGTTACTACGAACTGTGACCTTTCTGGCAAGAAATCGTGAATCCAGTCTCACAACTGAGACGATACTCCATAGCTACGCAATTTCTACATCTACATAGATACTCTGCAAATGACACTTAAGTGCCTGGCAGACGGTTCATCGAACCACTTCCCATTGATTCTCTGCTATTCCACTCTCGAACAGCGCGGCTGTATCTTCCTCCCGCGGCTACGAGAAATGCCTTTGTTTTAATTATGTCCACCCCAAATCCTGTCCATGACATTCTCTCCTCTGTTTCTCGATATTACAAAACATGCAGCCCTTCGTTGAACTTTCTCGATATACTCCGCTAATCCTATCCGATACGCATCCCACACCGCACATCAGTACTCTAAAAGAGGACGGACAATCGTAATGTAGACAGTCTCTTTAGTAGATCTGGCGCATCGTTATGCCAGTAAAATGCAGTCTTTCATTCGCCTTCCCCACAACATTTTCTATGTGGCCTTTCCACTTTAAGTTGTTCGAAACTGTAATTCCTAGGTATATAGTTGAATTTATAGCTTTTATATTTGATTCGTTTATTGTGTAACCGAAGTTTAAAGGATTCCTTTTAGCACTCATGTGGATGACCTCACAATTTTAATTATTTAGTGTCAATTGCCAATTTTCGCACCATACAGATATCTTTTCTAAATCTTTTTGCTGTATGTTTTGATCCTCTGATGACTTTACTGGCCGATCAACAACCTAAGACGGCTGCTCAGATTGTCTCCTAAATCGTTTATATACATAAGGAACAGCTGAGGGCCTATAACACTACCTTGGAGAACGTCAGAAATCACTTCTGTTTCACTCAGTGCCTTTCCCTCAGTTACTACGAACTGTGACGTCCCTGCTTGGACCCTCTCATAGAAATAAACTCAGTTTGAGTAGAAAATGTAATGACAATCATAAAAGTAAACTCAGTTATAACAGAAAATGTAATAGCAAACTCAAGGAAGGCAAAATCAATGGTCATATATTAATGTTACACCTTGTAAAACCAACATTTCCTACGTAATTCCCTTAATCAATATCCCAAGTTGCGTGTGTGGGAGAGAGAGAAAGATATTTGCATAATTTCAGTACTGTAGCAACCGATAGCGTCTGCTGGACAGAGATATAAGGGTCCCCCAAAGAGAGCAACAGCTTGTCAAAACTTCAGGTCTTGGTCAAGCAGAGATGAGTAACGTTGGCAGTAAGAGGGGAGCTTCTTTTTAGATACTTTGGAGGACTTCCAGGGAGAACAAAGAATGCTAGCTGGACTCTAGGCTGGTTAGTGAGGGAAATTGTGAGTCAGGGCCCCCTTCACGTGGGACCAGCCCGCGCTCACAGAGGCAAAGGCAGATTACAAAGCATCATATCCGACTGTCTGAGATTCTAGAATCATCCTATCACCCACCCCAGCCCGCCGTGGTCCCCCCTGGGGCTCCCGCGGCCGAAAATCATCCGACTACACACACAAACCACACTGACTTACATACAGACAATGCATCACCTTCACTAGGCAATATGGCGGGGAACGATCAAAAACCCAAAAAAAAAAAAAAATTAAGCGCAAGAGCGACACAAGCCAGGCAGAGGGTTCATCTGACTCAAAGCGGAAGATCGAGGCTTCTGACTCTGAACAGGCACCCAATGTAGACGAAACCATGGAAGCGGAATCAGTACAACCACAAGTACCAACCCAAAACCGCTTTAGCGAACTTCCTGACAATGACCCAGGCCACAATGCAGTCCCTCCAAACAAGGAAAGGACAAAGTTCAATGTGCCACCAATAGTAGTCTTTGACAAGAAAAGCTACACCAAAATCCTTCAGGTGATCAAACCGACCCTCAGTGGAACGCTGAAGTCTCACTCCAGGGGAGGAAGAATAACATATCAATTCAGCGAAGCGAAGGACTTCAATGCCCTATGCACGCTACTGAAGAACGAAAACATACCGTTCTACACTCACGAATTAAACCAGAAACGACCCCTAAAGGTGGTGATAAAGAAACTATTAGTCACCATGAAACCACATCTAGTACATGAAGAGCTCTCCCTTCTTGGATTCCCAGTACACAAGGTCACCCAAATGTCCATCCTGGACGTAGGCGCCACGGAGAGGAGGTTACGACCAAACTTCATAGTAGAACTGGAAAACTCAGATGAAGGCAGAAAAGTATACAAACTTAAGTCACTCCTTCACCTCGGAGTGACTGTAGAGTCATACAGGGCCCCCAAAGGCCCAACTCAATGTCACAACTGCCAAGGTTTCAATCATGGCGCCAGGAACTGCCATCTAAAACCAAACTGCGTAAAATGCGGCAAACAGCATGCGACCGCTACCTGCACCAAGAAACGGGAAGAAAAACCAAAATGCTACAACTGCCAGGGAGAGCATACTGCAAATTTCAAAAAATGCCCAGTTTACCTAGAAATTCTCAAGAAAAGGGAGGAGAGAAAAAACGCCTCCACCACAGCCATGAATCAAACTAAACAACCACCAGTACCTGCGATGACCGGGAAAAGCTGGCCAAATCTATGGCGCCGACAAACCATGACAAATCAAAATCCGGCAAAGGCACCGACTTCAGCGGCCCAGAACGAGGCACCAACCGCGCAAGACGGAGGAGCCAACACCCCCTTCCCTGGAATCGCAAGCCTGGGAACAGATGTAAAAGAAATTCTCGGCCTCATCAATCAGTTCAACGTCCCAAAAATACTGGGGACAATTCAGAACACAGCAGCCCAGCTAAGGCAAGCTGCTGATCCGATCTCAAAATTCACGATTATATGCCATGCAGTTGTCAGTCTTCTCGGGCCTTAATCAAAGAAGCACAATCATGACTTGGAATGCCAATGGCATTCTATTTCAAAGGAATACCCTCCAAGAATTCCTTGACTCATACAACGTTGGTGTGGCACTAATTACAGAAACGCACCTAACACCAGATGATAAATTTAAAGTACGGAACTACACAATGTACAGAACTGACAGGCCAAACCGGCAAGGGGGCGGTACAGCCGTGTTAGTCAAAAACAGATTGCCGCACAGAAGACTAAACACGCCAAGACTCAGAAGAGCAGAAGCCACAGCAGTAGAAACGACAATAGAGGGAAAAACAGCCACCCTAATCGCTGTGTACAACCCTCCATGTAAACCAAATATACAACCTGAAGACCTAACTGACCTGACAAACATGGCCGAATATATCATTATACACTCCTGGAAATTGAAATAAGAACACCGTGAATTCATTGTCCCTGGAAGGGGAAACTTTATTGACACATTCCTGGGGTCAGATACATCACATGATCACACTGACAGAACCACAGGCACATAGACACAGGCAACAGAGCATGCACAATGTCGGCACTAGTACAGTGTATATCCACCTTTCGCAGCAATGCAGGCTGCTATTCTCCCATGGAGACGATCGTAGAGATGCTGGATGTAGTCCTGTGGAACGGCTTGCCATGCCATTTCCACCTGGCGCCTCAGTTGGACCAGCGTTCGTGCGCGACGTGCAGACCGCATGAGACGACGCTTCATCCAGTCCCAAACATGCTCAATGGGGGACAGATCCGGAGATCTTGCTGGCCAGGGTAGTTGACTTGCACCTTCTAGAGCACGTTGGGTGGCACGGGATACATGCGGACGTGCATTGTCCTGTTGGAACAGCAAGTTCCCTTGCCGGTCTAGGAATGGTAGAACGATGGGTTCGATGACGGTTTGGATGTACCGTGCACTATTCAGTGTCCCCTCGACGATCACCAGTGGTGTACGGCCAGTGTAGGAGATCGCTCCCCACACCATGATGCCGGGTGTTGGCTCTGTGTGCCTCGGTCGTATGCAGTCCTGATTGTGGCGCTCACCTACACGGCGCCAAACACGCATACGACCATCATTGGCACCAAGGCAGAAGCGACTCTCATCGCTGAAGACGACACGTCTCCATTCGTCCCTCCATTCACGCCTGTCGCGACACCACTGAAGGCGGGCTGCACGATGTTGGGGCGTGAGCGGAAGACGGCCTAACGGTGTGCGGGACCGTAGCCCAGCTTCATGGAGACGGTTGCGAATGGTCCTCGCCGATACCCCAGGAGCAACAGTGTCCCTAATTTGCTGGGAAGTGGCGGTGCGGTCCCCTACGGCACTGCGTAGGATCCTACGGTCTTGGCGTGCATCCGTGCGTCGCTGCGGTCCGGTCCCAGGTCGACGGGCACGTGCACCTTCCGCCGACCACTGGCGACAATATCGATGTACTGTGGAGACCTCACGCCCCACGTGTTGAGCAATTCGGCGGTACGTCCACCCGGCCTCCCGCATGCCCACTATACGCCCTCGCTCAAAGTCCGTCAACTGCACATACGGTTCACGTCCACGCTGTCGCGGCATGCTACCAGTGTTAAAGACTGCGATGGAGCTCCGTATGCCACGGCAAACTGGCTGACACTGACGGCGGCGGTGCACAAATGCTGCGCAGCTAGCGCCATTCGACGGCCAACACCGCGGTTCCTGGTGTGTCCGCTGTGCCGTGCGTGTGATCATTGCTTGTACAGCCCTCTCGCAGTGTCCGGAGCAAGTATGGTGGGTCTGACACACCGGTGTCAATGTGTTCTTTTTTCCATTTCCAGGAGTGTAGGTAGGGACTTAAATTCCAAACATAGCACATGGAACTGCAGGGCCACCAACACCAATGGAAGAATACTACGGAAATACCTGGACAACCATAGGAGCCTAACAGTTCTAGCGCCAGACACCCCTACTCACTTCCCATACTACTCGACACACAGACCAGACATACTGGACATATTTATATGCAAAAACCTGAGACACCAGGCAACCATTACCGTGGTAAATGATCTGGACTCAGATCATAATCCAGTTTTAATGACATTAGATGACAACCCGGCAAGGCAGTTCGACACCAGAACTATTAAATCGTTTCACACAAACTGGGAAACGTTCAACAACATTGTTCAGGGAAAAACACCGGAGATTCCTCAGCTCCACACAAGGAGAGCAATCAACACAGCAGTAGAAAACATCAGCAAAATCATAGTAGAAAGCGGGAAGAAAGCCACTACTGCTATAATCCACACCACCTCCAGAAATGCTCTCCCTCAGCACATCCAAGACTTACTGCAAGAAAAGAAATACCACCGCCAGAGATGGCAAACCCTTAGGGACCCAGCAGACCGAGCCAGAACCGACAGACTCGCCAGAAGAGTCAGACGAGAACTTCAGGCCTTTAGAGAATCCACCTGGGGAGATGTTCTACGCGATGCAGACAACAACACCGAAAAGTTCTGGAAACTTGTCAAAACCAGAAAGGGGAAACCAGTTGACAATAAGCCACTCCACGGCAGGAACGGAATCGTTTACGAACCGGAGGATAAGGCTGAAACAATGGCCGACACTCTCGAACTACAATTCACCACGCCAGCAGCTGTGGATGACGAGAGCGATGATCACGAGGAACACGTCATAAGACATGTCAACAGAATACTCAGAACCCCAAGCGACACCACATTTCCACCAGTGGACTCTGAAACAGTCAGAACATGCTTCAGAAACATAGGAAACAAAAAGGCGCCTGGACCAGACAACATCCTACCTCTTCAACTGAAACATCTACCTCAAAACGCACTAGAGTTTCTAACAGCAATCTACAACGCTTGCCTAACCTTGCAGTATTTTCCCATGGCTTGGAAACAAGCTAAGGTGATAACCATACCAAAGCCAAATAAGGACCACCTTTTCCCCCAGAACCACAGACCAATTTCCTTACTGAGTTTCTTGGGGAAAGTCCTAGAAAGGTTCATCTACAAGGAGCTCCAGAAATTCAGCACAGAAAACAACATCATCATACAGGAACAGTTCGGCTTCAGGGGTGAACACAGCACCATTCACCAATCGATGAGACTGACTGACGAACTATGCAGAGCTCGAAGTATCAGGCACAGCACAGGGGCAGTCTTCCTTGACATAGAGAAGGCCTTTGATAAGGTCTGGCACCAGGGCCTTATCTACAAGCTCAACCTACAAGGCTGTCCCAAACACATCATTCAAATCCTGGCATCCTTCCTTAGGAACAGAACTTTTTATGTAAGACTATCAGGTGCCCAAAGTAACATCAGACAAATAGAAGCTGGAGTGCCCCAAGGTTCAGTATTGGGCCCAGCTCTCTACTCTCACTATACAAATGACGTACCAAAGCAACCAGGGGGCCACCTGTCACTGTTTGCTGACGACACTGCGGTGTACAGGAGCAGTAAAAACTTACTGTTCATCGCCAATTAATCCAGAACTGGGCTAACCTGTGGAAGATAACCATAAATAGTGCCAAAACACAGGCTATTATGTTCACCCACAGGAGAATGAGCCCAAACATAGCCATTAGATTTAACAACGTAAACTTAGAATGGAATGATCATGTAAAATACTTAGGCATAACATTTGACAAAAGACTGACATTCAGCGAACATGTCACCCAAATCTGTAACAGAGGGTCACAGCACATATGTACATTATACCCCCTCCTCAAAGGAGAAGGACTATCAGTAAATACCAAGTTAAAACTATACAAATCAGTAGTGCTACCATCCATACTATACGGTTCAGAACTCTGGTCACTGGCTTCAAACAAGAACATCAAAAAAGTTCAAGCAGTGCAAAATAGATTCTTGTGCTTGGCACTAAATGCGTCCCGCTATTTGCCAAACAGACACCTGTACCTCTTGGCAAACATCGAGCCCATCTCCCAACTCATCAAAACAAAATCCGAAAAATTCTTTGCCTCAGCCTCCATTTCTAATCATCCAACCATCAGAAGCTTAGGAATCATTCCCGACAACCCCACAGCAAAATACCCGAAAATGACGCTCACGCGCCAATTTCACGTCTAAAAATCAAACAATCCGACTAACATTCAATCATGAAACACTACTCAATTCATTATCAAACACATCCCTTATCATCCTACCACTTTATCATGCAACATCACTCATGACGCACTCCAAACCCATCATTCCAATCCCCACATCTCAGACAGAAGGTACGGGCTTCAATCAGTCCCGGTCCTTCGAAACAAATAAGGGGTCCAGAACCCATCCGACATCCCACACGCTGTTCTAAAGCACTCTGGCAGCGGACTTCAAGTTGAGTGGACGTGTTGGGTAGCTCCGCTAAGAAAGCGTGGCATGGTTGGTGAGTTCGCCTTAAGTGAGCCACAACAATACTGTTTTATTTCAGCGTTAGGAAATCAGGACAGGTTTTAAATTAAGTTGCGTGTGTGAAATATTTAAGAATCTTTTGAATATTTTAAGATATCGTATGAAGCTTTGTAATGGTAAATCTGTGAGTCGCGTTGCACAAGAGCACGATGAAATAGTAAGACGCAGCTGCTAAGGCTTAAGGTCAGGATATATCTTAAATTAAGATGCGTGTGTGAGATACCACTCGTGTTTTGAGATTGAAATGGTTCAAATGGCTCTGAGGACTATGGGACTTAACATCTGAGGTCATCAGTCCCCTAGAACTTAGAACTACTTAAACCTAACTAACCTAAGGACAACACACACACATCCATGCCCGAGGCAGGATTCGAAGCTGCGACCGTAGTGGTCGCGCGGTTCCAGACTGAAGCGCCTAGAACCGCTGGCCACACTGGCCGGCTTTGGGATTGAACAGAGTAGCACGTGTGCCGGCCGCGGTGGCCGTGCTGTTCTGGCGCTGCAGTCCGGAACCGCGGGACTGCTACGGTCGCAGGTTCGAATCCTGCCTCGGGCATTGGTGTGTGTGATGTCCTTAGGTTAGTTAGGTTTAAGTAGTTCTAAGTTCTAGGGGACTTATGACCTAAGATGTTGAGTCCCATAGCGCTCAGAGCCATTTGAGCCATTAGTAGCACGTGTGACTTATAGATTCATTGTGCACGAGCGCCTCATTGGCGAGAACAAGGTATGTGTAATGTGTTCCCATGTTTTGTGAAATTGCTATATGTTCTGGGAATTCGTGCATCATGACAGAGGGGAATAAGAATCACGATCCCGAGATTTAATTTGAATAGTAGGCCAACAAGTGGACTTGGTGCCCACGTGGTAGGCAATGTGCAGATCCACCGTTTGCTTAATACAGTGAATCAGTTAGGATGCTAGACAGTTTCTTCTTGTTATTTAAGTTGTGTATTAATATATTGTAGGGCGATTTTAATAATCATCATGTGGATAATGTTTATGAAGGTTCCAAGTAACACGTGGGTTCGATCTTATAGTCCAGGGAATGTCACGTGGTGGCCGTGCGGTTAAAGGCGCTGCAGTCTGGAACCGCAAGACCGCTACGGTCGCAGGTTCGAATCCTGCCTCGGGCATGGATGTTTGTGATGTCCTTAGGTTAGTTAGGTTTAACTAGTTCTGAGTTCTAGGGGACTAATGACCTCAGCAGTTGAGTCCCATAGTGCTCAGAGCCATTTGAACCATTTGAATGTCACGTGCCTTACGTGAATTAGCCTGTCTTATTAGCGTTGTGAGTAGCGAGAGCAATATTCCATTCTTGGGCAGTTTCTATTAATTAAGCTGCATGTGCGGCTTTGCTGCAGGAACAGACCCTAGTCGGCAGTTTGCTTAAGGAACCCTCTTAGCGTTCGAGTCCGAAAGGAGTTGGACTGCAAGGTCAGGTACCGCATTGTGTAGAAGGGACACAGGCTGCGCTGAACCGAATTCTGGTCGCTCTGGGGAAATCAGGAGGCGAGCATAAAAGGGGCCCTCTAAGCAATTTGTAGCGGCTCGTTAGTGTGCGGGACTTTCGGCCAGACCTCTGCACTAAACTAATCGTGATGCATGAAATAAAATCCGGTGTGCAGTAAATGTGTGACTCTAGCACACAAGTACTAGCATTAATGTGAATACATCCAGTCCTCATCCATTACCCGAGTAAATAAACCGTTGGTTTATAGCCGGCCGGCCGGTGTGGCCGAGCGGTTCTAGGTGCTTCAGTCTGGAACCGCACGACCGCTACGGACGCAGGTTCGAATCCTGCCTCGGGCATGGATGTGTGTGATGTCCTTAGGTTAGTTAGGTTTAAGTAGTTCTAAGTTCTAGGGGACTGATGACCTCAGAAGTTAAGTCCCATAGTGCTCAGAGCCATTTCAACCATTTTTCGTTGGCTTATAATTGTAAAGGCATCAGCCGGCCGTTGTGGCCGAGCGGTTCTAGGCGCTAGAGTCTGGAACCGCGCGACCGCTACGGTCGCAGGTTCGAATCCTGCCTCGGGCATGGATGTGTGTGATGTCCTTAGGTTAGCTAGGTTTAAGTAGTTCTAAGTTATAGGGGACTGACGACCTCAGATGTTAAGTCCCATAGTGCTCAGAGCCATTTGAACCATGCAAGATGGGACAACACCTCATGCCGTAACGGCTGTACGGTAGGTGAATGCCATCCTCCAACCGATAGTGCAACCATATCGGCAGCATATTGGCGAGGCATTCGTCTTCATGGACGACAATTCACGTCCCAATCGTGCACATCTTGTGAATGACTTCCTTCAGGATAATGACAGAGTGGCCAGCATGCTCTCCAGACATGAACCCTATCGAACATGCCTGGGATAGATTGGAAAGGGCTGTTTATGGACGACGTGACCCACCAACCACTCTGAGGGATCTACGGCGAATTGCCGCTGAGGAGTGGGACAATCTGGACCAACAGTGCCTTGATGAACTTGTGGATAGTATGCCACGACGAATACAGGCATGCATCAATGCAAGAAGACGTGCTACAGGGTATTAGAGGTACTGGTGTGTGCAGCAATCTGGACCACCACCTCTGAAGGTCTCGTTGTATGGTGGTACAACATGCAATGTGTCATTTTCATGAGCAATAAAAGGGGGCGGAAATGATGTTTATGTTGATCTCTATTCCAGTTTCCTGTACAGGTTCTGGAACTCACGGAACGGAAGTGATACAAAAACTTATTGGTAAGTATGGAGCTACTGCATCAGCACACTATGAAAGGAATCTGAGTGGTTTACAGCCTGGAGTGGAAGACTTGCTTTTTTTAAATGACATAAGTTGACAGACAACTGGAATATTTACTTCATCATCTTTGGTGAAGGAATTTCGGAAGTCTGTGTTTAGTAGCTGTGCTTTAGCAGCACTGTCATCGATAGTATTTTCAATGAATCTTGCCATTAGTCTACTTTACATACGACCAGAATCTATTTGGATTTTGTGCCAGGTTTCGAGACAAAGTTTCGTTGTGGAAACTACTGTAAGCATCTCGCACTGAAGCCGCCACTAAATTTTGAGCTTCTGTAAAAGATCACCAATCTTTGGAATTTTGATTTCGTTTAAATTTGACATACTTTTTCCGTTGTTTCTGCAACAGTGTTCTGACTTGTTTTGTGTAGCATGGGGGATCAGCTCCGTCGTTCGTTAATTTATTTGGCGTAAGTCTCTCAATTGTTGTCGATGCGATTTCTTTGAATTCAAGCCGCGTCTGGTCAACTTGGAACGAGTGGAGGTTGTCTCTCAGGAAGGCGTCTTTCCCATTTAAGCTGTTGATAATTGTAATTCCTAGGTACTCAGTTGTATTCACGGCCTTTACATTTGACTGATTTATCGTGTAACCGAAGTTTAACGGATTTCTTTTGAGCACTCATGTGGATGACCTCACATGTTTTACGCACCACACGGACATCTTTTCTAAATCGTTTTGCAAATGGTTCACATGGCTCTGAGCACTATGGGTCTTAACATCTGAGGTCATCAGTCCCCTAGAACTTAGAGCTACTTAAACCTAACTAACCTAAGGACATCACACACAGCCATGTCCGAGGCAGGATTCGAACCTGCGACCGTAGCGGTCGCGCGGTTCCATACTGAAGCGCCTAGAACCGCTGGGCCACAGCTGCCGGCACTCGTTTTGCAATTTGTTTTGATCTTCTGATGACTTTACTAGACGATAAAGGACAGCGTCTTCTGCAAACAACCTCAGACGGCTGCTCTGTTCCCTAAATCGTTTATATAGAAAAGGAATAGCAGAGGACCTATAATAATGCCTTAGGGAACGCCGGAAATACTTCTCTTTACTCGATTGCTTTTCGTCAGTTACTACGAACTGTGACCTCTCTGTCAGGAAATCACGAATGCAGTCAGATAACTGCGACGATATTTCATTCTTAAAGAACATAATGAGACGAAAAGAAAAAATGGTTGGGCACATATTACTACGACTCGTTCCTGAAAACTGTAACTGAAAGAACCGCAGGGCAGTCCAAAATATGAGCGTTTAAGGCACATCGTTGATGGCTAAATGCAGCAACTGTGAAGAGAATAGCTGTCAAGCTTCATGAATGGAGCAGTATAACAGACAATCTTTAGGGTTAACGACCCAAACAAAAACATTCGGATGGAACCAGTCAGGTTCAGTAATACTTACTTGACATATTATCTTTCTAGTAGATTACTTACGTAACTCTCTTCGACTTGTTATTTGTTCTCTGATTAGATTTGTAATGATGGTGTACTTCTTATCTGTTATGTTAGTTACGTAATGCTATTTGACTTGCATGGCACTGTATCTTCCTTGGTTACAAGATTTCAGAACAGTTTTTATAATTGCAGGCGGCAAAGTGCTACCAATGTGTCTATGACACCGGTTTGACGTGGACAACGTACTGCAAATAGCTTGTGCGTAGATTCGCCCGTTTATGACTGTTTTATTGTAAAACTAGCTGAAAGGAACACTCTACGCTAGGTCTTTCTTTCATTTGTTTTCGCCATCGGAAAAAAGGTGCAGTTTATCTTCCCGCTTATATAGCATCGCCGGCCGGTGTGGCCGAGCGGTTCTAGGCGCTTCAGTCCGGAACCGCGCGACCGCTACGTCGCAGGTTCGAATCCTGCCTCGGTCATGGATGTGTGTGATGTCCTTAGGTTAGTTAGGTTTAAGTAGTTCTAAGTTCTAGGGGACTGATTACCTCAGAAGTTAAGTCGTATAGTGCTCAGAGCCATTTGAACCATTTTTATATAGCATCAAAATTATTCAAGACATATTCCTGTTCTTGTTGTGGTCTTCAGTCCGAAAAATGGTTTGATGCAGCTTTCCATGCTACTTTATCCTGTGCAAGCCATCTGGGTGCAAAGACGAATAGGTTTTGCAGCTGTCCAACTCTTGAACACGCTACGTACAGTTATTCGCGTGGGAAACAGGTTTCTTTTAAACTTACACTGCAACAAAGTAATGTCTGCCCTTACGCTTTATTGATAGATAGTCTTACTGTGCGATGATCTTGCTAGAATTTGGAGCTTTTTAAACTAAAGGCCACGTTTGTTGCAATGAGTGGAATTCGCGATATGAATACTGAGGTCCTTTTTCTTTCACGCTTCTGTGTCGTAGTTTAGAAGCTTTTTTTGCGACGGAATATCGGGAACATTGAGTGAAACTGGAATTCAGTTTCGTCTTGGTACGTCACTGTATCAACGGCTGTAAATATTTTT
Organism: Schistocerca americana; assembly: GCF_021461395.2. NCBI lineage: Eukaryota > Metazoa > Arthropoda > Insecta > Orthoptera > Acrididae > Schistocerca > Schistocerca americana. Next base: position 431,073,561 of record NC_060126.1, on the reverse strand, counting down.
TCCCCTCGTATAATATTCCGTATTCGCTTATTTGTTTGTTGAAATACGTCATTTTCGTTACTAAATTTCGTAGTTTGCCCAGAAAAGCATAAGGCGATGTTGGAGGAGAGGATCAATGCGACATATGGAATTTCGAAGTTTTATTTTAGAGAACATTCAAGAATATTGTAAAACATTTAAAAGCATGCGTTATCATTCGAGAGTATTCGCAAAAACTCGAGGACATGGGGAACAATCTCCAAATTTTCCCTTGACAAGTACCTGGATGTGAAAGAGATAGGTGTCCTGGTTACCACTTACTAATGTCTGCACAACCACAGTTACCACCGTGCACCCATTACAGCGCACAATAAGGGAACCATGGGCAGCTCCAGAAACAAAAAAAGGCAGTGAATGGCGGTGGGTAGTTTTCGAGGTATTGTGAACTTTACCCACAAACACTTTAGTCTGACTAAGCGTAAAGCATCTACATTTTCTACATCCCAAGCGACTGGAAAAAAGCCCATGTGCTTCCTGTACCTAAGAAAGCTAAATAAATGAACCCGCAAAATTTCAGATCAATATCATTAACATCGGTTTGCTCCAGAACTCTACAGCATCTTTGAATAGCCTATAATAAATTTCCTTTTATACGGGAATGCTTCTGCCACAAATCAAGAATGGTTTTCGAAAGCATCGCTCGTGCGAAACTCAGTTTGCCCTTTTCTCACATCATATCTTTAGAACCTTGGATGAAGGACAACAAGCAGACTGCCGGCCGGAGTGGCCGTGCGGTTCTAGGCGCTACAGTCTGGAGCCGAGCGACCGCTTCGGTCGCAGGTTCCAATCCTGCCTCGGGAATGGATGTGTGTGATGTCCTTAGGTTAGTTAGGTTTAATTAGTTCTAAGTTCTAGGCGACTGATGACCTCAGAAGTTGAGTCGCACAGTGCTCAGAGCCATTTGAACAAGCAGACTGTCTATTCTTGGTTCTCCGATAAGCGTTTGACACGGTGCCCCACTGCAAACTGATAACGAAGGTTCGAGCCTACGGAATAGGTTCCCAGACATCTGAGTGGTCGAAGACTTGTCAAGTAACAGAACCTAACAATATGGGATTGTGGGTCCACCTTGATGCAAAACACGTTTGTTATTTATTTATTTATTCCCCCAAACTAGTTTCAGCGACAAGTATCATCATCTGTGGGTTCTCTGATTCTAAAACATGCAGAAATAGCATACTTATAAAACATTGTAAAACATTTTATATGTGTACTGTTTTGTTTCAAATTTTGTTTCTGTGAATAACTTCATAATTCTTATTTACTATACGTCACAGCATGAGATTTACAACGATTGTCGCTGTTTCCGGCATTGCGGCTTTTTTTTTTTTTTTTCTTTGAAGCCGTGTTTCTAGGTACGCATCGTGTGATCTGCAGCTGTATGAGTGGCTGTTAAATGTGAACTTATGTATGTCAGTGTTACACATTTGGGATTGCGGTGTGTTGTGGATACAATTTGGGTGCGTACTAGGTTGTTATGCAGTTTGTTATGTACTCACGTTCGTTGGGTGGCTTGCAGCTACTTTTAAACACAGGAAACATAACTTTCGCACCTTGTTCATGATCCAAAACATTACACCATCTTGCTGTTCACGCGTGTAGTGAGAAATGTATCGCATATTGCGAGAAGACTGAAAATTGCAGCAGAAGTTCTGACGACTTCTGTTCCACATTTATGTTTCTGTTTATGGCGGGAGAGTGACTGTGTGTGTGTGTGTGTGTGTGTGTGTGTGTGTGTGTGTGTGTGTGTGTGTCAGCTATCTTAGAGCGGTACAGAATGTGTTGTTGCCAAGTGTTGTGTTTGCGTTTATTACGTTTTTTCTTCCACCATAACCTTTTGTATGTAATAATTTTCTTCTATTGTTAGATTTCGGTATAAACTGTTGCTGTGTTTGCAGAAATAAATCAGTAAATAACTGAAGTGTTTTGCAACAAGGCGGACCCACAATTCCATAGCGTTGTTTTTGTGTACAAACACGGACTAATGGAAGAGTTTCAAGATAAAATTATTAAATTAACAGAACACAGTACGTTGCCCTGCATGGCGAGTGTTCATCGGTTCAAAAATGGCTCTGAGCACTATGGGACTCAACATCTTAGGTCATAAGTCCCCTAGAACTTAGAACTACTTAAACCTAACTAACCTAAGGACATCACACACACCCATGCCCGAGGCAGGATTCGAACCTGCGACCGTAGCAGTCCCGCGGTTCCGGACTGCAGCGCCAGAACCGCTAGACCACCGCGGCCGGCGTGTTCATCAGAGAGGTAAAGTCAGGAGTGCGCCAGGGAAGTGTGATAGGACCGCTCTTGTTCTCTGTATACATAAACGATATGGTGGATAGTGTGAGCAGCAATCTAACTACGACTGTTTGCTGATGACGCTGCAGTGGGAGGGAAAGTGTCGGCGTTGAGTGACTGTACAATGTGACTCAGATAGGATTTCGTTTTGGTATGAATTTTTTCAACGAAGAAAGATGTATGTTAATGCAGATGAGTAGGAAAAACAATGCTGTAATGTTCGAATACAACACTGTACTGTACTGTATTGAACTGGGGACCTAGAAACAACAGAGAGGCTTCGTCACCGCCACAGCCCACAGTGGTTCACAACCCAACAACAGGCTACAGCAGTCCACTCAATCCACCGCCGCCCGACACCGAACCCAGGGTTATTGTGCGGTTCGGCCCCCAGTGCCCACCCCCCCCCCCCCCTCCTCCTCCTCCTCCGGGAACGTCTCATACCAGTAAGCCCAAAGCGTGGTAGAGTAATTATGGCGGACGTGGAGAAAGTGTTAGTGCAGCAATCGCCGACATAGTGTAACTGATGCGGAATAAGGGGAACCAGCCCGCATTCCAGAGGCAGATGGAAAACCGCCTTAAAAACCATCCACAGACTGGCCAGCATACCGGACCTCGACATAATCCCCCGCGCGGATTCGTGCCAGGGACCGGCACGCCTTCCCGCCGGAAATCAGTGCGTTAGACTGCACGGCTAACAGGGCGGGCTAATACAACATTAGTAACAGGGTGCTTAACAGAGTCGCGTCTCTTAAAAGTCCAGGCGTAACGGTCGGCCAGGGTGGCCGAGCGGTTCTAGGCGCTACAGTCTGGAACCGCACGACCGCTACGGTCGCAGGTTCGAATCCTGCCTCGGGAATGGATGTGTGTGATGTCCTTAGGTTAGTTAGGTTTAAGTTCTAAGGGACTGATGAAGAAGTTAAGTCCCATAGTGCTCAGAGCCATTTGAACCATCTAGGCGTAACTTTGCAAAGCGATCTTAAATGCATTCTCGACACCGGTTTATTGGGAGAATTTTAGGAAAGTGTGGCTCATGAATAAATGAGACCACATATAGAACACATCCATTCTTGGCTACTGTTCGAATGTTTGGGATCCCAACCAGGTCGGATTACAGGAAAACACCGAAGCAATTCAGAGACGTGCTGGTAGATTCGTTGCCGGTAGGTTCGTGCAAAAGGCGATTATTATGCATATGCTTCGTGAACTTAAATGGGAATTCCTGGAGGGAGGGATGACTTTCTTTCCGCTAAATACTATTGAGAAAATTTTAGAGATCCGGCAGCTGCGGTTGACTGCAGTACGATACTACTGGCGCCAACGCATACTTCGGTAAGGACGGCGAAAAGAGAAATTAGGACATGTATGGAGGCATATAGGCAATCGATTTCCGTCGCTCCAGTTGCAGGTGGAACAGAAAAGGAAATGACTAGTACTGGTACGGCATACCCTCCGCAATGTATCTTCCTGTGGCTCGCTGAGAATGTACAAGGGCGTGCTGAAAAGTAATGCCTCCGAATATTGTCTGTGAAAACTGTTAGAGCATTCAAGCGAAACAAACTTCATTAACATTCTGCATCTTTAATCTTCATGTCCACATATTTAGGTCTCTACATAGCCACCCGGGCGAAGAATACATTTCTCCCACAGACAGATCAGTTTGCTGATTCTATCACTGTAGAATACTTGACTTCGTTGACGGAGACACAAATTCACCTCTGTCTGCACCGCTTCATCACTATCAAATCGAAGTCCTCGAGGGTGTTGTTTAATTTTTGGGAGCAGATTAAAATCGATTGGGGCCAAGTCATAAAACTGAAAGGACAATTTCGGAGAATTCGTCCATACATGAACAATAACTTTTCAAGTAGTTATTACACTGGGAAAACATTAAACAGCACAGCATTTTATTCAGTCTCAGAGGAGGAATTTATGTTCTGCAATGATATCAGTAGCGATTTCGTGATTAAGGAACGACAGACGAAACAGAAAACGACTATTATTCATTTTGCTTTGTAGCATAAAAGAAACTCCCACAGAAACGAGGACAGATGATCGACCATCACAGCAACCAATGGATATACACACAGTAAGTGACCAGTACAGTACCATCGTAAACACCCATATATCAGCACAACTGCACATAAAATCTCTTTCTGTGTAGGGAACCATATCCTCTAGAACTGAATTAGACTCTCGCAAACCAAGTACTGGTGGCTATAATTAAAAAGCAGCTACCCACAGAGGTCCATTGTAGGCTGTAATTGTCGTATGGCAGCGAAACTTGGTAGATGTGCTAATGCGTTAATGGAAAACCGATCACAATGGGAAAAAAATAGTTACAATTTTGGTTACCAGGTGCAAAGCTGGCGCTGTGTGCTGCTTGTATGACGGTATGGCATCCACACTGTAATCCACTTGAAAAGCCATAACGTGCTTTTGCTGTAACTGACCAAGCAGCACATGCCCCAGGCAGTGCTCGTGCTCGAGCAGTCAGGAGAATTGTCCGTTTCATGGGCAACAGAATGCGAAGTTTTGTGATTTGAATCTGCTCGTCCCTTTCCGGCACGGATCGAAGTTGATGACATGTGGCTGAGCAATATTCTATGGAGCGACGAGGCACATTTTACATTACAGGGAGGAGTGAATACACAGAACTTCCGAATTTGGGATACTGTTAAATCGCATGTTGCTCATGAAGAGCAGTTGCATTCACCGTATGTGACTGTGTAGAGAGGATTCGCAAGCACCTTTATTCTCGGCCCGTTCTTCTCTTAAGAGAATACACCCGGAGAGCCTGTCAGTGTACCATGACATCTGGACGTTATCGAGACTTCTTTGTATAGCATGTGGCTCCTGCCTTGGAATAGCGCAACTGTGTGGAAAACATAGTTTTCGTGCAAGATGGGACAACGGCTCATGTCGCTCGCCCAGTGTAAGAACTGCTTAACGCAACCTCCTGCAAACATGTTATCTCCAGAGATTTTCCAGATGCACGGCCTGCAAGATCACCTGACTTGAATGGACGTGACTTTTGACTCTGGGGCTACATAAGGAACGCTTTTACCATAGATGCTTTTGGTCTCTACCTGATCTTAAGGCCAATATACAGGAATAGGTTGCTCATACTCCACTGGAACTGCCGCAAATAACTGTTGATCATGCCGTTTTGCGGATGCAGTATGTCGTCGACGTCTGCGGTCCTCATACTGAACAAACTGTGTAAGTGGCTTTTAATAATAAAATCAGCACTATGTCTTTTTCACTTGCTACATCTTTTCTACCCACGTCCAGCTCCAAAACCATTACGTATGGAAACATTTCCATACATCTTTCTTGCATTCATAGCGCCAGATTTCCACCTGGTGGCCAAAACTTGAACTAATTTTTTGGCAGCATAAATCGGTTCTGCGTTAATGCATTAAAACATCTGCCAAGCTTCGCTGCCACACGACAACTATAGGCCACAATGGACCTCTGTGGGTAGCTACACTTTATTTACAACCACCAGCTAATTAGATATAACAATTAATAATATTAATAGCATAAATAATCTTTAAATGATTTGCAAGCCTGAGGATAGCAGGAGTAACATATAGGAAGCAAAAAAGATATTTGCAAGTTGTACAGAAACCAGACTGCAGTTACAAGAATCGAAGGGCTTGAAAGGGAAGCAGTGGTTGAGAAGACAGTGAGACACGATTGTAGCCTGTCCCCAATGTAATGAAATCTGCAAATTGAGCAAGTTGTAAAGGAAAGCAAGGAGAAAATTCCAACGGTATTGAAAGTTCAGGGAGGAGAAATTAAAATTTTGTGGTTTGCTGAAGACACTGTTATCCTGTCAGAGACGGCAAAAGACTTGAAACAGCAATTGCATGGAACGGACAACGTCTTGAAAAGAGTTTATAGAGTGATCATGAGACACTAAAAGTAGTACATGAGTTTTACTGTCTAAATAGCAAAATAACTGACAATGGCCAAAGTAGAGAGAATATAAAATGCAGACTAGCAGTAGCAAGAATAGCCTTTCTCTAAAAGAGAAATTTACTAAAATGGAATTTACACTGCTGTCCAAAATTAAAGCAACAAATGGAAAGTTTGCAAGGTTGCGTTTATTTTGCCCCAAAAAAGCACAAACAGTTGACAGCAAAGTAGAAACAATGTAAAGAATACACAACGTAAACAATTCCAACATGCAATCGGTAGACAAATTTCTTTTCGTTATGTTCAACTTAACGGTTTTGCAAACGCATTCCGACAACTGGTTAATGTGCTCAGTATCGGGTGTAAAGCACCTCTGGCAGCCTGACAACGACGGCGCGTGCTGTGAATGATGACACCAATCTCATGTTGAGGAATAACGCCCATTCTTCCTGCAGAGCTGCTCCCAAGTCTTGGAGAATGGTTGGTGCATGCTGACATGACATAGGCTGTCTCTAGACATAGTTTGTGGGATTCGAATCGGAAGAGCGAGCAGGCCAGGCCATGTGTGTAATATCTTCCGTTACCAAGAAAATATCAAGCTCCCATGCTCTATGAGGTCGAGCATTATCGTCCATCAATACGAGGTCTAGATCCACAGCACCTCGCAACAAACACACATGACGTCCCAAGATCTCGTCACGATACCTGGCAGCAGTTAAACCTTGGCGATTCACCAGTACAGTTTTATGAAGAGGTGTTCGAACTGTCAACGTAATCCCCGCCCACACCATCATGGATCCTCCTGAATACAGGTCTCTTTCTACAATGTTTGGGTCCTGAAATCGTGTTTCACGTTCCCTCCAGATGCGAATTCGTCGAGAATCACTGTCCAGACCAAATCGGCACTCATCTGTCAAAAGAACATTGGCCCACTACTCGACAGTCCAGGTGGCATGTTGACGAGTCCACTCTAGACGTTCCCTTCAGTGAAGACGAATCAGAGGTACACATACAACAGGTCTCCGTCAATAAAGGCCACTCAACCATTTCTGTACACCATTTGCCTCGATACAACACGTCCAGTGGTTGCTGCCGTACTGTCAAATAACGGTCGTCTCTTTCTGATGACACGCGTGGCCGGCCCTGCCCTGGTCTTCGGGATACAGCTTCGCCCTCTACGAACTGTCTTCACATCCGAGAAACAACAGAACGATTCACATTAAGCCAACGAGAGCCACATCAGTTTGCGACTGTCCTGCTTCCATTCTTCCCCTGACCCTCCACTGCAGAGTGTCTGGTAGGCGTCTTTTTTGTGCCATACTGCACCGTCTGTGTACAAAATGATTGTGGAGGGTGGGACTACCCGGCAAACACTGCCGCATTTGATAGGTACCCTGTCGTCATAGTTGGCGTGGTTGTCCGTTGACCGGAATGCCATCTTCCATCAGAACGCTATCGTACGGACATCTGTTGACAGTTTGTATGAGTATATCATGTATTAGACACAGGACGGGGGAATAGCGGTTTGCTGCTTTAATTTTGGACACCAGCGTAAATGTAAGTGTCCGAAAGTCTTTTCTGTATATATTTTTCTGGAGTGTGTCCATGTAAAAATAAAATTTGCATGATAAGCAGTTCAGACAGAAGGAGAAGAGACGCTTTTGAAATGCAGTGCTATAGAAGAATGTTGAAAATTACAGGGGTAGACTGAATGACTTATGAGAAGGTGTTGAATGGAACTGGAGGGGAAAAGAAAATTTTCAGCACAACTTGACTAAAAGATTGGTTCGGTTATTAGTGCACATCTTTGGGCATCAAAGAATCGTCAATCTGGTAGTGAAAGGAAATACTGGTTGCAGTACACAAACACACAGACAGATACCAAAACCGGAACATTTCAGTTTCTTAAAAATCCTTTTATTTTACATTCGAACCGCTTTTATAGTGATAAGGTTCCATCTGAAAAAAAGGCCATTATAGACAAATTAAGGCACAGATGTGAAATTAACACGAATGGATTCACATGTCAAGCAAATTTTAAAGAAGCTCATGAAGGTAATGCTCCTCTGTTTTGTTTTACTGCTGCACTGCCGCGAGTCAGTAACATGAAGTATTGAGAGGTATACTTAAAAGTACAATTTCGCACTAGGTGAGCCTGTAAAGGAGTAACCTAACCTCAGCAAGGAAGCTAGAAAGCAGGAGGAACCATGTTTCTGTGGTAAGCTTATTGTGGGCTACGTGACTAGCAGCCTAGAAGCTCCTGGAAGTATAAAAATATTCCAGCTTGTATTCACAGGTACCAGGTCTACGAGCTGGACGAACCATCTCACAACTGGAGACAGCGTCAACTCCCATCCTGATCCGCTCGTAGGGCACTACACTGCGCTTCCCTTCATAAACCACTCTTCGCGTCTTCAATTACCTCTTCTCTTACCATTTACAGCATTCAACATCCCGGCAGCCTCCTGATCAATACTGCAATGTCCTCTCGAGGAATTATCTCCCATTCCTTCTGGAGGGCCTTCTGTAGGTCCTCAAGGATCTCTGAATGGTGCTGACAGGCCCCTCAGACCGATGACCTAGCTGTTTGGTCTCTTCCCCCAACAGGTCCCTCTCCCAATAGGATTCAACAAATCCGGGCTTCGAGCGGGCCAAGCCATAGCATGAGTGTCAGTTTCATCGAAGAACACTTGAACAATTCTCGCAACATGTGGGCGCACACTGTCATGTGTTAATGTGAAATCATCACCTATAAATGGAGCCAAGGGCACAACATGATCGAAAAGATTTTTGTATGTCCATCCTTGTAATTGGAGGTCTGGAGTACTATGGTCGTTCACTTATGTAAGAAAATGAAACACCCACAGCCAATCCTGATGATGTCATTTATTGCGCGGCTACCAGTTTCGGTGCTTCAGTGCACCATCTTCTGGTCTTAGCTGATGCTGAGGATTAACACCATCCGCATATATGATTCATCAGTGGTCAACATCTATATAACTGGTTTTCGCAGACTGCAACCGTAATGTTGTCTCTCCAACCATCAACTATCAGTTGATAGATAAAATACCGTAATATAATGCATCAATGGAACGATCTGTCATTTGACAACTGTCAAAAAATACCACGAAATTCTATAGAATATAAAAAAAACGTGACCTATATTAACAACTTAGTAAACAAAATAAATAACGTTCCAAGATGTTTTATGGACGTCACTCCATCTAGACAAACAGTTGAAGACGGCACAAATGTCGAAACAAGCTAGTCGTTAACCTATGTAAAAACAAGAAATAAACTAATTGTAGCTGATTTTGTAAAAGTATGAAGAAGATTATGAGCTGTGTTTTTTTGAGCGTTTACTTTAATTCGCCCTTTCTGTAGCCACAGTTCTAGCTGGTTGATGTAATTGTTGCTTTTCCTGTTGAGTTGTTCTATACATTATGCGTGACACCACTAGGCTGTGTCATCAGCGTAGAGGGCCAGCCATTCGTTCTAGTTTGTTCGGTGCATGGCGTCGGGTGTGTACAGGTTGTATAATAGAAGCGATAGCATCACTCCCTGCGGTACGCCTGCTTCTGGTATCGAGTACTTGGAAAATGCAACAAAGAGACGCCAGGAAGAACTGCACGCGACACTGGGAAAAGCACTTTAGGGTGGGTTTGATTGTCAAACACCCTAGATGGCCTGTTATCTAAAATGTTTGACAGAAGTGTGGTTAGCTGGGTTGGTACTCCCACCTGGTGAAGTTTATAGCACAGCCCCTTATCCAGAAAAAGAGCACAGGCCTAATTTTTGAGAATTTCCCTTCAGTAATTCCGCTTCAGATTCTTAGTATGAGGTTTATCATGGCGTGATGTTTCCTGAAGTCCGCTTGTAGTTTAAGAATGATATTATTTTTCTCTGCGGCGTCTGACAGCCTGTTGTTGATAATTATTTCAAAGCCCTTGACTGTTACCGACAGTAATGTTATTGACCTCAACAGGAGTGAAGGCGGAGATGAAGACCATCAGAACAGCGGAGTTCGCGGATGAAGTAGGCTAGGGCTAGCATAGAAGCGGTGGGAAGATGGATCTCACAGCTGTAGTGAAGGCAGTCACTCTGGAGCGAGGGAAAACTCCCCTGGTCCTCCCCTGCTACAGCTCAGTCCCCTGTATGGGTAAAAGAGATGTTGCTACGTATCTCAGAAAGAAAGAAACCACTGGATCTCATGGAAACAGATATAGCGTCGTAGAAGGACTATTAGATTTGGAATGTGGAGCATTCAGAGCTTGAGCAATAAATTCCAAGAGGTGGTATAAGAGGCTGAGTAACAACAAGTAGATAATTTTGACAGACACGAAGAAGAAAGGTACAGGCAATGAAAATGTTAAGAAATACCAGCGTAAATGGAGTGGTGTTGACAAAAGCTTACAGGCAAAGGTGGGGTGTCTATTTTGGTAAGGAACAGATCGAATGGAAGACTAAAGAACTGGGGGGAGGTAAATGAGAGGTTCTTGAGGTTGGTGATTGAAACGTTTTGTACTGAAGTGGTTATAATAGCAACATATGCTCCCTGTGACAATCCTACCATTTCTGATAAAGTGGAATATTTTGATCACCTCAGGGGTATGGTTGAAGCAACTTCTCCACATCAGGAATAGTTTGTTCTGGGGGACTCAAACAGTAGAGTTTGGTCTCGATTAAATGATAGTGTTGTTAGGAATTTTGGTGAAGAAACACAGAATAACAGTGGGAGTAGATCGATTGAAGTATGTGATCAGACAAATTGTCAAATTATGAATGGGCTTTTCCAACATAAGGCCATCCATACATATACATGGATTCAACCAACTAGGAATTTAAGGTCAATTATAGATTGTATTTGCCATAAGAATGATGTCAGATGTAGGAGATATAAATATTAAAAAATTGTATACTTTGCTTAGTTCATTCTATTAAGTCATATGGGATCATATTCTGGAGAAACTCATCAAACCGAGCAAAAGTTTTTAGGTTGAAAAAGTGTGTGATAAGAATCATTTGTGGTGTAAATTCAAGAACATCATGTAGAAACCTGTTCAAGGAACTTGGTATTCTAACCACTGTTTCTCAGTATATTTATTCCTTAATGAAATTAGTTTCAAGTAATACATATCTATTTCCAACCAATATCTCAATACACAGTATCAATACTAGGAATAAGAACAATCTACGTAAACACCTAATATCACTTACCTTGGTCCAAAAAGGAGTCCAATATTCAGGAACACACATTTTCAATAAATTGCCAGCAACCGTTAGAAACTTGGTAAAGCACAGTTTAAACAGAGTTTTAAAGACTTTTTGATAGGCAACTCCTTCTCCTCCGTAGACGAATATCTTAACAGAGACTGTTAAGTCAGCTTAAGTAAAAATATCTGTCAGATTTCAGTTTTGCCAGCACTTGGTCACAACAGTTAAGGTTAGGTATTTCATGTATGATAAATTTATTAATAGCACATAACAGTGTTTCATTATGAAAGAATGTTAATTCTGTAAATATTAGCTGCTCCCGTTTACTGCATTGTATTCACCTATTTCGACAATCTCCTGACAAATGATCAGGGTAGTAAGTATTATATTTAAATGATTTATGTTTTTATGTTATACATTATGACATTTTCCACACCCATGAGAATCATCTTCTTTTAGGCTCTATGGAACGAAAACTGAATCTACTCTAATCTAGTCTAAGAGGGAACAGGAAGGAGGACTCAGATTGAAGGAAGGAGGAAGAGGGAGTGGTGCTGAGTGGATGATCAGGCCTTAAGAGAAAGGACAGAAGAAAAGAAGACTGCTTACCAGAAATGGTTAAGCTCTAAAAGGCAGGAAGATTGGGATCACTAGAACACAATTAAGGGAGAAGTAAAACGGATTGTTATCCGAGCTAGAGAGCATTGCTGGGATAAGAAACGTGCCAACATATAATATTTAGATGCATACAACAAGGCACCAGAAGCTTGGCAATTCATACGTCAAGTGAGAGCTCCTGCTAAAAGTAGAAGAGGAGCTAGAATGGTTGCGATTCCTGTTTTGAAGACACATTTGAAAGATCTTCTTACAGAAGAAAGGGAAGAGTTTCGAGAGGAGCAGAATGAAGTGGAGATTTATCCTGTGGAGCTGACAATGAAGCTTATCAGGCACTTCAAAAATCAAAAAATGGAAAGGTAGCTGGTCCTGGAGTTATATTAATGGAATCAGTGAAGCACAGAGGACCTAAAGTAACAGCAGCACTGGAAATGGAAATGAAGTCCCCTGCTTCTTAACAGAGCACAGGGGAACGATGCGAGAGACCTGCACCGCCATACTAGGTAAGGTTCCAATGGAGGTGGTTTGCCGTTGCCTTCCTCCAACCGTAATGGTGATGAATGATGATGATGAAGATGACACAACAACACCCAGTCATCCCGGGGCAGGTGAAAATCCCTGACCCCGCCGAGAATCGAACCGACCCCGTGCTCAAGAAGCGAGAACCCTACCGCGAGACCACGAGCGGCGGATAGCAGCACTAGTAACTTTTTTAATAATGTGGTTCAAGGAGACGAAGTACCCCACGAATGGAAGATATCATACATAATCAACATACAGGGTGCACATGAAGTCCAGGAACACTTTCAATTATTTATTGAAGAAGAACCAAACATTGTACAGATATCACACACATGTCATTTTGAAGAGAAACCCTGAAAGTTTTTTTTTCCCCTTGTATACCGCCAGAGTGTAGTTTGGTAATTTGCCGATAGTCTGCGCTAGTCGCAAACATGGTGAGTTCAGATTCGGAGCGAGCTTTCTGTGTGTTGGAGTTCGACGAAATCAAGTGTGTTACAGCTGTTCAGTGGATGGTAAGAACCAAGTACAGTTAAAAGCCACCAAAAAGGAAGACCATTTACCACTGGCACAACAAATTCGTTATGGCGGGTTGCTTGTGACCAGCAAAGTGAAACGGACGTCCCGGTGTGAGTATAGTGAATGTGTAGCGCTTACGAGAGACATTCATAAGGAGTCCAAAGAAATCGATGTGTCGTGCATTTCGAATGTTTTTTTTAAAAAAAAAAACACTTCCAGTGTTTCTCTTCAAAATGCAATACGTGTGACATCTGTACAATGTTTAGTTCTTGTGCAATAAACAATTGAAAGTGTTCCCGGACGTTATGTACACCCTGTATATAAGAAAGGGTGCAGGAGTGATTTGACAAATTGCAGGGGAATAAGTGTAATGGTTTCAGTGAGTAGGCTGTTCAGTAGTATAATAAAGACAGATTGCGCAGGTTGTTGTATCACTGGAACAGTTGTGTTTAGCTGCTGGGAAAAGCTGTGCTAATAACGTCTTTTGTGTAAGCCAGATGTGTCAGAAAAAGGAAGAAAAAAAATCTTCTCGATTTGGTGTTCGTTGATTTTGAAAGGGGCTATGGGGTTACTATCGACAGCACAGGAAAATGTTGGAGAGGATGGTGCATTAATAGAGTTGGTGAAGAGGATGTACCACCATTGCTAGGCAGTTTTAAAGGTTGGTTGCAAAATATCGGAAAGTTTAAAAACAAGTAAAGGATTAAGTCAATTATGTTCCATGTCACCAACGTTGTTTAAGGTGTACTTAGAAGTTGTTCTTGGATACTGAAATAGACAGCACAGAAGTCTTGGTGTGACAGTACAGTATTAGAGATTAGTTTCATTGCTACTTGCTGACTATCAAAAACTTATGGCTCTGGATAACGATGATGCCACGTATCAAATGAGAGAATTAATGGATACTTATAAACAATGGAGAATAACAATGAATATGGATAAAATAGAACACCTTGTTGTTGGAAGTGGGCAAGATAAAGACGAGTCTGGCTGGGAAGTATTCAGATATCTTGGTTTACTAATTGATAAGACTGGACAGTGTGGCGTGGACACGTCTCACAGAATAAATCGAGTGAGGGTGGCTACAAGATGATGAAATGGTATCTTTTGGAGTCGGCACATACCCATACGAACAAAAAAGTATTGCTGCGACCAGTGGTTGAAAGCATTTTGATATATGACTCAGAGTGTTGGACACTGAACGAGAGACAAAGAGGAAAATTGAGGGCCTGTCGAAATTAGCGGGTCACTGTGGAGCATGAGACTGACCCACTTGGATCTACCGAGGAATGAATATGGATGCTATGGAACCAGTCACAGATAAGAGTCGTTCTAGAGCACTGAGGTGACATGGAAACGTCTGACTGGTGGAAGAACAACAATGCAAGCAGTGTTTGCTTAACTGGTCACTGCCAGGGAGATGGAGCCGATGGAGGTCGAGGGCAACGTGGAGGGGATCTACTGTAGCCAAAGCCATGGAAACGAGAGGTCTATCGGAAGAACGGCACGGTAGAAGTTTGTGACATATGAGAACAGGTAACTGCAGCTAAGTGGACACACCCGCTAAAGCAAAAAGTAAGTATGTTACTGGCCAGTTATTTGGAGGATTTCCTGGTTTCGGAATTATTATTACTTTCGCGTCCTTCCACTGGCTCGGTACAGTTTGCAGTTTCGGAGTGGTATTGCAGACAACGTTAAGGTAGTCTACCATTTGTTTTCGTGGTACTAATTGTAATCGTTTCCTTGTTATGTTATCTAGTCCAGGTGCACTGTTTTTGCCTTTTAGTAATGATTGTTCGATCTCTTCATACGTTATTGTATCTACGAGCTTGGCCGCTTCTTTAGTCGGGACATTTTGGATAAGTAGTATGGTTTCTAGGCTATTGTTTACGAGTCTCTCATGTTCGTTGTTCACGTTTGTATCCACTGCGTATTTGCGTGTTTACACCGGTACAGTATTGAAAATTTCCGCTTTGTCACTGTCATTTGATTTTATGTTTTCTTCAGAGAGTGTTGAAGGTTCAGCTCTGTGTGTTCATCCTCCGCTCTTTCTAACCCTTGATTTGCGAGGTCTTAGGCTGCGTGAAAGTTTTCAAACCCGTCCTCCAAGGTCAGTTCTAGGGCAATGCTTCTACACTCCTCCTACCTTCCTTATATCTTCGTTTGCATTATCCCCTTCTTCGTTGGTTATTGACACGCGTTATGGATACGTGTTGTGGTCTCCTAGACCGCGCCTCGTGAATTATACCTGTTTTCTTCAGCACTGTACAAAGTGTGCTCGCTGGAACATGTCAGTTTTAACGATCCTAAGCTTGATGAAATTGTTAATTAGGGGATGGATTAAGATGATAATGATATAGACTAAGAAATGGACCAAAAAGACGATTTCAAAATAGGCGGTGTTCACAGTTCTGCAGGGCGGTGATTCAGAGGAAGAACTTCAGGACAACTCTGATGGGGACGTCTCTGATTCGCCAATGAAGTACTTAAAGTGTTAGTTAAAATGTGTTCTGGGAGGCGATAAACAAAACTGCAGATCCCAGCATTGAACGTCAATTTTGCAGACTTTCTTTTTGTATCTATCGACTGCATTTTTTATGTGCAAGTTTAAACCCTGAAATTCAGTTTTATGTGAACATTTACTTGCTACAGAGATACTACAATGTTCCAGAATGTGAAATTTTGTTCTCTAACATTTCGTTTATGGATATTAAAAAATAAGGAGAAGTACGTGATTTTGTGCTATAAAAAGTAAAATATAAACGTAGGCTTCTGCGGCCATTGTCACAGTCAATAATTTTTTTCTGGTCTTGTGACCGAATTGACAATGTGTAAAACTAACGAGGTTTCGGTCACTGCTGCAAGTGTCCTGATGATTAGGTTCGATGTGAAGTCTTTATTCACGAATTTGCAAGTACAAGACATCATGAACATATTAGAGGAACGTATGACACCCGATATCTGCGAGCTGGTGCGTCAATGTTTAACGACCACGTATTTCAGGTGGAAAGGCGAATTCTGTGAACAGACAGATGGTGTAGCTATGGGCTCCCCTCTCTTGCCTACTGCAGTACATATCTTCATGGAAGCATTTGAAGAAATAGCGCTCCAGTCTGCACCATTACGCTCAGAATGTTGGCTCCGGTATGTTGACGACACCTTTGTTATCTGGCCAGGTGGAGAGAAAGAGCTACGAAATTTCCACAAACGCTTCAACCAGCAGCACAGCAGAATCCAATTCATTTTGGAGATAGAAAAGGATGGGGAACTGCCTTTCCTCGACGTGGAAGTTTACAGAAAGCCTGATGGTGAACCGGCCCATAGAGTATACAGGAAGCTGACCAGTACTGACAGGTACCTACATGCCTCTTCTCATCATCACCCTACGCAAAAGAAATCCGCCCTGCACAATTTAGCCAATTAAGCTTACAGGATAAGCGATAAGGAACATCTAAAGGGTGAACTACGTAATATCAAGTCCACTTTTGGTGCCAATGGTTATGGGATGAAACTAAGAGATAAAACTATGGCGACAAAGAATGAAGGCAATAGAGGAGAGAAGAAGGAAGCACAAAACATTGCTCTGTTACAATACGTTCAAAGTGTTCACTGAATCAGTGGACAAAAATCTCCGCCGAGTAGGAATCAAGCCGATTTTATGAAGCAGCAACATAATAAAAAATGTTCTTTGCACAACGAAAGATGCAGTTCACAAACTACATGCTGCTGGAGTTTATGAAACCAGGTGCGAATGTCGAGTAGTATATGTAGGCGAGATAGGGCGACCCATCAGCACCCGGATATCTGAACACGAGAGATATATCCGACTAAGACAGCACACAAAGTCAGCGGGGGCAGAAGACCAGGATGAGTACGGCAAACTGAGTGATTTTGGTGAAGCTCGCATAGTGGCGACACAAAGATTACAGAGGCAACAGAAACAGCCAAGCGACCCGCCAACATGAACAGAGAGGTCGGTAACGACTTCCGACGTCTCGGCTGCCAGCAATAACAACAGCGTTACCGGACGACAGCTCACGTGTAGCAATATACACAGGCGCTCGTGAGACCCCAGCGGCCGCAGGCACATAGAGTACTGGCGCGCCTCGGCCGGTGCTAGAAAGAATGAAAACAACGCCACGTCGCAACTCCCCTTCATCCTTAACAGCCTATCAGAATTAGGTAACAGCCACGTCTGCAGGTATATAAGAAACAGTTTTCTCATCAACGCGCGGCTCGCCGCGTCGGAGGTTCGAGTCCTCCCTTGGGCATGGGTATGTATGTTGTGCTTAGCGTAAAGTTAAAGTTAGATTAAGTAGTGTGTAAATTTAGGTCCCGATGACCTCAGTAGTTTGGTCCCATAGGAATTTACCACAAATTAAAAAAAAAAATCTCATTCAGTAATAAACAAAAACACCCAGAAGGAGGTCACTCGCAACAGTGACCGAAACGTCGGTACTTCTACATATTGACAATGCGGTTACAAACCCAGAAAAATTTTATTGACAAAAACTAAAATACTTGGTGAATGACGCAACCAGCCACAAATACTTTTTACATATTTTATTTTAGTGCCATAAAAAAATCCCACTAAAAGAATTTGTACTACCTTCTTTTAATAATAAGTTTACTCTGAGAGTGCAAACGTTTTTCTGTTATTAACATGTTACATTTTGCACATCCCACATATCATTTTTGTTCGTTTTTACGTCCTTGGTCAATGTTTAATGAATGATATCTTTGTATCTTAGCTTAATGATAATCTTTGCATTGTAAATAAAAACATCAAGTGTAGAGCGCATTTGCGATGCTCAACACTGACATTAAGAATATTATTACGTGTGCCACAGAAGTTTATTTACAATATGTGTGCTGTGTCTAATTCAACAACATAAACATCGACCTTAAAAACCACAACAAAACAAATCGCCATTTACTGGAGCTTTTATGCAAGTGAACACAACTATTTTGCATTATGTATAAAGCCAAGCACTTTAGCGTATTTTTATTCATGAAAGAACTTATAAAGTGGCACTAAATACTCAATTATTCTTGTGCAGTGTGGAAACAGACGACATGCTGTTGGTCAAAGATCTGTGTAACTAAAAATATAATCCATCTGAAGAAGGACATGGTACCCGAAACCGGTTATTGCACTGAAATAAAACATTTAAAAAGTATTTATGCCTGATTGAGATAAAATAACATAAAAAGTAAAATATTGCAGGAAATTGTGGTGCAATGAAATCAACAAAAAATGGTTCAAATGGCTCTGAGCACTATGGGACTCAACTGCTGAGGTCATTAGTCCCCTAGAACTTAGAACTAGTTAAACCTAACTAACCTAAGGACATCACAAACATCCATGCCCGAGGCAGGATTCGAACCTGCGACCGTAGCGGCCTTGCGGTTCCAGACTGCAGCGCCTTTAACCGCACGGCCACTTCGGCCGGCTGAAATCAACAAGGAGTACGTAAACAACACATAAATAATTGTAATAATAATTGTTATATAACATAAAATTAAAAATTTCAAACGATTTATGTCGTAATTCCCGTGTTAAACATAGGGGTCCCAGAGACCCCAACTCGCAGATACGTCACGGAAAAGTCATTTCGTGACTTAAGTGTTAAAAGCGCTCCAGCATTTCGCGCCTTGCTAGTGGCCAAGGAATTGGCATACGTTAGCCCATCTTTCTTATCTGTATTCCTTTACCTGTCGTTTGACTAAATCGTTTGGCTGGTTCCACTCCATGTTGCAGCGTTCAGGGTGGTGACAGCGCCTGTCCCTTCCACAAGCTGCGACATTGTCGCGAATAAAACAGTGACCCGTGTATAGAATAAGTTTCCTTTAATTTACGTCTATGTTTTATAAAGCAGATCTGATAATGGTCATTATAGACCGAAACCGGTAATCTGTTAACAAAACGTTTGTGACCATAGACGTAAATTAAAGGAAAGCCTGTCCCTTCGTTACTCGTGTCGTGGCGTTGTGCAATGTTACGGACGCAGACGCGGCCGCAGAGGAAGCGGCAACGACGCCAGAGCCGAGCCACGCGGGGGTAAACCTCCCATCCCTTCCCCGCCCCACCCACTGCCTAGAGCGAGGTGTGGGGTGGCTCAGCTGAGCCCATGGCAAACGCCTCCACAGCCGCGGAACCGAGCAGCGCGGAACAGGTCCACGCCAGCTGGCCTGGGGGTGAGGGAGGCCCGGTCGATAAAGCAACCTGTTCCTCCGTCAACAGCTCGACAGCTACATAAACGGTTCGTGTGACGCACACTCCATCTGTCTACACGCGTTATCTCGAATAATAATCGTACCAGGAGAGGCTGGTTGCGGTAAGTGTGATTACTAAAAAAAGAAAAAATATACACGAATTAGAAAAGAATGGAACGTTGATTAGTCATTTTCATTCACCTTACATGTTCCGAGAATCTCATCACGAAATACAGCTAGTGTTACCACATTTCCAAATGGTTGGTTCAAATGGCTCTGAGTACTATGGGACTCAACTGCTGAGGTCATTAGTCCCCTAGAACTTAGAACTAGTTAAACCTAACTAACCTAAGGACATCACAAACATCCATGCCCGAGGCAGGATGCGAACCTGCGACCGTAGCGGTCTTGCCGTTCCAGACTGCAGCGCCTTTA
Organism: Schistocerca americana; assembly: GCF_021461395.2. Lineage (NCBI taxonomy): Eukaryota > Metazoa > Arthropoda > Insecta > Orthoptera > Acrididae > Schistocerca > Schistocerca americana. The sequence continues at coordinate 431,053,779 of NC_060126.1, read as the reverse complement.
ACCGCACGGTTTCCAAATGGAAAAAAAAGTGGAGGTATTGCAAACAATCTTTATGTGAACCACAATGGCTAACTGTTTTGCTGTTCTTTCTTCAGTTCACTGAATACATTGTCGGAACCAGATATTTCTCGCCCGCCGAAGTTGACATTGACATTAAAACCGCCAAATGCTACACACTTTTGTGACAGATCGCTTTTCTGAAGCACTTCCACTATACATTGAGGTGCCAAGAGTCAATGGATATTTTCTAATACCGTGCCGGACCTCCATTTGCCCGGCATTGTGCAGAAACTCAATGTGGCATGCGTTCAACAAGTCGTTGTAAGCCTCCTGCAGACATATTGAGCCATGCTGCCTCCATAGCCGTCCATAATTGTGTACCGGGTGATCAAAAAGTCAGTATAAATTTGAAAACTGAATAAATCACGGAATAACGTAGATAAAGAGGTACAAATTGGCACACATGCTTGGAATGACATGGGGTTTTATTAGAACCAAAAAAGTACAAAAGTTCAAAAAATGTCGGACAGTTGGCGCTTCATCTGATCAGAATAGCAACAATTAGCATAACAAAGTAAGACACAGCAAAAATGCCCAATATCTCCACCATCATTCCTCAACAATAGCTGTAGTCGAGGAATAATGTTGTGAACAGCACTGTAAAGCACATCCGGAGTTACGGTGAGGCATTGGCGTTGGATGTTGTCTTTCAGCATACCTAGAGATGTCGGTCGATCACGATACACTTGTGACTTCAGGTAACTCCAAAGCCAATAATCGCATGGACTGAGGTCTGGGGACCTGGAAGGCCAAGCACGACGAAAGTGGCGGCTGAGCACACGATCATCACCAAACGACGTGCACAAGAGATCTTTCACGTGTCTAGCAATATGGGGTGGAGCGCCATCCTGCAAAAACATCGTCCGTTCCAGCAGGTGTTTATCGGCCAGCCTGGGGATGATGCGATTCTGTAACATACCGGCATACCTCTCACCCGTCACGGTAGCAAATCGTTCAATGGTTCAAATGGCTCTGAGCACTATGGGACTTAACATCTGTGGTCATCAGTCCCCTAGAACTTAGAACTACTTAAACCTAACTAACCTAAGGACAACACACACATCCATGCCCGAGGCAGGATTCGAACCTGCGACCGTAGCGGTCGCGTGGCTCCTCACGGTAGCAGTTTTGCTGTCCAGCGCCATCTGTCGGACATACTGTGAACTTAATTTTTTTGGTTCTAATAAAACCCCATGTAATTCCAAGCATGTGTGTCAATTTTTACCTCTCTAACTACATTATTCTGTGGTTTATTGAGTTTTCAAATTTATACTGACTTTTTGATTACCCAGTATACTGACTGTTTGATCACCCGGTAAGTGCTGCCAGTGCAGGATTTTGTGTGCGAACTGACCTCTCGATTATGTCCCATAGATGTTCCATTGGATTCATGTCGATCGATCTGGGTAGGCAAATAATTCGCTCGAATTGTCCAGAATGTTCACCAAACGAATGGCGAACAGCTGAGGCCCGGTGGCATGACATCGTTGTTTGCGAACAAGAAGTCCATGAATTGCTGCAAATGGTCTCCAAGTAGATGAACATAACCATTTCCAGTCAATGTTCGATTCAGTTGGACAAAAGGACCCACTACATACCATGTAATCACAGCCCCACAATTGTGGAGCCATCGGCAGCCTGCACAGTGTCTTGTTGAAAACTTGAGCCCATGGTTCAAATGGCTCTGAGCACTATGGGACTTAACTTCTGAGGTCATCAGTCCCCTAGAACTTAGAACTACTTAAACCTAACTAACCTAAGGACATCACACACATCCATGCCCGAGGCAGGATTCGAACCTGCGACCGTAACGGTCGCGCGGTTCCAGACTGTAGCGCCTAGAACCGCTCGGCCACCCCGGCTGGCTTGAGTCCATGGCTTCATGGGGTCTGCACCATACCTTAACCCTACCATACGCTTACCACCTAAAATCGGGACTCATCTGACCGTGCCACGGCTTTCCAGTCGGCTAGGGTCTAACTGATATGGTCACGACACCAGAGAGGCGTGGCAGGCGATGTCGTGCTCTCAGCAAATGCACTCGCGTCAGTGGGCTGCTGCCATAGCCCATGAACGCCATATTTCGCAGCACTGTCCTAATGGATAGGTTCGTCGCACATCTCATATTGACTTCTGAGGTTATTTCAGGCAGGATAATGCAATTTCGCCGAAATTAAATCAGTTGATGCTGAGGGAATTAGATTAAGAAAGGATGCACTGAAAGCTGTATATGAATTTTGCTATTTGTGCGGCAAAATGCTAAAGGTGGCCAAAGCAGAGACGTTATAAATTGTAGACTGATAATGGTAAGAAATGTGTTTCTGAAGAAGAGAAATTTGTTAACGTCGACTACAGATTTAAGTCTTGGGAAGTGTTTTCTTAAAGTACAGGGTTTACATAAAGTCCAGGAACACTTTCAATTACTTATTGCACAAGAACCAAACATTGTCCAGATATCATACATATGTCATTTTGAAGAGAAACTCTGAAAGTTTTTTTCTTCGTGTATACCGCCACAGCATAGTTTGGTAATTTGCCAACAGTTAGCGCTAGTCGCAAACATGGAGAGTTCAGGTGCGGAGCGAACTTTCTGTGTGTTGGAGTTCGACGAAAACAACAAGTGTGCTACAGCTGTTCAACGGATGTTTAGAACCGAGTACGGTAAGAAGCCACCAACAAGGAAGGCCATTTACCACTGGCACAACAGATACGTTGCGACGGGTTGCTTGCGCCCGACAAAGAGAAGCGGACGTCGCAGTGTGAGTGAAGTGAATGTGGAGCGCGTACGAGAGACATAAGCCAGGAGTCCAAAGAAATCGCTGCGTCGTGCATCCCATGAACATGAACTCGAAATGGCTACAATGACAGTGTGGAAAGCCCTGCAACAGTTGCTGTCTATGAAACCATTCAAATTGGAGCTAGTGCAGAAGCTTAATGACGACGACAAAGACAAGCGTTTTGAGTTTTGCTCGCAGTTACAACTGAATGAGCATGAGGATGGCATTGTTGATCGCTTAATTTTTAGCGACGAAGCCACTTATTCACACTAATGGGGACGTGAACAGGCATAATTGTCGAGTCTCGGGTAAAAAGAATCCACAAGAATGCATTGAATTTGAGTGTGATTCCCCAAAGGTAAATGTTTTTTGTGCTTTGTCACGTCGAGAACTGTACGGGCCATTCTTCTTTGCCGAGGGCACTGTCACTGGATATTCCCACTTGAACATGTTGCAGCAATGTCTGATGCCTCAAATGCAATCGGACACTCCGATCATCTCCCAGCACTATGGGGCTCCACCCCATTATCATCGTGAAGTTCTGTGGGTGCCTGAACACGGAGCTGCCGCATCGATGGATCGGCCGTGCTACAGAAGGGAGACAGCTGTTTCACGAAATGGCCTCCTCGATTACCAGGTCTCTCTCCGTGTGACTTTTTTCTGTGGGCACACATTAAAGATCTGGTGTATGTACCGCCTCTACCATGTGATGTAGCAGAGCTCCAGGAGAGAATACGGGAAGCGACTGCCACAGTTGACGGTGCCATGCTGGGACGGGTATCGATTATTGTATTGATGTCTGCCGGGTCACTCATGGTTCGCACATCGAATGTTTGTATAAAAAAAAAAAAATAAAAAAAAAAAAAAAACTTTCAGAGTTTCTCTTCAAAATGCAATATGTATGACATCTGTACAATGTTTAGTTCTTGTGCAATAAATAATTGAAAGTGGTCCCTGACTTTATGTACACCCTGTATTAGTATGCAAGAAAATACTAACACAAAGAGGCTTGCACAGGGTAGAGTAGCATGGAGAGCTGCAGCAAACCAGTCTTCGAACTGAAGACCAAAACAACAATAATATTTCAGAGGCACACCTGAATAAAATTGGATGTGCTCACCAAAGTGTGAGGATAGCTGACAGTTACTTTCGCCCGACTTTGCGCAAGCTGCGAAATATGTGCTGAAGAAAACGCGAAGGCAATTTTACTGAATTAGTAAATGGTACGTCGGCAACTCGAGGTATTCCAGAAATGAGATGACTACACTGAAATGGAAGTAAGTCCTCAACCTTAAAAATAGGGAGAAGATTTTCGGAAATTTGTTCGGCCATAATTCAAGGAAGATGTACCAGTCATCAAGCATTTTTTAAAAGAGTTTTGATATCTGTAAACTTAGCCATTGGTCTCTTGAGTGATGTAAAAAATAATGAGGCAAATTAATGGGAATGATGTTCCTTTTCTTGGTGCTGCTCTACTGCTGATGAAAGGAGTCAGTCATACATCTATATTTTGACTGAACTTTAGCAGCTCAAGGCAACACACTTTCCCTTTCATAATACAATCAAATCTGCATTAATGTGAAACACTGTGACAAAACTAACGTGTACTTCATTACTAAAAGTCTTATGTTTCATTCCATAGTTCTGTAAGCTGTTACGTGGCCATTAGCCTTAATTTTCTTGTTACTACTTGTTTCCTGAAGTCCACATTTCGTTACTAAAGTGGCTGTATCTGGAACAGATTCAGTATACCGGATTCAAGGAAGCTATAGTATGCTACTTTTCTGGAGTCCGTGTGAGTAGCAGTGGCTAAAATTGCCACTGAGTTAAGTTCTTCCATTTTTTTGATTCCTTTAGTTTTTGACTGTTTGGTTTTAAAACTCATCATATGGGTTTTTCAAATGTTTAAGATTAATCCATTTACTTAATGTATTCATGACACTCTGTTGTATATTGTCAGCATTTTCATTTTCAATTAAGGCAGGTTATCATCTGCAAACGAGGTTAGGTGAGCATTTATATTGAGAGTCAAGATATTTGTATACACTGGTGTCCAAAATTAAAGCAACAAACCACTTGTAAAGTATGTATGCAGAACTGTAAACAGACCCTAGCAAAGGCTCGACATACGTTACGTACCAAGAATAATGGAGATGTAACCCTTGTGCGCAATTTCTGGTTAAGCCACCTCACAAGGTCATTATTTCCTATGGAGCATAAAAAAATCAAACATAATAACATTTAATAAGCTTTAGTTTGATTGCTCTGTCTTTCTGGGAGAATTAATAAATTAAACCGCAATCAGGCGGTGGACAGAATACGATGCACAGAATCCAGTGAGACAAGCGTCTTATGAAACGACTCCACAGAGACGTTTCATCACACTGAACCCCCCCAAGCAGAGTGAGCGGGGAACGTTATTGTCACGCTATGACTTTACCCAACAGGCTTTTCACCTCGCCAATTTCACAGAAAAAAACATAAATTCAGGCAAACAGTAATTGAAAAACTCAAGGATAAATACAAGTTATACTAAAACCATTATAGTATGAGTTTACGTGTGGTACTAATTTAAAGAATTTAATGTTGACCTCATTTGGTTGGCAATAAATTTGTGTGATGTTTTCATATGTTATTGGTGTTTTTTGGTGTGATAAAATTGAGTACAGGCCGCATTTCAAATTGTGTTTTTGCACAGTAAAATAATCGTGTGTTGTCGGGATCAGTGGACGTGTAAATTATTTTTTTATTGTGTGGATTTTTGAATTTTAATATTGTGGATTTGCGCAGCCGTGCGAAAAACAACAGTCGTGATAATCAAGACGACAATAGTATGGGGCTGAATGTAAATAATGAACCTTTAAAGTACATAGAAAACGTGATGTTGAACTCAGTTGAACAAACTGAAGAAGTAGAAAATCGTGCGGGTCCGGATTGTCAGAAATTACAGGACACGGAGGATTTTGATAGGAAACGTAATAAATCAAGTACGCGCGTTAAGAGTAATGAACCCACCAATAGCCAGCTTGATAGTGCGCTGGTAGATATGGGCGCACTCTTGCGAAGTATGATGGGGCAATTAAGTAAATTTGACGAGGTACATAAATCTAAGAAGGAAACTGAAAGGCGATTGGAGGCGACAGAAAAGCGGTTTGATGGTGTGATAGAGTCTAATGAGCAGACACAGAAGCGATTGGAGGCGACAGAAAAGCGATTCCATAAACTGGAGAATAAGGTAGTCAATAATCTGAAAGAATTTCAGACCACCTTACGAGAAGAAATAGCTATAGAAATAGGGAAAGCTGTTAGTGTTGTGGAGCAACGTCTCGGCCACATTGAAAAGGAACAGTTAAGACTTAAGCTCGTCGAACAACAGGCACGCATAATGACCGAGAAATTCCAGGCCTTGGAAACTCAGTCCGAACGGGACCGCGCAGAGCTATTGTCCAAGGTGCAGGTAGCGAGCGTGCAGTGTCCGGAGGCTATTAAGATCCAAGTGGACCTGAACAGTGGCGCGATTAGTGCTCACCAACAAGAGCTGGAACGAAACAAACAAGAAAATGCTTCTGAAACCCAAGACCTGAGAAATGAGCTTGCGAAAGTCGTCGAAATGGTAGGCAACAGTTCGGGGGCAGGTATTAGTGAGAAGACCGAAGAGGTGCGGTCTTTGCTGAAGTTTCAGCACGGACAATACCTAATCAATAGACAGCAAGTGGGGATAACCCGTGATTTGAATGAACGTGTGGGGAACCTCGAAACACGTATAGAACATGGTCGAGGGATGGCCGGACGAAATAAAGCATACGGGAGTGCTTAGAGAGACTCTGGGCATGAGGACGTATGGGGCTCTAGCGATAACGATGCCGCCGGAAATACACTCCTGGAAATGGAAAAAAGAACACATTGACACCGGTGTGTCAGACCCACCATACTTCCTCCGGACACTGCGAGAGGGCTGTACAAGCAATGATCACACGCACGGCACAGCGGACACACCAGGAACCGCGGTGTTGGCCGTCGAATGGCGCTAGCTGCGCAGCATTTGTGCACCGCCGCCGTCAGTGTCAGCCAGTTTGCCGTGGCATACGGAGCTCCATCGCAGTCTTTAACACTGGTACCATGCCGCGACAGCGTGGACGTGAACCGTATGTGCAGTTGACGGACTTTGAGCGAGGGCGTATAGTGGGCATGCGGGAGGCCGGGTGGACGTACCACCGAATTGCTCAACACGTGGGGCGTGAGGTCTCCACAGTACATCGATGTTGTCGCCAGTGGTCGGCGGAAGGTGCACGTGCCCGTCGACCTGGGACCGGACCGCAGCGACGCACGGATGCACCCCAAGACCGTAGGATCCTACGCAGTGCCGTAGGGAACCGCACCGCCACTTCCCAGCAAATTAGGGACACTGTTGCTCCTGGGGTATCGGCGAGGACCATTCGCAACCGTCTCCGTGAAGCTGGGCTACGGTCCCGCACACCGTTAGGCCGTCTTCCGCTCACGCCCCAACATCGTGCAGCCCGCCTCCAGTGGTGTCGCGACAGGCGTGAATGGAGGGACGAATGGAGACGTGTCGTCTTCAGCGATGAGAGTCGCTTCTGCCTTGGTGCCAATGATGGTCGTATGCGTGTTTGGCGCCGTGCAGGTGAGCGCCACAATCAGGACTGCATACGACCGAGGCACACAGTGCCAACACCCGGCATCATGGTGTGGGGAGCGATCTCCTACACTGGCCGTACACCACTGGTGATCGTCGAGGAGACACTGAACAGTGCACGGTACACCCAAACCGTCATCGAACCCATCGTTCTACCATTCCTAGACCGGCAAGGGAACTTGCTGTTCCAACAGGACAATGCACGTCCGCATGTATCCCGTGCCACCCAACGTGCTCTAGAAGGTGTAAGTCAACTACCCTGGCCAGCAAGATCTCCGGATCTGTCCCCCATTGAGCATGTTTGGGACTGGATGAAGCGTCGTCTCACGCGGTCTGCACGTCCAGCACGAACGCTGGTCCAACTGAGGCGCCAGGTGGAAATGGCATGGCAAGCCGTTCCACAGGACTACATCCAGCATCTCTACGATCGTCTCCATGGGAGAATAGCAGCCTGCATTGCTGCGAAAGGTGGATATACACTGTACTAGTGCCGACATTGTGCATGCTCTGTTGCCTGTGTCTATGTGCCTGTGGTTCTGTCAGTGTGATCATGTGATGTATCTGACCCCAGGAATGTGTCAATAAAGTTTCCCCTTCCTGGGACAATGAATTCACGGTGTTCTTATTTCAATTTCCAGGAGTGTACATGGGGGCCAACAAGGAATTCATGCGAACGATCTCCGCGAAGAGAAATGCAGTAAGTCGATTTCAAGCACTTTCTTTCACTGAGAAAGTTCGACATATTTAAAAACGCAAGTGATGGAATCCACCCCGTCGCTTGGATAGAGCAGGTTGAGTTTGCGCTGCCTCCAACGTGGCGCAGCACTCATAAAAGGGAGTTCATGTCTAGTTTCCTAGCGGGGGAACCTGCCATTCGGATGAGAACTGTAGCGCGCAATTGTGGCACGGTACGTGTGTTTGAACAAGCTTTTCTTTCGGCTTACTGGTCGGAAGCTACACAGGACAGGGTAAAGCATGAGATATTTTTGATACCCTCCCAGAGAAACTCAGGTTTCACGAGCGCGGCTCGTCTGTTCGATTACATAGTGCAGGCAAATCAGTACTTGTATGACCCGTTCGGACCAGCAGAGCTGATCCGGATTTGTCTAACGAAACTGCCGGCACATATGCGCCACATCATCCTTGCTGCAAGGTGCAAAGATGATGTGGAAGCTTTCAAAGGAATGCTGCAAGAACTAGAAGATGACTCAGAGGCGTAAGCGTCTAATTATGCGGGCGAACCCCGTGATGCGGAAGAGCAAGAGTCCAGTAGGGGGCGTAGAAGAAGACGTGAACAAGAAAGATCGAGAGGACGCGACCGAAATCGATCACGGGGCCATGACCGACAAAATGTGAATATTAATAACGGGTGGCCAAACTGTGGGAATGACTGGAGCAATGGATTCAATAGGAACCGTCATTTTGGAAATGAGAGGGCGCATGCAAATTATGGTACAAACCCTGGAAACGGTGTAAATCGAGATCAGGAGGTCAGAAATCATTTACGTAGAGACCGTAACGAGGATAGAAATGAGGGTGCGTAACCACCACCTGGGGAGGAAATTTGGCTTGCGAACCCCCGACACAATCTTCGTATCGAAAATGAGCGGCAAGAACTTTGACTGCTGGACGGCGCGGAACGGAACAAAATTGCAAGTAGTACTAACATGAGTATTATGTTCATGGAAAACGACGATATACTGGAAGATTTACTGCGAGAGGCTCCAGACAGTGAAGTGCCAGTTATTACGCCCGTTGTCACGATCTCAGTTAGAGAGTTGCAATTAAAGTGCATTTTGGACACGGGGAGTCTGTATTCAATTATTGGTGAGGGCACATTCAGGCAGTGCGAGGAGAGTGGAGATTGGTCTGTTCTTCCGGTGCGATGGACGAGAATAGGGGGAGCGATTTACGAGAAAAGCGTGGAGATCAACAGCGAGCTCGGATTAACTTCAAACGTCAACGTTATGAATTTGAGTTTAATTTTTATATTGCACCCCTGATGCAGGTGGCGGTCATTCTGAGGACCGATTTTATGTATGCACACACTGCAATAATCAACGTTTCTGGAGGTTTTATGACAGTGGAGGTTCAAGGTAACCCCGTCAGTTTAATTTTTGATGAGCGCGTGCTCCGGAATGAAAGTGAAGTGAGTTGCCTGAGATTACCCACTTGCACCGAATCGCAACCTGAACTGCAGTTCAACGTTAACCTGGTGGGTGGTTCGGTTTCGATGTCTACTGAGCAGTATCAGAATGGAGTTTTTGTCGGTATTCTGAATGAGAGGATTTCCTGTACCGGAAATGCGGATGGGGACCGGGAAGCATTGTATCGGATAATCATAAACCACACAAGCGTTTTTGTAGGAGCACCAGGCAAGATAAAGGGCTTCAATTACAGGTTCAGGATACGTTTGCAAAAACCGTTTTTCGTGAAGCCGTACCCCATCCAAATTGCGTACAAGGCGAGTGTAGAAAAGGAATTACAAAAGATGCTGGAGTAAGGTATTATTGAAACAACACAACGCTCATACAATTCGCCCTTACTGATGGTGCCAAAGTGGGATAATTATGTCCATTTAGTGTTAGACTCCTGTCAAATAGATACTGTAATAATGCCGGAAACGGATAGACCAGAAAGCCCTGACAAGCTTCTCCAACGCTTTCATGGTGTTAAAATATTATGATCGATAGATCTCCGATCGACCTTTTGGCAGGTAGCCCTTGATCAATCCTGGCAGGGTCGCCATATATAAAGTATGTATCTAGAACTGTAAACGGATCCTATCCACAGCTCGATATACATTATGTACCAAGAATAATGGAGATGTAACCCTTGTGTGCAATTTCTGGTTAAGCCACCTTACATGGACAATTATAAATTGTTCGCCACCAGGTTCACCACCAGCCCAAGCCCTACCTTAAATTAAGAAAAGACGGAACTGGAAGTTATCAGTTTAATTGAATTAAGAATTTAATTACAATAATGCAAATTTTTCAAAGAAACTAACAGGATGAACAGCATTGTATGTCGTACATCAGTGAGCTTGTTTAGCTAAACGTGAATTTCTTAATTTTGAGACAGTACACCCATTCACTTTGATTTTTCCTCCCATTTTTGTTCATCACAAGCAAGCAGATTAACTTTTAAAAATCAGGGAATAGAATATTAATTTAGAAAGTGGCATCACTGAGAAAGACAAAGGACGCAGAATTTATCTTTTATGTAGTACATTTATTTCATGACTGAATTTGATGCACATCCTATGAATACACATGACTGGTGCCTGAATAAAAAAATTAACTAAGTAATTCGCCAAAAAATGGTAGAAATATACAATTAAAAAGAAAAAACACACAAAAAGGAAGTGGAAAACAATAATTCAATCATCCCATCTACATACCCATGACAGAAATAGTTCAGAGAGATACCTATCCCCATTATGCTCATGCACTCGCTTGGAAAGAGGTTTATCTGATTCGCAAGGTTTTGTAGAGTAGATATACAACATGGAAACCGCGCCTGCCGCTTACCAACGGCAGAACTTCAGCACGTGGTAACTTGATTATGAGTTAACTGTTCAGACATTAGACATTAAACCAATCACAAATGTAAGAAATTTTAATGGTGCAATACCAGAATGATTTTCCCACCACGAAATAAAATTAACTCTTCAAGGCAGAAACCCCCCAACCGTTTCAGCTTATTCGTGGTCTGTTCAGAAATAAACCGTTACAAACATTTCCTCTATGCACACGAAAAACTGATATTTTACTGAAATTATAACACACGAAACAATTAAATTGGTATTATAAAAACCAATTGCAGTGCAGTAGCAGACCCGAAGGATCATCGGTTACCAAACACGAGGTATGAGACGAACACAAAGAGACAATAGCATCTTCCACGAAAACATAGAAACTAAGAACAATAAAAATCACACTCGCTCGAAAACACTATTATTCTCACGTTCACCTGAAGTTATACTGACTAGTTTTTGGCGGCCGCTCTGGCCGAGCGGTTGTAGACGTTTCAGTATGGAACCGCGTGACCGCTACGGTCGCAGGTTTTTGTGTTAAGTCCCATAGTGCTCAGAGCCATTTGAATCTTCACCGATTTTTGTAACAAAATAATTATGCCACATTCCGAAAATACATATCTACACACGCTTCAGTTAAGCTGAAGTACTTAAATATTCCATGAGTTTAACATAGGGAAGTTATAATTCGACCTACTTCCCATCAGCAGAAACCTTCTCTAGGCGCTGCGAACTGTACTCACCAACTGCTAGCTGCAGTGTGTCCTTTCTCCACCGAGCTTCGCCTAACTACCTGTGCAACGGAAGCTACCAGAGGGGTAGGCTTTCGCCACCAATCTGACAGACACCAACTTCAGACTAAAAGGGGTAAGCCTCTCTGTCCAGGTACTGGAATCCTAAGTTGGTTTTCCTGTGCTACCCTCCAAATGAGAAGCAAATATCACCTGCTCCTAGCCGACGAAAGTCAACTCAGCGTCCCCCACAAAATAATCCCGAAACCACACGTAAAAACACTCACTCATTCATTCACATTCACGCACACATAAGGCAAGGTGAAGGGAAAACGTATTAAATATAGGTCATTATTTCCTGTGGAGCATAAAAAAATCCAACATAATATCATTTAATAAGCTTTAGTTTGATTGCTCAGTCTTTCTGGGAGAATTAATAAATTAAACCGCAGTCAGGCGGTGGAAAGAATACAATTCACAGAATCCAGTGAGACAAGCGTCTTATGGAACGACTCCACAGAGACGTTTCGCACTATTTCCCTGCCATGTGTCATTTACGATATAATCATACAAGCTGTCAACCAGATGTCAGTGTGATCGCGTTCTTCACGAAATATGGCATTCCGGTCAACGGACAACCATGCCGATGATGATGTCAGGGCACCTATGAGACGAGGTATTGTTTGCAGGGTAATCCCACGTCCACAATCGCTGTGTACACAGTCACACACGGTGCAGTATGGCACAGAGAAGACGCCTGCCAGACTCTCTGTGGTGGAGGGCTATGGGAAGAATGGAAGAAGGACAGTCGCAAACCGTTGTGGCCCGATGGCTTAATGTGAATCGTTCTGTTGTTTCTCGGATGCGGCGAGAGTTTATAGAGACTGGAAGTGTATTCCGAAGACCAGGGCAGGGCCGACCTTGTGTGGCATCAGAAAGAGAGGACCGTTATTTGGCTGTAAGGGCATGACGGTACCGCCTTAGTATTGCACGGAAACTGGCATCTGACCTCGCAGCATCTACTGCACGTGTTGTATCGAGGCAAACGGAGTACAGAAGGCTTCAGCAGAATGCCCCTTATTGTTGGAGACCTACTATATGTGTACCTCTGACGCCTCTTCTCAGAAGACCCCAAGAGTGGAGTCATCAGCATCCCACCTGAATTGGCCGAACAGTGGCCCAATGTAGTTTTCACAGATGTGTCCCAATTTAGTCTGGAGAGTGATTCTTGATGGAGTCACATCAGAAGGGAACGTGGAACACGAATTCGGGACCCAAACATTGTGGAAAAAGACTAATATCGAGGAGGATCCCTAATGGTGTGGGCAAAGAAATTTATTGACCACTTGAACCCCTTTTCATGAAATTGTGCGGGCGAATCAGTAAGGTTTAACTGCTGTCAGGTATTGTGACGTGATCCTGGGACGTCATCTGTGGTTGTTGCGAGGTGCTGTGGGCCCAGACTTCTTATTGATGGACGATAATGCTCGACCTCACAGAGCACAGGTGGTTGTTTTTTTTTTTTTTTTTTTTTTTTTTTTTTTTTTTTTTTTTTTTTTTTTTAACGGGAGGTATTGCACACATTGCATGGCCTGCTCGCTCTCCTGATTTGAATACCATAGAGCATGTCTGGGATGCACTAGGGAAAGAGCTTGCAACACATCAGCATCCACCAATCACTCTCCAAGACTTGCGAGCAGCAGCTATGCAACAAGAATGGGCGTTACTGCCTCAGAATGAGACTGGTGACATCATTCAAGTATGCCCCGTCGTTGTCATGCCTGTATTGCTGCCAGAGGTGGTCACACCCAATACTGAGCATTAACTAGTTGTTAAAATGTGTGTGCAGATCCGTTAAGTTGAAAAAAAACGAAGCACATTTTTGTCTACCGTTATGCATGTTGCAGTTGTTTACGTTCTGTATTCTTTACGTTGTTTCTACTTCACTGTCACCTGTTTATACTGTTTTGTGGCAAAATAAACACAACCTTGCAAAACTTCGGTTTGTTGCTTTGATTTTGAATACCAGTACAGGACAGGAATAAAAATTGAAACGTCCCCTTAGAAAAACTTAGTGAATTACTGCGCTGGTAAACCTCTTACGTTATTTCATTTGCAAACAGTTGAGTAGAACTGAACAAACTCAGACATTTCTCTCTTTACTTATTCTGATCACCACTAAACTGACACACAATATTTTTAGCGCAACGCAATCTGACTTTTAATAATCCCTACAAAAGAATGGCCCTGACTGACAATAACGTATACCTTCCATGAATCACTTACCTCACAAAAATCTTCGTTAGTCGAACTACTGCAATAAAGCGAGCGTCAATACTGCCAGCTAAATAAAAGATTCTAACTACTGAAGGCACTAACTACTGATAGACATAGTTAGCAAATGAAAGGTTTTGATAGAGAACAAACAATGTATTTACCTTAATAGTGTTCAAAAGTCGTAATATACACTCCTGGAAATGGAAAAAAGAACACATTGACACCGGTGTGTCAGACCCACCATACTTGCTCCGGACACTGCGAGAGGGCTGTACAAGCAATGATCACACGCACGGCACAGCGGACACACCAGGAACCGCGGTGTTGGCCGTCGAATGGCGCTAGCTGCGCAGCATTTGTGCACCGCCGCCGTCAGTGTCAGCCAGTTTGCCGTGGCATACGGAGCTCCATCGTAGTCTTTAACACTGGTAGCATGCCGCGACAGCGTGGACGTGAACCGTATGTGCAGTTGACGGACTTTGAGCGAGGGCGTATAGTGGGCATGCGGGAGGCCGGGTGGACGTGCCGCCGAATTGCTCAACACGTGGGGCGTGAGGTCTCCACAGTACATCGATGTTGTCGCCAGTGGTCGGCGGAAGGTGCACGTGCCCGTCGACCTGGGACCGGACCGCAGCGACGCACGGATGCACGCCAAGACCGTAGGATCCTACGCAGTGCCGTAGGGGACCGCACCGCCACTTCCCAGCAAATTAGGGACACTGTTGCTCCTGGGGTATCGGCGAGGACCATTCGCAACCGTCTCCATGAAGCTGGGCAACGGTCCCGCACACCGTTAGGCCGTCTTCCGCTCACGCCCCAACATCGTGCAGCCCGCCTCCAGTGGTGTCGCGACAGGCGTGAATGGAGGGACGAATGGAGACGTGTCGTCTTCAGCGATGAGAGTCGCTTCTGCCTTGGTGCCAATGATGGTCGTATGCGTGTTTGGCGCCGTGCAGGTGAGCGCCACAATCAGGACTGCATACGACCGAGGCACACAGGGCCAACACCCGGCATCATGGTGTGGGGAGCGATCTCCTACACTGGCCGTACACCACTGGTGATCGTCGAGGGGACACTGAATAGTGCACGGTACATCCAAACCGTCATCGAACCCATCGTTCTACCATTCCTAGACCGGCAAGGGAACTTGCTGTTCCAACAGGACAATGCACGTCCGCATGTATCCCGTGCCACCCAACGTGCTCTAGAAGGTGTAAGTCAACTACCCTGGCCAGCAAGATCTCCGGATCTGTCCCCCATTGAGCATGTTTGGGACTGGATGAAGCGTCGTCTCACGCGGTCTGCACGTCCAGCACGAATGCTGGTCCAACTGAGGCGCCAGGT
Organism: Schistocerca americana; assembly: GCF_021461395.2. NCBI lineage: Eukaryota > Metazoa > Arthropoda > Insecta > Orthoptera > Acrididae > Schistocerca > Schistocerca americana. The sequence continues at coordinate 431,038,398 of NC_060126.1, read as the reverse complement.
GGAAATGGCATGGCAAGCCGTTCCACAGGACTACATCCAGCATCTCTACGATCGTCTCCATGGGAGAACAGCAGCCTGCATTGCTGCGAAAGGTGGATATACACTGTACTAGTGCCGACATTGTGCATGCTCTGTTGCCTGTGTCTATGTGCCTGTGGTTCTGTAAGTGTGATCATGTGATGTATCTGACCCCAGGAATGTGTCAATAAAGTTTCCCCTTCCTGGGACAATGAATTCACGGTGTTCTTATTTCAATTTCCAGGAGTGTATATAGCAGTTCATGACATCCAGACTTACAAATTTACTGTCTCTGATGGACACACGTCCAGATCATCCGCTCTCAAAACTCCGCCATTTTCTCTCCCCACATCCACCACTGCTGGCGGCTCACCTCCAACTGCGCAACGCTACGCGCTGTTCACATCAAACTGCCCAACACTACAATAGAGAATATTTCAACAATGCCAACCAGCCACAGACTGCACACAGCACAGCCAGTGATTTTCATACAGAGCGCTACGTGGCGTTATCAATAAAAAAAACCTAAACAGCGTACTTACAACGCCAATGTCGAACCTCACTCTAGACGCCCCAGCACATGAGCAACAGATGATAACGTCGAAGCTGTGAAGAAAATTGTTTTGGAAAATCATCGAATTACCGTAAGAGAAGTCGCTGAGGATGTCCGCAGTGATCCAGCAGTCGTGGCCCATAGCACATAGTCGTGCTTACCAGATATAGCGGAAATACAAAGAGATGAGCACATACTACAAACGTGCTTTAATCATACAAACAAAATGTTACATCATCGGTCAATGACGTGCAGAATGTGTTCAAACTGACTTGCATGTTGCAGACAATACATCTGAACATGCCAACAGACACTGCTGGACCCTGATCACCACGTCACTGTTGGTATTTCTGTACAGGCTCTGGAGATATATTCTCCTGCAGGCAGATTAATGTTCTTGGTGTGTTGGTGTATGTTGCTAATTTGAGCTGCCCACAAAGGAAAAAGTCCAATGGCGTCAGGTCTGGTGACCTATGTGACCATTCCACCAGTCCACGTCTGCCAGTCCAGTGCCCAGGAAGAACCTCATCCAGGAGTCGGCGGATGTTTTGTCTAAATTACAGAGGTGTGCTATTCTGCTGAAAGAAGACTTATATCTCCATCCGAGAGGCAGATCCTCCAAACAGTGTAGTTATGTTTCCTCAAGATGATGTGTATAGCATGCAACATTGAGTGTGCCGTTGCAAAATGAGGGACCAATGAGGACATCCCCACGCACGCCACATCACACATTTAACCTAGGGTTGTCTGAGTGTATGCCTCGACAGTGAGATGGGGTTTGTCATTTGCCCAAGAGACCACGTTTTGTCTATTCGCCCTCAAATGGGAACTCGAGTGTGTGCGTCTTTTTTCAAACCATTCGCTGAATTGCACCCGCTTACCAGTATCTTCACTGTGGGGTACTTGCACAAAGTGGATTCAATATGGATGGAAATGATCAGAGGACAGTGTCCTTCAAACGGAGACTACAGATGCCGCATTCCTTTGCCACTTTACTTGTTGTTAGACTCACTATCGCCTTAGCTAGTATGGCTGCTGGCTGTGCATCCTGTGTTGCTCTACGTGGTCGTCCAGAATGACTTTTGTCGTGAACACTGCCCGTAGACTTGAACCGTTCCATTAAACGGCCAGTCATTCTGTGATTACGCTTATGTTGGTCTGGTTGTCGCCTGTAGTACTATGCTTCTGCTTCCCGTTGGCTTGTGCCTGCCGCATAGATAAGAACCATTTCCGCCTTGTCCTGACGTGTGTACACTTATGTACGAGTCACTACATTCGAGAACAGCACCACACTACAGAGCTGTGGTAACTGGCGCCCTATACATAGCCTTCCATGAGTCTACAGCGTAGACTCTACGGTAATCAGTTGCGTGAGACAATCGGCCATGTGATTCGCACTGCACGTGAGTGATCATTTCGGCGGTGTGGTGGCGGTAGATTGTACCTCTCTTTGTAGTTTTTGCTATCTCCACTAATACCGAATCTGTTATATAGGACATGACTTTTGAATCACCCTGTTTATATTGTGAAGGTGCAGTTAAAATGTAACTCCTCGAAGAGGCACCTCTATGACGACTGTGGGTGAACATATATTATACACAATACTAGAGATTGTGCAATCAATACTTGCTTTCTAAGTGATGAATTACCCCAGAAAGATATGTCATTATACATTAGTAACTAGATATACGCAAAATATGCTAGGAGGTTGATTGGTTTGTTTCCAAGACCAGCAGCTACACAAAGAGTAAAAGTATATGGGTATAATTGTTTGAGTAGCTCACAAGAGAAATTTCCCACCGAACCCCCCTCAGATTAGTAGTAACATGGCTCAGTGGATAGGCCGTCAAAAAGCTAAACACAAATCATGCATGGAAACAGAAATAAGGGGTACTGAACTGCGAAAGAAGAAGCAAAATAGAAACAGCGAACGGTCCAAGCTCAAGATGAGCAACATCGAGCGAATTGCGAGAATCATGCCGTGTTGGACTATAAAACTGGAGATCTGTGTTCAAATCTCCCTCCTGTCCCCTCCCCCTCTTTTTTTTTCAAAAAAATATGAACTCTCTGTCCAGTCATTGATGTTTCTGTTTTCCTTCTGTAGTTATAGAATATTAGTCATGAGGTAAGAATAAATTACCGTCGCAAGTAAAAGGTGAGAGCAGGTGAGAAGTCTCATAGACCTCTCACAGAAATAAAAACAGCAAATAAACGTGTGTGAACTATGTTATAACAAAAAAATTCAAGAGTCAAAACTTCCAAAATGGAACACAAGAATCATAACGTGTGGTACTTGTGTAGAACAAGTAGGAGGGTTACGTGTGGCGCCCGTTACATACACCTGGCTGTTGCAAACGGACGTTACACCACGACACAGCCACACATAAATTTGAGTACAGCGAACAGACAGGACAATGATCGGACGGACAGTTCATAATTTTGTGAGAAAAAAAAAATGTAATGGACATGGGGTAGATTTGAGTATGGATCTCCCATGTCGTAGTCCAGCGCCTGAAGAACATACGACGACAGGGCTATTAACCTGCCCTCGATGTTGCACATATTGAAGTTGGACCGTTCGCTGTTTCGATTTTGCTTCTTATTTCACAATTCAGTAAATCTTCTTCCTGTTTTCAGGCTTGAGCTGTGTTCACTTTTTGATGGACTGTCCACAGGGCCATTTTACGACTAAATCTGAGGGGGGTGCGATGGCGAGTTTCCCTTGCCAGTAAGATGTTTCTTTCAGTTCAAGTTCTCATCAATACTTACATCTAAATGTCTTTGGAATTGTCTGCTCTGTTTAATGATCCCTGTTCATATGCTGCACGAATGTTAATGGTATTGGCATGAATCTATGTGTCGTACAGAACTGATTATAGTTTCGAATCACATAATTAACAGTTTCTTTTGTTGCATTTCATCTTCCTAGCTCACGTCATTTTCTAGTTTGAAACTGTATCCATAAATACATAATTCTGCCTCAGTAGCAGACGCCCGACTGTATGGTAACGAGTCAAACCGTTCGTATCATGACAAGATGTATTAATCTTCAATGACACACATCGTGTGTGGTGGTGTACCGGGTGCAGTAACCGGGAAGTCAGTTCCCGAACACCTTGAGTTGCTCAATAGTACTGTGTGCGAGTCAGCTGTGCGGAGAATGACGTCCTAGCCGTTGTTCGCGTCTGGGACAGCAGCAGTCAATGGAAGGCGGTGGGGTTTGCTAGAGGAGCAGGCGGGCGAGCTCCGCCTGTGTTGCAGGGGGAGTCCCCTCCCAGGCAGGCTATTAGAGATCGACCATTCACTTCGATCGCCCGCGCCACGAGCAGAACGAGTAACTAACCACCCACATGCCCTGGCACGCCGCTCCATACCCACATGTTTCCATATCTTACTAACATGTTTACATTTCTTCCGGGAACTGCTCTGCGTCCAAATCACAGCGCGCCAACGCATTTCACTTAGTACGGCTGCATCATCGTAACAGAATGGAGCTAACAATGACATACAATATCATTCATCCAAAACAGTTCTTTTACGACTGGTCTGTATAACGTTTTGCGTACTGTCCGTGGAGGTTTCAGCGAGAACCATTATCAGGAACGAGAGGTTAGCCCTTTTTACAGGATCGACTTTCTTGGCTCAACTGACTTTTGGAGACACGTGAGTCTACCGCAGCGCCATCGGCGTTTTATTCCTGTACTGAGTATCGTCTGTTTCGTTCACACTTCAGCGTCAAAATTGGATGTGTTGTGAGAGCTGTCCTATGTGCAGTTTGTTATCAGAACGGTGAAAGTGAGGCTATAAGGAACTATTCTTTTTATGAAAAAATTGCAATGTAGCAACAAAATGTAGGAACAAGTACCTATGATAGAGTTAATAATGACAAAAGCAGAATTCATAGTGGAAGTTCTTGTCAAACGACGTGTGATAAATTTTTTGCACTCCTGAGAATTAATGTGAAAAGCGTCATCGAAATTTTTCAGAACATACACACTTACTTGCTCGAGAAAATATACACTTGCAAATACACCAACTTATACCTAGAACAGAGTAAAAGGCGCTTTCTTGCTTTATCCTTTGTATCTTGTTTTCTTGCTTAGTGCCAAATGACATCAAAATTTATTTTTCTCATCAAATAATTCTGAGTTTTTCACTGTTCAAATAATTTTTATTAAAATACGTTTCTCTATTTACATTCTTATTTGTGTATAGTGTAAGCTTTTTCTATGTAAAACGTAAATACATCTTTGCTTCCAGATATTACGTCCTCTTGTAGAACGCTAATAGGAAAAAATACTAGTACCTCGTGTACCTTTCCAGATGTAGTGACAGCAAAGCAAACAACACGTTAAAGATTAAGAAGACACGAAAGCACAAAATCCATTTCTGCAATAGAAGTGAATTCGGCCACATTAGTTTAACTTTCGATCTTAGCAGATGCCGCAATACAAGGAGTTGACAAAAGTCTTGGGATAGCGATATCCATATATATAGGGTGTTCAAAAGTCTCTGCAGTGCCGTATAGATGTTAGCCGCACTTGTCCTATGCCGCAGTGAATATACCTAAATGAAACTTACAAATTTTCACATTAAATGTTGAGTGTCCCCCCTGTTGTTGAAAACATGATTCAGTTCGTCTAATCATGTTTCCAAAAACAAGTTGTAACATTTCTTCTGTAACAGAAGCAATGAAAGTGGATATTGCTGTTTTCAATTCATCGATAGATTTTGGACGGTTTCAATAGACAGTTACTTTCGCTGCACCCCAGAAGAAAAAGTCAGGCGGTGTTAGGTCAGGCGATCGTGGAGGCCAAAGTCCCTGTGAAATTATGCGATCACCAAATCATCTGCAAGCAGTGACATTGAAACGCGAGCCGTATGAGCGGTCGCACCATCTTGTCGAAAATATCCGTTCAGTATTTCACTTAACACAAGTTCTCATATGAATGGGTACATAATATCACTGCAGTATCATTGTGCGTTTATTGTTTCGTTGAAAAATGTGGGACACACAATCCGACGTCTAGAAATTGCATTCCAAACTCCTATTTTCATAGAATGAAGTGGTTCCTCATGAATACACAATGGATTTGCAGTACTCCACATACGAGAATTTTGCGAGTTCATGTACCAGGATAAATGAAACCACGCCTCATCAGTGAAAACGTTTTATTAAGAATATCCCTTCCATTTTCTTGAACGAAATTTTTGAACCATTGACAATAATGCAGTCTCTTGCCATGATCAGTATTTTTCAGTTCTTGCACGACTGCCACTTTGTATGGGAAAAGTTCTAAATTTTTCCTTACAGCTGTGTGGGCCGTTCCGACACTAACATCGATTTCCTTGGCGAGTTTTCTTACTGACTTGTTCGGACTCATGGACATTTTATCGGAAATATCGAGTAGTTTATCCTCAGACAAAAAGCTAGGACGACCACTTCTTGGTGCATCTGTCACTGAACCCGTACTTTGAAATTTGTTAATCAAATCTCGCACATATCGCGATGTGGGACTGTTGTCTCCGGGAAAACTGGATTAATTGTTTGACGAACTGAAAGTGTGTATTTACCGCCAGCTTTGAACACTTGTTCGACTAAAAACACACGTTCTTCAATGGTTAGCATTTTAACAGTGACATAAACGAAACAAACGAACAAAGGAACTAAACATAAACGTTCACGTCAACACGTAACGTCACACACCAACGATACTACTGATGCTGGCTGAGATAAACGAAAACAGTGGAATGCTGGAAGAGTCCATTTGAAGGGAAGTAACCCAGGCAGGCGAACAATCATACTGCACCTGTGGCTAACAATCATACGGCACTGCGGAGACCTTTTGAACACCCCGTACAAATGACGGGAGTATCGCGTACACAAGGAATAAAAGGGTAGCGCAGGGGTTATTCTGTTCGCTGTCCTGCCTCATGGTGCAACGATCAACTCTGAACTGTATTTTGCTAGCCTCAGGGAACTGAAGAAACGACTTCAGCGTGTTTGCCGCCACGAAAATGCGGACGAACTTCTTCTACATGACAACGCAAGGTATCACACTAGCCTGCGCACCCGATAGGAGCTCACAAATCTGCACTGGACTTTTCTCTCTCATCTGCCGTACAGGCCGGATCTCGAACCTTCCCGCTTTCATCTGTTTGGCCCATTGAAGGGATGCACTCTGCAGAAAGTAGTACCTGGATAATGGGGACGTTTTTGATGCACAAGCGTATGGCTCGTATGTTGACCGGTAAAGTCGTATCATGCGGGCATACAGGCCCTTGCTGTAAGATGGTCTAAGGCCGTCGCACTGAACGAAGTTTGAATTGAAAAATAGGGTTTGGTCGCCAAAAGAGTGGGGAATAATTTGGTGTGTTGGAATCCTGATTAAAACCAACCTACTTTCGGAAAATAATGTGATGCATTACGTATTGAAAGCCCCACGCATATTGCTCATACTTTGTAAACAGTAAACTTTAGCAGGATTGTTGACGTCTGTCTACAAATCTACAAGTCTGTCAGTTCAGTGACGTTCTTCTACGGATCAAACAAACCTTTGGCCATTAGTGCTGTCCTTTGCATATGTTCAGTACCCCCCCCCCCCCCCCCCGCTTGTTAGTTCTATTTGGTATGGTCCCACATACTTTGGGAATATTCTAGGATGGAATATATGAATGATTTGTAATCGACTTCCTTTGCAGATCCATGCATTGTCCCAGTAACCTGCTAGTGAAGGTCGGCTGCCTGCCTTACCTGCTTGCTACTGACCCCCTGTGATCATTTCATTTTATGTTGTCACAAACTGTTACACGCAGGTATTTGTATCAGAATTCTTCTTTTTCTTCGCATTTTCCCGTATCTCCACTGGGCTGGCATGTACATATAGGATTTGGCAATGTTAGTTATGTTTGGTGGTCAGGTGCTCTTCTTGACATGTCACCACTCCCTCCCACCCCCCTCCCCCTCCCCGAACGGAATTCCTGTATCCAATCTGTCTGCGTCGACAGTAAATATCATGTTTAAGCGTGAGAATTTTTTCTAAAGTTCTTGTACCGTGTATCTGAGGCTGGACGTGGGTATCAGCGTGGTATTTTCCTAGATACTTGTGGGAAACCGCGTGGAAGCTACATCCCGGTTGGCAGGCATACCGGACCCCGTCCTTAATCCGTCAGGGCACTCGGTCAACACCGACTGAAAAGGAAGGCCTCGGCGCTTGTTCGTGACGTCACGTCAGCTAGGCACGGCGAACGCCAGGTCTGTTGCAGGCAGAAACGCCTGGGCGTGCTTATCACTATAAATCTCTTATTTTTGGACAAAATGTTTGGTATTGTTTTGGATTCTGCAGTTGTATTTAGATGAAAGATTTTCTTACTATCGTAAAGCTACAAATGAAGATCATAGTTCTGTATTACTGAAACCTCTCGAAACAAACGTAGATCGATATGAGAAGACGCTTTGCCCCATTGCAAGCTTCGGAAATTTTACATTCAAGTAACTATATTCACTTGATCCATTTTGTTATCGAAACTTACCTCAACCCCATTACAATGAACTCGTTTCTTTTATTTACTTATTTATTTTCGTTTGACATCGTCACTGGAAATGTGAACTAATTTACATGTGTAAATGTCCAACCGTTGCCAGTCATTAGATTACAGTCGTTTTCAACGAAAGGAATTCTAAACAGGAAACAAAATAGCTTCATACATCGAAAATACTGCTGAGCTTAAACTTTTTTAAACATGCACATTAGACAAGATAAATATTCCCCTCTTGCAACTGAAAGGAGAAACTTTATAAGAAAAAAAAATTTATTTGATAAAACAGGTATCTCTCTTTTGCCTCTTCTTCTGTCCCCCACCCCCTCCCCCAACGTGTACAATCGCAAGATATTTCATTAACATTCAGTGCTCCTCACCCCATAGTCAACCAAGATACCTAAAGAAGAGCACCAATAAGTTCACAGTTTCTTGTAAAAGCAACCCAGTACAAACGTAACTTCCTTAGATTTACAAATAAGGTAAACGAGCACGAATTCTGTTGCTGCTGGACCATGAAGTTGTTTTTGTATGTCAATCCTTAAAACAGGTGGAAATTTAAGTTCAGTAGTACACTATTTTTTAAGAAGTGTAATGAATTGCACAATTAATTGATTGCAGAAATCTCTCAGAACAATGTGTGTTGGTCAACTACCGCCAATAGTTTCACATTTTCCTGTGTCAGGGAGGGAGACACCACCATTATGGGTATGCCTGCAACAGACCTGGCGTTCGCCGTGCCTAGCTGACGTGACGTCACGAACAAGCGCCGAGGCCTACCTTTGAGTCGGTGTTGACTCGGTACGGGGCTGGCGCGACTCCCCGTGTCCCGGACGCGGTGGCTTTAACGTCCTCGGCTATCCGGACGGGTCAGGTATTTGTGTCAGTTCCAGTTCGGCTGGAGCGATAACAAAACCACTGTAACATTGCTTTCTCTGTATTGTTATCTCAATCTCTTGTTCGTCTCGCTGAGTAGTGTGATCAGGAGGTACTTCACACGGCAACAGTGGCTCATGCCAGTGGAATGCGCAGAGGTTCTGGTGTCCACAGCACCGTTATCTACAGAGCAGATCCAAGCGGACCCAGACCGCTCGCCTGGCTAATGTGAGTGGAAATCTCGCTATATCCGCGTCACGTTCTAGATCCATGCTCTGTGTCGCGTTCTAAACCCGTAAGTCACTAGGCATTCTCATAGTGAACACGCGCCTTTGGTTGTACGTATTTTTTGCACTCATAAATGTTAGACATACTGAAATACGAATTATTGGCCAACAATGAAAATGTGTGTTCAAGTAAACCAGTTGTACCCTCGTAACTTAACAGCATTGAACATCAGGATAACAATAAGAAATTGCGTTTAGCATTAGTTTCCAGCTGTTGTGGGGGGGGGGGGGCGTATTAGCGTTACAAATAAGCACTATTTTTGACTTTCTGTAGTTTTTGTATGTTGAGGATTTTAACGAAATATGAAATTTCCTTCTTATTATAATTATGGGTAATTTGGATACGGAATCGAGTAAATCGTTTCCTACATTCCGCATGAGATTATGATGCGATAATTTCGCTCTGTTGGAACGTTGTATTATTTGTTGTTAATAATTCGAGGTTTTTTTGATTGTTAGGGAGTGTGTGCATTTCTTTGTTGAAGTGGTACCGAGTAGCATTTTTGATAATTCTTAGGAACAAATTTGGGGCTCGCTGGAAATAGTTAATGTAGCAGAGGCTATGGACGAAATTTCAGTTGCCTTCGTAACTTGTGGGTAAATAATTCGTCTTCAAAAATCTGCGTACCATAAAATGCGTGGCGTCCCCTTGACGTAACGTTGCGATCCATGGTCCTTTTGTTGCTCTGCTTGCCGCAGTACAGGGCAGGTTCTGTTTACGATTGCCCAGAGAGAGAGGGAAGCGACAAGGGCACAACAATGTGTTTTTGCAGACAACAGTCAATAACAGTTAAAATTACTAGTTAATTTATACTAGTCACAAGTTTTTTTATTTCTATTGCGCTCTTTTTCTGTTGTATTTACATACACTTTGTATACATTGAAGTGATCAAAGATGGTCTATTACAAGCTAATAATTGCGAAGGACATACAATATAATAAAGCTGCGAACGCTGACATGATTCCTCCTTTTCTGTTACATATATGCCTTATTTCACAATTTTTAAGAGGTGTGGTCTCTTACACCGCGCGAGAATTTTCGAACTCGCTCTCCATGATAAACTCTAGCAGAGTGTTTCTGCACTCCATCTATCCTCCATAAATCGCGAACTCTATAACGTTTTATTGTCTGTCACATTATCGCCTCCTTTTGTTTGTTGTAGGCGCGTGTTGTTGACACGTGATGACCTCTCCTGGACTGTTCAAATGGCTCTGAGCACTATGGGACATCTTAGGTCATCAGTCCCCTAGAACTTAGAACTACTTAAACCTAACTAACCTAATGACAGCACACAACACCCAGTCATCACGAGGCAGAGAAAATCCCCGACCCCGCCGGGAATCGAACCCGGGCGTGGGAAGCGAGAACGCTACCGCACGACCACGAGCTGCGGACTCCTGGACTGTACCCTGTGAATTACTTACTTACCTGTTTTCTTAGTATAGCACAAAATGTGTTGTTAGGAATGTGTTAGATTCAACGATCCTAAGTTTAATGACGTTATCAGTGACACAGATCAAGAAATAGACAAAAAAGACGACGAATTTGCAGTGGTCAGTAACAGCAATTCTTCTGGTTCAAATGGCATTGAACACTATGGGACTTAACATCTGAGGTCATCAGTCACCTAGAACTTAGAACTACTCAAACCTAACTAACCTAAGGACATCACACACATCCATGCCCGAGGCAGGATGCGAACTTGCGACCGTAGCGGTCGCGCGGTTCCAGACTGAAGCGCGTAGAACTGCTCGGTCATAGCGGCCGGCAGTTCTGCTGGCGAACAAGAAGATCATTCAGAGGAAGCACTTCGGAACAATGATGTGGACAACTTCCTCTTTGTCCAATAAAATACTTATAGTGTTAGTTAACATCAAGTAAGGGAAAATGTAGATTCCAGCAGTGAATGTCAGTTTTGAAGACATCGTTTTTGTCCTATCGAGTGCAGCCGTTCTTTGCAAGTCTAAAACCTGGAATTTAGTCTTATGTGACAATTTACTTGCTTCAGAGATACTATCATTGTTCAGAATGTAAAATTCAATTCCCTGGCAGTTTGTTTATATGTGGTATTAAAAAAAAAACAGCATGAAGGTATGCGCTTTTGTGTGATAAAAAGTAAAATGCAGACTGTATTTAGTACAATAAAGTCAACGAAGAGTATTAAGAAAAACTGAAATGACTATAAAAATAAGTGTCATATAATTAAATAAAAATTTTCGAATGAAATATCCCCTACCGAAATGTCAGTTTAAATGTTGGGGTCGCAGAGACCACACCTCATAGTATACGTTGCGGGAACGTTAGCTCGTGAGTTGAGGGTTATTGGAGCTTTCTTCTACATATGGCATACAAAAATAATGATAAGCAAAACTCTCACCCAAGGCTGGTTGCTGGAATGTCACTGGGAAGACTCAACAGCATACTACACAATGGTGCTACTACAGTTTCATGTGCGGCTGGCGCTATTGTTTAAGTTGTCAGTGTTAATTTTCTAATGACAACTGGACTGGCTACGAAATAAGGCGGCTAGTGCTGTCGTTTAGACTGTCATTATTAATTTCCTAATGAAAAGTGATTGGCGGTGAAATAAATATAGCAGGTATAATTGTGCTGCCACTCGTCGCAATAACATGGCCCTTAAAACATGGTATGTTATGAAACTTCCTGGCAGATTAAAAATGTGTGCCCGACCGGGACTCGAACTCGGGACCTTTGCCTTTCGCGGGCAAGGGCTATCCTTAAAAACAAAACAAAATCTTCCTTTTTCTGAATTTTATTTTAATTTTTTTTGTTTTATATTTATTTATTTATTTTATTTTATTTATTTATTTATTTATTTTTTTTTTTTTTTTTTTTGTGTAATTGATCAGAGGCCTTCTGCGCCCCGCTGGTAATATGTTGAGTCACGTCTTCTCGAAATTGATGTGTTCCGTTCAATTGTTCAGAAATGTTCATTGGTTCAAACAGGAAACCTTCTTCTCTCTTGGCTTAACACATTCCAGCTGCGAGGCGGCTCGTGGAAAGCGCTCCCAAGGAAGTTCGAGAAAAATTGTCTGTATTTTGAGTGACGGACAACGACATAATGACGGTCATTGAGGTATGTCCAAAAATCGAGTACAGAGTCTACAGTTTGTCCAAATAAGTAGTGAATGGCATGTCCGCGAATCCAATTCACAGCATTGGTCTTTGTCCGAGGAAAATAGTCACGTTCCGGAAATAATAATGAAAGGGGAGTAATCCGATCCGGAATGTCCCGCGTTAGAAAAGCCACAATACGTCGAACCAAGTGCCAAACCTCCGCCGCCGGTCCGCAAACAAACCGATGTTCATCATTGTCTGGCACTCCACACGTGGAGCATAGAGGTGATTGGGCGAGGTGGATACGATGAAGGCGAAATTGGTTGATTTGCTTACCATTGACAGTTATGTACCAGACGGATTGAACATTCGTGTCGAGGTAACAGGCGAACACCGCGCGCCATACATGACGCCAGTCAACCTGGGGGAACTTTAGTTCAATCGGGTTAGGTGGACGACCTAATTGGAGGACATTGTATACTGCCTTTGTCTTGAGTAAAAGCTGTCTTGGTAAGGTGAGGTGTAGATAACTGAGTTCCAGAAAGAAGTACCGTATATAATGGAACTGGGCCGGAACATCCGAGATTATCACTGGGGCTGACAGTGAGACCGGCAGGTATGCCGACAGGAGGAGACCAGTGAGACTCGTTGGGCAACGTGTCCATACCGTCATCTGGGAGCTGACAAATAGGGCGCGAGCTCTATCCGGCACGTGAAACAGACCTATCCCACCTCGTTCACGGGGAAGAGTAAGGGTCGCATAGTTAACTTTGAACAACATCCCAGAGCTGACGAAAGATGCCATCGCTGCCAACATGCGACGTGCCACAGTAAGTCGGAAAGGTAGAACTTGCGCTACATGGGGAACTCGGGATGCGATATATGTATTGACATATCGAGCTCGTTGGAGAATATCTAGGGATCGAAGGCGATGGTCCATAAGACCTGCTCTGATCATTAAAAGGAGGCGTCGGCAGTTGATGGTGGCTGAACGCCGGAGATCAGATGAAAAATCTATTCCCAAACAACGAATGGTATCAACGGTGGTGAGAGGTGTAACGCACTCCACGGGAAGTCCCGTGCCAATGAACATAACTTGTGACTTACGTACGTTTAAAGAGCTACCCGACCCCTCACCATAAGTCGCTACCCACGTCAAAACAGCTCGAACTTCGTCGGCATTACGTAAACAGATGACGACATCGTCAGCATAGGCCGTGCAACAGAATCGGTAGCGATCTATGGACAACCCAACCAAACGTTGTCTTAGTCCACATAGCAAGGATTCCAAGGAAAAGGCGTACAAAATTGCTGATAGAGGGCAACCTTGACGTACGGATCGACCTATTATTATCGGTGGAGTGAGTCTGCCATTGTACATAATCCTGGATGAGGCACCCCGCAGAAGGCGCATCACTACCGTGATAACGGCGACCGGGAAACCCATATGGTGGAGAACGGCCGTAAGGAACGAATGGTCAACCCTATCAAAAGCTTGACTAAAGTCCAAAGACGCAAGTGCCCCAGAGAGGCGTTGTGCCTGGGTAACGGCGATCATATCCCTGTAGCGGCATAAAGCCGTGCGAATATTGTTGTCGCCTCCCAAAGATTCTTGGTCTGGCGACACAACATTGCGGGCAACGTTTTTAAGTCGTGCTGCCAAAAGGCGAGTGAAGATTTTCATATCACTGTTAAGGAGGGTGAGGGGCCGATAATAACTGATATTGTTGCCAACGTGCGGTTTATGTACAGGAATAATAATTCCTTCCATGAAAGCGTCCGGCACAGGTACTTCCGGAGACATCAGTTCCCGACAGATGGAGGTGAAGGTGGACTCTAACAAATCACGGAAGGTGCGATAAAATTCGAGGGGAAGACCGTCGGGGCCCGGGGAGCGATTGATGGTTCCTGCCCGGATCGCATCGCGGACTTCCTCATCAGTCACCTCCGACATCAAGTCAATCGCCGCATCTCCTGGGATACCTCCGAAGTTGAGCTGTGAGACTTCCTCGATCAACTCTGGGGAATGTGGAACTGCGGCGTAGAGCTGCCGGTAGTGGGCGTGAAGCACATTCCCTATGGCAGATTGGGTTACGTAGCGACGCCCTTCTTGATCCGTTAGGACGTGAATCAATTTTCGGCGTCGATTTTGTCGTTCTTGGATGATATGATACATCGACGGATGTTCATGAGGCATGCGATCAGCAGTACGAGATCGTACTATCGCCCCTTCCAAATGCCGTCGCATGAGAGTGGAGATTTGGGCCTTAGCTTGGTTCATCCTTGTATGGCGCTCAGGGGAGGCTGGCATCGTGGAGCATTCTCGTAGGATCCTGTAGTAAAAGTCCATAGTGCTCTTCCTCCAGGCGACAACATCTTTGCCATACCGGATTAAAGTTTTTCGAAGAGCAGGTTTTGCACACTGGATCCACCAGGATATGGTAGACGGATACGTGGGTCGGCGTCTATTACATGTGATCCAAGTGTCTTTTATTAGAAGTCGACAGTCAGGTGAATTAAGAAGTGCCGTGTTCAGTTTCCATAAACCACGTCCGTGCCATACTCAAATGGTTCAAATGGCTCTGAGCACTATGGGACTTAACATCTATAGTCATCAGTCCCCTAGAACTTAGAACTACTTAAACCTAACTAACCTAAGGACAACACCCAACACCCAGTCATCACGAGGCAGAGAAAATCCCTGGCCCCGCCGGGAATCGAACCCGGGAACCCGGGCATGGGAAGCGAGAACGCTACCGCACGACCACGAGATGCGGGCCCGTGCCATACTGCCTGTCTTGTGAGAACAACATCACAGAAGTAAGCCTCATGGTCTGAGAAAGCAACAGGCCAGATTTCAGCCTGTCGAGTGTAATTAGGGATCGCGAGATGTAAATGCGATCCAGTCGGCTAGAGGAGTGCGCAGTGTGGTACGTAAAGCCCAAAAGATCCCCGTGAACATGTCTCCACGTGTCGACAAATTGTAGCCGCGTGACGACTGTTTCCAGAGCTGCGCATGGTGAGTGACGCGGCAATTGATCCTGAGGTCGCTGGGTGCAGTTGAAGTCTCCACCCATGATCCAGTCATCGTGTGGTCCCATAAAAAGGGGTGTGACTTCATTCGCGAAGAAGGCATTGCGTTCACGACGGTAGCTGGAGCCCGACGGCGCATAAATATTGATGATGCGTACACCAAAGAGAGTAAGGGCCATACCTCTGCCGCTGGGGAGGTATAGGACATCTTCGGCAGGAATACCTTCGCGTAAGATGATGGCAACACCACTACCGGTGTCCGAAGCGGGAGAAAGATGCACCGTGAAGCCATGTGGTGGTGAAAAATCGGCGACATGCACTTCCTGAAAAAGCGCAATATCTATGTCCGCATCATAAATCATATCGCGGAGCAGCGCTAGTTTGTGGGGCGCACGAATGGTCGCGAGGTTAATCGTTGCGACACGATAATGCTGGTGTTGGAGTCCCACAGGCACAGGCGGGGCTTCTTCTTCAGGAGCGAGAGGTCGTCGATCTAGCCGGTCAGCTGAAGAGGCTGCTATTGTGGAGAGTTTGCGGGCGCGGGCGCAACCGATGGGGGTGTCCCATCGTCAGCAGCATCCACCCCAGTCCCTTCGATCTCCACGTCGTCTGCCCAGGAGACTGATACTGCGGTAGGGCATCGGCTGTGCACGTCATCCACGTGGAGAGGAGACGTAGTTTTCGTCTCATCGGATAGGCTCTCTTCAACGTCGACCTGAGGGGGCGACGGCGTCAGTAAGGAGGGGTGTTCGTTGCCAGTGGTCGCCTGTGGCGGGTCTTTCGCATCAGCCTTTCGGTCATCAAAGGTCGGTTTGTCGTCCATCTTCGGGTCTGCATCCCCGGTATCCATCCGTAGAATGGAT
Organism: Schistocerca americana; assembly: GCF_021461395.2. Classification (NCBI taxonomy): domain Eukaryota; kingdom Metazoa; phylum Arthropoda; class Insecta; order Orthoptera; family Acrididae; genus Schistocerca; species Schistocerca americana. Next base: position 431,022,150 of record NC_060126.1, on the reverse strand, counting down.
TCATCAGGGGGTGTACGGCTACGTTTCTTTCTCTTTCGTGTCGACCCTTGTTTTCGAACAACTCGTTCAGAGTCCGATTGCGGGTGGCTTTCGTCGACTCCGGACCAGTCTGAAGGAAAGCAGAAGTAGGTACCACTCCCGGATCAACGTCCATCTCAGTAGCATTTTCAATCACAGTGCTGCGATGATTCGGCAGGTTAGGATCTGGCGTCTGGGGCACCTCAGAAGGAATCTCAGGAGCGGTTGCATCTACCTGATCAGACGACGTCAACGGAGCAGGAAGACTCTGTGTAGACGTGCTACCTTCCTGGGCAACCTTGGCGTATGTGACAGGGATCTGAGTCATCACCGCTGGGGACGCTTCCTCGCCGACCGGCGTCTGGATCAGGCGGCGTCGCATGCAGGCGGATCTGACGTGGCCTTCTTGTCCACAACCCGCACATGTTCGGGGTTGGCCGTCGTACATGACAATGGCTCGCACCCCGCCAATGGTCAGGTATGATGGAATATGTTTTTTCAGTTCAATTTTGACCTGACGCACACCATTAAGGACATGGTAGGTCGTGAAGGTTTACCATTTTTCCTCTACGTAACCGATGACGTTACCGTATGGTTGTAACGCAGAGACAACTTCGTCCTTCGGCACTTCAAAAGGTAGTTCAAACACCCTAATCATGCGTTGACCGTACTCTGCGAGTTCAAGTGTTACAGCTCCGACGTGACCATCAGAGTATTTGAACTTAAGTCCATTGGCATGGCGGCGAATAACATCTTCACACACCTCGGTGTTTGTCATTTTAATATGAACGACACTACTCGTGATCGAAAAATGGATTCCGATAACGTGGTTAGGATCTAAACGAACTTCTTCACGTATGAACGTTTCAACTTCATGCGCACGAGGTCGCGCATGTTCAGCTGGGAAGGAAACTTTTAGGGTCGCACGGCGGTAAGCGCTCGACATGTTGTTCACGGTGGACGGACGCAAGCCTGAAAGCTACGACGCGGAAGTAAACAACGCCTGCAGCGGAGCACTGGCCGGCGCGCGGAGCCGTCCGCACGCTGCCACGGCTGAGAGCCGACTGACTTTACTTCTTCCAGTATCTCGTCTCCCACCTTCCAAACTTTACAGAAGCTCTTCTGCGAACCGGGCGATTACCGGGCGTGAGTCGTGCTTCGGTAGCTCAGATGGTAGAGCACTTGCCCGCGAAAGGTAAAGGTCCCGAGTTCGAGTCTCGGTCGGGCACACAGTTTTAATCTGCCAGGAAGTTTCATATCAGCACACACTCCGCTGCAGAGTGAAAATCTCATTATGGTATGTTATGTTTAGCAGTTTTCCAATTTTTGGGGGGAGACTCAGGAAAGGTCACAGAAACCTTAAAGCTGAAAAAAAAAGAATCATTTGTAATACGTGCACCGCACAGTTGCGGGCATTGTGTCGACATTTATTTAAAGACTTACAAATATTAGCTGTCCCTTCTTTATACATCTTTGAAGTGAAAATTCTCCTACACAGCTGATCTGACCTACACTCCTGGAAATTGAAATAAGAACACCGTGAATTCATTGTCCCAGGAAGGGGAAACTTTATTGACACATTCCTGGGGTCAGATACATCACATGATCACACTGACAGAACCACAGGCACATAGACACAGGCAACAGAGCATGCACAATGTTGGCACTAGTACAGTGTATATCCACCTTTCGCAGCAATGCAGGCTGCTATTCTCCCCTGGAGACGATCGTAAAGATGCTGGATGTAGTCCTGTGGAACGGCTTGCCATGCCATTTCCGCCTGGCGCCTCAGTTGGACCAGCGTTCGTGCTGGACGTGCAGACCACGTGAGACGACGCTTCATCCAGTCCCAAACATGCTCAATGGGGGACAGATCCGGCGATCTTGCTGGCCAGGGTAGTTGACTTACACCTTCTAGAGCACGTTGGGTGGCACATGATACATGCGGACGTGCATTGTCCTGTTGGAACAGCAAGTTCCCTTGCCGGTCTAGGAATGGTAGACCGATGGGTTCGATGACGGTTTGGATGTACCGTGCACTATTCAGTGTCCCCTCGACGATCACCAGTGGTGTACGGCCAGTGTAAGAGATCGCTCCCCACACCATGATACCGGGTGTTGGCCCTGTGTGCCTCGGTCGTATGCAGTCCTGATTGTGGCACTCACCTGCACGGCGCCAAACACGCATACGACCATCATTGGCACCAAGGCAGAAGCGACTCTCATCGCTGAAGACGACACGTCTCCATTCGTCCCTCCATTCACGCCTGTCGCGACACCACTGGAGGCGGGCTGCACGATGTTGGGGCGTGAGCGGAAGACGGCCTAACGGTGAGCGGGACCGTAGCCCAGCTTCATGGAGACGGTTGCGAATGGTCCTCGCCGATACCCCAGGAGCAATAGTGTCCCTAATTTGCTGGGAAGTGGCGGTGCGGTCCCCTACGGCACTGCGTAGGATCCTACGGTCTTGGCGTGCATCCGTGCGTCGCTGCGGTCCGGTCCCAGGTGACGGGCACGTGCACCTTCCGCCGACCACTGGCGACAACATCGATGTACTGTGGAGACCTCACGCCCCACGTGTTGAGCAATTCGGCGGTACGTCCACCCGGCCTCCCGCATGCCCACTATACGCCCTCGCTCAAAGTCCGTCAACTGCACATACGGTTCACGTCCACGCTGTCGCGGCACGCTACCAGTGTTAAAGACTGCGATGGAGCTCCGTATGCCACTGCAAACTGGCTGACACTGACGGCGGCGGTGCACAAATGCTGCGCAGCTAGCGCCATTCGACGGCCAACACCGCGGTTCCTGGTGTGTCCGCTGTGCCGTGCGTGTGATCATTGCTTGTACAGCCCTCTCGCAGTGTCCGGAGCAAGTATGGTGGGTCTGACACACCGGTGTCAATGTGTTCTTTTTTCCATTTCCAGGAGTGTATTTAAAAAATCATTTTGAACACTCTTACAACACAGGACACAAAGAAAACGTTATGCCCACCACACAACACCTAAAAGTTAATGCTCAAACTTTTCAGTATCTAGCAATGAAAATCCACAACAAAATAACAGGATGTGACATAATGAATATGGAGCTAAATGTTTTAAAAAGCAAGTTACGCGATTTTCTAATTGAAAGATGCTACTACTAAGTGACGAAGGGAAACTTCTAGCTGAATCCTATGCTGTAGACTTATGTTCTGGAATTCTGTATGTAGTAAGATCAATAAAACACATTCCACATGCTACCTTTCTGCAATCTGAAATGAGATTTTTACATAATTAAATACAGCATGTGCAACGACTAGAAAAATAAAAATGGAAAATATTCACTAAACATTCTTTTATTCAGATAACAATAACATTAGTTTAACCCTGAATATTAAAAATCAAAAAAGAAAAAGAACTCAGAATGAAGAACAAAAATGAAAATAAAATCAACAAAAATAATCATAGACATGCCACTGATGAATACTCCTCAAAATGAAGAAACAAAATAAACTTAAAAATGTGTATTCAACTTTGATACCATCTGTCATATTACTTGCTTACGAAACTTCACTTCGATCATGTAAATGGATTTATTGCATTATTTGCATGCCATCCATTTTTTTTTTGTAATATTGACTGGCAAAATTGAAATTAAACAAAATGTGTTGTGAAGGCTATTTTTTATGAATTGTCTCGGTAAGTGTAACCCACGCTCAGCATCCGATCATTCCATAGCAACCACCAAATTAACCAGAAGAAGCAACTCTTAACAGCCTATTATTGAACCAAGATAGTCCTCACCTCCACAGTGTGACACGCCATTGTACAGAGTTGCCATGAAAATTGTAGAATTCACATATTCTCTCTAACTGCATATTACGATTTGCTCCAAACCATGAACTATAGAGTTTGTGGAGGGCTCATCTCGCGAGGGAGGACATTTTTTCAACATAGAAATTCCACTTTTATTCCCCCTCTCTACTAAACAAGTGGTAAGATACTACTGTGATTAAGTTGTACAGCAGGATAGGAGGGGAGGGGAGGGGAGTAGGGAGGGGAAAATGTCCTCGCGGGATTTAGGGATGCGTTTCTGGCAGCTTACAGTGGTCATGTTTGTATTATTCCGGGAACTGGAACCGCAACTTGTGCACCAGTTTATCGGAAAAGTCCCTTTCCGTTGCTCATTAAGTGCTGTGTGAGGAAGCGATAGAGAAAAGGCTCTAGACTATATTGGCAACGTTCTCCATGTGCGTCTCGGTAGCTGAGCGGTGAGTGTGGAGGTTTGCTACCAGAAGGGAGCCCGGGGTCGATTCCCAGCCGGATCGGAGATTTTCTCCGCTCGGGGACTGGGTGTTGTGTTGTGCTCACGTTCGTATTGTCATAAGTGACATTCCGCAACAGAGATGGCTGTATGGGCACGTCCCGAAAGCCAGTAGAACAGTGCAGAAACCAAATTCACACCAAGTAAACGGTGTAATTTCAAGGGAACAGTCAAACAACCGGACAAACGCAGCTTATGCAGCGATGCCCGTAATATTTCTTGTCATGCTCAGGAGTGCTAAGCCTGCATTTTAGTAGAATGGCAAACAGTCACATCTAGAAATGGACAGTAGCTATAAACTGAATAAAAGTATGTGTTTCAGATTCCTGGAGGGTGTAGATACAACAACTTCCCCCCAGTTAAGGCGCTACAGTCTGGAACCACGCGACAGCTACGGTCGCAGGTTCGAATCCTGCCTCGGGCATGGGTGTGTGTGATGTCCTTAGGTCAGTTAGCTTTAAGAAGTTCTAGGGAACTGATGACCTCAGAAGTTGAGTCCCATAGTGCTCAGAGCCATTTGAACCATACTCTATGAATTGCAAAATGGTCCAAATGGCTCTAAGCACTATGGGACTTAACATCTGAGGTCATCAGTCCCCTAGACTTAGAACTACTTAAACCTAAATAACCGAATGTCATCACATACATCCATACCCGAGGCAGGATTCGAACCCGCGACCGCAGCAGCAGCGCGGTTCCCGACTGAAGCGCCTAGAACTGCTCGGCCTCATGGATTGCACTTCATTAAGAATATATGCAAGTTTTACCAGGATTCTTGTATTTATACGTTCCTTTGCAACACCGGCGCAAATAAAAAGAAAAAAAAGGCCATCCGATCCGAACAGACCTTGAAGACTTAACGGTACCGACCGGCCGCTTTGTTATCCCCAGCCCTTAGGCATCATCGGATGCGGATACGCAGGGACATGTGGTTAGCACACCGCCCTCCTGGCCGTTTTCAGTTTTCCTGTCTGGTGGTTAGCACACTGGATTCGGATTCGGGAGGACGACGTTTCAAACCCACATCCGGCCATTCTGATTTAGGTTTTCCGTAATTTCCCTAAATAGCTCTAGGTAAATGCCTGGATGTTTCCCTTGAAAGGGCGCGGCCGACTTGCTTCCCCATCCTTCCCCAATCGGATGGGACCGACGACCTCGCTGTTTGGTCCCCTCCCCCAAAACAACCAACCAACCTGACCGGTGTCACTACTTCTCAGTCAAGTAGCTCCTCAACTAGCCTCACAGCAAGTGCCGAGTGCGCCCCGCTTGCCAACAGCACTCGGCAGACACAGATGGTGACGCATATGAGTGTTATCCAAGCCCGACAGCGATTAACTTCGGTGACCTGACGAGAACCGGTGTTACCACTGCGGCAAGGCGCTGGCACGAATAAAGGAATGCTTGTTGCTGTCTCCACCTATGTAACTGTTCTCGAATCGATCCACAGTCCCAGTACTGTTGCCCAATCATTAAAGTGGGGCCGAACGGATGCCTTTCGATCCAGGGCATTTCTGTGAATTCTATTTCGATTACTGTGAGTGGTTACTCCCTCGGAGAAATTGTCGAGTAACAGAATAACATTTATGAGTCTTTTATTCATTTATTTCAGCTAGCCATAAAGGAGTCAGTGTGAGAGGTGGCATGAGCCTCCTCTCATATTTCTATCTTACGATTTTCCTCTCTAATTGCATGCGGTGAAAAGTTGCTATTCCTTCACACGCGGACTTCCCACGCAGCGTCTCTCGTCACCCGGGTGGTCCGGTGACAGGCGGGCTCTGCTGATCTTGAAAGGGTAAGCCTACAGGTGTGAGGGAGTCGAGTGAATGCTTTCCAGATGCCGACATTGTAGAATAGCGGCGGAGACACGCTCGCAGGGGCCTGAAGTATCGGCTGGACTAGAGGTTCCGTTACTTCGCAGAAACTTAGCGAAAACACTTTCTGACGGGCTACCAGCGAGGCGTGGGAATGACTTGTGTACCCAGGCAGTTTTGGCGGGCAAATTCCCGCGCTTTCTGCAAAATCGTAACTGTGATTGGCTTGCTCAGGGCATAGCTCCGTGACGTAGCAAAATCGGCGCAGAAATTGGCGCCAAGAATCTCCATTGGTGGAATGGTAGTGCTCCGGCAATAGAGTGGAATTTTCCGCCGGTTTTCGAGTTGCTGATTGGAACGGTTAACCACGGTCACTGTCGTGGGGGCGGGAATGTTCTGTGTTCGGTTTGTACGGGTGCTCTTGTGGGGAGTCGGCTCTCGCCTTTCGGTCGGAGTAGGTTACAAGACTGAGCTCTCGCTGCTCTGGTCAGCCTGCCTTCCATTGGCTGTCTAATATACTTTTAATTAATTGTAACTGTTTGACGAAGTTGCTGAAGTTTCGACTTCAACGTAACTTTCCGAGTACAGTTGATAATTGAGCGTTCTGCGTACAAGAGGCCTATGTTGTCTGTCTTGAACAGTTTTGGCTAAAGTTGACTGTATCGGAGTTACTGGGTGACTTCGCTTGTTAAAATCAATCACTGTACCGTCAGTGATTGTGTGGCGAGCCGTCTTCGTCTCCCTCAGAGGCGCATTTGTATTGCTAGGAAGTCTTTAGTCTGGAACAACCAGGCCAGGATAATTTGTTTCGGGCTATACTCGCGACATTATCATCACCACGATGGGACGTCGAAGCAACCAGCCATCGCTTCCGGTACGCCAGATCGTGTCCTTGCAGTTAAGAAGACAGCTTGGTAATGTATGTCCGCAGCACCGGCAGACTAGGGAATTTGCTCTGTGATAATCAGAGCTCAGCAGAGCGCGCCTGTTCGTCTTTTCTAACTTTATTCTGTCTTGGGTGTTCATTGTCTGAGTTATCACTACCGTAGTAGCAATTAATGTTGAGTTGGCTGGGTGTTTCTCTTAAGACTTGAGTTGCAAGGAATTGGCTCCACATACCATTTCGTCATAAATGTCACAATCTACTTTATGGACAACTTCACTTTCACAGCATTTATTTGAGTATCCAATTTGATCCAATTTGATGTATTGTAAATGTTTCATGTATTTTGTTTATCATTTTGAGCTTAGTCATAATAAATCATATTGTTATTTTGGACAGAACTTTCATTCCGTTAATCGGTAGAGCAACCCTATCATTTCTCACTACGTTAATGAAACTTTCCTTTATTTAACTCATTTATCAAATGAAATTATTGCAGGTGCCAAACTCTTTTCTACTCCACTTGCAGGGTGGATTACTCTCAGTTCGCGTTTCTTTTTAATCCATGTGCAACAGCAAAAGTCGGAGTTAGAATAGGGGGGGCTTAGAGCATCATTTACATATTTAGATTCTAGAAGAATTTAGTGTTAAATACACTGCTAGCCCCGGCACCTCTCAAGTATTAGATGAAATGTGGGGACGAGTGATGTGTCACTTCGTGTTTTATTTTACTTTGATAATTGTCCATTGATGAAGAGCATAAATGAAAGGAATGAAAGCTCCGCGTTCTGACCCAGATGGGCCAATCGGGACCGACCGACCGCCGTGTCATCCTCTGCCAAGGCCTAAGAGAAGAAAGGCCGCGGCGCGTACGTCAAGAGGGTAGGCCTGAGCTCGGTCACTCACTCAGCTCAGCAGACGAAATGCGTTTCTAATCATTTTAACTCGTAACTGGGTTTTTACGTACTAACGAGCATTGCATACTCTACTGAAATCTGCTTTTATAGAGTCTTACTGATTACTAGTATTACAACAAAATACACAGCTGTGCAGAAGCTGTAATTTAAGATCTATGCTCTCTCATTTCATACAATACGTAGCGCAACAAATTATTAGTAGGCATATGAACTTTCGATTGTTGTAGGACTAATAAATAGTAAGACTCCACAACAACGGGTTCCAGTGGAAGATGCAATACTCATTTGTGCGTAAACACGCAATAAATGTTAACAGATGCAGAAACGCATTTCGTGGTGGTGATGGTTAGTGTTTAACGTCCCGTCGACAACGAGGTCATTAGAGACGGAGCGCAAGCTCGGGTTAGGGAAGGATTGGGAAGGAAATCGGCCGTGCCCTTTCAAAGGAACCATCCCGGCATTTGCCTGAACCGATTTAGGGAAATCACGGAAAACCTAAATCAGGATGGCCGGAGACGGGATTGAACCGTCGTCCCCCCGAATGCGAGTCCAGTGTGCTAACCACTGCGCCACCTCGCTCGGTGAAACGCATTTCGTCTGCTGAGTTGAGCGAGCGAGTCAGGTCCATCTCGGTGACTTACGCGCCACGGTCTGTCTTCCTCGTGGGTCTTGGATGCAGTATAGAGGGGCGTGGAGTCGCACACCGCATTGCCGGCCGTTGTCGGCTTTCCAGACCGTGAAGATGATGATGTTTGGTTTGTGGGGCGCTCAACTGCGCGGTTATCAGCGCCCGTACGTAGTCCCGATCTGTACCCGTACAAAGTCCCGATCTGTACACAGTCCAGTCTAGCCACTTTCACGAATGATGATGGAATGAGGACAACGCAAACACCCAGTCCCCGGGCAGAGAAAATCCCCAACCAGGCCGGGAATCGAACCGGGGAATCCGGACCCGGGACCCCGCTAGCCCTAGCGTTGCTGGCTCTGGATCACGGGTCCGATTCCCGGCCGCGTTGAGCCCCGCTAGCGTTGCTGCCTTTGGATCGCAGTGTCCCGGGTTCGATTCCCGGCCGGCCATTCAAGTAGCTCCTCTACTGGCATCACAAGACTGAGTGCACCTCGTTCAGTTTCACCCACCGATGAAAAATCGCTGGCAGTGTCAGAAATCGAACCCGCTTCCTCTGCAGCCACACACACTGACCACTGACCTATGGAGGCGGCCAAGAGCAGAAATCATATCGTCGATAAACTTAACGTCTAACGCAGGAACCAGGTAATAGATGAAGTGAAGGAATTCTGATAATTTGAAAGCAAAATAAAGCACGACGAGCGAAGTAAGCAGTCTAGCAATCGATCCAAAAGAAGTCTACTAATTTTCAAAGCAAACGCAAGCAAGCCAAGCTCTGCGTGATGGCCAAGACGGGCTAACCTGGGCCAACCGATCGCAGCGTCATCCTTTGCAAATGACGTCAAATCGGGTGCGTTACGGAGAATTGTTGTCGGCACTAGTATTAAGCATGGACCCTAATTTGAGGAAGAAATCTCTGAGAAAGGACTTCTGCAGCACAACGCTGTGTGCGAGTAACTCCTGAGCTGTGGAACTACCGGAAAGGAAATTACGCTATGTGGTGGTACACGCAGAGGCTAAAAATAAAGTGCACAGATAAGATAACAAATGAGAAGGTTCCCCAAAGGACCGCCATTGGCGAGGAATTCGTGCAGAACTGTAAGCAGACAAGAAAGACACAGCGATAGGACATGTGATAAGTGTAGTATCATTGCCACAGATACTACCACAACGCCGCGCCAACACAGGGTTGGCAGCCCGTCGTCTGCCGAGCACAGCGCCTCTAGCGGGCTGTGCAGCTCGACGGAACTGGAGTGTTCCTCGTTCACTTCTTAGCTAGATTTCAACCTAGGCAGACGCACTTTCATAATCGGCCCTCAGCCAGTTCTGTAATGTTTGCATTGATTCTCTGAGGAGGGCCCATCAGGCTTACTCCCTGAGAATATGTTGTATTAGTTCATGGTATTCCATGTTACGAGATTGTCAGTTCATAGCCGCAGCTGTAGTCCTACAAACTACTGAAGATAAGTAATTTCATTGTACTATGTGTTTCTTGAATAATAATCCTTCTTTCTAACAGTGTGCCGTACCGAATATTATTGCAACCTGGACTCCTTCAGCTCCTATCAACTCGGCGTCCCACTTATTTGCATTTAGTAACGAGCTGAAAACACCCATGCGTTTTGTGCCTCTAAACAGTGAGACACAATAATAAGACATCGCTAAATAAATAACTGAAAGTAACTGACAAGTACGCCGGCTGTCACGTGCGACAATGAGGTTACTTCACGTATCCCTCACTTCTCTGCTGTTTAGTCTTTCCATTCTTTGCTCGGTCAAAAATTATCCTACATTGTTCACGGAATTTTTTTGTATAAGACTAGCCAGCTTCTCTGTGCCTGACTAGATAGGGTTAATCTGCCTCTAGTCCTGTGTCCTTTGCTGTTCGATTGCACTCCTGGAACCCCTTATCCGTCCACTAGTATCAAACCTACATGTACTTTATCTGTCCCAAAGTATCCGGACACTCCTACGAAACGCCGAATTGATCGTTAGATGTCACGACAGGTAGGCGCATCAGCATACAAGGAGGCAGGGAGTGTTGGGATGCCAGTAACAAACCAACAAACTGCGCCGGTCGGAAGGGTTCAGTGGCCAAGTCACTGGATGTCATCTGAGTAACAAATCCATCAGGCCGTAGGGCTATGGATTAAATTGCGATATATCAAAGTACCTCTATATAGATATATTCTCTAAAGAATACCGGTGTATATCGGCGGTGTTATTTTAACCGATATATTGATGTATCGATAGGAAAATGACATTATTTACATTTTGTATTATATTCTTTTGGTAATTTCCAGTAAATATTTGAAGTTGTTCTTTTGAAATGGTAGTAGAACATAATTCTGCTTTCAGTGTGTGTAGGAGTCTTACTACTTTTTAAGCTTTCATCAAGTCCAGTTTTCCTCTTTGACTGCGTGAAGCAGGTATCGGTGGCACTATGGGTGGCGGTGTCAGAGGAATAACAAGATTTCCGATGTGAAGAAACAGCAAACCAGTTGCGTTAAAACACAATTTTTAACACAGCTAGTGCGCTATTTCTTCACATCAGCATTCTTTAAAAACAGTTGCTGATAATGATGAACCAAAACTTAAATGACGAGATTGATCTTTGCGGTGGGCGGAGACTTGTGAGGGAAAATGGTGACGTAATCGGCGGCACTACCAACAGAAACTGAAACGCTTAGGTCCACCACGCAAATTTGACACTACAACTGCTAGATTACTAGCGTTGCCAGAAATGTAGAAAAAAAAACACGGAAATCGACATGAAATGTTCCGGATAAATCCGGTATGTGACGAAACAGAACGACGGACCCATCGGATACCTTTTGTTGTGCCACTTACATGCAGTTACCACTCTTAGCAAAGTGGTTTTCGGCAAGTGTGAACGTGCATCTTTTTCCTTTCAATTCTTGCTCTTACGGTGACAGGCCGGCTGCTAGCTTGCTGATGTACACAACATCTAACAATAAATCAGAACTTAAATATACAGCTCTAAAATCGGCAGTATATTTACAATGTGCAGATTATATTTATGCCGGCCGTGGTGGCCGAGCGATTCTACGCGCTACAGCCTGGAACCGCGCGACCGCTACGTTCGCAAGTTCGAATCCTGCCTCGGGCATGGATGTGTGTGATGTCCTTAGGTTAGTGAGGTTTAAGTAGTTCTAAGTTCTAGGGGACTGATTACCTGAATCAAGACCAGGCAGGCCTCAAGTGCTGACGGGAAGGGACTGTCGAGCATTGAGGAGGGTGGCTACATTGGGTTGGGTTGAGCTGTTTGGAGGAAGAGACCAAACAGAGAGACCATCAGTCTCATCGGATTGGGGAAGGACGGGGAAGGATTTGGGCCGTACCCTTTCAAAGGAACCATCCCAGCATTTGCCTGGAGCGACTTAGGAGGGTGGCTGCAAAAAATCGCATGAGATCAGCGGAAGGAATAACTCGTGAGCACCAAAATGCTTCCAGCAATGCAGCTAGCACAATGACTGTAGGGAATTAAAAAGAATGGAGTGCAACGGTCGATGAGCTTCTCATATGCCACAGGTTTATGTAGTGAGCACTAAGTGGCACTTGAGATCGTGTAAAGAGCGAGGCCCCTGGATGACTGGAAACGAGTGATTTGGAGCGGTGAATCTCGCTATACCCCGCAGCAACCCGATTGAATGGTTTGGGTTATGCGGATCAGATGCCTGGGGGACGTTACCTTCCATCACGTGCATTGAAGCTCAGAGGAGGTAGTGCTGGAACACGGATGTTCCTCGTGATTAGACTGTGGTTCCCTGCCTGCGCTTAAGAAAAAGCTAAGTGTGGAAGGACATAGATATATTCTACAGTAGTGTGCACTGCGTACAGTAGAGGAACTGTTCGGGGACAATGTTTGTATTAGCAGGACAGTGCAGCCTGTCATGAGGCAGTATCTGTGAGCCAATGGTCGTGGTTTTTGAAGAATAGTATTCCTTAAGTGGACCGGCCTGCCCAGAGTCCCTACCTCAACCCAATGGAACGCCTTTGAGTTCGAACGATTTTCCTGCAAATCCCGGCGTCTAACCATAATCTTTTCTGGTTTTGACTCTTGAGGAAAAGTGAGCTCATCTTCCTCAACAGACATTCAGACGCCTTAAAGGAAGTGTTACGAGGTGCCGGTGTGGGAGGTGGGATGTTTAGCTGATTTCACACAAATCTGTATCAGGAAGGCAGGTACACTCTACCCCCAGCCGCCCTTGATCTGCGACTTTTCCTGTCATACAATGGATAGTAATTAACACTGGATAATAGTTAACACTACAGGAACCCATTTGGGCCTCCGCGCCGGCCGGAGTGGCCGTGCGGTTCTGGGCGCTGCAGTCTGGAGCCGAGCGACCGCTGCGGTCGCAGGTTCGAATCCTGCCTCGGGCATGGATGTGTGTGATGTCCTTAGGTTAGTTAGGTTTAATTAGTTCTAAGTTCTAGGCGACTGATGACCTCAGAAGTTAGGTCGCATAGTGCTCAGAACCATTTTTTTTGGGCCTCCGAGTGGACAGTCAAGAGTTGACATAGGTGTCATAATTTATTTTGTTGCTAACTGGATTAATTAATACATGGTACAGGGACACGATATTAAACATGGTACCTTAACTTATGAAACGATAGTCAGATTAGACGGCCGCTGTGGCCAAGCGATTCTCGGCGCTTCAGTCCGGAACCACGCTGCTGCTACGGTCGGGCATGGTTGTGTGTGATGTCCTTAGGTTAGTTAGGTTTAAGTAGTTTTAAGTCTAGGGGGACTGATGACCTCAGATGTTAACTCCCATAGTGCTTGAGCCATTTGAACCATTTCATATCAGATTTATTATCCTAGGGCACAGAGACAACTGAATATACAGCGCAATGATTCTGTAACATAACCGACAAAACAGAGGTATCTGAGAATGACCCGTTGGCAGAGTCAAAAGTGGACCTACTACGTAACTACAGTTTCCTATGTTCCGTTGTAAGCAGGATGGAATTTCAAACATATTAAGAACTCGACTACGCCGTGCAACAGTGATCGAGTAAGATTACTCGTCGATAGATTCACACGTGCAAATAATCCCCTGGTGTGGCCACAATGCGATGATGTGCACGTGGCTGAGAGCGTCAGCACGAATAAATAAGTCCCTATTTTGCCAGTGCTGTGAACTCTCTACCAGACTGTGAAGTCGGGTCGTGGGTAGACAGCTATCAGCAATGGGTTACTCTGCAGGAGCAAACACGATTGCCGACCTCCGGTTACTAGCTACATTTCCCGACAAGTCACGGTTCCGGAAGATGACTTATTCCGACCGCCGTTTACGAATGGGATCTGTGAAACTCTCTCCGAGCTCCGATATCGACCAAGAATTTGGTCTTCTGCTCCACTATGAAACACTCTCTCCGTCTGGCGATCCGGGAGAGGCGCCACGACCTCTCTTTCTGGCGGCCCAGACGAGACTCGTAGAAAATTCTCCTCAGCGGACCAACTCTGGAAAGCTAGCGCGCCTCTGTCCCACCGCACCCAGACACGACACTTCTAATTGTAGCTGTGCCCGGGATCATACGCCAATCATTTTCATACTGTACGCCATCGAGAGAGGTGGCACACGGGACGCGCATTCGGGAGGACGACGGTTCAAACCCGAGCCCGACCATCGTGATTTAGGTTATCCGTGATTTCCCTAAACCGCTACAGGTAAATGTCGGGATGATTCCTTTAAAACGGCACGGCCGATTTACATCTACATCTACATTTATACTCCGCAAGCCACCCAACGGTGTGTGGCGGAGGGCACTTTACGTGCCACTGTCATTACCTCCCTTTCCTGTTCCAGTCGCGTATGGTTCGCGGGAAGAGCGACTGTCTGAAAGCCTCCGTGCGCGCTCTAATCTCTCTAATTATACATTCGTGATCTCCTCGGGAGGTATAAGTGGGGGGAAGCAAATTCGAAACCTGGCGAGCAAGCTACACCGCGATGCAGAGCGCCTCTCTTGCAGAGTCTGCCACTTGAGTTTGTTAAACATCTCCGTAACGCTATCACAGTTACCAAATAACCCTGTGACAAAACGCGCCGCTATTCTTTGGATCTTCTCTATCTCCTCCGTCAACCCGATCTGGTACGGATCCCACACTGATGAGCAATACTCAAGTATAGGTCGAACGAGTGTTTGTAAGCCACCTCCTTTGTTGATGGACTACATTTTCTAAGGACTCTCCCAATGAATCTCAACCTGGTACCCGCCTTACCTACAATTAATTTTATATGATCATTCCGCCGGCCGGTGTGGCCGTGCGGTTAAAGGCGCTTCAGTCTGGAGCCGCGTGACCGCTACGGTCGCAGGTTCGAATCCTGCCTCGGGCATGGATGTGTGTGATGTCCTTAGGTTGGTTAGGTTTAATTAGTTCTAAGTTCTAGGCGACTGATGACCTCAGAAGTTAAGTCGCCTAGTGCTCAGAGCCATTTGCCATTTATGATCATTCCACTTCAAATCGTTCCGCACGCATACTCCCAGATATTTTACAGAAGTAACTGCTACCAGTGTTTGTTCCGCTATCATATAATCATACAATAAAGGATCCTTCTTTCTATGTATTCGCAATACATTACATTTGTCTATGTTATGGGTCAGTTGCCACTCCCTGCACCAAGTGCCTATCCGCTGCAGATCTTCCTGCAATTTTCTAATGCTGCAACTTCTCTGTATACTACAGCATCATCCGCGAAAAGCCGCATGGGTCTTCCGACACTATCTACTAGGTCATTTATATATATTGTGAAAAGCAATGGTCCCATAACACTCCCCTGTGGCACGCCAGAGGTTACTTTAACGTCTGTAGACGTCTCTCCATTGATAACAACATGCTGTGTTCTGTTTGCTAAAAACTCTTCAATCCAGCCACACAGCTGATCTGATATTCCGTAGACTCTTACTTTGTTTATCAGGCGACAGTGCGGAACTGTATCGAACGCCTTCCGGAAGTCAAGAAAAATAGCATCTATCTGGGAGCCTGTATCTAATATTTTCTGGGTCTCATGAACAAATAAAGCGAGTTGGGTCTCACACGATCGCTGTTTCCGGAATCCATGTTGATTCCTACATAGTAGATCCTCGGTTTCCAAAAAACTCGAGCAAAAAACATGTTCTAAAATTCTACAACAGATCGACGTCAGAGATATAGGTCTATAGTTTTGCGCATCTGCTCGACGACCCTTCTTGAAGACTGGGACTGCCTGCGCTCTCTTCCTATCATTTGGAACCTTCCGTTCCTCTAGAGCAGGCTGTTCCAGCTCGTGGGCTCCGCTGTGAGCCGCGGAGCGCTCCCTGCTCCAGGGAGCCGCGTCGCTCGCTGTGACCAGTCAAGTGGGCCGGCACGCCGGCACGTGGCACGCACGGCTGGCTGAGGCAGGCGGCAAGGCAAGAGTTTTGATGTGCCAGCTGCGTCTTACAAGATCGAAAACCTCACACTCTTAGCTGCTAAGACGTGGTGACGTGCTACACCAGGAAATACGATCTTCAGGAAATAAATAAGAAACAAATGTTTTACAAGAAATTGCATACTAAATTTATTGGGCCTCTGTAGTTTGAAATTTTCTTTTCATTGCAAGATCGGAAATATCAGGCGTCAAAGTGTTCGCAGCGTTAATGCGGAGGATGGCCTTCATTGTTGCATCCTGAAGAAGCGATCGTTCCTTACTTTATAACTGTTTTCCTTGCTCAGAAAAGCTGCTCACATCAAAACGTAAATCCAAACATGCACATGATCTGAGCGGCATTGTTGTGAAGTTTGGGAAATGTTTTTTCTGTAATGAACACTACCATCGTGACAAATACAACGTGATGTAGTACCTCTCTTTCAACAAAGTTGAATTTTGCAAATCAATAATCTCCAATTGAAGCGACGATGACAAGTCATCGGTGGAAACTGAAAAAGGAGTGCTGAATACCTTAAGTTCCATTTCCAAACTAGTGAGGTCTCGGAATCGTGTTTCAAACGACGTGATGAGCTGCTTTGCTTGGTAATCGCCGAAAGTAGTACCATCAGGTAGTTTTAAAGAAGCAAGATGATTGAAGAACGTTAGATGTCCATTACTCATCTGTCTCTCAAATAAACGTAACTTTTCCATGAACACTTTGATCTGGTCGTGCATGTCAACGATTAGCTGCCCTTTGCCCTGCAGTGACAGATTTAAATTATTTAGATGCATAGTTATGTCAGCTAGGAACGCCAGGTCTGATATCCATTTTATATCTTTCGGACAACGCATTTCTTCCCCCTTCATTTCGAGAAAATGGGTATTTCCTCACTAATGGCAAAGAAAACATCAAGAACTTTTCCCCGGCTCAGCCAACGAACTGTACTGTGGTAAGATATATCCCCATACTCCGCTTCCACATCTTTCAGGAATCCTTTGACGACGCACAAAATTCACACAGTTCGCGACATCTTTCATTACGCCACCTAGCTCTACTGTTTCAGCACACAGTGCCTCTTGGTGCATTACAGTACACGAACTATGTTGCATGTTTTGATACCCTCCGTATTACGAATCCGTTTTTAAACATACGTCTACTGGTATGTCGTTCTTAAGCCTGGCTACCAGTTCTCTGCGTGCAACGCCTTCTACCTGACTGTATTTAATTCTGTATATTGTACCTCTTCGCAGAATTAAATACTTCATGACATACAAAACACTGCGGTCGACCATCCCTCTCAATGAATAGAAAGGTATCCTCCAATAGAGGTACAGAGCTCCCGCGGCTAGTCATAGCTGTCATTGAGCACGGATTATTACGGCTGCATGCGGCCAGGGGGCAGTGAGTTCGCTTTCCCCCTCCACGCGGGCTCCGAGCTGACGCAGTGAGCGCTCCGGCTCCCTGGAGCTCGGTTGGAACAGCCTGCTCTAGAGACTTGCGGTACACGGCTGTTAGAAGGGGGGCAAGTTCTTTCGCGTACTCTGTGTAGAATCGAATTGGTATCCCGTCAGGTCCAGTGGACTTTCCTCTGTTGATTCCCAAGCTTTCCTTAATCCGATGGGACCGATGACGACACTGTTCGTTCCCCTCCCCCGAATCAACCAACCAACCAACCGACTGTGCGCCGCGCGCAGCCCCTCCAAGAACATCCAGCTCCAATGGAGAGACTTATCCCCAAATGTGAGCAGCGCTCAATGATGTCAGCATGAACCATCTCCAGTCCTCCAGTCATGTCGCTCCTTCTCTGTCGTGCACGGGAGGACAGAGAGGTGAGAAACTGCACCCGAGTACTGCAGAACAGCTTCTACGTTTGGCGCCAACCTGTCGGACGCCCCACTGTGTCAGACATCGAGTTCTGACAACGCCACCCTCACAACACGCATGGCTGGCGCCGAGGCAGTGAAACTGTTTCGCGAGGCGCCAGTCAATCGCTCCAAACTTCTGCTGGGCCTGTGCTCTACACGCCAGCTGATACAAAGGTGTACAGCTTGACCGTTTCCCAGAGGTCGCCTCTGTCGGCACCACGTTATTGTCACCAACCGGCCGCCTTCTGGGAACTCTCTGTCCTGACCACATGCCATTCTCTCAAACACGCCGCTCCTCGCAGAGTGGCCTCACTCACAATTCAGGAGAAAAATATAGAAACGAGACCAGAGCCAACACCCAATTTAATCAGAGCAAATGAATTTGGAGCTCTCAGTACCTGAACACTCGTTATTCCACGACCTTAATCGGTCCGCTCCTACCGACGACATTTCTAGTCAGTGATATAAATGGAAGCAAATGAATGGAGACAAGCCAACAGGGCCTTGGCCACTTTCACTGTTGCCAGCAAAGTACAGACTGTCACAAAGGCAAATGGGGTACACACCCTATAGTAGTGTCCACTAATAGATATCGTGGTACTTTTGATCAGATGGCGTGTTTGTATCTGTACTCACAAGGGAAGGCCACGACGTTGGGATGAAAGATCTACTTCAAACTTTGTACACCTTTAGTAGGCCATTAAAGCAACATAATTTGCAAGTAGTAAGGTGCACTACTCTGGCAATTCCGAGAAAATCGCAAGACAAGTTTTACGCGTCTGTAATGTGGCTTGTGTATGTGTGCGTAGGGGCCAGACGTTAGGGTTCATGGTGGTCAAGTGATTAAGCGTTCGAGGTTCGTAAGACGAACGTGTATGAGGCGACGGTTCGACTCTCGCTCAGACTTAACTACACCACTGGCCATTAAAATTGCTACACCAAGAAGAAACGCAGATGACAAACGGGTATTCATTGAACAAATATGTTATACCAGAACTGACATGTGATTACATTTTCACGCAATTTGGGTGCACAGATCCTGAGAAATCAGTACCCAGAACAACCACCTCTGGCCATATTAACGACCTTGATACGCCTGGGCATTGAGTCAAACAGAGCTTGGATGACGTGTACAGGTACAGCTGCCCATGGAGCTTCAACACGATACCACTGTTCATCAGGAGTAGTGACTGACTTTTGTGACGAGCCAGTTGCTAGGCCACCATTGACCAGACGTTTGCAGTTGGTGAGAGATCTGGAGAATGTGCTGGCCAGGGCAGCAGTCGAACATTTTCTGTATCCAGAAAGGCCCGTACAAGACCTGCAACATGCGGTCGTGCATTATCCTGCTGAAATGTAGGGTTTCGCAGGGATCGAATGAAGGGTAGAGCCACGGGTCGTAACACGTCTGAAATGTAACATCCACTGTTCAAAGTGCCGTCAATGCGAACAAGGGGTGACCGAGACAGGTTATAACACTACAACAGCATTTACGTAGCTTGTACAATCAAATACCAAGTCTGGCTTATTACGTACTATGCCACAACAGAACAAAGTCCTGACACGGAAAAGCCACGTATAACATTACTGTATGCTACTTCTATACTATAACCCTAAAGTTGGAGGTAGGTTGCGAAATAAAACTATCTTCTTAAAGCAATTATGGTATAACGCAACAGAGCAGTGTTACCCTCTGGGAGGAATTTTGTTATATTGAACGTGTTGCACCTAACGGAGGTAGCGTATCGGAAGTGAAAGTCAGAATTACGTAAATATTCAAACAGTAACAAATAATGTTTTACCTAGCTACACTGTTTAAAGAATAAGGAAAACGGTCGCCAGCCCAATTAGGCAAGAGAAAGATTAACGTTCTTGTTTAAGAAAGTAGGTATGAGTAATTTTAGCGGACAAACACAACCTATATTTTGCCACACGCAAGTGCAATGAACTCTGATACCTGCATATGTTCACGCTTGAGATTGGAAGCTGACAGAGCAGGACAGACTATTTGCATAAATATAACAGATAATGAAACACACTATTACTTTCAGGGCTTATTCAAACCGAATGGTCTTTATAATATTACTATTAATATTTACTGTAGAATCATAAATTTGACATAGGTTCAGTATTATTGTTCAAATATTTTCCTAGCTGACATAATTATAAATGCAGTTCACTGCATTGTTATGAACTGGTCACAGGTTAAATATCTCTCAACTAAATACTATTCTATTTAAAATGAAAGTTAAATGGAATTCACTAACAGGTTACTTCTCACTGTCTTTTGAATAACGAAATTATGGTTTTCATAAATAGTGGTCTTCCTGTTACTTGTTACCTAGCATTAGCACAATAGACAAACTGTGGATCCTGTTATACTATTAATATGCGCTTCCAATACACAAGAGAGACAAACGCTTAGCAATCATGAACATATAACTTTCTACTATTGCAGTTTTCCACTTTTACTACAGTGTAACACAATGTTGACAATATTGCAAGAAACTGACTCACCTTTTAAAATTTACTACAGGCAGCAATGTGATCATTTACTAAGCAAAACTTTATAAGCCTCAGTTTTATGAACTTTTAATCTTTAAAAGAAACAGCAAATTGTCTTTATTACCACAGTCTTCTAATTGCAAGTACATGATTAAATAAGTGACTTTGAAACTCCACAAAACTATAAATTGGACTGTTTCCATCACTGGGAGGCTTTCACAAAACTACATTTACAACCTCCGACAATTTCATGAAATCCATAGTAAACCTGAATACTCTCTTATTACCAAAGATCAAACAACATCATTTAATGTTTTGAGGCTTTCATTTTTTCCACAAACTAGGACATCCGGTAATCATAGTTCAAATGGAGAGGAACCTGAGAGGTGTTGTAATAGGGAAAAAAATCAAGGTAGGTACATGAATTCAGTTATAAGTTATCTTATATTTGTGCACACTAAAACATCCAATAAGCTGATCCTTCACTGTACATTATTATAGCACTCCGATACAATGATTGCGCAATGTGGTGGCAACTGCATGTCGGTAGGTGGATTTGTAGGCAGAATTGCTGGACTCTGACCCTTCTTGGTGGCGATGATGGATACCAATTCCAGAATCGTTCCAGCTATTTATCCATCCATCCGAGGCATTGGGAAGTGGCAGAAAAAGCCTCTCTCGGAACCATCACAATATACAACTTTTACATGGCAGTGCACAGTTTGGTAGCTCGTCCCCGATTGACTCTAAATTCCACCTTTTCTACCTAGGCCAACCACAATTTGCGCGCGCTACACAGTTCCGTTCCCGAGGGGAATCACAACAACTTTTACATACAGAATAACTAAGAACCCTAAGTGAGGATCAACAGTTTACATAACAGCAAACAAACATTTTAAATAAAACAGAAAATTTGCACATATTGGTAGTTCTAAACAAAATTATTTAAACAAATTCCAAGTATATAAGTAAGTTTTGTTCCCTCCAAATGGGACGCAGAATTTAAATGACAGCTATACTACATTACATAGAATTAAACCACGACATCAAAGTTTTTACAAAGAAAGGAGTATACAATTTTGTGTTATCTACTCAATCAAACACATTTACAGAAGCTCAACGATGTAACATTAAATAAAACGAATGGCAAAATAAAGCAGTAGAGTATTAGAGATATGGTGTTACAAGGTAACCAATGGCACCCCATACCATCACGCCGGGTGATACGCCAGTATGGCGATGACGAATACATGCTTCCAATGTGTGTTCACCGCGATGTCGCCATACATGGATGCGACCATCATGATGCTGTAAACAGAACCTGGATTCCTCCGAAAAAATGACGTTTTGCCATTCGTGCACCCAGGTTCGTCGTTGAGTACACCACCGCAGGCGCTCCTGTCTGTGATGGAGCGTCAAGGGTAGCCACAGCCATGGTCTCCGAGCTGATAGTCCATGCTGCTGCAAACGTCGTCGAACTGTTCATGCAGATGGTTGTTGTCTTGCAAACGTCCCCATCTGCTGACTCAGGGATCGAGACGTGACTGCACGATCCGTTACAGCCATGTGGATAAGATGCCTGTCATCTCGACTGCTAGTGATACGAGGCCACTGGGATCCAGCACAGCGTTCCGTATTACCCTCCTGAAGCCACCGATTCCATATTCTGCTAACAGTCATTGGATCTCGACTAACGCGGGCAGCAATGGCGCGATACGATAAACCGCAATCGCGATAGGCTACAATCCGATCTTTATCAAAGTGGGAAACGTGATGGTACGCATTTCTCCTCCTTACACGAGGCATCACAATAACTGCTGTTTGTGTATGAGAAATCGGATGGAAACTTTCCTCATGTCAGCACGTTGTAGGTGTCGCCACCGGCGCCAACCTTGCGTGAATGCTCTGAAAAGCTAATAATTTGCATATCACAGCATCTTCTTCCTGTCGGTTAAATTTCTAGGCACTACAGTCTGGAACCGCGCGACCGCTACGGTCGCAGGTTCGAATCCTGCCTCGGGCATGGGTGTGTGTGATGTCCTTAGGTTAGTTAGGTTTAAGTAGTTCTAAGTTCTAGTGGACTGATGACCTCAGAAGTTAAGTCCCATAGTGCTCAGAGCCATTTGAACCATTTTTGTAACTATAGTATTAAAATATGAGATCTGCTTGAAATTTTAATACATTTCCTCGTGAAGAGAACCATTTTAGCACATATTCACAATTGTACTGATTGACCATCTCCCACCGTGCAGTACGAGAAAGCAGACTCAGAGTACAGAGGGGCAAAAAGGTAACTGGAAAGTGAATTTAGTGTATTGCTGTTTTCTTCCGCAGCCCACAGATGCAGAGATAAAAGTTGGAAAGTCAGATCCTGTGTAGTTTCTCTGCCATGACACTGCGTGGGAAAGACGATGCCACCTTGAGAAGAGAAATAGTGGTACCTACTACTTTGGAATGGCTCATGATCGTACTGCCTGAGCTGTAAATGTTGCGCCACCAGGCGCATATTTTGGACCCTCTGTTAAATGTGGCAAAATGCGATGTAAAAGAAGTTGTAGGCTGAACAAAGACCAACGAGTCAGTATAAGTCCCCATCCACACACCAAGGAGGAGAAGACGAAACCGATGGAGTGCGGAGTACGAGAAAGCAGACTCAGAGTACAGAGGGGCAAAAAGGTAACTGGAAAGTGAATTTAGTGTATTGCTGTTTTCTTCCGCAGCCCACAGGTGCAGAGATAAAAGTTGGAAAGTCAGATCCTGTGTAGTTTCTCTGCCATGACACTGCGTGGGAAAGACGATGCCACCTTGAGAAGAGAAATAGTGGTACCTACTACTTTGTAATGGCTCATGATCGTACTGCCTGAGCTGTAAATGTTGCGCCACCAGGCGCATATTTTGGACCCTCTGTTAAATGTGGCAAAATGCGATGTAAAAGAAGTTGTAGGCTGAACAAAGACCAACGAGTCAGTATAAGTCCCCATCCACGCACCAAGGAGGAGAAGACGAAACCGATGGAGTGCGGAGGGATCATTTGGCACAGAGCACAAACAGGGGACAGGGAACGGACGTGGCGCTGAAACCATGTGTCACAGAGATGCCGCGACGGCGGCACGTCGCTTTATGGTCCGCACCACGTCCATTGAGTTAGGTTAGATTACGTGACGTGTCGCGGAGACTTTCTTTATTCTTTATTTCACTGATATCAGGCAAAGCCTATTTCACCAGATAAAATTACGACACATGATGATACTTAGTCCGGTATTACACTATCATATTTCTTTGACAAAGAAATATGATCAAATAAGCGTCAAATTACTTTGACACAAATCTTTGACGTGGCGCTTAAAGCTTATTTGACATCTACCCGGCAACCGGCAACGGGCAGCGGCTAGTCGGTTGTGAGGGTGAGTGAGGCGCTTACGGCACGTTTGACAACGGGCCGACAGACAACGTGGACGGCTAAACGACAGCCGACAGCCAGCCCGGGGCTGTGGGACGGCAGCGGCCCCCACTGCGTCAGCCCGCGCAGGTGGTGGGGCGTGCAGGACAGCAGAACTATCGTGTGCCCGCAAGTTGTGTTTTGCTTTTTTGGTGGTTCAATCTGATCTGGACATTTCTGTCTAATGTGTCATGGCGGAAACTGATATCGAAATCCTTATAACATTAGTTCTGGAACGACCAGTTTTGTGGGACAAGACTTAAGATAATACTAATAATGACAGAATACAAACAAGGAATGCATGAATCGAAGTTTGCAAAGCACTGAACGAAGGCTATGAACGGATGTGACAAAGACAGAGACGGCTATGGTAAGTACAAATCTTTATTTTTTACGTTAAATACAATTTTTTTTACCTCAGTGACACATTAAATTTTAGATAATTGCCATTTCACAGATCCCTCAAGTGTCATAAAATAATCCGTCATCACTTTTCGTACATTATTGTCAGAAATTACCCCACGTACACATTCGCTTCTTGTTATACTTTCAAGTCCAGTTATGGGCAGAGTATCCTCGGGGTTGTAGCATTCATTTTGAAGAAAGGTATTGTGCAAAACAAAACACGCCTTGCCAATGTCAAGAGCAAAATCTGCTTTTAAATTTATTGCTCTCTGGAAAATCCTCAATTTATTGCTCAATATCCCAAACGAACATTCTACGTACCTCCGGGCTCTTGACAGGCGATAATTGAACAGTCTTTTAGCTACTGTTTTCTTTCCCACTCACCTGTTTGTAATTGCCAACATTTGTATAGGCTGGATACATTCTCGGAAGGATGTATTACGACATTGAATTAAACTCTTCATTCGTGCATGTAGGTCGTCAAAAGTTCGCAAACTCATCACAAAATAAATAAAAAACTTATCGTCATGTCCCCGTAATTCCTCTTGTCATATTGAGTGAATGAACCCAATGCACTCTTCTTATTCTGTTTTTCCAACATCTGTACAAGAGATACCACGCCTAATAGCGGGTTTGTGCTCCATTTGTAGTCAAGATCAGCTGAATATGCACAAGACACAGAAGGACGGCACGGCATGCCGTGCGGCAGCCGGCTACGTGTGAAGAGGCGGTAGGTCACTTGTCGGCCCGGCAAAAATGCCGGCTTGTCGGCTGCCGGGCTGATGTGAAATAAGCCTAAAAGGGGTATCACTCTGTCGTCATATGTTTCGTCAAATTTCAAGATTGCGGACAACAACTTGTTGTTATGCGCTGCAGTTGCTTGTACCACAGTTGCATTGTGCGTGTATTTGGAAGAAAAGCGGCGGAAAAAGAGGAAATAAATGGTTCAAATGGCTCTGAGCACTATGGGACTTAACATCTGAGGTCATCAGTCTCCTAGAACTTAGAACTACTTAAACCTAACTAACCTAAGGACATCACACACATCCATGCCCGAGGCAGGATTCGAACCTGCGACCGTAGCGGTCGCGCGGTTCCAGACTGAAGCGCCTAGAACCGATCGGCCACACCGCCCGGCAAAGAGGAAACATATTTGGATGAAGCCATAGGTATTGCACCGAGATAATAAAAGCATTCAGCAAAATTTGTTACGAGAGGTGCAAGTGGAGGACATAAAATCTTATACACAGAATACGCTCTTGAGAAATGCTATATGTGCAGAAGACAGGCAAACTGTGACACTGCAATTTCTTGATACTGGAGAGAGCTACTTGAGTTTACAACACAGCTCTCGAATATCACATTGCACATTAAAAGCCGGCCTGGGTGGCCGAGCGGTTCTAGGCGCTACAGTCTGGAACCGCGCGACCGCTACGGTCGCAGGTTCGAATCCTGTCTGGGGCATGGATGTGAGTGATGTCCTTACGTTAGTTAAGTTTAAGAAGTTCTAAGTTCTAGGGGACTAAAGACCTCAGAAGTTAAGTCCCACAGTGCTCAGAGCCATTTTTGAACCATTAATAACAATAGTTCCAGAAACATGTGAAGTGATTTTAGAATGTGACCACATCCTCTGTTCAGCTTGCTGAAAAGCTGCCTGGATGTTTAACGATGATTGTTGGCATGAAGTTGCCTGCAGCATAATCCACCTGCCCATCAACATACAACTGACACCATGCAATGTGCCCCTTGCTCACCCTCCACCCTAGTCGAAGCAAGTTTATATAAAAAACAATGTCGAAGTAACACACCAACTTTGAAGCCATGTTTACAAACACACTACAGAGACTGTAGCGACGCCAGTGCTCTAAGAAGTTACATTTCATATTGCAGTTCAAATGGCTCTGAGCACTATGGGACTTAACACTTGAGGTCATCAGCCCCTAGACTTAGAACTACTTAAACCTAACTAATCTAAGGACATCACAGACATGCATGCCCGATGCAGGATTCGAACCTGCGACCGTAGCAGCAGCGCGGTTCCAGACTGAAGCGCCTAGTACCGCTCGGTCACAGAGGCCGGCCATATTGAAGTGAACAGAAAACGAATGACTAGGGCCTCGCCGTAGATTTCATCATATTTGACAAAGTAGATTTGACAAAGTTCCGCATTACACCATCAAATTTCTTTGACATAAATATTTGACATTTCAACTTTATTGTTGTTCCCCTTTCCCCATGATGTTCCAGTACTGGACCTTGTGCGTCCCAAAAAAACGTAAGCATCAGTTTTCCTGCGCGGTTGGGTCTTGAACTTTTTCTTGCACGGCGAATTTGGATGTTTCCACTCCATACTCTGCCGTTTACTCTCCGGCTCGTAATGAGGGATCCATGTTTCGTCACCAGTAATGATCCTGTCTAAGAAGTTGTCCCCTATGCAACTATGTGAGTTGTTTTGGGACCCATCTTGCACAAACTTTATGAAGCCCAAGTCTGTTGTGGACGATTTGGTAGGCAGAACCGTACCGTGACTAATTTGCAGACGATGTGCCACTTCGTCAATAGTTAATCGTCTGTCTAAGAGAATGAAACCATGTGAACGCCCAATGGTTTCTTCATTTGTGGCGGTAAACGGTCGTCCGGCTCCTTCATCGTGCGTAACACTTGTGCGACCATTTCGAAATTTTTCAGTCCATTCGTAGGTACTCTGTTGTGGCAAAACACTGTTCCCGTACCGTACCGAAAGTCTTCGATGAATTTCGGCCCCTGATACGCCTTCCGACCACAAAACACGGATCACTGAACGTTGCTCTTCTTTGGTGCAAATAAACAGCGGAGCAGCTGTGATTAGCAGCATGGCAGCGATAACGAAACTAACCTAGCAGTTTGAAAATTGCAAAGATATAACAACAAATAAACAAAGCATGCGTCATCAACGCAAAACGACAGTACTACCAAAATAAACAAAAATATAACTAAATTGCGGATAATAATTGACTTACTCTCGTAAAACGTAGAGTCTTATGACTACGATTACAAGGAGGCACCACTGCAACCAGTCAGATCACGCAAATACCTCGGTGTAACAGTTTGTAAGGGGCTCTGGACCGGTTGGAAAATCCATGTCTTAAACAACGTAAAATTTATTCATATAAACCGCACCTTCTCTTAGAAACTATTCAAAACAAAAATTCGAAAAAAATGACGTTTAGCTTATACATTTCTAACCACTTTAACAGAGAGGTTTCAAAAAGTATCAATTAGTTTAAAGTCAACAATTATTTATGTAAAAAGTGGTCTTAAAAATAAGAAAACTGCATACACTTTTCTATGTTTCTAAGGCTCTGACTTCTTTGAGATTTGTCAAATAAGAAAACCCCTGTGATTTTGAACAAATTCTAGTAAGTAGGAGCTGGGAAAAAATACACTTTATTGTTAAAAAAATACAGCTTAGAGGAGACAGCCATTAAAGTTGTAAATACATCTCTGCACGAACAGCTGCCAACATGAATAACTTAGAAGTTGATATCCCAGGCGCAGTGAACCAACTTTAATCACTTGAAGTCTTCTGGTCCACACTGTACACTAGCTACGTTCCATTCAGAGTATTCTGATGCAATAGCTCCATATTTAACAATAAATACCAATAATAATGTCGTGTGGTGACGGCCTGCCGTTGGGTAGACCGTTTGCCTGGTGAAAGTCTTTCGATTTTGACGCCACTTCGGCGACTTGCGCGTCGATGGGGATGAAATGATGATGATTAGCACAACACAACACCCAGTCCCTGTTTATAAACGCTCGCTCGACAAAAGATCCGTACCCAAAGATTGAAAAGTTGCACAGGTCACACCAATATTCAAGAAAGGTAAGAGGAATAATCCACTAAATTACTGGCCCACATCGTTAACGTCGATATGTAGCAGGATTTTGGAACATATATTGTGTTCGAATTACCTCGCAGAGAACGGTCTATTGACACACAGTCAACACGGATTTAGAAAACATCTTTCCTGTGAAATAAAACTAGCTCTTTACTCACACGAAGTGCTGAGTGCTATTGACAAGGGACTTATTCCGCATTTCCAGATTTCCAGAAAGCTTTTGAACTGTACCACACAAGCAGCTTGTAGTAAAATTCCGTGCTTATGGAATATCGTCTCTGATATGTGAGTGGATTCGTGATACCCTGTCAGAGAGGTCACAGTCCATAGTAATTGACGGAAAATTATCGTGTAAAACAGAACTGATTTTTGGCGTTCCGCAAGGTAGTGTCATAGGCCCTCTGTTGTTCCTCATGCATATGAACGATTTAGGAGACAATCTGAACAGCCGTCTTAGGTTGTTTGCAGATGATGCTGTCGATGATTGGCTAGTAAAGTCATCAGAGCCCGCCCGGCTAGCCGCGCGCTCTAGCGCGCTGCTTTCCGAACGCGAAGGCGTGCCGGTCCCCGGTACGAATTCCCCCGACGGATGGTCCGGTGTGCCGGCCAGCCTGTGGATCGTTTTAAAGTGGTTTTCCATCTACCTCGGCGAATGCGGGCTAGTTCCCCTTATACCGCCTCAGTTAAACTATACAATGTTGGCGATTGCTGCGCAATCACTGACTCCACGTACGCGTACACCATAATTACTCTATCGCGCAAACATTTGGTGTTATACTTGTATGGTATGAGACGTCCCGGGGGGGGGGGGGGGGGGGGGGGGTCCACTGGGGGCCGAACAGCACAATAACCTTGGGTTCGGTGTGGGATGGCGGTGGAGTGGGTGGACTGCTGTGGCCAATTGTGGGGTTGTGTTGTGAACCACTGAGGGCTACGAAGCCTCTCTGTCGTTTCTAGGTCCCCGGTTTAAGTACACAATACAGCACACAAAGTCATCAGAAGAATACAGCACACAAAGTCATCAGAAGATCAAAACAAATTGCAAAACGATTTAGAAAACAAATCTATATAGTGCAAAAATTGGCAATTGACCCGAAATAGCGAAAAGTGTGAGGTCATTCACACGAGTGCTAGAAGGAATCCGTTAAACTTCGGCTACAAGATAGATCAGTCAAATTTAAAGGCCTCAAATTCAACTACATTCCTAGGAATTACTATTACGACCAACTTAAACTGGAAGGAGCACATAGAAAATGTTGTGGGGAAGGCAAACCAAAGACTGCGTTTCATTGGCAGGACACACAGATAATGTAACAGACCTACTAAAGAGACTGCCTGAACACTTCGCTTATCCGTCCTCTTTTTAGAATACTGTTCCGCGTTGTGGGAGCCATACCAGATAGGATTGAGGGAGTACATCTAGAATGTTGAAAGAAGGGCGGATCATTTTGTATTATCGCGAGGTAGGGAAGAGAGTGTCACTGAAATGATACAGGATTTGGGGTGGACATCATTAAAACAAAGGCTTTTTCGTTGCAGCGGAACCTTCACACGAAATTTCAATCACCAACTTTCTCCTCCGAATGCGAAAATATTTTGTTCACGCCGACCTACATAGGGAGAAACGATCATCATCATAAAATAAGGGAAACCAGAGCTCGCACGGAAAGACATAGATGTTCTTTTTTCCGTGCTTTGTACGAGACTGGAAGGTAGGCACTTAAATGTGATTTGCAGAGTATCCATGTAGATGTAGATGTAGATGGGTCGATTGTAGTCTCTTGCAGCTGCGCTGTCTTCCCCTTGTTATTATATAAGGTCGCTAACAGCTCTCTCTGATGGCCTAAATGTTTCTTTATTTAAACTTAACATTTGTTTCACTGTGAACTAATCAAAAGCTTGTTGTAATCTTTTCAGGACTTCACACATTTCAACATTTCCATCACTGAATGATGCAGTGTCTTTCATACAAATACTGTCTTGGGAACTGCGGCCAGATTATGCTATTGATAGACTTATTAGGATTCTGAGTGTCACTATGAAGACAGCTCTTCAGTGCTCTTACATCTAACTAATCTCTCAAAGTTTGTTTCAAGACCTCCACTATGGCAAAAGGTAAAGCTGGTTTGTGAGTAAACTTCTCATAATTTCTGCTGTGATCTGCTATATCTGCACCCGAATCACTTCTTGGAGGGCACACGCGTTTAAAGACAGTAAACCAACTAAGACGAAATTTTAGACATTTCTTCAAACGAGTTATGCAAGAATCCCGAATGTTCGATAGTTAAACTAAATTTCAGCTACTGCCCATGGACTGGACTTACGTGGCCTTTGCGCGATAGATATTTAGTCGTATTTTCGTCAACGCTGCTTTTGTCGGCTAAATCAGTATATACCACCGCAGAGTGAAGTGGTAGACAACCTGAAACCTATCCAGGTTGATGGACTGATTGTTTAAAGGATAGTGAGAGACCAATCTGCCCCGCTGCCCCACCTTGCACACACTTTCCGAAAATTTACCCTGTAGTGTAAGATAAAATACGCTAATAATGACTGATACGTAAAGTATTGGCAATTTGGTCCTCTGTGATTCGTCTGTGCTCCATCACCATACCCTCAACGACTTCCAAATTTTTCTCAGTTGTTGTTGATGGCCTGCCCGATCTTTCTTCGTCACACAGAGAAGTTTATCCCTGTTTGAAGCGCTCTGTCCATTCGGAGATCTCGTTTCGCGATAAACACCTGTCACCATACTGTACTTGCATTCGACGAATAATTTTCGTAGTTCTAAACTTCCGCAAACAAAAAGCGAATCACTGCCCTCATTTCCTCCTTAGTGCAGATCGGCAATGCAGCTGCCATATTTCATGGTTTCCTACAATACAACGACTAACGAGAGAGTAAGAATTGTTACAGAAGACAATACTTCAGCCCTGGTTACTAACAGCGTTACCAACCCTTACGGCGACAAATTGCAAAAGTCCCATTTCTTTTTTACTACCTGCCATGCATGCACTGGTTAGCCAAAACATTATGACCACTGCCCACCACGAGGTTGTAAGTTGCTTGGTAGCGCAGAGGGCACGTGACGCGGTAAGAGAAGTACAGGGTGATTATAATTAAAGTTAAAATTTCATAACGCTGTAGAAATAACACCACTGGTCAGAATGACGCCAAAGTGCAACGCAGTATTATCGGAGAAGGGGAAAAACGTATGGCAGAAGAAAAAAAATAGTGTGAAAATTGATCAGTAGATGCCGCTATATGTATCAGAATACGTAAATTGAAACACCTGTCATGCGCACGCTGTAGAAATAACACCACTGGTCAGAATGACGCCAAAGTGCAACGCAGTATTATCGGAGAAGGGGGAAAAGGTATGGCAGAAGAAAAAAATAGTGTGAAAATTGATCAATAGATGGCGCTGTGTGTGTCAGAATGCGCACGACGCATTGAAATTGGTATAAACACACCGGGTACACGGCTTTTCCTACTTTCGCGTCTGCGACGTTCGCCATGAGTGTCTCAATGCAGGATCGTGCTCTGCTTGTAAAGCTGTGTTTCAAGAATGACTAGGCACGCATCGCTCTGCAGAAGTTCCGGACACAGAAGGGTTTGAAAAAAGGCGCTGATCCGATGACTGCCGTGGGTCTGGAGAAAATGATTCGGAAATTCGAAAAGACGGGCCCTTTTGGTGTGCAACCTGGTAGAGGGAGGAAACGAATTGATTAGACGTCAGTGGAAGCAGTGGTCGGCCCCTCCCGCCAGAGGTTCGAGTCCTCCCTCGGGCATGGGTGTGTGTGTTGTTCTTAGCATAAGTTAGTGTAAGTTAGTTTACGTACTGGGTAAGTCTAGGGACCGATGACCTCAGCAGTTTGGTCCCTTAGGAATTCACACACATTTTAACATTAAATAAAAAACTGGTTGGCCTCTATAATATAAAAAAAAAACTGAGTGAAAGGAACAACAACGAACTTGAACGGATGTCATGTGACGTCCGCAACGATCAAAGACAACGAACAAAATGCAAAAAGAAAAAAAAAAATAGGACGCAGGTTCGAATCCTGCCTAGGGTATGGATGTGTGTGATGTCTTAAGTTGGTTAGGTTTAAGTAGTTCTAAGTCTAGGGGACTGATTACCTCAGACGTTAAGTCCCATAGTGCTCAGAGCCATCTGAACTATTTTTGCAAACGTGTAGCTGTGGAACATGCTGTTTCTCGATTTCAACTTGTTGCAGAAAACGCTGGACAGCATATTGAACGTGTTTTGCGCCAGTCACACGGAAATTACTAATCCGATTTGGTTTTGATTGATGCTTTTTTATGCGGTTTTTGGCATCAGGACAATTAAAAACCGATTTTTTTCCATCCGATGTGATATGACCTTGCCATGGTGGATGGGCTTACGTAACTAACAGTATCACACCTGTACACCCATGCACGCTGAATAGTACAGTTCGCTTAACGTCAAACGTACACCTTAGACATTGTTGTATGATTCATCTGTCAATTGTAGTCGACCACTATTAAATTATGATGCTTACAGCGCCATCTATTGCTACATTTTGTAACTATTTATTTTTCTTCTGCCATATGTTTTCCCCCTTCTCAGATAATATTCCGTTGCAATTTGACGTCATTCAGACCAGGTTCAAATGGCTCTGAGCACTATGGGACTTAACATCTGAGGTCATCAGTCCCCTAGAACTTAGAACTAATTAAACCTAACTAACCTAAGGACATCACACACATCCATGCCCGAGGCAGGATTCGAACCTGCGACCGTAGCGGTCGCGCGGTTCCAGACTGAAGCGCCTAGAACCGCTCGGCCACTGCGGCCGGTTATGATGCTTATAGTGCCATCTATTGCTACGTTTTGTAACTATTTATTTTTATTCTGAGATATGTTTTTCCCCTTCTCCGATAGTATTCCGTTGCAATTTGACGTCATTCTGATCAGGGGTGTAACATCTACAGCGTTTTGAAAGTTTAATGATAATCACCCTGTATATGAGAGGACCAGAGACGACTGGAGAACCATTCTAGGGACGATAAGTGGCGCAAATGCGTAAATCAGCCGACTTAAGCGACTTTGACGAAAGCCAGACTGTTGTGGCCCAGTGGCTGGGAGCGAGCATCTCGGAAACGGCGGAGCTGGTCGACTGTGAACGTGCTACTGCCGTGACCACCTATGGTACGTGGTTGAAGAATACTCACGGTGTTAGACGTTCATGCTTCAACACAGAACACAGGGATCGGAGGCTTGCCCGGTTTCTAAAGCAGGACAGTCGGCGACCTGTGGCAGATCTGACGTCAGAATACAGTTCTGGCGCGGGCACAAATGTTTTGCAGCACACCGTTCAGTGCACAGTGTCGAACACGGTGTTTTGCAGTAGAGGACCCCTATGTGTTCCCATATTGACCCAACAACATAGTCAGTTATGATTACAGTGGGCGCGGGATTAAAAAAATGGTTCTGAGCACTATGGGACTTAACTTCTGAGGTCATCAGTCGCCTAGAACTTAGAACTAATTAAACCTAACTAGCCTAAGGACGTCACACACATCCATACCCGAGACAGGATTCTAACCTGCGACCGTAGCAACAGCGCGGTTCCGGACTGAAGCGCCTAGACGCTCGGCCACAACGGCCGGCTGGTGCCTCGTGGCTTTGTACTGAAGAGAGAGATGGCGTCCTGTGACGAATGTGGCGTTCTTCCATCTCAGTGGTATACGTTCAAACGCACTTTCAGAATACCTGAAATGTTAGATACGAGGGTAGTTCGGAAAGTGAGTGCCTTTTGGTACTATGAAAGGAATCGAATACAGATAGAGAAAGCAATTTATTGCACAAAAATCTATAAAACTTACACTACCTTTCACCATAGCCCCAGTAATTTTCCGGCATTTCCAGTAGCGTGGAATAATTTTATGTATTCCTCGTCATAAATTGTTGCCCTAAGAAGTTTAGGCACGAAGAGTGCGCAAAGTTTATGAAAACCCAATTTTTAAGTAACAATCTCGCAAATTACTGTTGGATAAATTTGTGGTAGTTGACGAGCAATAGCAATAATCGTAAACCTAAGATTTTCTTAAATATTTCTTCGGCTGGACTAACTAGTTCATCAGAAATCACAGATGCACGTACACTTCGTTCTTCGTCATGCAGTTGTCGGACCCATCATCTCACCACTGAAGCACTCACTGCATTTTCTCCCAGATTTGTCTATGAATTACACTTGGTTTAACATTCTTAGCATACAGAAAACGAATCACAGATCTCGGTTCACACACGGCGGTATTTTCGAACAACGATGCCATTATAAACAATCACTACGAACGCCACACAACACCTAGCGAGCTCGAAATGGCGTGATTTCATTCAGCTTGAATCAGAGATATTATTTCGCATTAGTGGAACTGCGATCCTGCAGTGCCATGGAGAAAAACCGAAACGGAGCTTACTTTCCGAACTGTCCTCCTATTATTGCTCTGCACGTTCAGAAAGACTCCTCAAACGTAACGGCCCATTTTTCGTAACATTTCGAAGCTAATTTGGATCGCTTGATTAACTGATAAATCATTAGATAGGACCCATTGTGCAATGTCCGCCCCGATAGCTGAGTCTGCCGGCATGGTAGCTCAGCGTGTTCGGTTAGAGAGTTAGCTGCCCTCTGTAACAAAAATTGAGTGAATGGATCAATAACGAACTTCAACGGGCGTCAGGGGACGCCCGCCACGAAGAATTTCAACGAACTATAACGAACAAAAAAGTGGTCAGCGTGACAGATTGCTTTCCTACGGGCCCGGGTTCGATTCCCGGCTGGGTGGGGGACATTCTCCGCTCAGGGACTGGGTGTTGTGCTGTCTTCATCGTCATTTCATCCCCATCCGGCGCGCAGGTCGCCCAATGTGGCGTCGAATGTAATAAGACTTGCACCAAGGCGGCCGGACCTGCCCAGCGAGGGGCCACCCGGCCAATGACGCCAAACGCTCATTTCCATTATGCAATTTCGCCTTTTGAGCTGTGCAATTTGATTTTCGACAACTTCGTGGCAAAGTATTGGCTAATATTACGTCCATCCATTGGTAGGAGAACATGCATCATCGATTCGTTTTATTACAGTTAGGACTTCTCATTTAAAAACAATTGGACAACAAAAGAAGCACCAGACATATTGTATTTTATACTGTTAGAAAACAGTAACTATTCAGTCTGTCGTACTGTCAACGTGCTATACTATTGTTTAAAAAAACAGCATCTAATTACTTCTTAATTACTGTAATTAACATGTAACACCCCACCCGTCACTTAGCTGGTTTTGGCGTGTGTTCACCCCAACTAATTGACTAACAAATCAACAGAGAGTGCAAAACTGCCGCAATATCGGATAACGCAAGAAAGTAATATGGCCCTGTGACTCCTGATTGAACTGCGGTGGCAGTGTTGACATTAATTTATTCAGAATTGATCACTTTTAATTAAAAAGGGGTGCACATTGATGTTATATTCAACTATTGAACCCCAGATGCAAATGTTGAACATAAAATTAATTAAGAAAGTGACTTTGGATTTCAACTACTTGACTGAAAACAGATACAGTCGATTAGCTCAAATTTATTTTAACTCCCGACCTTCAATCATCACATTACAAGACTCTCCTATCAGGCAGTGGTAATAAATTGCGTTTGTGTGGAGTAAAGCGCGATAACTCAAAAGTAATTCCTATCGACTGACCCAGGCGTAATGCGAAGTGCGAGAAGACTTCTACAATACACGGCCTATGAAACACTTGTGGAAACTTTGCCGACCTGATCCAACAAATTAATCAGTGCCCGGACCGGGCGCAATGTCACCGAATACAGCGTGGCGGAGCGTCGTCGTTGTGCGGACGTCGGCCGACCTCGTGGTGCTGCAAGGCTGCGCTCGTCTATTCACTCCTAGCTATCTTGCTCAGTACATAGCTGAACCAAAACTTTCTATCTCCAAGTTCAATCGGTCCATTTGCTAAGTCCTAAACTGCAGAGATGCTCACTCTTTCTCAGGCAAGCTGAGTAAATAACGCCACGTCCGCACTCTAGGCAAGCTG
The DNA here is from genome assembly GCF_021461395.2 of Schistocerca americana. Classification (NCBI taxonomy): domain Eukaryota; kingdom Metazoa; phylum Arthropoda; class Insecta; order Orthoptera; family Acrididae; genus Schistocerca; species Schistocerca americana. Next base: position 430,985,987 of record NC_060126.1, on the reverse strand, counting down.
GGAACGGAAGACCTCTACGGAGACTTCTCACAGTCCGCTCTTCGCCTCGGTTTCCCCTCCAGCAAAATCACTTACGCCAATTGCAGCGCAAGTCGCGTTAATTATGCGTCGCTTCCCAGCGCCGACCAATGCCTGCTCTGGGAAGTGAACAAATTCCCACAAAATTTCCCTTCCTCTCAACTTCTGCTATTTAGCTCCTCCCAGGCCACCCATCAAGGTTAGCATCTGCACAAACACCAATTTTTCCAGAATTCTGACTCCCAGGAGAGTACTTCAAATTCCTCGGTCCTACGTTCCCATCGGAGGCCGGCGTATTTCATTCTGTCGCTCTTCACCTGATTTACTTCAGACTCTGCGGACCGTGAATTCAGCGTGAAGTTGCTATAGTCACGAACACGCATATTTTGACCTCTGTTGACCGCTCCACCATAGCTTTGTGTGGCTTTCTCGCATGTTTCACTGAAAACGGGACGACGGACATTTATCAACAGGCGTACAAGTTCTCCGTCTGCTTCCCGGTACACCAGCAGGGGGTCAGGGTCAACCACCCACTCACTGTCACTCATCTTAAGGTGGCTGGAGGCCGCACCCCGTTACCGCTTTCTCAGAGCTTGAGCTGCCCTAAGCTGTCTATTGTCGCTTCCCTTAGCTGCTCCCCCGGTGGCCACGGTCAATTCTGAGTACTTCCCTGGGATAAACTAGCCTCCAGTAAATCGACGCGTTTCCACAAAGTTTTCATGTCATGTGAATTACTTTGAAACCATCACCCGACATTAATTATTTCAATAAGTCCATACCATACCCTCTACAAGATGCATTGTGCCTTGTCAGTCATTTTTGTTCAGCCCTACTGTTCGCTCAACGTGAGTTAGGTGATCTATAATGACTTCATGTAAGGGGCATAGTTCTTGTCATCTTACAAACAATATGAAACTACACTGAAGGGCCAAAGAAACTGGTACACCTGCCTAATATCCTGTAGGGCCGCCCTGAGCAAGCAGAAGTGCCGCAACGCGACGTGACATAGAATCTAATAATGCCTGAAGTAGCGCTGGAGGCAACTGACAGCATGAATCCTACAAGGCTGTCCATAAATCCATAAGAGTACGAGGGGGTGGAGATCTCTTCTGAACAGCACGTTCCAGTGCACTCCATACTGTTCATGTCTGGGGACTTTTGGTGGCCAGCGGAAATGTTTAAACTCAGAAGAGAGTTCCTGGAGCCATGTCTAGCTATTCTGGACGTGTGGTGTATCGCATTGCCTTGCTGGGATCGCCCAAGTCCATCGGAACGCACAATGAACATGAATGTATGCAGGTGATCAAACAGGATGCTTAAGTATGTGTCACCTGTCACAGTCGTATCTTGACGTATCAGGGGCCCCTTATCACTCCAACTGCACACGCAGCACACCATTACGAGCGTCCAGCAGCTTGAACAGTCCCCTGTTGACATGGAGGTTCCATGGACTCATGCGGTAGTCTCCACACCCGTACACGTCCATCCGCTCGGTACAATATGAAACGAGACTAGCCCTACGAGGCAACATATTTCCAGTCATCAACAACCCAATGTCGGTGTTGATGAGCCCAGGCTAGGAGTAAAGCTTTGTGTTGTACAGTTATCAAGGGTACACGATTTGTTCTTTGACTCCGAAAGGCCCTATCAATGATGTTTCATTGAATGGTTCGCACGCCGACACTTGTTGATGTACCAGCATTGAAGTCTGCAGCAATTTGCGGGAAGGGATGCATTTCTGTCACGTTGAACGATTCTCTTCGGTCGTCGTTGGTCCCGTTCTTCAAAATGGTTCAAATGGCTCTGAGCACTATGGGACTTAACTTCTAAGGTCATCAGTCCCCTAGAACTTAGAACTACTTAAATCTAACTAACCTAAGAACATCACACACATCCATGCCTGAGGCAGGATTCGAACCTGCGACCGTAGCGGTCGCGCGGTTCCAGACTGTAGCACCTAGAACCGCTCGGCCACCTCGGCCGGTTGGTCCCGTTCTTGCAGGATCTTTTTCTAGCAGCAGGGATGTTCCAGATTTTCATATTTTACCGGATTCGTGCACACTCCTGAACTGGTTGTAAGGGAAAATCCCCACTTCATCGCTACCTCGGAAATGCTGTGTCCCATCATTCGTTCAAATTGTTCAAATGGCTCTAAGCACTACGGGACTTAACATCTGAGGTCATCAGTCCCCTAGACTTAGAACTACGTAAACCTTACTAACCTAAGGACACCACACACATCCATGCCCGAGGCAGGATTTGAACCTGCGACCATAGCAGCAGCGTGGTTCCGGACTGAAGCGCCTAGAACCGATCGGCCACCACGGCCGGCCCATCACTCGTGTACCGACTATAACAGCACGTTTAAATTCACTTAAATCTTGATAAACTGCTATTGTAGCAGCAGCAACCCGATCTAACTGCGCCAGACACTTGTCTTATGTAGGCGACCGCAGCGCCGTGTTCTGCCTGTTAAAATATCTCCGTATTAGAATACTCATGCCTATACCAGTTTCTTTGGCACTTGAGTGTGTTTGAAGCAGGAAACATGGTAGATGTGCTTGGGATAATGTAGTTTCAGTGCAGTTAACAAAACTGTAATCAGCATTGTTTATCTGAATCACTTCACTTATTTCTCCATGAAAATGACAAATACGTATTTGACTTTGTATCCTATTTCGTGGATTTCATTGTAATCTCCGAATGATAACATTTCCTGTTATTTCGAATAACTTCTGTAATTTTAATTATTGAAATTGCTGTATGCAACAGTGTCCGAATTGTTAACGATATATATAAGACCTGAACTGTGCGACATAACGCCCAATGAATTTGTCTACACTTGAAATTGTCTTTGACTTTTGACGTTAATAGATAATCATGGTGTTAACTGGCTGTCATCACATAGGAAATGTAGGGGAGAATCAACTGCAGCGGAGCACCGAAAAGAAGTTCCCCGCGAACTTTTTCTTTTGTTTTCGTTTCTTTTGTGAACAATCGGAGTTACTCCCATCTAACTTTAAGATCTTTTGTTTCATCTACTATTTTCAAGATTAAAATTTTCTTTCATTTACTTGTATCTGACGGTTATTATACCCAGTAAGGCGGATACACTGCAATTTCCAACGTGTTTCTCCTACATTCTGACATCAGAAATTCGGCACGCTTAACGCTCGAATGCACGACCCGTGTTCCTTAATAGGCTGCATTCACACTGCCGGCCGGGCCGAGCCGAGCATGGCCGGGCCGCCGCCCGCTTTGATATCAAACACGTGGTTTTGAATTACGGTGTTCACACTGGCGGCCGGGCCGCGCCGACATGGCGTGAGCCTCCCGGAGCCGAGCAGGTGACATCCCGAGTGTTTAATATTGCCGGCGCGAGCCGACCGCAGGCGCGAGCCTGTGGAGCAGCACTACAGCTTCTGCAGTACACGCATCACACGTCTCCCTTCTGCTTTCATCACAAGTGTGGCTGCACACGTATTTTATTTTAAGATGTTACCTCACATTTCACAATCAGAGAGGAAAAATTACGTTTATTATAATGATACATGCGAAATTACTTTTATTTCATTTATTTAATCTACCGTATTTACTCGTACATGCATTTACAACAATAGCTTGCCAGCGATCGCGACATTGCCGCCACTGAATAGTTCGCATTTACTTGTAAACGGAGACAGATACGAGTGTCACTGAGGGACGGAAATGTGTCCCTACCAGATGACAATGCATTGTAAAGTCATGCTGTGGCACGTTACTATAAGTTGTTGTCTGTGACATCTTTTTGCGATGTTCTTACTTCAATGAATGCAAAATAACATATACATGACATTAACTTGTGTCCATCAATTTGGTATCAGAAATTCGGCTAGTATGACAGTAATGATGCAGTTTCCAGATTATGGAACGAAGTAACCAAGGAGTGTGTTTCAGGTAGTACACACAAATAGAAATTATTTTCCTTTATAATTTTATTTGTTTTATTTACAATGAAATGAGATACACAAACATACAGTAAATAGCTAAGTACTTTCAATTCCAAAATTTATTTTTGAAAGGTTTTTTGATTATTGTAAGTTGCATTTTTAACGAAATATTCAACAAAAGTGTTCCTGACAGTTTTCGAACGTAATGTGGAATTTCTGTTGAGTGTGACACCAGCTGTCTGCATATCAGCATTGTTACCAAACTTTTCAGCTTCAACATTGCATCCTTCCCTGTCAATGACAATATTATGAAGCAGACAAATGCACTTGACTATGTGATCAGCTACGTAAATGGATGTTTCCGTTTCCTTCCCCAGTAGTCTCCATTTATTGGTCATTATACCAAATGCACATTCAACAATTTTTCTTGCTCTGGAATGCATATCATTGTATAGAATCTTCTCGTTGTCCAAATTTCTGCGAGGAAAAGGTCTCATCAAATTCTCTAATAAGGGGTAAGCTTCATCTCCCAAAATGACGTACGGTAGTTCCTGACACATTCCTTCAAGTCTTGTTGGTGGCGGTAATAACAGCTCCCCATTTGTAAGTTTCTTATATAACATACTTTCTTTAAACACGCCTGCATCAGACTGTTTACCGTAGGCACCAACATCTATAGCTATAAATTTGTAATTTGCATCAGCAACTGCTTGGAGTACAATCGAATAATACTGTTTGTAATTGTAAAACATGCTGCCAGAAAGTTTAGGACATTGGACACGTATGTGCTTCCAATCTATACATCCAACACAGTTTGGAAATCCCCATCTCGTATGCATTTCACTGGCAATTTCTTTAAATCGAGAAACAGTTGGCGTTGGTAAATGAATGGGAGCAAGTGACTCCCATATGGCCATACAAACGTCTTTCACCACCACTGATACGGTGGACACTCCTAATCGGAATGACGATGCTAGTGCATGAAAGGAGATGCCAGTGGACAATACCTGAGAAAAAAAATCGTAAAATGTGTTACTCAAGTGTGGTGTTGGGCGAAGTTTTTACAGTTTTGTTTGCACATTAGATATTTACTTAGTCCATGTCATTTCACAGTAATACAACAATAAATAATTAAAGAGGCATTTCCTTGCACCCTTCTATATTCTTTCAATTAAAATAATGAAATCGAAATGCAAAGACCTGAGAGACAGTTACAGAGAATAACTTGTGTAACTTGACAAAATAAGGTCATGTGATCCAGGGAATAGTATATTAAAATGCAATTCCACTCGGGCTTTGTTCTGTCATATGATTTTCCTTAGTTCCAAGAGTTATGCACAGCTCCTTATCAGTGGAAATAGAACCACTGAGTCAAAGGGCATTATCTCAAAACTCTTCGCCTATCAATCTGTCTATCTTACAAGGTAATGAAAAGAATTCTGTGAGGTCATCAGTGGCTCCACATGATGAACCATCACCACTGCCAAGCGCTGCATCATGAAGAAAAAAGTTGGAAAATTCTGAAGGAGTATTTCTGCGATTCTTCATTGAAGGCACAGCAAGACATTACCCAAAATGACGAAGCTAATTACTTCCTAATGATTCTCGGGAGTCCCATAAACTCTCTTCCCCTCAGAGGTAGCGTTTGTGAAATTTAAAATACAAAAGCATGACTACAATTAATTGGAGGTAGTGAATGCTGTACAAAGTTCTACTGCAAACCAAAAAGTGTGTACTAACGAATCTTACATTATCGTTATACACAATTTTTCTTCTGCTGTTATACTTCTGCGAAAATTTGTGTTCTGTTTAGAAATTTTGTCTTGACTGTTCTGCAGCACATACTGAAATGTATTATGATTCATTCTGTAATATGAATAAAAATTTTCAGAATAGTTTTTAAGTTCTTCATGTAAAGAAAAGCCGAGCGGTTCTAGGCGCTACACTACGGTCTGGAACGGCGCGACCGCTACGATCGCAGGTTCGAATCCTGCCTCGCACATGGATGTGTGTGATGTCCTTAGGTTATTTAGGTTTAAGTAGTTCTAAGTTCCAGGGGACTGATGACCTCAGAAGTTAAGTCCCATAGTTCTCAGAGCCATTTGAACCATTTGTAAAGAAAAAAAACTTTCCTAAATGTCTGTCGCTATTTATGGGATGAATCCATAACCTCCTAGTTCTTCTGTACTTCAAAACTCGACGAGTTACTGCAGAGTCAAAACAATACCAATAAAAGAGTGAAGACATTGTTCTACACGACAGCACAGACTAGCTAAAGGCGTGCAACTGTTGACTGCAGCTGCGTTTTCTACTGACTTGCTTGCCAGCTGTCGAAGGGTGGGGACTTTTTTAATTTATTTATTTGGCCTCCGGCAGCCAACAGCCATTTAGCCAAAGAGAGGGGATTACCTTGACAGTGCAGCGCAGCCCGCCAAGGAAGAAAAAAAAAAAAAGAAGAACAATGAAACGCACATCTGTGTCGATCTACAGTAGTTTCATTAACCTTCCATTATTTTTCTGTCAAAGTAGACAACGAGACTACAGAAGTGCGCTTCAGTTTCTGCAGTAAACGTATCACAAACCTCCAGTTTGTTTTTGTGATTAGATTTACACCAAATTTTATCAGACCTATGTCATTGACACTTCTATCTAGACACTTTATCTAGACAATGAGACCATTAAAATAATACGAGGGACCGACACTAGGTCTGCGCTGATCACTAGTAATTAGTTCTTTTCTGTCCTGCATTATATGACTACACAAACCAAGCTGTAACCGCTCGAACTTGCGGACGCGGCACTAACGCCACTAAATAGCTCGCATTACTTGTGACCAGAGACAGGTATCAGTATCATTATCATTTCAAAAACGTTTTGGTACTTTTAGCTACATATCATTCCCAACAATGTATGGTCAAAAACGGATCTAACAGTAAGCTACCCGCTACATAACTTTTTCACTACAAGATTTGTAAATCAAGTGCACAACGTTGACAAATAGTATCATTTCACAATGACTGTTAAGAAATATGGAAAGATAAATGATTCAATACGAAGCTAAGATGTTACACTACCACGTGTACAAAAATCTGATTTTTTAGCCGCATACTTTCTTCAAAATCGGTTGGGAAGCGTTACGAAACTAAGAAATCACGCGAAACGAAAAGTAGACTTTTTCTTTTTTCACGACGTAAGTAACGCTTTTAAGGAAAAAATAAGTTCATAAAACGATGTGGCGAAGTCTTATATACCGCTAAGAATTTTTAAAACATGAAAATCGGAGAAGTGGACTTTTCCCCGTTTCGCCGTCCCGGCTCGGCGCGGCGCGCAATGTGAATGCACCACACGTCGGCCTGAGCTGGCTAGGCACGAGCCGAGCCAGTACGGGTCACCCCGGCCCGGCCGGCAGTGTGAACGCAGCCTAGGGTAATTCCAATCTCTGCTGAAGCCTGGCCGCGCTCATCTCTAGCTGCTAGCGGACCGAACACATTGTGCGGTTGTATCGAGGCGACCGGCCGGCTGCCTGGGTGACAGGAAACTGCACGCTGCGCTGCCCTCCCCGCCCCGCACACAGCGACGCGACGCGACACGTCACGTTACGGCGCGGTGCAGCGCGTAGCTGCTAAGCCTTCCGATGACGTCACACCTCCACGGTCACGGCACATCATCTTTGGGCTGCGCATCCACAGTGGGGAGGGCACAGGCCACGCAGTGACTACAGGTGAGTCATTCGAGGTCCCGAAGCCCTACTGCACTGTTTCCAGAGGGAGTATGAGCACACAAAGGAATCAGAAAATCAGGCGTGCATATTTCCCGAGTGGCCTAGCGCTGTTAAAGTCTAGAGATCGCGGTCAGCACTGAAACAATCGATTTTCTGTTTATCGATGTTTTTTAAATGCTAGTGTAACTGTATTATTTCTTATTCCATTATTTCCCATAATAAACGTAGAAATCGAACAGATATTGAAAATACTTCACTCTTTCACTTACAGGGTACATAGAATCAAAATATTAAATTCAACAGGCAAATAAAAGAAAACTTAGTGCGTCCACCGTGCACTGTTTTTCTCGAAAAGTCATTAATGGTTGAGTACTGCAAAAAATCACAAGTATTCTCCTATTGATTCTAACTTTTCGAAACACTGTTCAAAAATCATGATGTAATCGGGGATCATGCCATTATTCGGACATTACGAGGAGTGAGGGCTACAGGATGAAAATCAGGGTTGAAGAACTCGATTTTTTGTGTGTATGTGTCCGTTTCCAAAGGTTACAAAGAGATAAAGGAACTTTACTTAGACACATGCAACAGATCAGCTGCTTTCTATTGTTATTGTACACTATGAATTAATTTTTAAGTTTTAAGTTTTTTTATATTATGTCGCAAATTTGTTGTAGCTTCTCCTGTTTTTACTCTTTTACAGTAAATGGAGTAGTGCAATTCATTGATACCGCACTTCCAGACAGGGGATGGTGCCATTCTCTGACACAACGTATGTCCTACGATGGCAGTGAGAAGCTACCATATAGACCTGATGGCGACAAGTCTGGCACACTGAATGTACATGCATACCATGTAATAGGCGCCACCAAATGGTAATACGTATTTTGTTATCTCAGCAGTGGTGTACCAGTTGTTATGCCATGTGTTCGTTGTTCATTTCTGTCGGCACTGTTATTAAAATGGGACTGATCACTATTCTCATTTTCTGTAATATGGCAATATTTCAAAGCTATGCAAATTTTACGAATAAAAATTACTCATTCTTTAAGGCTTATGAAATGAGTTCATTGATAGGAAGCTAACAGTAGCCCAAAGAGGAATGGAAAGGTCAATATTGCGTTACACAAAAAAAGACAGGAGGAAAGCAGTTGAAATAAGACGAAGGTCACCGACATAATGGAAAGAGTAAATACATTGAAATGGCAGTGGGCTGGTCATGTTGCTCGAACAAAAGATGGTAGATGGTCTAAACAAGTCGTAGACTGGAGCCCATTGTACCAAAAAAAGACCTAAAGGAAGGCCACCAGACAGATGGGACAGAGACATAAGGAAACAGTGGGATTCATTTGGCAACGGGAAGCTCAGGATCGGAAGAAATGGAAGATCTTACTGGGGTGCTTTGTTATAGGCCGACTCAAAGAGGGCGCATCATTGAGTGATAGAACTGGCTGATGATGATGATATATATGCACATGGTGACGTAACGTCGTAGCCTAAAGCGCGGTATCCCGACTCTTTTGTTAGAGGGAATCTCGTGCGGCTTGTTGTTCATGTCTGCAAATGCTCTACGAGTATCGTATGATTTCGTTGTTATTTCTTTCAATGATCTGGCGGCAATAAAGAAAGCGCAACCAATTTCACTGACGACTAAAGGGTTATCTGGAAATCCAGTTCACAAAATTATCTTAATTACAAAAATAAGAAAATACGATGTAATGGATCACCATGCAAGAACTGTAGCGTATAATAAGCAAATTAAATACTTCGCGTGGAAATTGTGAACGAAACGAATTTCATTGTCCGTGTGCGCTCTTCCACGGAGCCTCTTGTTTATTAGAGGTACCAGAACTTACAGTTTCGGAACACTCCGTAGTACCATGAAAGTTAATAGGCAATGCCACTGTACCACTGTTATAAAATTTAAAATATTGTAATGTAAGTTTATTTACACAAGAAACGCAAAAACAAGCAACTAATCTTTTTTTAAAGGACTACACCGCTCATTTGTCTATTTTATTGCTTATTTGAGTACAACCCAGCTTTCGGCCTTTTATGTCATTTTCAAGTATTTGAGTTTTTGTCTTTAACATACATTGCAGGACACTTAACAAGCTGTCAAGCTCAAAGTCGGCCACAAATTAAGAAAAATATTGGCTCCTCATGAAATGCCAGGTGTAAAGTCTCCATCCTGTAACAGACTAGTAGATCAATTTATGTCATTAACATTTATTGGAGGTCACTTAACATACTGTCAAGCCCAAAGTTGGCCATAATATTGGGCGCTAATATTTTTCTTAATTTATGGCCCGCTTTGAGCTTGACAACATGTTAAGTGTCCTGCAATATATGTCAAAGCCATAAAATCAAATACTGTATGACTGTTGCTCGGCAACATCAAAAAACCGTCAACTTATCTTTATTTCCGTTAAGAACTTCCAACAGGTAGGTTTCGGTTTCAGAAACCATCATCACAGAGATGAACTGTTTTGAACAACACGAAATTAATAGCTCATACATGTATTTGATTATTGGCAATAACGCGGTGTAGTCAGCACTGCCTTGCAGGCATTGCATTATGCTCAACATAGATAAACGCGTTACCTGTTTCGCGAGTAGAATACCAAAATCCTACAGAGACATTTGGCGCATAACTTGTGTGTGTACTCGTGCCGGCGATTTCAGCGTGTTGCACCACTCCATGACAGCTGCGCTTGTGGGTTGGCACGTGACTCGAGTGGGATTACAAAGGATGTGCATTCCTCCCCTACAGACACCGCTCTGTTCTCTTCTAGGTCTACAAGTATGCTTCCTAAGCCACTGCACAATGCGTGCCGAGGACTGTATTGTACCATTGCTAGTAAATTCTTTTCCCATTCTTGTCTCAAATGGAGTGACGGAAACACGGTGGTCTGTGTGCCCCTGGACGAACGCTAATGTACTTCTTCTTTGTATTGTACAGTATGGAACTGGGGACTTAGAAACGACGGAGTGGCTTCGTCGCCGCCGCAGCGCGCAGTGGTACACAACCCCACAACAGGCTACAGCAGTCCACTCACCCCGCCGCCACCCAAAACTGAACTCAGGGTTATTGCGTGGTTCGGCCCCCAGTTGACCCCCGGGGAACGTCTCACACCAGACGAGTGTAACCCCAGTGTTTGCGTGATACAGTAATTATGGTGTACGCGTACGTGGAGAAAGTGTTTGCGCAGCAATCGCCGACATAGTGTAACTGAAGCGGAATGAGGGGAAACAGCGCGCATTCGGCGAGGCAGACGGAAAACCGCCGTAAAAACCATCCACAGACTGGCCGGCACACCGGACCTCGACAATAAATCCGCCGGGCGGATTCTTGCCGGGGACCGGCACGCCTTCCCGCCCGGAAAGGAGTGCATAGGCTAGGCGCAAATTGAGACGCGTATAGCGCGTCTCAAGCGCGCGTTTTCTAACTTCACAGGTTCAAATAGGACCGCGAAAATTGCGAAGCGACACGACTGGGACGCAACACGCGCCTGCGCCGGGTCGCACGGCCTTGTTGTTGCAGTGCAGTTTCTCGCGCCGCGCGTCACGCGAGCACTGCGGGAGGGGTGAGAGGCGGCGAGAGGGAAGGCAGTCCTGCCATATGTTCACTTCGGCATGGCGCATATGGGCAGTGGAAGTATTGCCCATCCGAAAAATACGGCCCTACCGTATACTGGATTTTATTATCACTGATTAGTGTTTCGTTTTTCGCCGTTTAAGCGCTCCATCTCTTTTCGTTAGTATACAACAGTTATCAGTTACATATATCTGTACAGTTATTTTGTTTTGTTTATTCTTTTGTCAAGAACAATGCACAGTTCAATAAGTGGTGAACTGTTATCTACTGGAAGTACATCTTCTGCCTCCAAAATGTTTTCAGATCCTAAGAAGGGACAGACGATTCATCGTGTGGGTAGTGAATAAGGAAGTAAGGAATATTATAAAATTATGTGTTGTAGAAGCAAGGCAGGAAAGTAAAACAAGGTTACATACTTGCTGCCTGTTATGCTGGAGTATCTCTAGAATCTCTTACAAAAAGTTGAAAAGGCGTAATTTCCACAGATATGACCCCTTTGTGCTCCTGGTAAAAAGCGTCCGAGATATGAAGTAGATAAGTCTCACTATCATTATTTGCCCCCCCCCCCCCTTCCCATGAACCATGGACCTTGCCGTTGGTGGGGAGGCTTGCGTGCCTCAGCGATACAGATAGCCGTACCGTAGGTGCAACCACAACGGAGGGGTATCTGTTGAGAGGCCAGACAAACGTGTGGTTCCTGAAGAGGGGCAGCAGCCTTTTCAGTAGTTGCAAGGGCAACAGTCTGGTTGATTGACTGATCTGGCCTTGTAACAATAACAAAAACGGCCTTGCTGTGCTGGTACTGCGAACGGCTGAAAGCAAGGGGAAACTACAGCCGTAATTTTTCCCGAGGGCATTCACCTTTACTGTATGATTAAATGACGATGGCATCCTCTTGGGTAAAATATTCCGGAGGTAAAATAGTCCCCCATTCGGATCTCCGGGCGGGGACTACTCGAGAGGACGTCGTTATCACGAGAAAGAAAACTGGCGTTCTACGGATCGGAGCGTGGAATGTCAGATCCCTTAATCGGGAAGGTAGAAAATTTAAAAAGGGAAATGGATAGGTTGAAGTTAGATATAGTGGGAATTAGTGAAGTTCGGTGGCAGGAGGAACAAGACTTCTGGTCAGGTGACTACAGGGTTATAAACACAAAATCAAATAGGGGTAATGCAGCAGTAGGTTTAAAAATGAATAGGAAAATAGGAATCCGGGTAAGCTACTACAAACAGCATAGTGAACGCATTATTGTGGCCACGATAGATACGAAGCCCACACCTACTACAGTAGTACAAGTTTATATGCCAACTAGCTCTGCAGATGACGAAGAAATTGAAGAAATGTATGATGAAATAAAAGAAATTATTCAGATAGTGAAGGGAGACGAAAATTTAATAGTCATGGGTGACTGGAATTCGAGTGTAGGAAAAGGGAGAGAAGGAAACATAGTCGGTGCATATGGATTGGGGCTAAGAAATGAAAGAGGAAGCCGCCTGGTAGAATTTTGCACAGAGCACAACATAATCATAGCTAACACTTGGTTCAAGAATCATGAAAGAAGGTTGTATACATGGTAGAACCCTGGAGATACTAAAAGGTATCAGATAGATTATATAATGGTAAGACAGAGATTTAGGAACCAGGTTTTAAACTGTAAGACATTTCCAGGGGCAGATGTGGATTCTGACCACAATCTATTGGTTATGACCTGTAGATTAAAACTGAAGAAACTGCAAAAAGGTGGGAATTTAAGGAGATGGGACCTGGATAAACTGACTAAACTAGAGGTTGTACAGAGTTTCAGGGAGAGCATAAGGGAACAATTGACAGGAATGGGGGAAAGAAATACAGTAGAAGAAGAATGGGTAGCTTTGAGGGATGAAGTAGTGAAGGCAGCAGAGGATCAAGTAGGTAAAAAGACGAGGGCTAGTAGAAATCCTTGGGTAACAGAAGAAATATTGAATTTAATTGATGAAAGGAGAAAATATAAAAATGCAGTAAACGAAGCAGGCAAAAAGCAATACAAACGTCTCAAAAACGAGATCGACAGGAAGTGCAAAATGGCTAAGCAGGGATGGCTAGAGGACAAATGTAAGGATGTAGAGGCTTATCTCACTAGGGGAAAGATAGATACTGCCTACAGGAAAATTAAAGAGACCTTTGGAGATAAGAGAACGACTTGTATGAATATCAAGAGCTCAGATGGGAACCCAGTTCTAAGCAAAGAAGGGAAAGCAGAAAGGTGGAAGGAGTACATAGAGGGTCTATACAAGGGCGATGTGCTTGAGGACAATATTATGGAAATGGAAGAGGATGTAGATGAAGATGAAATGGGAGATACGATACTGCGTGAAGAGTTTGACAGAGCACTGAAAGACCTGAGTCGAAACAAGGCCCCCGGAGTAGACAACATTCCATTGGAACTACCGACGGCCTTGGGAGTGCCAGTCCTGACAAATCTCTACCATCTGGTGAGCAAGATGTATGAAACAGGCGAAATACCCTCAGACTTCAAGAAGAATATAATAATTCCAATCCCAAAGAAAGCAGGTGTTGACGGGTGTGAAAATTACCGATATATCAGTTTAATAAGTCACAGCTGCAAAATACTAACACGAATTCTTTACAGACGAATGGGAAAACTAGTAGAAGCCAACCTTGGGGAAGATCAGTTTGGATTCCGTAGAAATACAGGAACACGTGAGGAAATACTGACCTTACGACTTATCTTAGAAGAAAGATTAAGGAAAGGCAAACCTACGTTTCTAGCATTTGTAGACTTAGAGAAAGCTTTTGACAATGTTGACTGGAATACTCTCTTTCAAATTCTAAAGGTGGCAGGGGCAAAATACAGGGAGCGAAATGCTATTTACAATTTGTACAGAAACCAGATGGCAGTTATAAGAGTCGAGGGACATGAAAGGGAAGCAGTGGTTGGGAAGGGAGTAAGACAGGGTTGTAGCCTCTCCCCGATGTTGTTCAATCTGTATAGTGAGCAAGCAGTAAAGGAAACAAAAGAAAAATTCGGAGTAAGTATTAAAATCCATGGAGAAGAAATAAAAACTTTGAGGTTCGCCGATGACATTGTAATTCTGTCAGAGACAGCAAAGGACTTGGAAGAGCAGTTGAATGGAATGGACAGTGTCTTGAAAGGAGGATATAAGATGAACATCAACAAAAGTAAAACGAGTATGATGGAATCTAGTCGAATTAAGTTGGGTGATGCTGAGGGAATTAGATTAGGAAATGATACACTTAAAGTAGTGAAGGAGTTTTGCTATTTGGGTAGCAAAATAACTGATGATGGTCGAAGTAGAGAGGATATAAAATGTAGACTGGCAATGGCAAGGAAAGCGTTTCTGAAGAAGAGAAATTTGTTAACATTGAGTATAGATTTAAGTGTCAGGAAGTCATTTCTGAAAGTATTTGTATGGAGTGTAGCCATGTATGGAAGTGAAACATGGACGATAAATAGTTTGGACAAGAAGAGAATAGAAGCTTTCGAAATGTGGTGGTACAGAATGCTGAAGATGAGATGGGTAGATCACATAACTAATGAGGAAGTATTGAATAGGATTGGGGAGAAGAGAAGTTTGTGGCACAACTTGACCAGAAGACGGGATCGGTTGGTAGGACATGTTCTGCGGCATCAAGGGATCACCAATTTAGTATTGGAGGGCAACGTGGAGGGTAAAAATCGTAGAGGGAGAGCAAGAGATGAATACACTAAGCAGATTCAGAAGGATGTAGATTGCAGTAGGTACTGGGAGATGGAGAAGCTTGCACAGGATAGAGTAGCATCGAGAGCTGCATCAAACCAGTCTCAGGACTGAAGACCACAACAAACAACATCATTATTTGGATATGGATGTAATAAAAGACATTACACTACGTACATGTGGACATCACATTTCCACTGCAAACTAGAAACAGTCGAGAAGCCCTCATGAATAACAATGTTTTAATCGGAGCGTCGCGACGAGAAAAAAGCATTTCAGTGGTCGCATACACACTATCAGCATTAATAAAGTAACCATAGAACAGGCTACACAATTGACGTAGTGGTTGGTATTATTACCAAAGTGTATCGTGAAAGAGTGTGGTGATTTGATATGTTTAATTTGTTGAAATCTATTGCTGACAAAGGCAGATCCACTTTCATGACAATGTTCTTCGAACGACGTGAACTCTTCCTCTCACAAAGCACATTTGGCTAGTTTCCACATTCCTGCCGCGCGCATTATTCTCAGCTGTTGACGATACAGTGGCCATTGTGTTGTGTGACGTATCAATTGTTTACTTCTATCAATAAAAAATATTTTATTCGCGAATCACGCATTGTCAGTTTGGCAAGGCGTAGGTGACTAACCAGCATCAGGCATGTGCCTGTCATTCCGCTTGAAGGGTGCGCTCATCTTTACTTTGATACTGCTCAGATGAAGACAAGGAATAAAATCCTTTGGTAAATTTTCATTCTTGTCGGTCAGTGTAAAAAATACGATGAGTTATTATGGGATTCAACCAGAATTCCAACAGAATTGGCGATTTATTTTTGTGTGAATTGTTAACTGTTTCTCATTCAAGGTAGCATCACCATTTACGAGTAACGGCCACATCCCTCTTGTTGACGGGTTTGATAGTACTTCTTTTGCCAAAACACTATATAAAATTTGGACAAACTGCTTTTTGCAGCAGCTATTGTGACAGAATTCTGAAACACAGCGTCTCATTAAACAAGTAATTGGCGACCAGAGGGCTCAGTAGCTTATGAAAAAGTCATTGTGTCGGTTTGTGGTAACATAAGGGAAGAAATTTCATGTTTATTTTCATACTAGGAAACTCTTGTCTCACTAGCCGTCGATAACTCTTAAAGACTTACAATCACCGGAATGAAAAAAATTAAATAGAAAGCACTTGTGGCCGGCCGCGGTGGCCGTGCGGTTCTAGGCGCTCCAGTCCGGAGCTGCGCTGCTGCTACGGTCGCAGGTTCGAATCCTGCCTCGGGCATGGGTGTGTGTGATGTCCTTAGGTTAGTTAGGTTTAAGTAGTTCTAAGTTCTAGGGGACTAATGACCACAGCAGTTGAGTCCCATAGTGCTCAGAGCCAAAGCACTTGTGATACATCGTCGTACATAAGAAAGTTCAGTGTATTTACGAACCATCGTTTGCGAAAATCTCGTTTCGATGTCTCGAGCGGTTTAGGAGATATGAGGGATGTATGAATATTTCATTCCCGTGAGCGTGAGACAGGGAGTGAATGCGCTACATAGGATCAATTTTCTTGGGATTGGGGACGGATAGAGATCTCCTCCCAAGTCTAAGCAAAAATTCAAAATATTAGCTAAATTTCATACGTAGCAACATATAGTGTAATGCGCACCAAATGCAAAATCATAGCGACCCCTAATTTCCGTTGCAAACTTTTTGTTTTGCGTAGTGTCTTACTAAATTGTGTACATCACAATAAGCATGACCATTAGCGAGATGATGGGCACTTCGCCACGAAGCTGACATATAACACTACAAGTAAGGCAAGAATCAAATATTTTCGGTGAATAGTTTCTGTGAAATCGTTTGAGAAATATAACAGGATGCGCGTCTTTTCTGTCATCGCAGAGCGTCACCAGTCGGCGTGTGCGAAGTATGGTGTACGCGTCGCGATATGCGCTGGACCAGCGCGACTCGTGCTGAACGTGCGCGCCGCGCTGTAGTGTCACACGTCACACGTGCTATACGCGTCTCAATTTGCGCTTAGGCCGGTATTACACTATCAAATTTCTTCGTCAAATTTCTTCGTCCAATATCTTTGCCAAAGATATTTGATGGTGTAATAGGGAACTTTGTCAAATGTCGTCCAATATTTGATCAAACCTGGGGCCTCGCTGTAGATTTGATCAAAGAAGTCGCTTGTCTTCTGCTCACTGCAATGTGACATGTTACCACATGGAGCGCTAGCATCGCTGCATTCTGTCGTCTGTAGTGTTTTTATAAACATTGCCGGTAAATACAATTGGTGTGTGCAGACAACTCAAAAATTAATAGAGATGTATGAAGCTGATGAGGCGCTTTACAACGTGAGGCACACTAAATACAAAAATAGATTACGGAGATTGGAGAACTGACCTAACCTAACCTAACCTAACCCTTCCCTGCAGCAAGGAATCGGAGTGTTACGAGGTGCATTCAAGTTCTAAGGCCTCCGATTTTTTTTCTCCGGACTGGAAAGAGGTAGAAACATGCACATTGTTTTAAAATGAGGCCACTTTCATTGTCAATATGTCCCAGAGATGGCAGCACCGTACGGCAGATGGAATTTTACCGCCAGCGGCGAGAATGAGAACTGTTTTAAATACTTAAAATGGCGACGTTTTCCTTACTTGAACAGCGTGCAATCATTCGTTTTCCGAATTTGCATGGTGTGAAACCAATTGAAATTCATCAACAGTTGAAGGAGACATGTGGTGATGGAGTTATGGATGTGTCGAAAGTGCGTTCATGGGTGCGACAGTTCATTGAAGGCAGAACATTGTGTGGCAACAAACCGAAACAACCTCGGGCTCGCACAAGCCGGTCTGACGACATGATTGAGAAAGTGGAGATAATTGTTTTGGGGGATCGCCGAATGACTGTTGAACAGATCACCTCCAGAGTTGGCATTTCTGTGGGTTCTGTGCACACAATCCTGCATGACGACCTGAAAATGCGAAAAATGTCATCCAGGTGGGTGCCACGAATGCTGACGGGCGACCGCATGGCTACCCGTGTGGCATGTTGCCAAGCAATGTTGACGCGCAACGACAGCACGAATGGGACTTTCTTTTCGTCGGTTGTGACAATGTATGAGACGTGGATGCCATTTTTCAATCCAGAAACAAAGCGCCAGTCAGCTCAATGGAAGCACACAGATTCACCGCCACCAAAAAAATTTCGGGTAACCGACAGTTCTGAATAAATGATGGTGTCCATGTTCTAGGACAGCGAGGGCGTAATCCTTACCCATTGCGTTCCAAAGGACACTACGGTAACAGGTGCATCCTACGAAAATGTTTTGAAGAACAAATTCCTTCCTGCACTGCAACAAAAACGTCCAGGAAGGGCTGCGCGTGTGCTGTTTCAACAAGACAACGCACCCGCACATCGAGCTAACGTTACGCAACAGTTTCTTCGTGATAACAACTTTGAAGTGATTCCTCATGCTCCCTACTCACCTGACCTGGCTTCTACTGACTTTTGGCTTTTTCCAACAATGAAAGACACTTTCCGTGGCCGCACATTCACCAGCGGTGCTGCTATTGCCTCAGCGATTTTCCAGTGGTCAAAACAGACTCCTAAAGAAGCCTTCGCCGCTGCCATGGAATCATGGCGTCAGCGTTGTGAAAAATGTGTACGTCTGCAGGGGATTACGTCGAGAAGTAACGCCAGTTTCATCGATTTCGGGTGAGTAGTTAATTAGAAAAAAAAATCGGAGGCCTTAGAACTTGAATGCACCTCGTACAGTGAGCCTGTCTTCTGCAGATGTAGCAGTTCTTAAGTGAATATTGTTCTTTGTGATATAAGGATACACTTCATTGAGCACATAGAGAAATGTATGCTCATCCATTCTTAAGTAATTGATGTACGACTTGACGTTTGCCACTATAAGCTTTCGTAACAAGTTTTGTTGAATGCTTTTATCGTGTCGTCGTAAAACCCACGGCTTCAACCAGGTATGTTTCCTTTTTTCCCCCGCTTCTCTTCCGCATGTGCACGCACTGCAATTGTGGTACATGCAACTGCTGCGGTTAATAACAAGTTGTTGCTGTCAGCCATCTTGAACTTCGACGAAAAATATGATGACAGTGTAATACCCCTTCTAGCGCTACGTCAAAGATCTTTGTCAAATATATTTGACGGAATATTTGATCACATCTTTGATCAAATCCTTGACAAAGAAACTTAATAGTGTAAGACCGGCCTTAGCCCCTAGACCGCACGGCTAACCGGGCGGGCTATTTCGTCCTTACTCCCCTTAAGCGAAATTAATGTCAAAGCTAGTAGAATCTTTACACAGGATCAAACACACGATCTATTCTGTCCTCAGCTATAAGATACTCGTCACATTAAAATGCAGTATAGCCATCCTCACCTTTTTTTTTTTTAAGAAACATCTTTTTTCTGTATTCCTTAATGAAGCAAACGGTCTCGATTCCGACATTTGACATCGAAGTCGAAAAACGAAAAACTGGAGTATATGGTGCACACATTTGCCATAAACGAATGCAAGGCAACGTATTAGTCATGTTACCAGCTTGTAAGCTTTTAATTGGTAATGTGTTAAATTTGATAGTTGGGCCTCCTCTCCTTGACCAATAGTTTAAAAAACGCTATTATACATTGATTACGATATCTTGTGACCAGGAGAACAAGAAGCCGTTTTTAAATTTGCACGCTTTATTACTTCTTAGCTGATAACTTTTTCTTTTCTGTGACATAAAATTAAATGTAAGAAACATGCAACCAGTAAAGACAACAGGCAAGCAAGACAGTACACAGTTCTTCAATCCTTATGTCCCGAATTTTTTTTCTCTCTCTAATCTTGCTACAGCTTTACACGGCGTACTTTCCTTTCTGCGAAAGAATCTATCAACAAATGTCGTCTCATGGCTAGGATCACGAGGCCACATAGGCGTTTCTGACTCATTGTTGAAAGCTGATAACTTTTAATTACTTGAAGTTTGCTCAAGCTCGGCTCGCGGCATACAGATGTCGTCGGTAATGTGCAGTATATTCTTAAGATCAGGAAACGCGTCTTGCATGTCATGAGTGCACAGATGTTGTAACAGGTCGAATGTACTTGATTTTTCATTAATTACGGTTACTAGCCTTTTGAATACGGCAAATTCGTGGTAAAAATCAAATGCATTCAAGTCTTTGGAATATTTTCGTGCTGGATCAGCTCCATTTTTCTGCACGTCTTCAGTTGACAAATTTAAAAACGCGTGGCCGCCGAGGAATGCGAAATTTGCGCGTAGACTCTTTGCGCTCTCAACGCTTATTTCAATTTGTGTCAAGATTTTGTCAAATGTTGCTTTTATATCTTTAGAAAACAGTTTAGTTGGTCGTAGTGTTCTTGATTCGGCGATCACAGATTTTGTCGTGTTGCCTTTTCTTTCTGAAAATTCGGTTGCTTTTGAGGACTGGTTCGATTTCCAACTTTTTTGCTAGAGCTGCATTTTCTTTGACACAATGTTCTGTTGGTTTTTCTCTCATTTCTTGCAAGATCTTAAAAAGACCATGCATTGGCGCAACAGAACGCGAATTGATAATGTCCTCTTTCTGTATTTCGATCACTCTATTAATCTCTTGGAGAATACTAGCCCAAATGGTTGAAGATGAATTTGAAACACATCATCACGTGTAGTAGATGACCGGTTTTGTAGCAGATGACCGATTTGACTCTTCAGTTTCTTCCAGAGCTTTGACAACTTCTGGTAAATTATGTAATAGAGCTGTGATAGCCAGGTGTTTAGCCGATCATCTCGGTTGACTCCTTCCTTTCATGTTGGTTTTTGTACAATTTTGCATTTTTCTCCAGTGCCTGGTGAATTCAACAAAGGAACAATAAAGTTTTTGTACACGCCTAAGTACACTGCTTCTGGAAATGATGACGCTGAAGGCAAGCTCACAAAATTTAAAGAGGGTGCTAGACATGGTATGAACTCTGCCAGGTCGTTCATTTCCGTAACTAAAAGCATGTATTTCAGCACAGGAAACTGTATGTAAATTCTATGTGGTTTATTTCTTATTGTTTTGAACATTGTTTGCACTAAAACTGACAAATACATTAGAATAACATAGAAATTCAGAAAAAAGAGTTGTCTCTGACCTGGAGCTTGAACCAAATAAACCTGTTGCACAGTAACCTCGTTCAGCTGATTCTTTTCGGAATGTATCTTTGTTTGTCCTGATGCAATCGTTCGGTATTCTCAAAATCCAATCTGCTTGATATCATTCAACCTTAAACACTTCCGGGATTATTTGATTCTTGTCATAAACAGGTAACTCAAATCGCTTCAGTGTATCTGAAATGAAATCAAATGGTTCAAATGGCTCTGAGCACTATGGGACTCAACAGCTGTGGTCATAAGTCCCCTAGAACTTTGAACTACTTAAACCTAACTAACCTAAGGACATCACACACATCCATGCCCGAGGCAGGATTCGAACCTGCGACCGTAGCAGTCACGCGGTTCCGGACTGAGCGCGTAGAACCGCACGGCCACCACGGCCGGCAAATTAAATCAACAAAACTTGTTTTATCTCTTCGGTTCTCGTTATTTCGAGAACATAGAATTTATGTGGCTAGTCTCTTACTAATTCTGCCATTCATCAGACGTATTCATTGTTTCGCTGCGGACTGGTTCATTTAAAGTCCTTCCATATTGAAATATCTACCCACAGAGGACTGTCGTTTGCTCTAATCTGATACGAAACAATATTTCAGAAGTGAGTGCTGCTTTGATGTAATTTACTTGCAACGCTACATGGTCGTGCATCATGCAGGTTGCGCCTGTGTTACAAGAACCATAAACTATCATAGCTGACATGAACTGTATTTATATGTTATTTTGTCTAAGATTCTTGGGAACATTCGGTGTGATACCATGTCTTGCTTTTACTGCCCTGCATTTCACCTTGCAACGCTACATGACTGAACATCGTGCAAGATGCGTCAGTGTTACCATAAACTATCATAGCTGATACGAACTGGAGATATATAGTATCCTGTCTTAGATTCTTACGAATATTAAGGGTGTGAAAACATGTCTTTTATTCAGTGCCCTACTCATTCCAGTTGCAACAAAATACATTATGTGATCAAAAGTATCCGGACACCTGGCCGAGAATGACTTACAAGCTCGTGGCGCCCTCCATCAGTAATCCTGGAATTAAATATGGGGTTGGCCCACCCTTAGCGCTGGTGACAGCTTCCACTCTCGCAGTCATACGTTCAAACAGGTGCTGGAAGGTTTCTTGCGGAATGGCAGCCCATTCTTCACAGTGCTGCACTGAGGAGAGGTATCGGTGTCGGTGGGTGAGGCCTGGCACAAATTCTGTTTTCCAAAACATCCCAAAGGTGTTCTATAGGGTTCAGGTCATGACTCTGTGCAGGCCAGTCCATTACAGGGATGTTATTATAGTGTAACAACTCTGCCACAGGCCGTGCATTATGAAAAGGTGGTCGATCGCGTTTAAAGATGCAATCGCCATCCCCGAATTGCTCTTCAACAGTGTGAAGGAAGAAGGTGCTTAAAACACCAATGTAGGCCTATGCTGTGATAGTACCACGCAAGACAAGGGGTGCAAGCCTCCTCCATGAAAAATCGACCACACCATAACACCACCGCCTCCGAATTTACTGTTGGCACTACACATGTTAGGAGATGACGTTCACCTGGCATTCGCCATACCCACACCCTGCCATCGCATCGTTACACCTGTGTACCGTAATTCGTCACTCCACACAACGTTTTTCCACTGTTCAATCGTCCAATGTTTAATCTCCTTGCACCAAGGGAGGTGTCATTTGGCATTTACCAACGTGATGTGTGGCTTATGAGCAGCCGCTCAACCATGAAATCCAAGTTTTCTCACCTCCCGCTTAACTGTCATAGTACTTGCAGTGGATCCTGATGCAGTTTGGAATTCCTGTGTGATAGTTTGGATAGATGTCTGCCTACTACACATTACGACTCTCTTCAACTGTCGGCGGTCTCTGTCAGTCAACAGATGAGGTCAGCCTGTACGCTTTTGTGCTGTACGTGTCCCTTCACATTTCGACTTCAGTATCACATCGGAAACAGTGGATCTAGGAATGTTTAGGAGTGTGAAAATCTCGCGTACAGACTAATGACGCAAGTGACACCAAATCACATGACCACGTTCGAAGTCCTTGAGTTCCGCAGAACGCCACATTCTGCTCTCTCATGATGTCTAATGAGTACTGAGGTCGCTGATATGGAGTACTTAGCACTAGGTGGCAGCACAATGCACCTAATATGAAAAACGTATGTTTTGGGGGGTGTCCAGATACTTTTGATCACATAGTGTAAGAATCAACAATACAGTGCCTGTCAAAAAGGGTGTAGCATTTAAAGGGCAAACGGAAATGAAATTAACCTTCAAGGTTTCAGTGGGCATGATTTTATTTTTGTGATATTGTAAGGTGGCTATAATTTCGCACCTTACAAGAATTCATCCACATACTTTGCCGTGATCTACAAACACAATTAGGTATCATGTGATAGGTTGTACATCGTATATATGAATATATAAAAGAGGCTGACATTGTCACATAGGCCTTGTAAATAATTATTAACGCTTATTGCATGGAAGGTGACAGAGTGTCTTTATTATCATACTAGTAGAGGTTGAAACGCCAGTGGAAATGAAACGGCAGGCGGAACTCAAGCGCTGGGTGGAAGGCCCACACAGGTGTGTTTAAACACAGAAAGTAGCAAGATGGACGTTGGGACAGCTGAGCTCAAAATGGTTCAAATGGCTCTGAGCACTATGCGACTTAACTTCTGAGGTCATCAGTCGCCTAGAACTTAGAACTAATTAAACCTAGCTCACCTAAGGACATCACACACATCCATGCCCGAGGCAGGATTCGAACCTGCGACCGTAGCGGTCGCTCGGTTCCGGACTGTAGCGCCTAGAACCGCACGGCCACTCTAGCCGGCGACAGCTGAGCTCTGGGGCACAATAGAGTCGAGACCGGCCGGTCTTGTAGCCGGAAGGGAAGGATTATACTTCAGAAACTATGAAAATGTTGGACACAGCTGAGAGGAACGAGGAAGCGTCACATCGGAAACCACGCAGACTGGGTTATTTCCAAGTATTTTTATTCAGAAGCGTACCATTGTACGAGTATAGGTTTTTCCTCGCAAATTTTCCGCGCTGGACGACAAAAGACTAAAATATGGTTGATCGGCGTTCGGAAGAATCTGTAGAGAGGGAGAATATTCCGTGGTTTCGGAAATATGATTCGTTTTCGGAATTACGAGAGTGGGCAGCAGAGCCTTGCTGGGAGGCTAGCGGTGGAGAGACGTGGTCTCCCAATGTAAGCGCCCTTGTGTGACGGTCGCTTGATATCAGCTTTGTTGGTACGGACGGAGTTGCTGTCCTTGCTCTCAGGAGAGTTTATAGTTAGAACAGATAGACACTGTACTGTTGCGAACCTATACCATTCTGGACTTAACCTCCGGGTTGGAAGTTGTCGTTGAGTACGCAGCGTTCAATAATTGAGAGCACTTCCTCTGTCTATACTTACATTGAGACGTTATCTGAATGCCGTCCTTGTGGCTGGTGTCGCGTTCCTCGTCTGTAGAACACAGAGGAGAGAAGACAGTATTAGAGTATATTAGTCAGAGGACTGCCTTCTGCCGTCCTAGTGCTTGAAAAAGTTTATTTGTGGCTGGCGTTCTTCCATCCTCGCAGACGAGTACGAGAACCATCAATTCGACGCATCGGACGCAGTACATAAGGTGATATCGCAAATTGCTTCAGCTTATTAGGGCTATAAAGGCTAAACAGCTGTCATCACGTTAGTTTATTTCCACTGAGGTTCCACACCACCGTAGATCATCTTTGAAGGTAGTATCTTCAAGTGTTTGGCACGTAGATGATGTTAGTCGTTTCGCGTTATAGTTATTAGATCGCGCAGTCATAAAAAGGGGCAGAGCTGGGCAATTGATCAGTAATTTTACTTAGGAAATGTAAACTTTGTAATGTTGTTGTTGTTGTGGTTTTCAGTCCTGAGACTGGTTTGATGCAGCTCTCCATGTTAATCTATCCTGTGCAAGCTCCATCGTCCCCAAGTACCTACTACAACCTACATCCTGCTGAGTCTGCTTAGCGTATTCATCTCTTGGTCTCCCTCTACGATTTTTACCCTCCAAGCTGCCCTCCAATGCTAAATTTGTGATCCCTTGATGCCTCAGGGCATGTCCTACCAACCGATCCCTTCTTCTAGTCAAGTTGTGCCACAAACTTCTCTTCTCCCCAATCCTATTCAATACCTCCTCATTAGTTACGTGATCTACCCACCAAATCTTCAACATTATTCTGTAGCACCACATTTCGAAAGCTTCTATTCTCTTCTTGTCCAAACTATTTATTGTCCACGTTTCGCTTCCATACATGGCTACACTCCATACAAATACTTTCAGAAACAACTTCCTGACACTTAAATCTATACTCGATGTTAACAAATTACTCTTCTTCAGAAACGCTTTCCTTCCCATTGCCAGTCTACATTTGATATCCTCTCTACTTCGACCATCATCAGTTAATTTGCTCCCCAAATAGGAAAACTCATTTACTACTTTAAGTGTCTCATTTCCTAATCTAATTCCCTCAGCATCACCCGACTTAATTCGACTACATTCCATTATCCTCGTTTTGCTTTTGTTGATGTTCATCTTATATCCTCCTTTCAAGACACTGTCCATACTGTTCAACTGCTCTTCCAAGTCCTTTGCTGTCTCTGACAGAATTACAATGTCATCGGCGAACCTCAAAGTTTTTATTTCTTCTCCATCGATTTTAATACCAACTCCAAATTTTTCTTTTGTTTCCCTTACTGCTTGCTCAATATACAGATTGAATAACATCGGGGAGAGGCTACAACCCTGTCTCACTCCCTTCCCAACCACTGCTTCCCTTTCATGTCCCTCACCTCTTATAACTGCCATCTGGTTTCTGTACAAATTGTAAATAGCCTTTCGCTCCCTGTATTTTACCCCTGCCACCTTTAGAATTTGAAAGAGAGTATTCCAGTCAACATTGTCAAAAGCTTTCTCTAAGTCTACAAATGCTAGAAACGTAGGTTTGCCTTTCCTTAATCTTTCTTCTAAGATAAGTCGTAACGTCAGAATTGCCTAACGTGTTCCAACATTTTACGGAATGCCAACTGATCTTCCCCGAGGTCGGCTTCTACCAGTTTTTCCATTCGTCTGTAAATAATTCGCGTTAGTATTTTGCAGCTGTGGCTTATTAAACTAATAGTTCGGTAATTTTCACATCTGTCAATACCTGCTTTCTTTGGGATTGGAATTATTATATTCTTCTTGAAGTCTGAGGGTATTTCGCCTGTCTCGTACATCTTGCTCACCAGATGGTAGAGTTTTGTCAGGACTGGCTCTCCCAAGGCCGTCAGTAGTTCTAATGGAATGTTGTCTACTCCCGGGGCCTTGTTTCGACTTAGGTCTTTCAGTGCTCTGTCAAACTCTTCACGCAGTATCGTATCTCCCATTTCATCTTCATCTACATCATCTTCCATTTCCATAATATTGTCCTCAAGTACATCGCCCTTGTATATACCCTCTATAGACTCCTTCCACCTTTCTGCTTTCCCCTCTTTGCTTAGGACTGGGTATCCATCTGAGCTCTTGATATTCATACAAGTGGCTCTGTTTTCTCCAAAGGTCTCTTTAATTTTCCTGTAGGCTGTATCTATCTTACCCCTAGTGAGATAAGCCTCTACATCCTTACATTTGTCCTCTAGCCATCCCTGCTTAGCCATTTTGCACTTCCTGTCGATCTCATTTTTGAGACGTTTGTATTCCTTTTTGCCTGCTTCATTTACTGCATTTTTGTATTTTCTCTTTTCATCAATTAAATTCAGTATCTCTTCTGTTACCCAAGGATTTCTACTAGCCCTCGTCTTTTTACCTACTTGATCATCTGCTGCCTTCACTATTTCATTCCTCAAAGCTACCCATTCTTCTTCTACTGTATTTCTTTCCCCCATTCCTGTCAATTGTTCCCTTATGCTGTCCCTGAAACTCTGTACAACCTCTGGTTTAGTCAGTTTATCCAGGTCCCATCTCCTTAAATTCCCACCTTTTTGCAATTTCTTCACTTTTAATCTACAGTTCATAACCAATAGACTGTGCTCAGAGTCCACATCTGCCCCTGGAAATGTCCTACAATTTGAAACCTGGTTCCTAAATCTCTGTCTTACCATTATATAATCTATCTGATACCTTTTAGTATCTCCAGGATTCTTCCACGTATACAACCTTCTTTTATGATTCTTGAACCAAGTGTTAGCTATGTGCAAAATTCTACCAGACGGCTTCCTCTTTCATTTCTTAGCCCCAATCCATATTCACCTACTACGTTTACTTCTCTCCCTTTTCCTACTACCGAATTCCAGTCACCCATGACTATTAAATTTTCGTCTCCCTTCACTACCTGAATAATTTCTTTTATCTCATGATACATTTCTTCAATTTCTTCGTCATCTGCAGAGCTAGTTGGCATATAAACTTGCACTACTGTAGTAGGCATGGGCTTCGTGTCTATCTAGGGCACTATAATGCGTTCACTATGCTGTTTGTAGTAGCTTACCCGCACTCCTATTTTTTTATTCATTATTAAACCTACTCCTGCATTACCCCTATTTGATTTTGTATTTATAACCCTGTATTCATTGACCAGAAGTCTTGTTCCTCCTGCCACCGAACTTCACTAATTCCCACTATATCTAACTTTAACCTATCCATTTCCCTTTTTAAATTTTCTAACCTACCTGCCCGATTAAGGGATCTCACATTCCACGCTCCGATCCGTAGAACGCCAGTTTTCTTTCTCCTGATAACGACATCCTCTTGAGTAGTCCCCGCCCGGAGATCCGAATGGGGGACTATTTTACCTCCGGAATATTTTACCCAAGAGGACGCCATCATCATGTAATCATACAGTAAAGCTGCATGCCCTCGGGAAAAATTACGGCTGTAGTTTCCCCTTGCTTTCAGCCGTTCGCAGTACCAGCACAGCAAGGCCGTTTTGGTTAGTGTTACAAGGCCAGATCAGTCAATCATACAGACTGTTGCCCCTGCAACTACTGAAAAGGCTGCTGCCCCTCTTCGGGAACCACACGTTTGTCTGGCCTCTCAACAGATACCCCTCCGTTGTGGTTGCACCTACGGTACGGCTCTCTGTATCGTTGAGGCACGCAAGCCTCCCCACCAACGGCAAGGTCCATGGTTCATGGGGGGAGGACTTTCTAATATAAAGGGTGTTTTAATCTACAATAAATATATAAGCAGGAACAACGTTTCTCATTTAGTAGGATTAGTTGCCATCATCACTCATTTATGTTCAGATTTGTAATTTATAGAACTAAGAGATCCTAAGATCTGCTTCAGGGCGTAGTCAGACAGGGCCAAATCTTCATTTTAGCGTTTATTATTCTCCGTTGCGCACATTCATTTTACACCCGCCGGGAGTAGTATCTTGGAATACCAGCAGAGTTATATTTATAAAGAATTTTTGGTTGTACGAACCTACTTATCATATGACGTTGCAACCATTTTGGCTTGGAGGCAGGCACTGTTCCGGATTGAAAGGGCATCATAAAGCCTTTGTATCCTCTCCCGACTCAAACTGACCCACAACTGTTGTAACTGGTCTTTGATATCCCGGATACTGAAGCTGGGACGGAGTTTACGTGTTCTATCGGAGACTGATCTGGGGATTTCATTTGCCGTGGGAGTGCGTCAATATCATGCAGACAGTTCATAGATACATGTACCATGTATGGACGATCATTGCCCTGTAGAAAAATAGTGTCACAGCACTGTCACATCAGAGGTAACACACGAGAACGCGCCATGTCTGTTACGTTACCGCTTTGCTGCCGGGGTTCCCTCAGTCACTAAAGCCGCCTGCACGCGGAACGTGCTGTCGAACGCCAACGTTGAGCGTGCCATGCTGGGTGTCGTGGGGTTTCCTACCGTGGGGTTTCCTACGAGCAGTGGCACACTAAACCTGTCAGAGGCCGGGGCCGGCTAAACAAATCTAGGCTCCCCTTGCTGCCCCCTCCCACCCTCCTCGCCACATAGGATTTCTCCCAGAGTTTCAAACGCAAACGGAAGGAAGTCTCACATTGCTTATCATCTTCATTTTGTGTCATGATAATTTACAAGGTATAACGTTATTTTACGTAACATTGAAAAAGTGACTGCTCACGTAATCTCGTTACTATCATTTAATAGCTATCTCGCCCCTTATTACATGATTTCTGTCGGTCGAATCTATTATTTATGTTTCGCAACTAAGTCGGCATAGAGCAAGCAGGGTGTATAAAAATGAATTCCTATTTCCCAAACCAAGAGGAAGGTCACTGTCTACATAAAACTTCGTTCAGTGCATGGTGGAGGGTACTTTACTTGCGGATTTCAACAAAAGCCACCGTGTTGCTCCGATCTTGATGAAATTTTGTTCATTTGAGCTTCAAAACAAGGGGAACCTCGCCGTCTACGTGAAATTTCATACGGTGTATGACGGAGGGTGCCTTACAACAGAATTACACACCATTTGACTGATCAGCTTGGAGGTTGGCTCATGTATGTGTGTTTTCGTGGTGAAGGCATTTACACAAACCAACGTACGCTGGATTGCGGATGGTTGGCCTACCTTTAAATAAATTCAACATCGTCGCGTCAATGAGCATCGAAGTTGGCAGATATACGTATTTTTTCATAAACGGGGAAAGAGGAGATTGCATGACGGAGGCGGAGGAGGCGATATACAGAGAGAGGAGAACGTGATGGGGGCGGGGAGGGGGGAGGAAGTGCCTCCAGAGAAGTGAGAGAAGCAGATTAAAACAGAGAGGGAGCAGCAGGTAAACAGAGAAAGGGGGGAAGGTGATGAATGACTAATGGAACGCTGTAATAAATACATAAATAAGGGGTGTTATTGTGAATTTGATGTACTATCAGAAAAAGCGGAGAAGGAGGTGGGCAGAGACGGAAAGATGGATGGAGAAGGAGAGGAGGATGGAGAGGAGGAGGAAGTGTTGTGAGAGAGGGGGGCAGATGGAGGAGATGGAAAGAGAGACGGATGGGCGGAAGGAGGAGGTGGATAGAGAGACGAGATAGGACTAAATGGACAAGAGAGATGAGGGAAGAGAGGATGAACTGACATAAAACTGGGATGAATAAATATCCGGGCAACGCATGGTTTACAGTGAGAAATTAGATAAAGATTTACGCGACAATGGGCGTATTCATCTGAAAGAAATTACAGAATATTTCCCTATGGTTAGATGCGGCGCATAAAGTCTCGATAACTAGAGTGTTGTTCTTGATGTCTACAGATGATAAAATTCGTTGCTCAATATAGATGACTCCACCAAAGTTTATAAAATGAACTACATAATAATCAGCTGAAAAATGCTCCTGTTGGAGCACAATAAAGGCAAATATGATCGTGTTTAAAAGTATCTGACAGGAAAGTGGGCAACCAGCTATCTGAGTCCTTATTTCGCTTTCCTCACCAAAAATTCTGGAAGCTTCACAGGACGAGTGACCATGTTATGTAAGAAATTTACCAAGTATAATTTCAGTTATGTTGAGATAAAAATTCAATAAATAGCAGATTGCGTATTAGAACTTTACAAATACCGTTAAAAGCGTACTTTCGCGAATGAGATCCGCCAAATACAAATAATTAGTTTCGTATGACATATATGACGAAACTCTAGAAGAGGCAAGTTAACTTTGCGAAATTATTGATGCTGATCGACGACGACACTCTGAGAAACGTTGACAACACCTGCACTGAAGGTGAGCGACTGGGGTAGGCAAGCAGTGGGGGAGGCTCATTTCGCAAACACCTCGTTAGGGAACCGGTTGCTCTGGACAGCTTCGCTACCTGCTGCACCCTTGTGGGAAACCCCACGATAGGAAGCCCCACGTAGCCCCGTGCTGCCGACAGCTCGGAAACGATGCGACATGTGCATACTGTCCGTGGGCCCCAGGGTAGTGTACGTGATTGCAACGCGCTCCAACACCAGTTGTCGGCTCTATCTGGTTCGAAAATCACACTGTTTACGAAATGCACGGGCTTAAAATTCCTAAGTAGCTGTATTAAAAATGTACTTTCGTCCGTTGTCCGTATGATAGTCAGATTGTTCTATCTGTAGCATACATAAATAAAAACTTCAATACCCCCGAAAATATTATAAAGCAAAAAGGAAAGTACCATGTCCAGTCAGTAAAGACATGGCTTATAAAAGTTTCATTACAAATGGCGCGATACAAATTTACAGTAGTTCTCCATGTAAGAGAAAACTGCTTCATCACTCTCACTTTTAAGTAAAACCCTAAGGTAATTCTTACTTGATCACTAATCCTGCTCAGCAACAGGATGTATATAATATGTGAATTCAAAACTTAAAAGAAAAAAAAGGGCAAAATATCTTACTGAAACTAGTGCAAGGTGTCCTGTAGATTAAGCCAATCGACCAAATTCACTCCTCAAAAATAGCACACATATATTTACGTAAAATGCAGTTTTATAGTATAATTTGCATTAAATTGATAAGAAGGAATCAGAACCTATTATAGACGCGAAGGTTAGAAAAAAAATTGAAATGTAGTGGGACGGGAACCACTATCACAACATGATTTTCTTGACGAACATTTGACTCTACTCTTTTTTTTTCATTTTATTCGTTATTGTTTGTTGTATTTGGTGGCAGCGGACGTCACATGACACCCGTTGAAGTTTGTTGTTGATCCCTTCACACTCAGTTAAACATAAGGAGCATAACGGGGGAAAGGGTCGGCGGAATGTCGGCCGTAACCGTCTAAAGGGTACAGTCCCGGCAGTGGCCTTGAGCGACCAAGGAAACCACAGAAACCTTAATCACGACTGCCGGATCGGGAAGTGAACCCAGGTCCTCCCGAATGCCAGGCCCGAACGTTACCGCTCACCCAGCAGGCTCGGTGCTCATTGTGCTATAGCGATCACGAAGTATTCATGACCTTATCAAGGTTGTCCTGAAAGCTTTAATCGTAGCTATACTACTAACTGTACCACGAAAAATGCGTTTTTAATGGATCCTCAACATGCCATTACCTTTAAAAGAAATACAGGGTGTTCAAAAAGTCTCTCCACAGTGCTGTATGATTGTTAGCCGCGCATGCCGTATGATTGTTCGCCTGCCTGGGTTTTTCAACGAAACAATAAACGCACAACGATACTGCAGTGATATTCTGTACCCATGCATAGGAGAACTTGGGTTAAGTGAACATATTTTCAACAAGATGATGCAACCGCGTTTCAATGGCATTGCTTGCTGATCGCATAATTTCACAGGGACTTTGGCCTCCACGATCGCCTGATCTAACACCACCTGGCTTTTTCTTCTGGTGTACAGCGAAAGCAACGGTCTATAAAAACCGTCCGAAATCCATCGATGATTTGAAAACTGCAATATCCACTTTCACTGCTTCAGAAGAATTGTTACAGAATGTGTTTGGAAACATGATTAGACGAACTGAATTGTGTATTCAACAACAGGGGGCACTCTTTCAACATTTAATGTGAAAATTTGTACGTAAAAATGAATATGCAATAAATTAATAACTTGTATTTTACTGAGTTTCGTTTCGGTATATTCACTGCGGCATACGGCACGCGCGGCTAACATCCATACGGCACTGCGGAGAGACTTTTTGAACACCCCGTGGTATCATAATACGCAAGCTACAATAACTCTTTTACCATGAATATGACGTTTCTCGTTATTTTATTACAACGAATCATACAATTAACGGCGAGTTTTCCTGAGCCCCTCAGTTTGTTGGTGCTCAGAAACGACGGATATTCATATAGGCTTCAACTGAAAGCCAATATGACGCCTCCCAAGTCTTAGAGATGGCGTTCATGTGACATAGGCGGCGTTCTGTTATCTCTTTGGTAACCCTTCAAATGCACGTTCAGAATATCGGACGTGCTAGATATTGCTCTGCACGTTCGGAAAGACTCACCAACGTGCTGTTCCACGCTATGACGCCAGAAACTCGGCACGCTCAACGCTCAACATTCGGATGCACGGTCCGTGTGCCGACGTCTGAACAGTCGTGACCTGAAGTCACACCCGATGGTTTCTATACCGTGATGCCACGAGTAACACCGTTGTCCCGCTTCGAAACAATGGAATAATGGGTCCTCCCTACAGACAGCACCCAAACTCGCCGACGAATGTCGTTCGGGGTAGTGCAGAACACAACACGACATTACCCATCAGCAGTCCATGCTTACCGGTTACGGCACCACTGCAGACGCAGCCATTTGTGTTGTGGTGTCAAGGACAGCTCACACGTGGGACGATAATTCCCTAATCCAGCTGCAGCTAGTCTTCGAACAGTGGTGCAGGTTGACAAGAATGTTGCGGGCAGTCCATTACTCGTTCTCGGGTGGCAGCGCAGATGCGAAGCACTTACGATTTGCTTCGTATGCGACCGTTCGGGTTGTATGGGTGCTTGTGGTGTGGATGACGGAATAAAATACAATCCCTCTCATAAACTCGCCGAAAACCAAAGTTCTGAACTGTTGACAAGTTCTATATCAGCTCGGAGCCCCCACGTGCTTCTGCACGAAAATATTTATCCACACATTACACAGCACAACCACTTCAATGGGCGCCGTAAATCTTTTTGGACTTACTACATTTCGTCCGTGGGGCGCCATCTCGCATTCGCTTCCACGTACCCAATGTCCCACAAAAGTATTTAATGTGAATGCAGGCAGGATTTGCTACGCAAAAATCACCTACGCATTCACCCATTTATTAAAGTTTCACAAATTCGAGTTTATTTCCGATACAAACACAGGAAAACGGATAGTCACTGTTAACAATAAATTAATTTCACAGTCTGCCCGAGTTTTTTAAGACCTTGGAGGCGGTTAAATAAACCAAGTGTAGCCGGCCGAAGTGGCCGTGCGGTTCTAGGCGCTGCAGTCTGGAACCGCGAGACCGCTACGGTCGCACGTTCGAATCCTGCCTCGGGCATGGATGTGTGTGATGTCCTTAGGTTAGTTAGGTTTAACTAGTTCTAAGTTCTAGGGGACTAATGACCTCAGAAGTTGAGTCCCATAGTGCTCAGAGCCATTTGAACCATTTTGAACCAAGTATAATTGTCTGTGTTATCTTTAGGAAACCGTTAACGTTCCACGGTATATCAAACAATAAATTCAACAATCGCTACACACTGAAACCTTCCAACTGCGGCTTGTATCACACGCAGCCCGAAAAATAAAAAGTTCATCAGTTGCCGAAAAATATTTATGTCCGAAAGTAGAAGCTCTGAATAATTCACACGCGCGAACAAGCGGCTATTTCACCGCTCATCAGATAAAACCTTCTCCTAAGACAAACTAACACAGCCTGACAGCCTCCAACAGCGTCCGAACATAGACTCCCCTAATTGCCACTGTTCACCCAGGAAACCTCGGTCAAGCACCACTGAAGTCAGTTAAACTACTGCACATGAAAATTTCTGGACTTCTTAATTTTAACCTTTTATACACACATGATACAAATCACACGAAAATTTTCCGAGAAATATTATGCTGTTAATAGTTTTCTTTTGCCACACCGGTCGGCGCATATCCGTCTCCTCCACAGTGATCACGTAACATTTCATTCTGTTCATGGCCCTTGTATAGCCTATTAGGCCTGTTAACAACACAAAACATGAACAACAGTAAAGTTCTCTGGCAGCCGGTCTAACTGTCACAGAGAACGGCAATTCCAATCATTTACATACCCGCCAGCGGCGTGTGCCTATAGGAAGTTACATAGACACCCGACCACGCCTTCTAATTGATTCGTATTTTTTTTTTTTTTGTCAGGGGTGTTAAATGGAGGGATGATTATTACTAGTGGTCGGTCTCTTCTGATAAAGACCTAACTTAACTTCCATAGGCTCATATGAATTAATAGAATTGTGTGCGATGGATAAATTCATTGCCGGCCGGAGTGGCCGAGCGGTTCTAGGCATTACAGTCTGGAACCGCGCGACCGCTACGGTCGCAGGTTCGAATCCTGCCTCGGGCATGGATGTATGTGATGTCCTTAGGTTAGTTAGGTTTAAGTAGGTCTAAGTTCTGGGGGACTCATGACCTCAGATGTTAAGTGCCATAGTGCTCAGAGCAACTTTTGATAATTTCGTTTAAGAAAATGGCCCTAACGAAACATGAGACTTGAGTTGAACACCTAGTAATATATTCAATAAGTGACCAAGAGGTCATCTAATTACCAAATGCAACAGCATTCCGAATCAAATTAATTTATTACAAATTGCAGTTAGAAAACATTGATATCAATATCATCATACGATCTGGTTGAGAATCAGAAATGGCGCGTACACATGCTAAGTGATTGTTGAACATGAATAATACTAAAGTCACGGCAAAGACCGGAATAACAGGGGCTTCGTGAGGCTATCGTCTCATACATAATCTACAGGGTGTTTCCTTAAGAGCGTACAAAAATGTAACAGTACATAGAGAATACCCTACTGAACACTTTGACGTAGAGAACCTGGAGGCGGAGGAGCCAGCTTAAGGAGATATGGAAGTAAACCTGTCCACTTCTTTGTCTAGCTTTATTGTTTTCCGGCTTATTTACAACTAACATACGTACAAGTTTACACGTACTGTGCAGTTTATTTACAATCCATTCTTTATTTCCTGCAAGGAAACGATGAGGGCGAGCCTGATTACTAGGAATGTTTCCTGGTCGCTGGACTGGAATGGAAAGTCCTATTCCATGGCCTGCGAGGTCACCTGATCTGGATCCCCTTGGTTATTTCCTATGGGGATACCTAGTCACTTGTGTATGAGAACCCAGTGGATACGGAGATGGAATTAGTACCCAGACTTGTAGCTGCCTGTGACGTAATTCAAAACACACCAGGGATATTTGTCAGGGTGCGTTAGAATCTTGTTCGCCAATGTGGTTCTTGCATTGTGGTTGACGGCAGTCAATTTCAGCACATTTTATAAGATACAGTACAAATGGCACGTTCATTGTGTCAATGATGGTGTTTCCAGTTACAGTAATTAATGTAAATAAAAAAGTACACTGTAATGTAATCTTATTGCTATTACCTCCTTAAGCTGACTTCTCCGACCTCGGGTTCCCTACCTCAAATTGTTCAGTGGAGCATCCTCTATGTCCTGTCAAGTTTTTACACGCTCCTACGGAAACATCATGTATACAAAATGCGAACTCACGGTATCTTCTCAGTGACTGCGTGATTAAGTCGGAAAGTTGGTTATCTAACGGGTGTATACTACAACAATAAATAAAGTGAATGAGCCTTCATACTCTGCACCAAATAATAAGCTCCGAAATTACTGCTCAATTCTGACATCGCGCCTACCAATAACTTGTGCATCTCCTCACTCTTTTGCCTTATCTCACGTCGTTTTATCATACTCTACACGTAGTGGAGCAGAAGTCATGATCTAAATGCTGCCAGCGGGGACAGAGCTAGCCGTCGTCGGCCCTCGCCAGAGAAGTGTTTTCGTGGCCTGCGCGAGAAAAAGTGCCGATTTTGGCACCCGGAGGAGAAGTGCATTTCAGTTCGCTCTCCAGACTAACTCTCCCTTTTGCATCTGTGCTCCTTTCGGTGCGTCCATCAGACGATTGTACAAAACTCTGCCCAATGGCATGGCCATAGGTAAATCAAACATTTCAGAGTTTGCAATGTTGACCTGTGGAAGGACTCAGTTCTGAACAAGTCTTCGTGACGTCCCCACTCTGCTATCGAATTGTCTCTCTACCCTTTCATCTGGTTCCACGTTTTGGACTTTCTGAAAGCCAGCGCTCGGTTTCTCACCTCTGCTAAATTACACTCTAAGACAAAAAAGAAGGAAAAAAAACGATGCTTCGCAAAGAATTTATCCGAATCGGACAGAAATCGACAGATGTGGTGTGTTTGTACAGACAAACAAAGGATTACAATTTAGAAAAAATCGATGATTTTTCAAGAGAAAGAGCTTCACAAATTGAGCAAGACAGCAACACCTTGGCCGACCTCTGGCCCTTATGCAAGTAGTTATTCGGCTTGGCATTGATTGAAAGAGTCGTTGGATGTCCTCTTGACCGATATAGTGTCACATTCCGTCCAACTGGCGCGTCAGATCGTCATAAACGCCGAGCTGGTTGGGGGGCCTGTCCACAATGCTCCAGACGTTCTCAGATGGAAGAGATCAGGCGACACTGCCGGCGGAAGGTAGGGTTCGGCGACCACCAAGACAAGCAGTAGAAACTCTCGCTGTGTGCGGGCGGGAGTTTTCTTGGTGGAAGTAAACCCTGGATGCCTTGGCATGAAGGCTAAAAAAAAAAAAGGGTGTTGCGGATGGCAACCAGGGCCCTGCGATGATAACAAATGGTACACCATACCTTCACTCCAGGTTGTCAGGCCGTATGGCGAGCGACAGTCAGGTTCCCATCCCACCGATGTCTGACATCTCCAGACATGACTTCGCACGTCATTAGGGCTCATTTCGAAGCAAGACTCATCACTGAAGACAATTCTACTACAGTCAATAAGATCTCAGGCTAAAACGTTTCTGGAGACGTCCAGGACAGAGGTGGGATACCCGCCTTATGGCCCCAAGGAATGATGGTCTGGGGTGCCATTTCTTTTCATATCAGGACCCCTTTGGTTGTTAGCTGCGGCACCCTTGTAGCACAGCGGTACGGCGACGATATTCTGTCTCGTTTCGTTGCCCTTCATGGCAAGCCGAGTTGTGGACACTTGTGAGAAGAGACACTTGTGAGAAACTCGAATGTGACGACACTTGCGAGAAATCCGGGATACTGAGAGACCGGCACAGGGTGTGACGAAAATGCTGTGCCACTACCTGCTCGGCCACTACTTGCTGCCGCTTGGTGTGACCGGCTGATAGCGCTCGGCTTGTGCCGGCCCGGGCAGCTGCCGAGGGACATTCACACTCCTCCAGTCCAGCCAGTCTACATTATTTCAGACTTTTTTTGGGCAAGGAAGAGTGGCCTTAGTCAGATTAGAAATCGGAGCTGACTTTGCCCCCACGATATCCTATCAACCATTAGTTGCAGCACAGTTATGCGTAAGACCTTTTGCATTGGAATTTTTGTTCTGATTAATCTTACATAGGGCATAATTTTCGCTCAACCTCATACTTAACGATGCATTTTACAGAAACTATAGAAACGGAAAATGTTTTCCATCTTTCAACCCCTCACCCAAAATTTGGTATGATAGGAGTGGCAACCTTTTACCATATATTAAGAGGATCCGACTAAAGAATTTGGTTCTCAGTAGAAAGTTTTTTCTTTAATTATTTCGAAATAAACCTCAATTTTCCCGTACCACGCAGGGAAGTGTACTGAGGTCTAATGTGAGTCCTGCTAGCAATTAGCGTAAAGGAATGCAATTTATGTATTGAAACAAGCTGTATTCATCGGCCACTCAAAGAGACATTGTTTCTAAAATTCTCTACACAAAAATTCTGATTGTGACTGTTAGAAAAGCTATGACTTTTCATACTTCATTAGTGAATCTTTTACAATTTGCAAAAGACATTTAGACGACTTTGTGTCGTGTCCAGGGAACACCACGAGGAGGTAGTCTCCCTTCGTCCCCCATTGTATTTATTTACAATATTTACAGGATGATTATTTATTTACAATTTTTACAATAGGGTGATCTGCGTGAACTGAACCCCTTTTCAATATTTACAAGTATTGCTGTAGCTTCAGCCATTTCCTTTTCGTTGTAATTTCTGTGCATAGGCCACGCAAGTAAGAAATGATTTTACATTGCCGTCAACGTGGAGTCTTGTAAGGGCCTTAGAAACTATCTCATCTGTCTTAATTGCGGACTTCTTTCTTCTTTTCTCAACTAGATTTAAAATAAGTCGGTCAAATTGGTGCCCATGATAGTCTATTCTGTGTCCTCTCTGAGAATTTTTACTAAGGAGTAAAAATTTGGATGAGCAATTAATGAATTTATCCTCCGATTCCATCCTGAAACATTGTTGGTGCGGTGACGCCTTCCTGCACAGTTCCATATATCCCTTGGCATGTCGTCATTGTCCAGCCATTGTTCAACAAAATAGTCGTAAAAATCCTGCAGTTTTTCATTATCTGGCGTGCTCTCCTGAATCCATAGCCATCCATCGTCTAACATGTCCAGTGGAATGTGAGCCAGAGCGGAACACAATCTTATGTGAAAACGAATTTCTTCGTTTTCCTTGTAGGCAGCAACAAGGCCGCAATTCTGCACTTCCCTCCACAAGCACTGGTTGAAATGGTAGTTGCAGCCATTAATATTTGCATCAGGAAACAAATGTGTTACTGATTGGATGACTGCAGCTTTAAAATCCATCGTGATAGCTGTATGATTCCATCCAGGTACGTTGCTCTTAACAGCTGTGAAAAAACGATCGTATGTTTCTCGCTTTTTATTGGGTAGCAAGGCGTACACGGTTGGAACTGTGTTTGTTTCCTCCTCAGAACTAGAAATATCGGCATGAACACTAAATAACTGTACAAACTGCTTGCATGGAGCTTTTGAACGTTCCATCGACAAAGAACGAATTGCAGTCTGTTAAATAGGATTTTCCCCTTTCGCTGGCGAACACCAATATCCTATCATTTGGCCTGATGCGTTGCAGCGATCGTTTTGCACTACTGTGTGACGGCGGTGATGTGACGATGTCGTATCCTTGACTGAACAGCGGCCCTACTTCTTCGGCGTAAACAGAAGAAACTGAAGTGTCCGTTTCTTTTGCGCGCCTTTTGGCGTTTGCCACGTGTTTTCGCACTTCATTAACCGCGACGTCCGGAATACATGTATGGCTGCCTTCACCTAAAACTAAGTTGTGTCTGATAGTTAGTCTTTCTTTACACATCTTGTTTACGTTTACGCACCGCCAATAACTTACACCTTCATTGTGGGTATATTCCGCTAAATCTACAGCAGTACTGAACTGCGGCGCGAAACCTGTTTGGTGCCCCTGTAGACCTCCCGCTATCTGTTCGGCCGGGTCTCCCCACAACTGTCGCTCCTCACAACTGTCGCCCCTCACAAGTGTCCCAACCCCTGGCAAGCCATCTTGCGCTTAGATTTCAGCAAGAAAACGCCCACCCGCACACGGCGAGATTGTCTACTGCTTGTCTTCGTGCTTGTCAAACCGTTCCTTGGCTAGCGAGGTCACAGGATCCCTCTCCAATTGAGAACGTTCTGGCACGAAATCCCTCAAGAGGGCATCCGACTAGTTTATTAATCGATGCCAAGCCGAATAACTGATTGCATAACGGCTAGAGGTGGACCAATGCGTTATTCGTGAAGCTCTCATCCAGTTTTGTCTTAGAGTGTATTACCGTTAACCAGTACGGAATCTTTCTCTAAATTTTCAACAAACTCGCTGCGCTGTTCCGAGTGAAGGCTTGGGCCTCGTCATTTCTCACAGTACTGCTATGCCAATCACCTGACGCTAGGAATCTTTAGCGCTAGGATTTCACCCGGAACAAGCCATGCCTACTCACCCCCGGTTTTCCATGTCTTTGTTCGGCGCCTGGGCATCATTTCAGTTGACCCACGTGGTT
The DNA here is from genome assembly GCF_021461395.2 of Schistocerca americana. Lineage (NCBI taxonomy): Eukaryota > Metazoa > Arthropoda > Insecta > Orthoptera > Acrididae > Schistocerca > Schistocerca americana. The sequence continues at coordinate 430,945,272 of NC_060126.1, read as the reverse complement.
TACCGCGTTCGGCTGCACTTGGAGTGAATGTTAAATTAATATCTTGCTAGGTCTTAAATTTTGCCAGATAGTTAAAAGACACGTTACAAGAAACGTGCACAATTGGCCTCAACTGTGCCAGGTACTTCTACAGCAAACATAACAGAAACCAATGTAGCACTGAATTCTTTAAATACGAGAACTCAGTATCCAGATGAATAGCCTATGAAGAAACATACTTGTATGTGAGGAAAAGCACCCAAAGCTAAAACAGGATAAACCTACCCTCAAAGAATAATTTGTTTGGAGAAAGAGGAACCACAGTATACTTGACACTTAAGTTTCAGAACTCAGACAGTATATGTGAAACAAGCACCAATGTTCACTATACTTCCAGAGGGCATCAAAATTACTTTGTTGTTGCTAGATCGATCCAAGCTGATTTCGCGTGCTATTCACTGAATAGTTTTGCTGAAAAATTTTAGGGGTGAAAGAAGAACTAGCACAACATGAAGGACGTTTTACAGCCACGAAACACCGCAGCATATATTTCCTCCATAACTGCTCTGTGACAAACATAAACATCACATTATTATTTTTTTAAAATGGTTTGAATGACATTTACGAAATTAATAAATCTTTTGGTTAAAAACAGACAGGACAAAGAATAACGACACATTATTTTCCTGAGACGTTTGCAACAGCATATAGGTCAGTAATGACACAGAAACAGCTATAATTCTTTGTAACCTCGTTCATAATGCGCAGGTATGGTATTGGAAGAATTTACAAATTAAAATTCACCCATTACCCATGCAAATACTTCCGAAATATGTCATACATGCAAATATCTTACTGCTTTCATTAGGCATTTCTACTTTATGACATTCTTATATTCTTTAATTTTCGTGAGCTACTATGAGGGCTTACATAAACAAAACAACCTTCACTTATTTCTATATAACGGTGATTTTAGACAACAGAGTTATTCGAGTGCATCCGTGGCTTTACTGCCGACATGACAGATTCAAGACCATTGTTTTCGCATTGTATGTTTGCTCTGCTGTTTCCCTCAAATAAACGTATTATAGTAAGTGAATTAGTTAATGAAAATATCTCCTTATTGCCCTTAAATAACATCACGTTATTTTTTGTTTTCTATTGCTGGCGATGCTTTCAAATTTCTTTAATAATGCAGATTCATATTACATTACTATCCCGAAAAGCTTAAATTTCTTATCGTTACTGAATTTCATCACAGTATAACACGTGTTGGACTGCGACGATAACAACTTTGTTGTAGCTTCCAGTTTGCGGAACTGGCGGCCATTTAGGGGAAGGCCTTACACTACGGATAGGCGTAGAGGGGGGTGAATGGGCGGGACTTGTTCCGGGTGGAATCCTAGCGCTAAGGGCACGTCTATGCCCATCACCTGACGCTGGGTACTTCTGGGAAGGACTTCCCAACTTCAAAACAAACCTTTTTTTGTGGAACAGTTCAGACTCGCTGCGCGGGCTCGCTAAGCTCAGCGAGTAGGCCGAACTGAGGCGTCCTACCGCTACGTTATCTGCCCCTCTGAGAGACCACCGGACCACACATAGTGCGAAACAGCCACGGAGACCGCCCTGGCATTCACAGCGGGCGGCACGAAACAATCGAACAACGCTGTGGCACCGGTTTACACGCTCCAGCGCTCAGGACCTTCCGGTACCTGTCCCGTACGCCAGAAAGGCTGGTCGCTGCTAAGTGCTGAAAGGGACTTCGTTCTGCAGTGGAAAACAAGATTCACAGGCAGTGCCTCAGTCTGGGAGTCTCCACTCACGACAACTACAAAAAGATTTGCGTGCAACTACCAGTATATAGATAGGGAGAAGTAAGATGTAGCTTGACATCTTAACCCCCACAAGCACTGAATATTGCTTTCTATAAACATGACCATACATCAGCTAGCCTCAATAAATTGAACTCAAATCGTCTTAAGAACACGACAGTCCAATGTATTTTCAATAGCAAAGATAAGATCCAGTTATTAGCCAACAGCAGGGTATACAAAATTACCTCTTCTGATCGTGATAAGTTTTACATTGGTGTGTCAGGCAGAGGCATATCAACTACGCTGGCTGAACACGAACGCAGCTGGAGTTTGCAGAATTCTGACTCCGCATTTGCTGAGCATGTACTGAGTGAGGGTCACAACTACCAGCCAGAGTCACATGCCCACTTAGCAAACAAAGGCCATAAACTCAACCTGCTGGAAGCCCTGGAAATTAACAAACATCTAGCTCACAGTCCAGATTTAATCCTAAATGACCAGATGCAGCTCAACATTTCCTCTCTCCTAAACTTCGCGTAATCATCTGTGTTTTTCATTTCTTCCTACACTGTCTGTTCCAACATATTCCCATTTTCCCTGTTTTCAATGAAGTTCTTTTATTTTATTGAAATTGTATATGTAATCCATATAAACTGTAGTTTCAATTGTTAAGGCTTTCTTCAAACTGGTACTTGTATTACTTTCCATGTTTAATATCTCTTGTAGTTGTCTCATCAAATACTGTTTTTATTTTACTTGGTTCATTTATTTAATGCAAACTGTTACATAATCACAGATTTGAGTATAATGTTAATGTTTTTCCTGGTTACTCCTTTTGTATTTGTCTATTGTTCAGCCTTTTTTACCTTTTAAAATGCAATACCACCACACTCTCAAGGATTACATATACAGTATGTTGCCTCACATTCCTCCATTTTCCTGCATTTATTCATTTCTGTTTGTCTTTTTGATATTGCTTAAGTTCCTTATACATCCTGTAGCTACATTGATAATTATTTCTTCTTTTAATTCGTTTGTGTATCACTCTCCATGTTTTATATCTCCTGAAGTAGCCTTTTCAAGTACTGATTTTATTTTGTTAGTTTTGTTTATTAACAGAAAATGTTATGCAGGTATGCTGTTCCTATTTTGTGTTAAAGTTCCTATTTTGTGTTACAGTTCTTTCCTGTATATTCCATACTTAATTTTATTTATTTACTGCTCAATTTTTTACTTTTTACATTGCATTACCACCACACTGTCAAAAATGTTACTTACTGTATGTTTCAGCTTCAATGTAGACGTGTAACTTCTCTTCTAATGTTGTTTACAAACCTTGTAACTTATTTGGTGACAATACTCAGTTAGTGTCTGAAGATGGCCTTGTAAGCCGAAAACCGGTTAACACAATGAAAATAATACTGTAGAACAAAAGCAAACTAGTTCTTTTCATTTATTATTGAATTAAAATACATTGTGGCAATAAAACATGAGACGAGTGAGTCCAGCAATGGACTGGCACATATCATCAACATTAGCGTTTTCCCCGGAATTCATAGTGTTTCAAAGTTTTTTGACTCATTTCCTACAAAATCTCTTATTAGTACCAACTGACAAACAAGACATTGATTCAACCAACATTAGTATACTGACCAACATCAGAAATACAAAAATGTCACAGCTTCCATTGCATTTCAAAACGATAGTGGGGAAAACAGAAATGAAAGAGAAGTCATATAAGTATATTTCATCTTAACAAGCTGTTCTCAAAAACCTTAGAGTAAATTTTTAGACTCCGAAAAACGGACCATACGGGGACCACCACTGCTTGTTGATGACATTGTACTGTTTCCGTCTAGTGCAGATAGAATTCAATAAAGAATGCAGCGCCTTAATAGGACAAGAAAAATAAGCCCTGGAAAAGAAATGTAATAAAACTAAAACAATGTACAGTAGAATCTCACTGCTTCGGACTTTATTAAATCGGAATCCGCCAATTTTTAGACTTTTTTTTATCGCAAAGTGCGATTAGAGGTGATAAAAGAACAATGCAAAAAAGAGTATTAGTCAAAAACAAATCCTTTCTTTAAGCTATTGTCAACATATATTGAACGTGAAAATATTTCTATCGCATCGTCAGGCAGGAGCGCCTCTTTGACTGCTGTGGGTCATGTTGTTGTAGATCCAGATGACAGACGCAAATAACTGGGCAATATGTACTTTTCTACAGTAAATGGATCACTTACAAATTTACAGTGCAGTGCAGACTTTCATTTTTAAATGTGAGTACATACAGTAATGTATACATACAGTAGTGTGTATGTGTCAAGTTTGTTTAACGCAGCCTTTGACCATGTAATGTAGCTTCAATTTTTTAAAATTTTACTGTTCATCACAGTGACTTTACATTAGTTGCTTTTAAATAAAGAATACTGTACAGTATTTCACATAGTATTAAAGTTTACCTAGTCCTTATTTGCATAATACAGACATTGTATGTTACATTCCTAATTATACCATCAGATAATTATTTTAGAATAGCTTTCTATAATTTATACTTTAAATAATTCGGACTGGGACTCATCCCAGTTAGTACCAGTGAGTGAGGTTTCATTATATAATCAACACACCGAAAAGAAAATAGTAAAACTTAATAATAAAGTCGTAGAACTAGCTGACGAGTTTTGTATTTGGAGTAGCTGAAGACAACGAGATGCACAGTGAACGAAAAAAATAGAAGAGTAAAAATGGGCTGTATGCTCCTGCTAAAGAAACATAGGGTTTCCAAAACTGAGTTTCCGATGTGCCTGAAAAGGAAAGCTTATTTCCCACAGATGTTGGCATGTGAAGACATCTGCGCTTTTTTTGTTATGCATAGAGAGAAGAAGTGAATGGCAGTGACAAAGAGATGGAAAAGTAATAAATACTGGAAGATACAGACAGTGGTTGTGTTATAAAAGTTCAAATGTGTGTGAAATCTTACGGGACTTAACTCCTAAGTTCATCAGTCCCTAAGCTTACACACTACTTAATCTAAATTATCCTAAGGACAAACACACACACTCATGCCCGAGGGAGGACTCGAACCTCCGCCGGGACCAGCCGCACTGTCCTCGACTGCAGCACCTGAGACCGCTCGGCGTTGTGTTATGGAAAGAGTGAAGGAGACAATGGCAGTATGAGAGAAAGTGAGGGACTCAGTGGCAGTAGGACATGAAACGAAATGTCGTGAGGCGAGGGCCTCCCGGCGGGTAAACCTGATCGCCTGGTGCAAGTCTTTTGATTTGACGCCACTTCGGCGACTTGCGCGTCGACGAGGATCAAATGATGATGATGAAGACGACACAAACACCGGTCCCTGAGCGGAGAAAATCTCCAACCTATCCGGGAATCGAACTCGGGCCCCCCAGCATGACAAGCCGGCGCGCTGTCGACTCATCTACGGTGGCGGACAGTAGGACATAGATGACAGTGACAGAAGAGTGCTAGGAAAAGAGTAACGGAGACGAGTCCAGGGGGGAAGAGTTAAAGAGAAAGAGAAATTGGAAGTGAGTGAGAGCCAGTGATAATGAGAGAGAGAATATATGACAGTGACAACGAGGAAGAGAGACCCTGAGAAGAGACAGCAGCAGTAGGAAAGGAGGAATGAAATAGAAACAGTAAGAGAGAGCGAGAGGGCCGGCCGCGGTGGTCTAGCGGTTCAGGCGCTCAGTCCGGAACCGCGCGACTACTACGGTCGCAGGTTCGAATCCTGCCTCGGGCGCGGATGTGTGTGATGTCCTTAGGTTAGTTAGGTTTAAGTAGTTCTAAGTTCTAGGGGACTGATGACCACAGATGTTAAGTCCCATAGTGCTCAGAGCCATTTGAACCATTTAGAGCGAGAGGGAGACGGCGATAGTGAGAGGTGACAGTAGTGGTAGGACGGAACGTGAGGAACTGTGGGTGTGAGAGGAGACAGTGACAGTTAGATGGGACATAGAGATGATGACAATGAAGTGGGCCAAATGAGTGAGTGAGAAAGGGCAGTTGGGAATGTATGGGTGTGAGCGGCTCGCAGCGGTGGACTATTGAGTACGAGTGGGCTACAGTTAGCGGAGCTTGTGGGAGTTAGAGGTGAGTTGCATATTTAAAAAAGCGCGAATATGTTCGCATGACAAAACGTTTGGGAAAATAGTTGAAGGTGCTGAGGAAGGTAGAATGAGGCAACTGGTTCCCACTTCTCAGTCAGTCTTTTAAATAAAGAGGAACATTTTCGCATTTTTGCACTCCGGTAGTAGCATTTTCCTCTGCTTACATTCTTACATTACACTAAAATATCCAGAAAATGTTCCCGAACAACTTCGGAAAATGTGTAGGCGCGATTCAGGTTCACCCTGTAGAACGGTAGGAAGGGGGGAAGACTAGGGTTGCAAGGGTGAGTGCGGAAATCGGCTATGCCCATTCAAAGGAACCATCCAGGCATTTTCCTGGAGCGATTTAGGGGAGTCACTGAAAACCTACATATGGATGACCGCACGCGGACTTCAACCGACGCCCTCCCCAATGCTCAGTCCTGTATAATGCTGGCTGAGTAGTCAAAGACGGACAGGAAAACGCCCGAGACGACTGTCAACTTAACATCCCGGCTTTAGCAAAATCTCCGAAATGCCCGACTTATCCCCGGCGTGAATTTCAACCCTTCTCCTCCCATTGTTCAAGCCACGGCCCCACCTTGCTCGGTACAGTCACGGGAGATGCAACGAGGCAGTGCCTGGGTCGATCACAGAGGCCGACGCCGGTAACGTCGTAACACACGTGCGGACTGACGCAACATTACGTAAATGGAGATTGCGTTACAACTCTCGTGTCTGACTCCATAAGCGCTTCCGATACCGAGGGTTACGTACACGCTTGAAGTAGAGCTCCTACATTATAGGTCGCAATATTTACCTCGCGGGTGCTTAACCTATTCACGCAACTTTTTACAACGTTTCTTATATAATATTTCATATTACATGTATGAAGTGTACCGAACAGTAATTAATGTGTATAGACATATTCAGTATGACCATTTCATATCACAGAAAATCTGAAATGTAACATTACACAGCTATGGGAATGTAGGTTCGGAACTTGTGTGGTAGTTTGGGAATATTTATGACTTAAGAACCCGGTACCAGTACCTTCCAACAACTGTATTACGCAGTAACAACCTGTGCCTATTTATTAGTTTCTGTCGGTACACGCAGGCACTTGCAAAATGGTGTTTATTTTTTAATCCTAAGCAGGTACTTTCAGAAATGTGGGATTTTTATTGTACATAGGGTAAAAAGTATAGTTTCATGTTACAAAGAAAAGCATCATTATTAATGGTTTCATCTATTATTTAACCAGTTTTCATTCTGTGTACTTCATGATAGGTTAATACAACCTCATTCTTCTATTGTTATGTTACTTGTGTAGGTCCCCTCAAAACGACCAACCCTCTGTAAAAATATTTTAATTGCATTCGTCTTACTGCACCTATATAAGAAATGGGGTTAAATATTATTCAGTTTATGTATACACATTTATGATAACGACTTACAAACACATCAAAACAAATGTTCCTCTCCACTTTCGCAACTGCGAAAACATCCCAGGAATCGAAAGAGTTTGAGACAAACTACTTCAGTATAGCTTTCTATTGCGGGAGGAAACGCAGTTGTATACAACTGGTATAATGTCTATAACTGCTTTTATTAACATATACTTACAATAGCCCCCCCCCCCCCCCAAGAACCATGGACCTAGCCGATGGTAGGGAGGCTTGCGTGCCTCAGCGATACAGATAGCCGTACCGTAGGTGCAACCACAACGGAGGGGTATCTGTTGAGAGGCCAGACAAACGTGTGGTTCCTGAAGAGGGGCAGCAGCCTTTTCAGTAGTTGCAGGGGCAACAGTCTGGACGATTGACTGATCTGGCCTTGTGACACTAACCAAAACAGCCTTGCTGTGCTGGTACTGCGAACGGCTGAAAGCAAGGGGAAACTACGGCCGTAATTTTTCCCGAGGGCATGCAGCTTTACTGTATGATTAAATGATGATGGCGTCCTCTTGGGTAAAATATTCCGGAGGTAAAATAGTCCCCCATTCGGATCTCCGGGCGGGGACTACTCAAGAGGACGTCGTTATCAGGAGAAAGAAAACTGGCGTTCTACGGATCGGAGCGTCGAATGTCAGATCCCTTAATCGGGCAGGTAGTTTAGAAAATTTAAAAAGGGAAATGGATAGGTTTAAGTTAGATATAGTGGGAATTAGTGAAGTTCAGTGGCAGGAGGAACAAGACTTCTGGTCGGATGAATACGGGGTTATAAATACAAAATCAAATATGGGTAATGCAGGAGACGGTTTAATAATGAATAAAAAATGGAGTGCGGGTAAGCTACTACAAACAGCATAGTGAACGCATTATTGCGGCCAAGATAGACACGAAGCCCACGCCTACTACAGTAGTAAAAGTTTATATGCCAACTAGCTCTGCAGATGACGAAGAAATGTATCATGAAATAAAAGAAATTATTCAGGTAGTGAAGGGAGACGAAAATTTAATAGTCATGGGTGACTGGAATTCGGTAGTAGGAAAAGGGAGACAAGGAAACGTAGTAGGTGAATGTGGATTAGGGCTAAGAAATGAAAGAGGAAGCCGCCTCATAGAATTTTGCACAGAGCACAACTTAATCATAGCTAACACTTGGTTCAAGAATCATGAAAGAAGGTTGTATACATGGAAGAAGCCTGGAGATACTGACGGGTTTCAGATAGATTACATAATGGTAAGACAGAGATGTAGGAACCAGGTTTTAAATTGTAAGACATTTCCAGGGGCAGATGTGGGCTCTGATCACAATCTATTGGTTATGAACTGTAGATTAAAACTGAAGAAACTGCAAAAAGGTGGGAATTTAAGGAGATGGTACCTGGATAAACTGAAAGAACCAGAGGTTGTACAGAGTTTCAGGGAGAGCTTAAGGGAACAATTGACAGGAATGGGGGAGAGAAATACAGTAGAAGAAGAATGGGTAGCTTTGAGAGATGAAGTAGTGAAGGCAGCAGAGGACCTAGTAGGTAAAAAGACGAGGGCTAGTAGAAATCCTTGGGTAACAGAAGAAATACTGAATTTAATTGATGAAAGGAGAAAATATAAAAATGCAGTAAACGAAGCAGGCAAAAAGGAATACAAACGTCTCTAGGGGTAAGATAGATACTGGCTACAGGAAAATTAAAGAGACCTTTGGAGAAAAGAGAACCACTTGTATGAATATCAAGAGCTCAGATGGCAACCCAGTTCTAAGCAAAGAAGGGAAAGCAGAAAGGTGGAGGGAGTATATAGAGGGCCTATACAAGGGCAATGTACTTGTGGACAATATTATGAAAATGGAAGAGGATGTAGATGAAGATGAAATGGGAGATACGATACTGCGTGAAGAGTTTGACAGAGCACTGAAAGACCTGAGTCGAAACAAGGCCCCGGGAGTGGACAACATTCCATCAGAACTACTGACGGCCTTGGGAGAGCCAGTCCTGACAAAACTCTACCATCTGGTGAGCAAGATGTATGAGACAGGCGGAATACCCTCAGACTTCAAGAAGAATATAATAATTCCGATCCCAAAGAAAGCAGGTCCTGACAGATGTGAAAATTACCGAACAATCAGTTTAATAAGTCACGGATGCAAAATACTAACGCATATTCTCTACAGGTGAATGGAAAAACTGGTAGAAGCTGACCTCGGGGAAGATCAGTTTGGATTCCGTAGAAATATTGGAACACGTGAGGCAATACTGACCCTACGACTTATCTTAGAAGCTAGATTAAGGAAAGACAATCCTACGTTTCTAGCATTTGTAGACTTAGAGAAAGCTTTTGACAATTTTGACTGGAATACTCTCTTTCAAATTATGCAGGTGGCAGGGGTAAAATACAGGGAGCGAAAGGCTATTTACAATTTGTACAGAAACCAGATGGCTGTTATAAGAGTCAAGGGGCACGAAAGCGAAGCAGTGGTTGGGAAGGGAGTGAGACAGGGTTGTAGCCTATCCCCGATGTTATTCAATCTTTATATTGAGCAAGCAGTGAAGGAAACAAAAGAAAAATTCGGAGTAGGTATTAAAATCCATGGAGAAGAAATAAAAACTTTGAGGTTCGCTGATGACATTGTAATTCTGCCAGAGACAGCAAAGGACTTGGAAGAGCAGTTGAACGGAATGGACAGTGTCATGAAAGGAGGGTATAAGATGAACATCAACAGAAACAAAACGAGGATAATGGAATGTAGTCGAATTAAGTCGGGTGATGCTGAGGGAATTAGATTAGGAAATGAGACACTTAAAGTAGTAAAGGAGTTTTGCTACTTAGGGAGTAAAATAACTGATGATGGTCGAAGTAGAGAGGATATAAAATGTAGACTGGCAGTGGCAAGGAAAGCGTTTCTGAAGAAGAGAAATTTGTTAACATCGAGTATTGATTTAACTGTCAGGAAGTCGTTTCTGAAAGTATTTGTATGGAGCGTAGCCACGTATGGAAGCGAAACATGGACGATAACTAGTTTGGACAAGAAGAGAATAGAAGCTTTCGAAATGTGGTGCTACAGAAGAATACTGAAGATCAGATTGAATAGGATTGGGGAGAAGAGAAGTTTGTGGCACAACTTAAATAGAAGAAGGGATCGGTTGGTAGGACATGTTCTGAGGCATCAAGGGATCACCAATTTAGTATTGGAGGGCAGCATGGAGGGTAAAAATTGTAGAGGGAGACCAAAAGACGAATACACTAAGCAGATTCAGAAGGATGTAGGTTGCAGTAGGTACTGGGAGATGAAGAAGCTTGCACAGGATAGAGTAGCATGGAGAGCTGCATCAAACCAGTCTCAGGACTGAAGACCACAACAACAAACAACTTAACAATAGACAATGGAGCACCCCCGTCCAGGTTACCAGTTGCCTCTGCGGCAATGTATGGCCATCTTTTTCTTCGTTTGGGGTCACCTGAAGTCTAATCGCGCGAAAATCATTTTTGCAATAGTTAGTGCAGTAGACAGTTGAGCAGCCACCCATATTTACGATGAGTTCTTGAATACATTTAATCAGACCTCTCCACTTGCATCATGACTCGTATGTAAATAAGTATGAATATCCTATACCTTTGTGGAAACGTGACGGATAGTTCAGCTTAGGTATACGAATCTTAGCCTGAACACATTTGGATGGGGCTTTCAGCAGAATCTGGCTTTATTCGATTACCTACAAGAGAGACACACAGCTAACCCAACATTAATTGCTGCGACTCAAGACAGAACAAAGTTAGAAAAAGACGAACAGGCGCACTCTGCTGAGCTCTGATTATCACCTAGGAAAATCCCTATCTGCCGGTGCTGCGGACATACATTACCAAACTGTCGTCTTAACTGCCAGAACACGATCTGGCGTACCGGAGGCGATGGCTGGTTGCTTCGACGTCCTCGACCGAAAGGCGAGAGCCGACTACCTAGAGCACCCGTACAGGCCGAACACACAACATTCCCGCCCCCACGACAGTGGCCGTGGTTAAACGTTCCAATCAGCAACTCGAAAACCGGCGGAAAATTCCACTCCATTGCTGGAGCACTACCATTCCACCAATGGAGATTCTTGGCGCCAATTTCTGCGCCGATTTTGCTACGTCAGGGAGCTATGCCCTGAGCAAGCCAATCACAGTTACGATTTTGCAGAAAGCGCGGGAATTTTCCCGCCAAAACTGCCTGTGTACACAAGTCATTCCCACGCCTTGCTGGTAGCCCGCCAGAAAGTGTTTTCGCTAAGATTCTGCGAAGTAACAGAACATCTAGCCCAGCCGCTACTTCAGATCCCTCCGGGTGTGTCTTTTGACAATGTCGGCATCTGCAAAGCATTCACTCAACTTCCTCACACCCGTCGGCTTAACCCTTTCCAGATCAGGAGAGCCCGCCTGTCACCGGACCACCCGGGTGACGAGAGACGCTCCGTGGGAAGTCCACGTGTGAAGGAATAGCAACTTTTCACCGCATGCAATTAGAGACGAAAATCGTAAGATAGAAATAAGAGAGGGGGCTCATGCCGCCTCTCATAGCCCCTACGCCATTTTAGATTGTAATTGGTGAGCGGTTGGCTCACTTAGGAGCAAGGTAGTGAGTCAATCGCCCAAGAACAATCTTACAAACTGACTCCACATGCCGCACTCTATATAAAAAAAATCACTGCAGCTGAAAAATGCAGCTCATATAGGGAGGATTATTTATGGTGTAGCCAACTTCACCTTCTTAATATGGAACACTAACACTCACATCACACATCCATACCCAGGGAGCCCCTTCCAAACACCGATTTACACAGACATTCACGCTCTAAATATGGCCCGGGCATGTGAGCCAAATATGGAGCAGTTTATTCTTTACAATCAGAGTTGGAGTGCTCTGCAATTAAATGCCGAAGATGTTACAACAATTTGAATCATTAAACTAACCTGAACTCACTCACACATGATACTGTTTAAGTTAACAATCCCTTTTTGTGAGTTTTCAGAATCTAATTACAACCTCCGATTCATTCTGTCTCCCTGCACCAAGAATAACCTTTACAAAATGTTCCCTGAACTGATGGTCCATTCACAATGACAGTGGTGGTACCTGCTTCAGTTTATGGGGACTTCAGGCACACTGTTTGAATACACACAACAATAAATACAAAATACAAAAAAAACATGGTGTGGAGAACAATACAGTAATTTGTAATAAGAATTACAGTGTAAAACACAAACACATACAAGGTATAACATACATTACAAAAACAACACTAGAGAAAAATTTAAGAAAGGAAAGAAAGAAAAAAAAAAACAAGGTTCATGGGGCATCAAGTTGTGCGTGCACATTGCACAATGTTCACGACTGTGCTGAGAATGAGGCACTAAATCACATTGTTAGAAATATTCGAAGCACTTCACAAATTCTACAGTACTGACATCACATAGGGCTAAACGTCGGGTGTTGTTGCTACGTTGTTGCAACAGCAATAGGGTATGCTGGAGCATCTGTTGAAATTGGACCACGCATATGATGATGGCAGTATGGTAGGAAGACAAAGTGATAGGCTCTCCTCACGTCAATTAATTGTCACTAGTCTAGGTCTCTTCTCTCGCTGGACAGTACTTTTACGTTTCCCAATATTGCAGTCCGACGAGGGATGATGGCATGTGGAGTGACTCCACAAGTGTGTGAGGTCATCCATACAGGATCGAACTAGGAGCGACGATTGCTATACCTGCTCTCTAAGAGACAGGAGAAGTTAGAAATGAGACCATTCATTTGTTAGAGTGTGTGGCACGATACTGCTTTGTGTATGCAGATCGGCCAATGCTAGTGAGTTGTAAAAACCCAAACAGGTGAGTATATAGCGTCCCTTTCTGTCCTGAGGCACATGAGGCGCAGGTTCTGACACGATGTGTGATCTTCTTCGTGTACTCACGACAACGTGGTCTGCCGTAGGGAATCCCTCCAAACGGCTGCCGCGTCCGGAGAGCTAGCAGGCTGTCGCGTGTGGGTCGCGTGCCAGTGTCAACGGCCAGCCTCACTTTCGCTTGTGGCCCGGCGAGGATTGTCTGCCACCTAATCCCTCAGGTATACGGCCCGGTGACTGTCAGCTTGTAGGACCGGATGCTCTCGCGCCCTTCACGTCAGGTGGCGCGCTGACGCTCTCTTCTTGCAGATAGCCGATGACCTCTTGCTTTTGCTCCGGCTGGCCTCTGCATTGCCACGATACCCGTCATCTGCACAATTCATACAAAAATCTTATACCTAACTTTTCCCTATGACCTTCTATGTTATAATAAATTTACATAACGATACATTGATGGTCTGTCATTTCAGACACTCTAATTTTAATTTTATAGTTATTTATCTGTAGCTATCATAACAAAATCATGGAAATAATTTATCTTGATATTTGTGTAGAGACCGATCTCACTATTGTACATGGTGTATGACGCTATATTGGATGAAGAAATAAATGTGCGGGCCCGCACCAATATTACTATTAATTATATAGATCCACAGTAGACATGCTCAAGAATTAACTACCAGTTGCCAACGATCTACATTCTATGTCTTTTAATTCAATTATGTTGTTATGCAGGTCTAAGTTTTACTGTGCTATAAAGAACATGCAACTATGCTACTTTCGCTTGCCTGTCGTCCCTCCATCTCCGGTCTGTGGTTTGGTGACCTGAAAAATAGCATCTCAACAGGCGCGCGCCAAACACTTGTGGTAGAAAACCGCCACAATATTAAGGATCTACTTATTGTAAAATCCTAAAGTTTAATTTATCCTAGTATATGGTACTCTCTCTATTATTATTATAATTTTTTTTTATACAACACTCTTACATAATTCCTGTTACGCTGAGATGTCTCGCTGCTCGCCGCTATTGACGACAGTGATGTGCGCGCCGTACGACATGGCCTCCGAGTTCTCACTACGCCTCACTGAAACTCCAGAGACTGGGTTAGCCATGGCTATACAAGACAATAAATTTATAGTTGCAACTTCTTTTTCTATGTTATGCAGTATTCGCGATCAAAGCACACCTTTCCAGAGGCAATGTAATATGACCAAGCCAGGACTGGTTCCTGTTGAGGATTCAGTCGCCCAACACACGCCAGCTACATAGTATGTCACGAATATCCAAGTATAAGTCCCTGGTTATTCATCTGTGACAGTCACGAGCAGCACGCTAAATCCCCAACCAGCACATTGTCATGGTAGGCTTTATGCCCGCATTTCTCTCGTCTAGGGCACCATTGGAGTCAAACGCTCACAGGTTCACCCCGACTTGCAAGACAACGATGCTGGCGCAGCTCTGCAAACAACTATACTGCCCATATTCATCCTCGAAATCACGCAATATACCACAATCTTGCAGTGCACTGACGCGTGCCTGCAAGCATTGGTATGAACGTCTCACGAACTGGTTGTGGCCGCTATGGAGCGTATCACGACTTCTCAGAACGCTTCTAAGAGCACGTTCTTGTATGCGCCCGTTTGTGCGACATCTCGTCACTCATCTTTATCCCTTAACATGGACACCAGATAGGAAAGGACAAAAACATTGCTCATGGAAAGGTAGTGCCTCTTATCGCAACGACAGAGGAGAACCCGAACACAGACAAAAAAAATTAACAGCAGTAAATTCTTATGCGAGAAAACGCAGCGTGTTAATACTTTAACAATCTTAATCTATTAATGCAACGATTATTGTTCCCCGAAGAAAGGTTCATATATTTGCCTATTCTACTATGTACACCACTTACACTACTACTATAGCAAGGTTCATGTATTTGCCCATTCTACTATGTACACCACTTACACTACTACTATTCCACGAACTCCTTTATGTGAGAGATGTGGTGGAGTCCTATGGACTTCTTTCCTCTCAGCGTCTCCAATTCATAAGCATTGTGGTGAGCTGCTCTCCTTATACGGTACGGGCCGTTGTAAACAGAATAGAATTTTTGGCATTTCATTTTTTGTTTGTTCGAAAGTCGGAAAGACTTAACGAGCACCTTTTGTCCAATTTGGAAGTGTCGTAGACGAGCTCTCCTGTCGGCACGTCTCTTCCTGACCTTTGCTGCAGCCCGTATCCTCTTGAGAGCCAAATCCACTATGGCTTGGTGCTGCGTTCGCGCCCTTGGTGGGAAGTTTACGACCTCGGTTATCAAGTCCTTAGGAATCCGGTTTTTCAGTACTGTAATGGGTGCCAATTTTGTTATTCCATGGGGCGCCTCATTGATCACCTCCTGGAAGTCTTTAAGGAAAACGTCCCATGTCGTGTGCTGTTTGTTACAGTACAACCGGCACAAGTTTCCGAGCTCCTTAATAACCCGTTCTGGAGCATTCGAGCTCGGATGGTGTGAGGATCTAAAAATGGGATGAATTTTACATCCACGCAACGTCTCCTTCCATGTTTTTGACTTAAACTGTGGCCCATTATCAGAAATAATTTTACTCACATGACCAACCTGTGGTAGGAAATCCCGGATTAGGGCTCGTGATACAGTTCGTCCTGTCGCCCTCTTCAGTGGCGTAAAGGTAACGTATTTGGACGTTAGTTCAACAAACACTAATACGTAAGTATATCCTCTTCTTGTTCTTGGCAAAGGTCCCATCAAATCTGTTGCTGCTAATTGTCTTAATTTGGTCGGTACGATTGGGTATAATGGTGCCTGCATGCTCACAGTGGTGTGCTTAGCCTTTTGGCAGTCTTTACACACCGACAGTACCCTCCGTATTCGACGCTCCATGTTTCGAAAGTAACACATGGTCCTTAGCTTGAGATTGCACTTGCGTGGTCCGAAGTGTCCATAGCTGAGGTGAGTATGCCATATAACCTTGTTTATTAGGTGTTCAGGGATGCATACCCCCCATTCAGTGTCATTGGCATAATTTCGGTGGAAAATTATGCCTTTCCGCAAGAGGTAGTGTAAGTAGGCTGTTTAGGTTTTTTTATTGGTAACGCCACCTCTGTATGAAAATCACTGGCTGTGCTGTGTGCAGTCTGTGGCTGCTTTGCATTGTTGTAATACTCGCCATTGTAGTGTTAGGCAGCTGGCTGTGAACAGCGCGTAGCGTTGCGCAGTTGGAGGTGAGCCGCCAGCAGTGGTGGATGTGGGGAGAGAGATGGCGGAGATTTGTAATTTGTCATGAACTGCTATATTTATATATGATGATATCAAGGTAAATACATTGTTTGTTCTCTATTAATATCTTTCATTTGCTAACTATCCCTATCAGTAGTTAGTGCCTTCCATAGTTTGAATCTTTTATTTAGCTGGTAGTAGTGGCGCTCGCTGTATTGCAGTAGCTTGAGTAGCTAAGATTTTTGTGAGGTAAGTGATTTGTGAAAGGTATAGTTTAATGTTAGTCAGGGCCATTCTTTTGTAGGGATTATTGAAAGTCAGATTCCGTTGCGCTAACAAAATATTGTGTGTCAGGTTAAGCACAGTCGTGTATAAATTGTTCAAGGGGACGTTTCATATGTCGACCCTTAGCCGAGGATACCTCACTGGAATCTTCTGATTTTTTGTTGTAGTTTGTGTAATTAGTGTAGATTTTGTTTATTGCTAGCGCGTAATTGTAGAGAAAATCTCCTTTGTAGTTGCAGACTTTCATTGTTGTACAGTAAAACAGTTGTGGTATGCATGTAGATTTGCACCAAGTATTTCGCAGCTGCAATTAACTAGATATTATGTTCAGTGCTATGTTAATGTGTTCTCTTATTTTTGATCTTCAAATTGTGTTTTTCTGTGTTGTCGTGTGAATTACTGTGACAATAATGGCGTGTGAAAAACGTAATACTAGGCTCCAAAGTAAATTGAGAAATGACAGTGAAAATGAAAGCAGTGTGTTAGCGCCACCGAGTAATGAATTAACTGATGTTCAAAGTAGTAATTTGGTAATTGTGCATAGGGAAATGGAGCGGGCGGCAAACAATGGTGTAGGCAGTGAAACAATTAGTGAAGAGGGAAGCATTATCGATCGATCGGTCGGCAATAGCTCGCCTCAGGAATCCGAAATGACAGGACACAATTTTGCAAATACTGTAGATTCAGGTTTTGCGTCCTCACCGTTTTCCCAAATGAGTCAAGACACGTTTTCCGCTTGTCAAAATGTGAATGTTGCCGGTGCAAATTCACTGCCGAAAAGCACTGAGGAACATGTTTCAGACACCAGTGCATTGTTATTACAGTTAATGCAACAAATGGGACAAAAGCTACAAAAGTTAGACACAACACTTGAACAAAATCAGAAACAAATGGGACAAAATCTTCAAAACTTAGACACACTGGAACAAAATCAGAGACAAACACAGCAACAGCTTCAAAAGTTAGACTCATTGGAACAAACTCTTGAACAAACGCGTGAAGATTTAACTACTGAGTTACATAACATTGAATCGAAATGTCAAAAAGTCTGTAATGACGTAAAAACTCAAATTTGTGAGCATTTTCAACCTATTTTTTCGCGGCATGAAAAGGCAGTACAGAATCACGAAGCAGCCATAAAAGAACTGCAAATTATTGTTCATGAAAATCATGAGACCTTGCAAGCTAAATTTGACTCAGTTGCATCTACCGATTCGGTTACGCAACTTGCAAAAACTCAGGAAAACTTAAAGAACACAGTAGATTCGATTTCAACACAAATGGACACTCTGAAACTTGATTGAGGAAATGTGTTCACTATCGGAGAAAGTAGCCGAACTTTCGGATCAGTTCACTAACTTATCTACGAAGGTAGATGATAATCTGAACGACACAAAACCGGTAGTCTTTAATGACACAGAAGAGTGCGAACAAATTAGGAAATTCAAACAAAATCAGAATCAAATTAATACGCAACACCAAAGAGAAATCCGGGAAGTACAAGATCAGCTGACTCAGGTAATACAAGAATTACGTATTTCAGAGGCCACTCGCGCTCCAATACGGGAAGAGGGACTTAGAAATACGGAACAACCACAAAATAATAACACAGGACACTTCGGAAGTTATGAAAGAAATTGGCAAGGTGCACCGAATTTTGAAATGGAACCGCCGAAACGACGTAACAATGACCGATATGCGACTCGCCGACATGATGACTTTGACTATAAGCTGTTCATTACTACACGTAAATTCAAAACATTTAAGAATTCTGGCAACGACATTCATCCACAAGCATGGCTCCATCAATTCTCTCATTGTTTTCCTCCCAACTGGTCATTAGAGCACAGATTAGAATTTATGTGTGGCTACTTAGAGAATGAACCAGCTGTAAGAATGCGGTCGGTCATTCACGATTGCCACAGTGAAGGAGAGTTTTACCATGCCTTCCTCTCAGCATATTGGTCTCAGGCCACACAAGACCGTGTAAAACATAGCATCATAATGATGAAACACTTCGAACAATCTGAATTTTCCAGTCTTGTGAAATATTTTGAAGACATGTTGCACAAGAATCAGTACCTGTCAAACCCATACAGCCCCTCAGAACTCATCCGCATTTGCTTAATCAAATTACCTGAACATTTACGGCATATTATTTTGGCAGGACGTTGCAAAGACGACATTGAAGCTTTTCAGGGACTCTTACAAGAATTAGAAATTGACACAGACAGTCGCGGGATGCGAAAACGGGAAAACAATCACTGCAGGGCACATCCGTCACAATTCCGTGACGACAGAAATAATAACTGGACACGACAAGGCTATTCTTACAACGCAAATCGTGATCAAAACAGACACCACCCATATGACAACCACTGGCAGAGTAATAATAGTTACAGAGAAAGATCGCATTTCCGTAGTAATGAATATGACAGAGATAACCATAGAAACAGACAATATGGTAATCAGAACTATTATTATCAAGGGAGACAGAATAATTTCAGACGCAACAGTTCAGCGCGCAGTTACGATTCAGGGAGAAATTCTCCACCACGTGACCGACACGAAAGAAACTGTGTAAACTACCGACAAAACGACAGACCTGAATTCTATCAGAACTGGCGAGCTTTAAACAGAGCTGGGCCCTCTCGTCACGGTGAATTTGTAGAAGTTAGGTCTCCAAATCCCAATAACGACGCGCGCCAACAAAGGAACAGACAATGACTCGCACAGCAGGCAGCCGCGTGCGCCCGCTGGCTCCGAGAAAAATAACATAAGACGCTAACCTTGAGAAATATTCCAGTATTCTTTACCGACGTATATCGCCTGACAATTGTATTCAAGTTCAAACTCTGAGTACTATGAAGAGTAAAGGATTGCACCACACTTCACACGTAAAACCGCTTATTGAGAGATAATCTGCTTTTTAACTTTGTCTTTGCCATAAAACTTTTCACTTCACATTACTAGTATGCTTTGAAAGACTTAAGAAACTGTTAACATGCAACAATGTTTGAAGTTAAATATCCAATCAAGAACCAAGAGAACTTATTTAAACAGAAATTACGAATGCATTGTTATAATGAACAGACGACACAGTGTTGTTAATTGTACATTCTTGCTTGTTAGTTGCACGATTACGTAACGACTATCAGGCTTACACACTTAGGACACATACTGGTACTGCTAATGAGATTTTAATACAACTTTTGGTTTACTTGAAAATACATTCTGGGTTTAAAGTACTTTCTGTGAGATACCAGACGACACAGTGGTTAGTTTATGTGACAACTACACGGTTTTATCACGACGCTACTAATGAGTGACAGTTTACAATGTTGCTTTTGCAGTGTTTCTGTTTTATATCTGCACAGTTTTCTGTTTTATTCTGGAAAGTAAAACAGGTTTTAGTAGTAACTTTTGTGGTATAGCTACAATGAGACTGCCTTTTCCGTAGCACAACAATACGTTATAGCACAGTACTTTCCTCATCACGGCAATAAGCGTAATAACTAAGACATTTATACGCAAAGCATTTCACTTTTGTTTATCATGTGGTAAGTACATTGACTTCTGCAGAACTTAGCTTTCGGAGGACGATAACTACGACACTTCCACAGAGATTATGTTGCGACAAGATGCACAGTTTAGCGCTACAGTACACGTATTTGAGTGATCAATTTTATACTTAAAACATTTATTTTTAAAGATTTTTGAATTACAAAGAAAGTTTTCTGTGATATACTTCATTCCATTGGTGTAATCTGTAACACCTGAGGGTATAATTACATTAATCCTCAGGGGGGTACACACTTACTTTGTGTACCATGTGTGTGGCAACCACAAGGAACCCTAGCTAATATGGTATTTGCTTATACAACTTTACACATCGGTACCATATTTCTCTAACACACAAATTACACAGCTATCTGATCATTTAACAGAGAAAGAAACTTTTTTACTACATCAGTGACATATGTTTACGCAATTACACAGTTGGATAACTTCACACTTATGAAATTGTATTTTGTCTGTACTGTGTGATCTCTTCATATTTTTTCGGAACCATTGTGATACTATGAGAGCTTTGAATGATGTATTTGGTATGGATTCATGATTTTTAAAGTACGTTTGAGGCAGATGACACTTTTGACATGAGCAGAGAATTTTTTTTAGGTTTTGACATTATTGGAGGAAGCTACGACGATTTTGAGATTTGACTGAGGTGTTATGATGTTATTTTTACGACGACGATGTGTATTATGCTGCTGAGGTATGTTTATGATTAATAGGCTGATGCTATATGAGTTATTTGATTAAGCCACGTAGCTGTTATGATACAATATTGAAGAAGTGTCGACGAATAAGGTAAGGAGTAATGAATAGTGGTTAGGGACTCTTGACTTTTGAAAAAGGATGTTGGAAACCGAGAATCGTACTTTAAGAGTTATGAAATGTGTGTATATGAATGAATGTATCACAATGCTGGCGAAAATTTTTTGGACACTGTTATATTTATAGGGTTTTGTTTCTACAGATTTACAACGCTAATTCTTGACCTGTGAAATATTTTTATATGAGACTGTCACAGTAGCGGAAACTGCTGTCGTAAATATTTCCGTAAGAAAGTTAAGTGACCACCTGCACCTAATGCGTCGTGGGCACCCAGCTGTGTCAGACGCCTGGAGAAAAAGCCATTAGCGCGTGCCTTTTCAGAGCACAGGAAAAAAAAAAAAAAAAAAAAAAAAGGGAGGACATTATCCTGGCCATTGTCATTCCTTTAGAGAAAGCATCGCAAATCCGGCACGCTAATTACTTGGAAACATATCGTACTTTCTGATATTTACTGAAATGCCTAATGAAATGACAAGAAATAGTTTGTCTACACACCTGACTGTGACTACTGTCTTTCTAGATGAGAGATTTTTTTACTACTTATGAAATGCCACATGACTATTGAACGATGTTCTTACGCTTTGCTTTGTACATAGTTGCTTATTTCATTTGATATCTAGTTTCTAGCTGCACTGCAGCATTGGTTAAAATAAAATTTTATAGATGTACTAATATAAATATTTTATGCCTACAGATCCAGTAAATAATTTTATGATCTATCCAAAACAAATGAGGGAGCACAAAAAGACATTTCCCTTCACAGGAATTGCATAAATAATTTTTTTACGATTTGGTAACTTATCTACTAGCGTAAGTTTTTGTGATGCATCACTCTAATGTTAAGATGTGACGTAGGTATTAGACGTGGCCATTTTAGTGTAATATTTTTTTTTTTGCTTGCGCTATGTCATGTTTAGGTATAAGTTGCTGCTGTTTGCCAGGCATAGTGTTATTGAATTTGACTTTTGCTAATTTATGCTGCTAGCTTTGCCAATTTGCATTTTTTGCATTGCTGTTTGTGTTGATTTGTTATGTGATGCTGCATTGCCTCGTCCCTTAGTTTAGCATCTGAGCTCAGTAGATTTAAGTTAGCTTAAGAGGAGACTATATAAGAAATTAACTATTATAAATTTATCAGAAATGCATTGAGAAGCTATCAGAAAATGGTCTGGCAAAATAAAAAGGATACTGTACAGTGGAGAAAAACTATTATTGACAGAGGATGTGAACAGAATACAGAAAGCAGAGGGAAAAACTATTTTTGACAGAGGATGTGAACGAAATACAGAAGGCAGGCTTAGATAGAACTTTTGGGAATAATGATGAATGAAGGGAGATCTCCAAGAAGCAAAGAAAGTTTTGTTTGCAAAATACTGCAATGAAACAAACCCTGTCCTTTCCTTTTGTGTTATCCCACTATGTGTTTGTGTACCCTTGTGTATTTGTTTTCTTCCTGTCTCTGTGTAGTTTCATAGAATTTTTTCTCTTTTAATATTAAGCTACATTCACTATGATGAGGAATACTGTTATCCTCACATATAATTGGCATTAATAATATGTTATTTACTTTGTAAAGATGTTATACATTATTAATTCCGTTCTGTTTAATGCTCATGTGTGAAGTTGATGTTTCAAAAGTTATTGTGATCTTTTATGTATGTACTCATGTCATAATTCCACTGATGTATATGTTAGTTCGATTCTTTTGTAAAGCCTGTACTACAAATGTTATCTGTATTGTTATGTTCTTTAATGATGTATTTTGTACCTTTGTAATTGTATTTTCATGTTGTAAATTTATAAAATTGTAATTGACACCAGTTCATCTTATTATTAACTTGTAAGTTACATTTCACTGCACACGTTTCTGTTGGTCATAGTATATGGACAATATGTGAGAAGTAGGGACTGTTAGTGTTTGCACATGTGTTAATAATTCAGCAAGGGACTGGATAACAGCATTGCTGGTTCTAAGGACAATTCCAAAAACTTTGTGAGTGCACAAGTGGTGGTTTATGGACTTGCTATATTCTCCGCAAGACTCTTCGATGGTGAATGTGCACCTGCACAATCGCAACAGATGGCTGCTGGTCATCTCTACAAGGACTACAGTGGGTCTGCACCTCTGGTGGCCCACCAATACCATTATCTCTACAAGGACTACAGTGGGTCTACATCTTTGATGATCCATCAGTACCATTATTTCTACAAGGACTGCAGTGGGTCTGCGCCTCTGGTGGCCCACCAATATCGTAATCTCTACCAGGACTACAGTGGGTCTGCTCTGTGATGACCTACCAATATTCATCAAAACTTCGACTGACTCTGCAGTGGGTTTGCTCTGTTGTGACCCAATACCTGTCAGCATGTCAAGAGTCAGCACTGTCTTTCCATTGGAAGGACAACACTACTTCTTCAAGACTGCATGGAAATCCACTACTTCCGTGTGCATTTTTTTTTTTACTGCTCAGACTTTGAGAAAAACACTGCTATTCTCCTGTTATGTACGATTAGGACTGTCTTTATGGACTGTGAGAAATTTTTAGCTTTTGACCAACATTGTATCAATAAGTGTGTGCATTTGATTTCTTTGTTATTGTAATTATGAAAAAATTTTTTCAAATCTGTATTGGCCACTGCCCAATCCAATTTGTAAAAATTTTTGTGGGGAGCATGGGGGCTATGTAAGTAGGCTGTTTAGGTTTTTTTATTGGTAACGCCACCTCTGTATGAAAATCACTGGCTGTGCTGTGTGCAGTCTGTGGCTGCTTTGCATTGTTGTAATACTCGCCATTGTAGTGTTAGGCAGCTGGCTGTGAACAGCGCGTAGCGTTGCGCAGTTGGAGGTGAGCCGCCAGCAGTGGTGGATGTGGGGAGAGAGATGGCGGAGATTTGTAATTTGTCATGAACTGCTATATTTATATATGATGATATCAAGGTAAATACATTGTTTGTTCTCTATTAATATCTTTCATTTGCTAACTATCCCTATCAGTAGTTAGTGCCTTCCATAGTTTGAATCTTTTATTTAGCTGGTAGTAGTGGCGCTCGCTGTATTGCAGTAGCTTGAGTAGCTAAGATTTTTGTGAGGTAAGTGATTTGTGAAAGGTATAGTTTAATGTTAGTCAGGGCCATTCTTTTGTAGGGATTATTGAAAGTCAGATTCCGTTGCGCTAACAAAATATTGTGTGTCAGGTTAAGCACAGTCGTGTATAAATTGTTCAAGGGGACGTTTCAGTAGAACTGCCTGATGGTGGCGTGTCTTCTGTCTATCCATTTCTGTTTCAATAACACTAGGCCAGGGTCCATGTCTTGCTCCTTCTTGATGTCCTGCATACTACAGGTAATAAAATTTTCAAAGGCTACTTTCTGCATATAGAAAAGGCAGTAGTGATTTTCCTCCAGATCTTCTTCCATGTTGTGCTCAAATCCGATCGGTGACCGTGATAAGGCGTCTGCAATAATGTTCTGACTGTCGGGGATATATTCTATCGAAAAGTTGTACTGCTGCAGATATGATGCCCACCTAATGAGCCGCCTGTGATTAAGCTTTGCAGTCATCAAGAACTCGAGTGCCTTGTGGTCTGTGTAGACCCTCGTCTGTGTAGACCAAACAGAAGGTATCTGAATTTTTCAAACGCCCATACAATAGCCAGCGCCTCTATCTCGGTTACTGAGTAATTCCTCTCACTCTTGGCTAGTACTCTGCTACCAAACGCAATTGTCTTCCACACCCTGTTTACTTCATGTACATAGTCTTCGAACACCATGACACCCAGACCTGAGTATGAACTGTCCGTTACTATGCAAAGCTCTTCTGCTAAATTAGGGTGTGATAGGATGGGTGCTTGTAATAATGCGAATTTTAATGCTTTCCATTCGGATTCGGCCGCCTCATCCCATTCCCAAGGAATCTTCTTTCCTGTAAGTTGATGCAACCTAGGACTTCTCTGAGTTTTGACATGTATAAAGCGGTTGTAAAAATTTATGATCCCCAAGAACCCCCTTAACTGCTTCTTTGTCGTAGGAATGGGAAACTTTTCAATCGCTTCGATCTTTTCGGGATTTGGCGCAATGCCCTCACCCGTGATGATATGTCCTAGAAATTTGACAGAGGACATCCCAAAATTCGATTTTTCGATATTGATAGTCACTCCGTATTCCTTGAATGTCGCAAGGAGTTCACCGAGGACCGCATTGTGCTCTCCCCAAGATTTCTCCGCGATCAGCAAATCGTCCACATAGCTGGTGACATGACGTTTCAAATTATCGCTTAGTATGCCGTCCAGCCCCCGAATGAATGCGGCAGATGAAACGTTCAAACCAAATGGTAGACGACGAAACCGGTAACATCTTCCAAATGCTAAAAAGGCTGTGTACTGTCTGCAATTTGGATGGAGCTCGATCTACCAGAAACTCGATTTTAGATCAACTGATGAGAAGATTGATATTCCATGGAAGTTTTGTAAGAGTTCCTTTAATCGTTCCGGTCTGTCTGTTTCGGGTTCTATTATGGTATTAATTTGTCGCGAGTCCAAGACTAAACGAATACTACCATCTGCCTTCTCGACTACTCTTAACGGGTTATTACAGGCTGAAGCCGTAGGTTCTATTATTCCTTCGCTCAGCATTCGCGTAATTTCAGCTGCTACTTTCTGTCGATATGCCAAGGGGATTGGATAGGGTGGCACACGAAACTGGTTGTGCGGACGTACACGAAATTCATTTTGGAAGTTCTTTATTGATCCTGTCTTGGGAAGGAAGACCTCCGCATGTTCTACTAGTAATTTATGAAGTTCTTTGCGGTGGTCGCACCTTATATTGTTTATTGCTTCCACTTTTTCTCCTATTTTCTCCTTTATTTCTCCCATTATTCCGACTTCATTCTCATCCGTGTCCTCTCCCCTACCCGCAACGTCGACCTGTTCTTCCTTTCTGTCTTTCAGACATGCATAGTTTATCCGTACACAGTTAGACGGTAGTTGAGCTGGGATCAGCTGGTCGTCGAACTTAATGTGGACGGAATTCCCTTTCCTCAAAACCACTTCACCTCGTCCTAGATCAACTATTGCTTCATGTTCATTTAGGAAGTCCGTTCCTATTATCATGTCTATTGCCAGATTTGGCACGATCCAGAAGTTAGACTCTATTTTGTGTCCTTGGCAGGAGAATTCCAGTCTTGTTTGTTGGGTGACCTCCGTACATTTACTCGCTAATGCCCCTTTTATTTTGGTTTTCTTAACCGATAGAACAGGCCAGTCCATCTCCTGAGAGCACCTCTTGTATGCTGCCTCAGATATTGCTGTTATGTAGCTTCCATTATCTATTATCGCATTCATACTCTTTTCAGCTATTGCTACGGTGATAAGAGGCTGCCGATCTTGTCGAGGAGTTGCTTTATGTTCCTCGAGCAGGATTTCTGATAAATCTTCGTAATGTATCATCCGTAGTTGGCCAGGTACGAGATTACGTGCGAAATTCCGGCGGCCTGTGTTCGCACTAGTCTGGCGTCAATCCCTTGTTAAGCTCCCCCTCCTCTGACGTGCATTAGGATTTGCGGGTCTAGTTTCAATCTCCTGGTTCCACTGTTGTCCTTGGTTTCGCTCTCTCCAATTACGGTCGCTTTGCCGTTCGTTATTCCTCCTATCCCAGATTCCTTGTCTAGATTGACACTGCTCCCTGACGTTCTGGTTTCCGTGTCTTTGGTTTCCATAACCTTGAATAGCGTAACCTTGACTTCCGTAACCCTGGTTTCCTAACTGACCAGTGCGATTATGCGATCTATTGTCGTCTTCCCTTCCTGGCCCGTGGTATTTGTTACTTTGCCCCTTCTTCCTGTCCTTTGCGTCTTGTTTATCAAAGACTACTTCGAGTTCGCGCAATAGACTCTTGAATGCTTCTATGTCAGATCCACACTTGCCGACAAGTGTCTGTTGGTACCTAACTGGCAATTTGGAAAAGCAAAATTTAATGATTTCTCCGTTGCTATATGGACTATCTAAAAATTGATTCTTCTTGAGTAAATCATCAAGAAATTTGGTTGCGTTCCTATGCCCGGACACTTCCAGTTCAGGACAAAATATTATTTCCTCTTTAATCCTGTCTTGCGTTTCCTTTGACCAGTAGGTCCGCAGGAATGCATCTTTTCCGCGGCTTGGCCTTCGATGTGTCCACACATGAATTCTAATTTTGCCTGGGTTGGCCATGATGCCGGTAATGAATTTGTAAACTGCATCACCCAGCTCTTCGGATGCATCGACCCTCCATTTTCTTTGAACTTCTGGAATTTTAGTATCGACAGGAAGTGATTATGATCAAAATCCGGTCTGATCCTCGCACTGGTGTTGTCACTCGTTTCCGATACTTGGACGTCTGCTGAGTGTCCTGTTCTATCTTGCTGATAACTGTGATGTGCTACCTCTGTATCACAGTGGAAGTGGCATTCAGAATTTACTCTCCTAAGTGCGCTATAATTATTGGAGCTATTACTCGCTGTTTCTGCTTGTGCATTGTTAGTTCCGCACTCGGTCATTGGGCTAGAGCACGGCGGGCTTTTCCTTGGAGACACAATTCCGTGTATTCCATCACTGGTATCCGAACGCGCAGTGCTCGTGTGCCCGTTTTGCTATCTGACTCTCTACTTCTCCCATTCGTTTCGTGGTGTTCGCAACCGCGATATTACCTTGAGTTTTTAAGAATGCTAGGGATTTTGAGTGGGATTGTGTTGTACGTCGCAAGCGCCCTGCGAGTTTAGAAGTTGCTTCCGCGACTTTCATTGCCCCTATTGCTGCCGTTTTGGCCAGGCCTGCTACTTTTTGTGCAGCCATTGACATTTGTTTCGCTTCTCCACATTCTTTCTTTATTGTTAGTAATTCCCCACGAATTTCCCCTATATGCGAAATTATAGTCTGAGTGTCCTTCTTACGCTGTTTCTCATCTTCTTCTTTCATTGATCGTAGGAAGCTCAGTATTGGGTTTACGTCATCTTTTTGATCCTGTTCATACGTGGGAGATGTAACTCTGGACACCTGGGCGCTAGAGCTCTGACGTGGCCGAGCTAGCCGCTGTCTGTTCTCGTTAGTTTGATTATAAACTTCTGCTACCGTCTCGACCTGTGTGCCTGTCTCTGTTTCATCCTCTACTTCACTATCATAATCACGGCCGCAACGCTGCTCTGAGATCACGTCCAAATCACCTTCCTCATCAATGACCCTGGCGTCCTGTCCTGCTAAAAATGTGCCCATCTCATCTCCGAACCTATTCCCGTCAGTAAACTGCCCCTTATCCATTATGCTATCCTCTTTTGTTTTAGCTTCGCTCGATAATAGTCGTGCCTTACTTCTCGTTATCATTCATGAAAAATAAATTTCTCTAAAATCCACAATAAAATTAATCTACTCCACATATTTTTACACATAGACATAAAATTTCAACAACGCTGTTCCAACGCCGTAATTACAAGCACAATTTGATGTGGTACAGAAACCGCACACAAATCCGACAAAGTGCGATGTGGTACGGACACCACATCAACAAAACACAAAAAACAATGAACAAAAAAAAAATATATACACTGAAAACAAAAACTGTAATTATGCGCCGCTACTTAAAAACTAAACGCGGAACTACCAGAAAAAAAACTTGGGTATTAATCAATAAAAAACTAAGCAAAAAAAATTCTGAGTGTCCCTACTACTAATAATAATTGCTTATCAGCGATTCACAGGAAAGATCCGAGGCTAAGGGTCGCCATTTTATGCGAGGTGCCGGGATAGCAGTGTATTTAACACTAAATTCTAGAATCTACACATGTAAATGATGCACTAAGCCCCCCCTATTCTAACTCCGGCTTTTGCTGTTGCACAAGGATTAAAAAATACACGCGAACTGACTGTAATCAACCCTGCAAGTGGAGTAGAAAAGAGTTTGGCACCTGCAATAATTTAATTTGATAAATAAGTTAAATAAAGGAAGGTTTCATTAACGTAGTGAGAAATGATGGGTTGCTCTACCGATTAACAGAATGAAAGTTCTGTCCAAAATAACAATATGATTTATTAAGACTAAACACAAAATAATAAACAAAAACACATGAAACATTTATAATACATCAAATTGGCTCAAATTGGATACACAAACAAACACTGTGAAGGTGAAGTTGTCCCTAAACTAGATTGTGAGGTTTATGACGAAGTGGTATGTGGAGCCAATTCCTTGTCACTCAAATCTTAAGAGAGACACACAGCTAACCTAACATTAATTGCTGCGACTCAAGACAGAACAAGGTTAGAAAAAGACGAAAAGGCGCACTCTGCTGAGCTCTGATTATCACCTAGGAAAATCCCTATCTGCCGGTGTTGCAGACATACATTACCAAACTGTCGTCTTAACTGCCAGAACACGATCTGGCGTACCGGAGGCGATGGCTGGTTGCTTCGACGTCCTCGACCGAAAGGCGAGAGCCGACTACCTAGAGCACCCGTACAGGCCGAACACACAACATTCCCGCCCCCACGACAGTGGCCGTGGTTAAACGTTCCAATCAGCAACTCGAAAACCGGCGGAAAATTCCACTCCATTGCCGGAGCACTAACATTCCACCAATGGAGATTCTTGGCGCCAATTTCTGCGCTGATTTTGCTACGTCACGGAGCTATGCCCTGAGCCAGCCAATCACAGTTACTATTTTGCAGAAAGCGCGGGAATTTTCCCGCCACAACTGCCTGGGTACACAAGTCATTCCCACGCCTCGCTGGTAGCCCGCCAGAAAGTGTTTTCGCTAAGATTCTGCGAAGTAACGGAACCTCTAGCCCAGCCGCTACTTCAGACCCCTCCGGGCGTATCTTTTGACAATGCTGGCGTCTGGAAAGCATTCACTCGACTCCCTCACACCCGTCGGCTTAACCCTTTCCAGATCAGGAGAGCCCGCCTGTCACCGGACCACCCGGGTGACGAGAGACGCTCCGTGGGAAGTCCGCGTGTGAAGGAATAGCAACTTTTCACCGCATGCAATTAGAGACGAAAATCGTAAGATAGAAATATGAGAGGGGGCTCATGCCACCTCTCAACCTCACACAATCTTCTAAGGAAAAACGTACGAGGTGTGGGTGTAAAATAACGGGAGTATTACTGTAAAACATTTTATTTCAGAAACATACATATTTAGTCATTGTCACCCTCAATATACTCCCCTCCACTACCACAGCTATGCTCCATGCAAAGTTACCATTGATGGAAACAGTGCTCGAAGTCTTCCTCTGCGAGCTCCTTGATGATGCGCTTCACTTTTTCTTTCACTGCGTCAACACAGTAAAATCTTGTTCGTCTTAATGCGAATTTGACCTTAGGAAACAGAAAACAGTCACACGGTGCTAGGTCAGGCGAATAAGGTGGGTGGGCTAACAGTGGGATGCTCTACTTACTAGATAATGCGGTATGAGCCGGTGTGTTGTCTTGATACAGAACTCATGACTTGTTCTTCCACAACTCTCATCAATTTTTTTTATTATTTTATTGTTATTAGCGAACGTCCCCATTGGAGAACGATAAGCAGTTGATTTTAAATCTTTTTCTTCTTGTTATTATTTTCTCACGAAGTTGAGGAGGAACCACTAGACACTAATGTTGGTTAATAGTATGAGTTTCAGGAACACAGCGAAGATACGTAGTTTCATGAATATCGAAAAAATCATCATCATGTGGAATCTTGGTTTGCTCATTCGAGCTTTTTTCGCTCTCGGTGAAGTTGAACCTTTCCAATGCATGGCTAGGCGGTTAGTTACTCAATCATAAGTGTAAAAATAAAGATTGGTCACATGTTATCACTCTTTCAAAAAGATGAGGATCATTTTCAATGGTATCCAAAAAGTCTCAGTACAAAAATTTTCACGAGTTTCTTTTTGTTCGATCGGGAGAATTTGCGGAGTTTCGCACATGCTTTTCTCATGTTAAATTGGTTATATAAAATTTGCCTTAATACTCTTTTTCAATTTCTACAGTTACAGCAATCAATCGAATACTCAAACGAATCAAATTACCTTATTTATCGATATTTTGTCCCGTTTATGATGGTGACGGGCGTCTCTGGCGTGAGTCATCTTCAACGTACTCTCGGTAATCTTGGAAACGCTTGAACCGCTCAGAAACTTGCGTACGTGGTCAACAGTCTTCGCATGACGCTTCTTTTTAGTATCAGACAGGTTTCAGTATCAGTTTTTCCAAGTTGATGTGAAACTTCCAACAATTCATTACTCTATTATTGCACTTAACAGCAGATGCACAAAACTATAGGCCTATATCTCTGACATCGATCTACTCTGTAGGAATCAACATAGATTCCGGAAACAGCGGTCGTGTGAGACCCAACTCGCTTTATTTGTTCATTAGACCCAGAAAGTATTAGGTACAGGCTCCCAGGTAGATGCCATTTTCCTTCACTTCCGGAAGGTGTTCTATACAGTTCCGCACTGTCGTCTGATAAACAAAGTAAGAGCCTACGGAATATCAGACCAGCTGTGTGGCTGGATTGAAGAGTTTTTAGCGAACAGAACACAGCTTGTTGTTCTCAATGGAGAGATGTCTACAGACGTTAAAGTAACCTCTGGCGTGCCACAGGGTAGTGTTATGGGACCATTGCTTTTCACAATATATATAAATGACCTAGTAGATAGTGTCGGAAGTTACATGCGGCTTTTCGCGGATGATGCTGTAGTATACAGAGAAGTTGCAGCATTAGATAATTGCAGCGTAATGCAGGAAGATCTGCAGCGGACAGGCACTTGGTGCAGGGAGTGGCAACTGACCTTTAACATAGACAAATGTAATGTATTGCGAATTCATAGAAAGAAGGATCCTTTATTTTATGATGATATGATAGCGAAACAAACAAAAACAAAAAAAAATGGTTCAAATGGCTCTGAGCACTATGGGACTTAACATCTGAGGTCATCAGTCTCCTAGAACTTAGAACTACTTAAACCTAACTAACCTAAGGACATCACACACACATCCATGTCTGAGGAAGGATTCGAACCTGCGGCCGTAGCAGTCTCGCGGTTCCGGACTGAAGCACCTAGAACCGCACGGCCACCGCGACCGGCGCGGAACAAATACTGGCAGCAGTTACTTGTGTAAAATATCTGGGAGTATGCGTACGGAACGATTTGAAGTGGAATGATCATATAAAATTAGTTGTTGGTAAGGCGGGTACCAGGTTGAGATTCATTGGGAGAGTCCTTAGAAAATGTAGTCCATCAAGAAAGGAGGTGGCTTACAAAACACTCCTTCGACCTATACTTGAGTATTGCTCATCAGTGTGGGATCCGTACCAGGTCGGGTTGACAGAGGAGACAGAGAAGATCGAAAGAAGAGCGGCGCGTTTCGTCACAGGGTTATTTGGTAAGCGTGATAGCGTTACGGACATGTTTAGCAAACTTAAGTGGCAGACTCTGCAAGAGAGGCGCTCTACATCGCGGTGTAGCTTGCTGCCCAGATTTCGAGAGGGTGCGTTTCTGGATGAGGTATCGAATATTTTGCTTCCCCCTACTTAAAAATACCTCCCGAGGAGATCACGAATGTAGAATTAGAGTGATTCGAGCGCGCACGGAGGCTTTCCGGCAGTCGTTCTTTCCGCGAACCATACGCGACTGGAACAGGAAAGGGAGGTAATGACAGTGGCTCGTAAGGTGCCCTCCGCTACACACCGTTGGGTGGCTTGCGGAGTATAAACGTAGATGTAGACGTAGAACATTTTTCTGGCATAACAAAATAACAGCTCTCGCACAAACTAAGGCCACACTGATTTTTTTTTCTACAGACACCAGAGACTCCGCATTCGACAGAGAAGGATTCATGCTTCACAGCTATTGGTCGTTCATCTTTGGCGCATCCACACTTATTCTGTGACAGCATCAGCCCCGTTAATTTATGGTCATACCTTGTATTTATTAATGCAGAATTTTGGAAACAAAACAACTGTTGGCGCAGATTATGCGTGCATGGTTCGGCGATTTTTAAAAAATAAAAAAATCTCTGTTATTCTTTTATAATTAGTGTGAATATTTTAGTTTAGAACACATTATTCTACACGTGCCTCATGTTTTACAGCCGGAAAACGATGTGAGACCGGATCACACATCATTGGAATATTTTGCCGTTTTTTCCCATTTTATCAAGTAAATGTGGATACACTACCATTGCAAGATATTCGCGGCCAATGCCACGTTTCCCTAGGAGCTAGAGGTCGATAATTTTCAACTCATTTAAAGCCGACAGGAAAAGAAAATGATTAAGGTTTTCTTCTAGGACAGTCGCCTTCAGGCTTTCTGTTCTTTGTTGATACGTAACGAAACCATGCTTTTAAACAATGTCAGGGGGACTGCATTGTTAATCGTACGTTTCAAGCTGTCGACATGTGTAGATGATATTGCAGATTCTAAAATGGATAACTGTTGATGGATATTAAGCTATGTAAGAGCATCGACTTTCCAGAATTTCTGTAGTTTGTAATTTTTCCTCTTACCTATGTAATTATGTAGTTATATAGTTTTCAATTCGTTCGAGCAATCAATTATTCATAATAGGAAACACAGTCATAACTCCGTCTCTCAAAATGATTCAAAAATTTTACTTGTTAGAATGAAATCAGGCGATGATTCTTCTACTCTGCAGGCTCGTGCTTTGCGGCAGTCTGCTAATCTGTACAAATAAAATGTCTCGTATTTTTGGGGGCGTTGTATAATCAGTCGGGAAACCGCAGATCAAGCGGATATTTGGCTTTGATGAAGTTTAACCTTCCGAAGAAGTAATGGAGCTCTTGGATTATTAAAATTATTAAAAGCAGGTTCGTATCCAGTCTTTCGGATGTTCCCTTCTGATTAACAACTACACAATATATCGATGAATATCATCAATTCTGAAATGTCAAATAATGTAAATTGTTACACACCTTTTGTATGAAGGAGCAATATATATATATATATATATATATATATATATATATATATTTCCCTTTTAATCGTGCAATTTCGTATCAGTTATCTTTTGTCATAAATCCCATTATTCAGATTACAATTCTTCAAACAATGCTCAGGCTAATCGGCACGAAGACAATCTCGGAAGCTTTTTTCTAACAACCACCAGAGAGAGTACTACAAAGAATAATTATGCGCTCGTGGCATAGCTATTGTATGAAACTACTTTACGCATGGATTCGGCGAGTGTGAAGATAGAAAATTAGTAAACGTCATTCAAGGGTAGAATTGTATCAGAATAATTCATCTAATATAAAGAGATATTACAAGTTGCATATCAATGGCGGAACGTGTTATATATGTTTTCAGGGGAGCCTCGATATTTTTTTAAATCATTGCCTTTTATTTACAATCCTTTATGAAACTGCTTATGTCATGAGTGGCTGTGCTGTGATAAAGTAAAATATGCCAGTATAATAATGATAAGTTGGGGTTGCCCTAGCTCAGACACCAACATGGCTGACTTAAACGCAAGAGAAATAGGTTCAAATCCGGGTCTAAATGTACTTGGACGGACCCACAATCCCTACGTTTCCCAGGTCGACTCAGTCTGAAATGAGTACTGGGGGCAACTGTGGGACCAAAGCGACGCAATGACCAAATGTCCGCCCACACAAAGGCCCCTGTGGCAGGCCATGGTCCGCAAGGGCTGTCACACAAGTATTTATAGTACTTATAAATGTTTATAGTACTTATAAAACTAAGTTACTGTTACGAATATTCTCAGCATATGTAATTGTAACATTAACTGGTTCTTTCTGTATTAGTTTATTAGTCTACATTTTAATTTTTAATTCCTTAATAAAATGCCAGTTAGATCTGTAGTTATCAGGTATTGTTTACTGTAAATAATTTACATGCACAATGATAGTAAGAGACAATGATATTACCAACACGTTACTTAAATACCACACTCATAGAAATTAAAATACTCTTCATATATGCAATTTATTTTAACTGTACTGTAAGGGTTTGTTGTGAACATAAACTGTAAAATGTGGGTTGTCTGATAGAGAGCGGAAAACGTGACAATCTGAGGGCCCAAAATCTGGTGAATAAGATGGATGCGGAATGACTTCGCAACCCAACTCCTGTATAGAGATTTTTGTCAGTCTAGCAGAATGCGAGCGAGCTTTATCGTGGAGTAGCACTGCTTCGCGTAATCTTTCTGGTCGTTGTTCTTGGATTGCGTCTGCAAGATGTCCAAATTGTTGACAATACATGTCAGCAGTGGTGGTTACACCTCGAGGAAGCAATTCGTAGTACATCACAACATTGTTGTCCCACCAGATGAATGCATGACATTATCTTTGTTGGATGTGCGCAAGTCTTTGCACAGGGATTAGCTTCGTTTGGGCTCAGCCATTCCTTTAGTTACCTTACGTTAGCACAAAGACACTGTTTCTCGTCATTAGTAACGAAACACGATAGGAATGGTCGGTGTCGTTCACGAGCCAGTTGATGACGAGCAAGCAGAGATGCGCATATGGCCACCCACTTATTTCTGTGATTTTGGCTTACAGCATGCGGCACCTATGCACGGAATTTTTTATCCTTCCCCATTGCACGCAAATGTCGTACGATGTTGGAATGATCACAGTTCCTCACATTTCAGTTCTCGAGCACGCTGATGCGGATCATTTAGGATTAATGTTTTTAAACGATCTTCATCAAACCCCGAAGGTCTTCCTGATAGTGGAGAGTCGTTAATGTCAAAACGATCCTCCTTAAAACGATAAAACCATTTTCTAGTCGTGCTATACCCAATGACATTATCCCCATACACGGCGCACATGTTTCTGGCTGCCTCTTCTGCTGTCACCCCTCGACTGAAGTCGAACAAAAGAAAACGTCGGAAATGTTCCGATTTCTCCGCTTGACACTCCATTTTCTAGCGTCCACAGTTCCACTAATTATCTCCACATGACAAAATATGAACTCCAATAGCGACGATGAACTACAAATAAAGAATGACAATCGATAAATAAACCCATAGCAACCGAAATACCAACATGCAAACAAAAACGATGTGAAGTTATGCACCAAACTAATCTTTTAAAACACGTATCGACGCATTGAGTTAGTTTGTTGTAGTGTGTCACTTGTTGGGAAACATAAAAGCAAACGGAAAAGACAGGATTCTATTGACAACATACTTTCACTGTTATTGTAAGGACTGCCTTCCACTTGGCCAAAGAAAGAAAAGGAAGGAGGGAATGTGTTGCTTGGTTGCCTTTGCTCAAACGCCTTTGAAACAAACAATTATGTTTTAGAGGTTAGAAATTTTGACTTCCGTCTCAGTGTTGTAATTGCTTATTATTTTTTGATAATGGCAAGCGAGAAGTATTTATTTTATTTATTTATTTTTGAAACGAAAAATCTTGTGGAAGCGGCGTACCCACGAGATTATTTTCTGGGTGCTCGAGCCCCGGAGCATTCACGTAGACGGCGCGCATGGTTACCTATCTATATCTAAGGTGACCACATTTCTGGGAGTCAAAAGTAGGACGAATTTTATAACTGCTTAGTGCTCGGAATGCAACAATGCTCTGTGATTGTCTTCTTCTTCCGTCATGTATTAGGCTTTCCCTCAGCCTGTTGCAGCTACACCTGGTCCTTCCATCCCTTTGCAGGTCTTCCAATGCATCTTTTACCTTGCGCAGTATATAGCCAAAAATGTAGGGGTAATCTTGATTTGTCCATTCGTAACACATGGGATAACCATTTTTGTCGGTATTCATCAATCTTACTGTTTAAATCGAAAATATTTAATTCCTTCCTGATATCTGTATTTCTTTTGTGGTCTAGCTCTGTGTATCCTGCTATGTACCTGAGGAATTTCATTTCATTGGCTTGTAATGTTATTTTATCTTTGGTTTTCATTGTCCAAGATTCACTTCCACATAGTAATGTTAGTACTGACATAACTTGATAAAATTTTAGATATGTTTCTGTTCTTACTTCACGTTGGAAGGCTCTTCTGACAGTGCCATTTAAGTAGTTAAATTTCTCAGTTTTGTCATTTTGATCTAGGTCTCCCCTGTTCGACAGCATGATACCTAGAAATTTGAATCTATCTACTTGCTGCATAATTCTGTTGTCTATAATTATTTTTGTCTTGCTGGATTTTTTTCCACAGAAATGGCTTTTGTTTTTTGTATTGTTATTGACATATATCGGGCACGTTTGGTATAGTCTGTAGGCAGCTCTCTGCAGTCCATCTTCATTATTCGAAATTAACACTTGGTCATCTGCGAATAACAAAGTCATAATGTAATCTTTTTGGTTGAAGTTATATGTATAGTTCTTCAGTTTCATTCGCCATTGCCGTATAATGTCGTCAATGTATATATTAAAAAACAGTGGAGGGAGGCTGCAACTTTGTCGACCTCATAAATTAATAAGCTTTGTTGTTTCTTCATTATTCCCAAATTATTTGGATTCTTGTATTAGCACAGATCCTTGGAACTACCTGTATAATGTGTATTGGTACACCTGTTCTTATTAAAATTTCCCACAATAGCTGTCTATTTACTTTATCAAATGCCTTTACATAATTGACGAAAAGGATGTGTGTTTCTTTATTGAAATCCTTATGTTTTTCTATAATTTGCTGTAGCACAAATATGTTGTCTGTATGGCTTCTCCCCTTTCTGGATCCATTTTGTTCTTCTGACAGCACGCACTCCATTATGGGTTTTAGTCTTTCGGTTATTGTTCTAACATATATCGTATACACTGTATTTAATAGTGATATTTCCTTTGTTATCCAGCAAAGGATCAAAAATTTTAGGAACCTTTTTTTTTAAATGCTACTGAAGAATATTTTATTAGTTCGCTGTTAATGCCATCACTTCCTACTGCCTTTCGGTTTTTTGTATATCTGAGAGCATGTTCTAATTCTTGGAATTCAAGATGATCTGGATTTGTTTCAAAACCTTTATCATATTCTGTATTCATTTCGTTAGTCCACATTTCGTTGTAATAATGCAGCCAGACTTTGTTCTTTATTACATTGATATCTGCCACATCCTTTTCGCTGTTATTCAAGTGTCTTACCATTTTATATACAAGTGTTTGTCTCCCATGGACATCGTTTTCGATCCTGGCAACAAAGTTATCCCAATCGTCTTGATGGAGCTTCCTGCTTAGTTTTTTCACTTCTGGTGTCTGCTTCATTATTCTCTTGAGTTGGGTGTTGTAGATATTTTTTATATAGTTTTCTCTTTATTTCAACAGCCTCCTCAATTAGTTTTGTCCAAATCATGTGGCCTTTTTTCTTCTTTCTGTGTTTAGTTTTACCTGAAACTTTACTGGCTGCAGTTCTTGGTATGTTCTTATCTGTTCCCACTCTTTTTCAATACTCTCTGATTCTGGAACTGTGCCCATTACTGTGTCTGAGCGTCTTTAATGAAGATTCTTGATTGACTCCTAATAAGTAGACTTTATATACCTCCCATGGTTGTTTTGGGGATTTTTTGCGTGTTTTATGCCATATCTGCTTTCGGGCAACTTTTGCTTGTAGCAGAAAGTGGTCTGTGTCAGTGTCGTACCCTCTATACACATGCACATCCTGAAACAGAACAGGTGTTTTTTGGTTTTCTACCAAGTAGTCAACTATGGTTCTAAATCCCCTGTCGGACCATATGTACTTGTGTAAATTTTTTTTGTGTTTAAAGAAAGAGTTTAATATTCTGAAGTTGTTGAAAGTTGCAAAATCTCTTAACATGGATCCATTGCTGTTGACTGTAGTCTCTCCAGCATAGCCAACTATATTATCCATTTTTTCCCTCCCTATTCTTGCATTTTAGTCTCCGCCAATTACAATTAGTCATTCTTATTTATCCTATCTAGTGTTTTCCGTTGATCTTCATTGAACGTCTCGCTTTGCTGTTGACTGTAGTCTCTCCAGCATAGCCAACTATATTATCCATTTTTTCCCTCCCTATTCTTGCATTGTAGTCTCCGCCAATTACAATTAGTCATTCTTATTTATCCTATCTAGTGTTTTCCGTAGATCTTCATTGAACGTCTCGCTTTCCTTCGTCCTCCCTTCCTCTGGGGCATACACTGCTGTACAGGTTAGATATCCTCTAGAAATCTTACATCTTATGCAGCATATCCGCTCGTTTATCCATGCATAGCTTATCAATATGTTTGTCCATTTTTATTTATTATTATGGCAATCCCAGCTTGTGCTCTTTTGCTTTGTTCTACTCCTATCCTACATCTTTAGTTCCTTTCATTTTCTTTTTATTTTCTGTAATAAATGATATATCACAACTCCTCTCTTCTAATATTTTATGTAGTTCTCCTTCCTTTGTCGATATCCCTCTGACGTTCCATGTTATTAAGTTTACATGTTCCGCCATGCCAAAATCTTTAACCTTTTTCGGTTCGTCGTATGGTTTTCCGCACGGCTTTCCCTATTTTGCTTGCCAGCAACTTTTTATTTCGCATGGCCGCCTTACGGGGGCTGCGCAGGTATAGTTGGATACTGGGACTCCCGCTCCACGGCCTTCCAACGTGCCTGATTTTCTTGTAGGGCTTTACTCCCCTAGAAAAGCTGGCTTCTCTACGCCTCTAGAGCCCTCCCTGCCCTATGTTGTGAGACACGGTCCGGCTCCTCTGTCAAGGCCTGTCCGACTTGGGTGGCCCTGCTGATAGGTACACTACCGTCGGCATAGCCCTTGACTTCATCGAAGCACGCAAACCCTCACTCTCCGTTAAGGCGGTGTCCCCTGGGAGGGCTATGTAATTGTTGTACATTATTCAAGCTTACGACGAAATGAATTGTATGTATCAAATGACAATGTAGAAAACAAAATTCGTAACATAGGCACATTCCTATTTACTGTATAATTATAAAATACTTAAGCCTTAAAAGTTAATAAACAGGAGACAACATTTGCTTAGCTTTTAACATCCAGTTGTTCATTGCCCTGTACTTCTGTGAAGAATGAATGTAATTCGGCAAACGTTTGCTTCCTTTTAAATTCAAGGTGTCACACAACATCGTGTTAGACGTTCATAACCCTTTGAGTACTGCAGACGTGATATGCCGCGGCGCTCCACCTCGCCGCGGGGCCTGCGGGCGTTGTTTGCCGCTGAAGTGGGCTTTCCCGTGGGCCCTGCAGACGGCATTCGCCGCGCGGCCTAGCCGGTACCTGATTGCTAATGACGGTTTATACCGCAGCCGGTACCACTCACTGCCTGTGAGCCTTTGGACGTCAATAGCCGGTCAGGGTTGCATGCTGGCCGCTAGTTCTTTTGTCCCGTGCACTCCCTGGGATGGATGTGCCCTATTTATTGTTCTGTGCCGCTGTCCCTGCTATATGGGAAACACTCTGCTACGGATTTCGCAGTTGCTGTTCGACATTCGTGCTAGCTGGTTCATGTGATCGTCTGCATTCTGCTTTTGTGGTGTCGTTTAGCCATATGCCGTTTCATCAGGATTTTTAGAGTTCGAGTTCCACAGACAAATGGCACATCGGCGTCGTTGCACTGACGAAGAGATACTGGAGATACTGACAAGGAGTGACAGTGACAGTGAGTGTGGCATCTTCAATGAATGCAGTGACGATGAAGATTCATCAGAAGACTCTCTTAGTAATACACCTCCACGTACTTCACCTAGTAGAGCTCGCCAGGAGAGTTCTTCTTCAGATTCTGAAAGTGAAGACGAATCGATCCGTAGAAGGCCACGCCTTAATGAGAATGAGAAATTTGATTGGCAAAAACATGATTTCAGTCCAGTACTTCACGCATTTGATGACTCATCTTCAGGACATAATTGCCAACTAGTGCCTGATTCGAGCGTTCTATCCTTTTCCATGCTGTTTCTATCAGAAGATCTGTTGAAATTTATAGCACTTGAAACGAACCGATTTTTCACTTTCACCATGGCAAATACGACGGAATCAGCTCGTTCCCGACTATCCACCTGGAAAGGTACAGGTTTTGAGGAAATGTATAGCTTCATTGGTATTTGACTTCTCATGGCACGTGTTGTGCGACTGTAAAACTGGATACGTCTTGGATTTCATTGTATACACAGGCACAACAAGTTGAGAATAAAGGAATATTGGTCCAGAGATGTACTTCTGAGTACTCCAATTTTTGGCGAAGTTATGTCGCGTGACCGTTTTATGTTACTTTTGAGAATGTTGCATTTTAGTGACAACTCGGCCAATCGTGCTGATGACAGTTTGTTCAAAATTAGGAAAATAATTGATACAGTTCGTGTGGCGTTCCGCAGGTGCATTTAATCCATACAGAAGACTGTGTCGATGAAAGCCTATTATTGTTCAAAGGTCGCTTGTCTTTTAAACAATACAGTAGATTTGGAATCAAAACATTCGTGTTGTGCGACTGTAAAACTGGATACATACTGGATTTCATTGTATACACAGACACAACAACAGAAACTTAAGTCCATAATTCGGGGAAATCCGGTGATTTTGTGGCAACACTAATGAAGCCCTACCTTGAGCGTGGACATACCCTGTATGTCGACAATTGGTATACAAGTCCAGTCTTGTTCCTCTGGCTTCACAACCAGACAACAGCAGCATGCGGTACTGTACGTAGGAACAGGCGCAACTTTCCGAAGCTACAAAAGAAACTGAAACAGGAGAAGTTGAGTTTATGTCAACTGACGCAATGCTTGCCGTCAAGTGGTGCGACAAGAGAGAAGTGTTCATGCTGACACCTGCAACACTACAGAAATGTGTGACACGGGAAAGACAAACAGGACGACTGGCGAAAAAGTAATGAAGCCGCAATGTGTTGTTGATTACAATGCAAATGTAGGAGCAGTAGACCACTCCGATATGCTGTTAAGCTCTGTTGCATCTGTGCGTAAATCTGTTAAATGTTTGTTTTTTTTTCTTTTTCTTTTCATGTAGTGGACCTTTGTGTTTTGAATGCTCACACTCCTCACAAATCGGTAACAGGGGGCAAAATATCATTAGCAGATTTTCATTTATGTCTGGTTCGAGAACTTGTGGAAAAATTTGCTATAGAACGGACAAGAGATAGGAAAGGATGACGCTCGAATGACAAGAATCCTCTTCGCGTTACTGGGAGGCATTTTCCACATGTCATTCCAAGTGACCAATCCAAGAAAC
Source organism: Schistocerca americana (assembly GCF_021461395.2). Classification (NCBI taxonomy): domain Eukaryota; kingdom Metazoa; phylum Arthropoda; class Insecta; order Orthoptera; family Acrididae; genus Schistocerca; species Schistocerca americana. The sequence continues at coordinate 430,902,973 of NC_060126.1, read as the reverse complement.
GCGGACTATGACATAGATGTGCAGTCTGCTCGAAACAGAATGTGCGTCGAGAAACGAAATATGAATGCAAAACATGCAATGTACCTTTGTGCGTTGACTCATGTTTTGAAACATACCACACAAAGAAGAACTTTTAACCAAGTTGCTACAGCTGGAAGATGAAATGAAGCCCTTACTTCTGAAAAAAAAATTACTTAAAAATTTAAAAAAATTAAAATAATTACAAAAATTAAAAAAAATATTTTTAAGTTCGCCATTGCCGGTCTAAAGCCCAGATGAGAAAGAAGGATGGGAAATATAACTGTGCAAAAAAAAAAGGAAAAAAAAATTAACTCACCGAATTATCTGAGCTTGAAGAGCCTCTCCAGATGAATTACTTTGCTGACAAACACCTTATGTACGAAGATGTGAAACATCCAGTCTGTGCTGACGAACACAGACTGGATGCTTCAAATGTTCGTACATAAGGTGCAAAAATAAAAACTTAGTACAAATTTATGTATTCTTCCATAACTTCTTGGTAGAAGTTAAACCTTAAACTTAGTGCAAATGTCATTAATTAAACAAAAAATTCTAGCATTATTATTACTATAAAATTGTAGCCTGGGTTGCGGTAAAAGATATTTATTTAAGCGGCGACTAGTTTCGGGCCAAACCCATTTTCAAACCACCATGTAAAAAAAAAAAACACTGCGACAACCAAATTATAGCTGTTAATAAAACCATAGCAGATGGATCGCTATCCATATTCTATGGTTTTATTAACAGCTATAATGTATCTGTCACATTCCTTTTTGACATGGTTGTTTGAAAATGGTCCTTGCCCGAAACCAGTCGCCGCTTAAATAAATATCTTTTACCCCAACCCACGCTACAATTTTCTACTAATATTCAGTAACGGATTGCTGTCCTATCTTTTCCAGGGCACTGGATTTGTGAAAAATTCTAGGGCTACACTTGGAAAGGGCGTCTCGGCACTGTTCAGTTGCACACACTGGCCCGTTTCTGAAGCGCAAAAGGTCATTAGGAATTAAAGGTGACATTTAGTTAGGTAGTTTAGAAACTTGAGTATTTCCTTATCTAATTCTTAAACAAAAGTTATAAATCATTGTTTATTTCTACTGTACAATAACAATTGAGTCCTACATAAAACGAATTCAAAAACGTTGAATTTTTGAAAAAGGATCAGTCACAACAAAACATGACAAGCTATTAGTGCGGTGACACCATATAGTTGGCCCTGCAAAACCAAATAATGTAAATTCACGTTTTCAATCAAGAAAAACCCACTGGTGATGGCACAAAGGTGCTGAAACATGTTTGGGCTACAAGAAAAAAAAAACTGTGTTTGCAAAAAAGGCGGAACCCATTTGCCATAACCTACATTTGTAGACCAAAAGACATTGTTTAGTCGTCAATACTATAAAAATTCTTACTCTCCATACAGGTGATGTAACAAGAATAATACCTTACATCAGGCGTTTTAAAAACAAAGATGCTACTTTGTCTAAAACTGACATGGTGAGACCGTGGCTGTGTACAATTAATGTAGGTTAATTCTTACAAAGAAGAAAACAGCAACCAGGCACTATTAATACTGCTATTTATTTAGGTAAATAGCACCGTTACCGGTTTCGAACTGGGAAGTTCATCAGACGGCTGTTCACATGATTTTCAAGATACACTTTACATTATCGTCCGTTTTCGATTTTTGTCATGCCACTGTGGCGAAGTATTTTTGGTGTGTTGTTGCCCTACGGTAGATAAACAGTGTTAGAAGCGCCCTATGTTTGGAGGTTAGTTATTTTCACATAAGGCGCTTCTAACACTGTTTTTCTACCGTAGGGCAACCACACACCAAAAATACTTCGCCACAGTGGCATGATAAAAATCGAAAACGGACGATAATGTAAAGTGTATCTTGAAAATCATGTGAACAGCCGTCTGATGATGAACTTGCCAGTTCGAAACCGGTAACGGCACTATTTACCTAAATAAATAGCAGTATTAATAGTGCCTGCTTGCTGTTTTCTTCTTTGTAAGAATTAACCTACATTAAAAACAAAGATGTTTTTACTGTAAAGAAGAGGTTCCTCTGTCAGTCTCACTGACAACAATGTTGATGTAAATTAGAACTATTGTGACCATTTCTCGGCAGGCAATAGCGCTTTTCAGGGCCGAAAAAGAAAGGATGCAATCGCAACTTTTCTCTTCCTGGCCACTTTACCACACCTTCACTTCCGATCTTGCTATTAACTAGTAACCTACATAAAATAGTATGTTATATAAATGGATAACAGTAACCGCAAAGTGAGACATACTTTCAAACGTTTATTACATGTTTTGGATGCCATTTTTGTTGTACTCATTGTTCTGCACTACAACAAACTTAATTTGATTACGTAACATGAACTAAGTATGAAGCTGACTTCTCTATAAGTGTTTGCTACTTCCGTCTGATGTTTATACCATAGCAGACGATCGGTGCTAGTTGTGCGCTCTCGTGTAACCTTGCAGTGGTGCGCTACGTACGACTCTGACCTTGACGTAAACGGCAAATTTTATTCAGATCACGGCGGCATCCACCGAGTCAATCATAATGAACCTTATCTTAAAATATGATTGTCTCCGTCAGTATGTTTGTTTGTTACTGAGCAATGAAACTACATTCTTAAGAAGCTCTTATCGTTAACTGAGGATTTGTGAGTCTGCTTCTAGTTATTAGAAAATACGGCTGAGAACTGCGGCCCGCAGGCCGCAGTTTGACGACCAGTGGTCGTACTGAAGTGAAACTTGGACTACACACAGTTTACAAAATGTACCACTATCGCCAGTGGTACGACATAGAAAACGTATGCCTCACGTCTGGAATACACGTAACGTTTTGTTGTCAGTCTCGCATGATCACGCAAGACTGACAGTCGCTCAGTTGTTCCGAAATCGTCAAGGAAGAAGAACTGTTAGTGACGATAGTTGCAGTATGTACTCTTAAACTGAAGAAGAAAACAAAGATTGCTCGTCGTTCACGGTGGTCCCGGGATTGGTTATTGAAGAGATGGACGTACCTCCGTGTGAATCTTCTCCTCCGAGAACTACACGGGAACCAGGAGACTGGCGAAATTACTTACGCACTGTACTATATACCGTTAAGCTTGTAATCCCAGAAATTGTAAAAGAAGACAGTGTAACGAGAGCAGTTCACCGCAACATTAAAATTTGTAGCGATCGGCAGTAGCTACAAGGGCACTGAATTCGCATAAAATATTTTGTACGCGGATTCCGAAGTTAGCAAAGTTTAGAAATTCCTGATAAGCTTGAGGAACTATCTGTACAGTATTTATTATATTACTATTTGAACTAGATGAACTGATCTGGATGACTGGGTTGCGGCTAACCTTTGTGCACTGGGGAGATTTTCCTAAAAATATAAGGAAAACTCTGTTGCATTTTACTCAGTTCTTCGGAAGAACCAACACAGTTAACAGCTGTAAAGTCTTGCGTTTGTTCTTCCAGTTCAGCTCAAAAAATATCATTAATCATCTTCCGCCAATGTACAGGTTGGTTCCTTATAACTTCCGTAATTTTTCCGCAAGCGTCAAATTCATCGTTAGAACGAATGGCCTGTGTTTGGCCGTGATCTTCTTGGGTGTTGGTCTTCGACATTCACGTTGGAAAGTAAATCAAAGAACCACAAAGAAGATTCATAAATTTCTTCCGTTCCAGCTCCAGATCGCATGGACACTTTCGTTTTCGAACTTTCTTTGCGATAAACTGTCCCCAATGAGTTGAACTTTTTGGTGACCAACCCTGTTGCTGCTTTATGATCCATGTCTTTGGACTTACTAACTGAAGTGAAGTATGCTGGGTTTTTCTTGTCTTGGCTGCAGTAAATCTCAGATTTTACTTTCCAGAGGCAAGGAAAACTGGTGAGTCCAGCGTCGCTAAGTCTGTCACTTTCTTTCGCCGCTGCACGCACTAAAATAACTGTTGGTACCTCTAGCGTCAGTGGCAGTAGACTGGGAGCGGAGCTAAGTTTGAGCGATAAGACTGACGTGCGTCTACATGCACAGACTTGTCGGCAGTCGTACACGAAGTTCCAGCTCATCAGTCTTTGCGACTTAAACCTTCATTCAGTTCGTGCAAGACTGTCAAATTTCCGTGCACACGTAACATTTTACTTGACAAATCTGGCGTGGTCATGCAAGACTGACGACAAAACGTCTCTGGAACTTAAGGAGCAGGGCGCGGCCTGTTCCAGCAGGGCCATTGTCTTGCTGTTACATTCAACAATGCCCACTCGCTGCCGGTGATGCGTCACAATGTGAGAAAGAGTTGGTTGGATTTCGCACAGGACGAAAGCGCACGATCGAGTAGCTTCAAAAAATTTTGTAACGGCTTGCTGTGTGATGGAATATTGAGTTCTGAAGTTTTCTATCGATTGCTAGGGCAACAGGGAGCGATTGGTTCAAATGGTTCAAATGGCTCTGAGCACTATGGAACTTAACTGCTGTGGTCATCAGTCCCCTATAACTTAGAACTACTTAAACCTAACTAACCTAAGGACATCACACATCCATGCCCGAGGCAGGATTCGAACCTGCGACCGTAGCGGTCGCGCGGTTCTAGACTGTAGCGCCTAGAACCGCTCGGCCACTCCGGCCGGCGAGGGAGCAATTATTGGGTTTATTTAGTGTTGGAGCGTGTAATTACACAGAAATTAGTGGACAAATCAGTATCATCATCCTTAGTCAATAGCATCCATTGGCAAAACATAAAACTGTATGAACATTTATAAAGTCCACCTTGGGCTGTTGTAGCATGAAAGATCTATTTGGAGAAGCAATACAACTGTCGCAAACTTCAGCGTGAAAGTGGAATAAATTTAATTGTTAATACAAGCATGAATGTGTCTAGGCCATAGCTGGGATGTGTGTGCCTTACGAAATCTGTAGAAGGAGAAAAAGATATAATCTGTTTTCCTTTCCCAGAAACATTTTTTTTGTCACATGAGTTTGAGCAACTGCAGTATTCGAACAGTAAATAGATGCGTTTCCGTATTAAGCAAGACGGTAAAATTCATAAAATGAAAATGTTTTCCAACGCATGGCAATGGTGTTACAGCAACCAATAATATGCGATGAAGAAACAGTCAGCCTTTACTGCAGGGATGCATTTTATCATTTATTTACCAACGACGCTTTTCGCCTTATTCCGGCATTTACAGATTGGCTGAATATTAGATAGTGTTAGGTACATGGGACGCCATTGCTCAAGAAAATACGAGACTTCTCTAGTAATATAGGGCTGAAACTATTTACACACCGAAACGCGGAAGAATTGGGCACTTGCTATTTAAATAGCGATCAGGTAAGACGATTCTTTCTAAACATAATACGACAACGAGTGCAAGTTAGTAATGTTTGAAGTGTTTACTGGGAGTATATACGGCGTGAAGTGTATAGTGACATGTTCTTCGATGACTAAAACGTTATTATCGATAGTTTATCGTCTAAAAAATTTATCATAGGTTACGAAAATGCGTAAGGATGGAAAGAGAAAGTGTCACTTTTCGGATGATTACGCAAAAGAGTAGGCTTTTGTCAAGAAAGGACGTACGCATCACAAAGCGTTGTGAGAGATTAGTAGCAGTTTCATTTCAGTAACTCACGGACGTAGGCAGATGCGAGGCATCACATTTCTACGAAGAATCATAAAATAGGTACGCGATAGCATCAACGTCAAACCCTATTTCTACATTCATGATTAAAGAAAGTACCCAGGAAGAACTGCTCGTTGCTACTGCAGTAATAACAACAGCACATAAAGTTGTCAAGCATCATCAGTTCTTCAGTTCTCTTGACGGTATCGTAAAACTGAATGCTGTGACAAATCGTGTCTCCAAAGTCGCCGCAAATCAGTCTACAGCCAGGATCAGAGCTACAGAGATTGTTAAAAATATTCTCGCACCACACTCCGTGCCCGAATGCATAAAACATTTGCAAGAAGTTCCATTTTACGGCATAGGCACCGACGCATCGAGCCATAAGGCTGAACAGATGTTTCCGTTGGTTGTTCAATACTTTACTGAAACTGACGGAATCCGACAGAAGCTGTTGAAGTTTGATTCGCTGAATAATGAAACATCGGAGACAATTGCAAAGCTTTGTCTAGACACTTTAAGACAACTGCACATTCCATTTGATAAATTAATAGTTTTTTGTACAGGCAATACCAACTTCGGAGGGCTTCATCGAGGAGGCCAGCGAAATGTGTTTCACAAAATTGGAGAAGAGGTAGGAAAAAATGTTTTCCACGTTAGTACAGCAAGCGTTGCTGGAGTCTTAACTGTCGACATTGAAAAATCGTTATGAAAATAATTATTTACTTTTCAGTATACACGGTAAGGACAGAGAAGCGCCGGCCGGTGTGGCCGAGCGGTTCTAGGCGCTTCAGTCTGGAACCGCGCGTCCGCTACGGTCGCAGGTTCGAATCCTGCCTCGGTCATGGATGTGTGTGATGTCCTTAGGTTAGTTAGGTTTAACTAGTTCTAAGTTCTAGGGGACTGATGACCTCAGATGTTAAGTCCCATAGTGCTCAGAGCCATTTTTTGACAGAGAAGCTGAAAGAGTTTTGCTTATACGCCTGATGACAATCATCAGACTCGTCTATACCACTCTAAAACAAGGTGGCTGTCGTTAATGCCCGCAGTTGAGAGAATCAAGTGGTTCAAATGGCTCTGAGCACTATGCGACTTAACTTCTGAGGTCATCAGTCGCCTAGAACTTAGAACTAATTAAATCTAACTAACCTAAGGACAGCACACACATCCATGCCCGAGACAGGATTCGAACCTGCGACCGTAGCGGTCGCTCGGCTCCAGACTGTAGCGCCTAGAACCGCACGGCCACTCCAGCCGGCGTGAGAGAATCGTTAAGCTTTGTGTTCCATTAAAACATTTTTTGACGCCTAAGACAGAACAGCTAAAACAATTTCACATTTTTTCAGTAGTCCGATCAGTGAAATTTACTTCATGTTACTGCAGTCAAATTTGGCTCCGTTTGAATATATATATATATATATATATATATATATATATATATATATATATATATATATATATATATATAAAGCGTGGAGAAGGACAAAGTCTCCATAATTGAAATAACAAGTATATTACTTGACACTCTAAGATGTCTGAATGAAAGGAAGACTGTCAATTTTGACATGCAAACCAAGATGAATCTGATCAAATTAAAGAATGAGAACACTAACCAAGAAATAATTAATTCGATTTAGAAAATTGAGGAAGAGACATTGGCTTGATTAATTAGAGAAATGGGCTATTTCTTTCAATAAATATCAAGCATTTGATTGGATGCGGCTATCTGAAACCCCAGATTTGGTGAGGATTGGAAACAGTTATATACCTGACTAAAAATGGTATGAGGATTTCGGGAGACAATTGTTTCCAGAAACATATGTTTCTGAAGAGAAACTGAGCGTGACACGGATGAATTCAAGTCTAAACACTCAGTGGAAGAAACGTGGATTTACTTTGTTACGGAAACCGAAAATCTTGAACGCAAGCCGGCCGTAGTGGGCGAGCGGTTTTAGGCGCTACTGTCTGGAACTGCGTGACCGCTACGGTCGCAGGTTCGAATCCTGCTTCGGGCTTGGATGTGTGTGATGTCCTTAGGTTGGTTAGGTTTAAGTAGTTCTAAGTTCTAGGGGACTGATGACCTCAGCAGTTAAGTCCCATAGTGCTCAGAGCCATTTTTTTTTTCTTGAACGCAAATGCCAACTACTAAAATTATGCGAGTATTAGTTTTCTATTTCCACACACAGCGACACAGCGGAAAGAGTATTTTCGCTGATGTCGCCCAAAGGACTGATGAAAGAAATCTGCAGCTGCCAGGGACTGTAGAATTAATCTTACAGTGGCAGTTTAACTACAAACTGACTTGTATGGAGTTTTATAAATACGCAAAAGGGAAAAAAGACTTTCTGAGAAAGGTCAGATCTTCCGAAAAATATGCCGTACCAACTACTTCTGCGGCAACAAGTTTCCTGTAATTGAGTTCTAAATAAAATGTAGTTATATTAAATGTTTTACTTCATTTCTACGCCCCCATCTCAGAGTGTCTCGAGGAGGTCCCAACTAGGTATGTCAACCGTGCTCTCTCTGTTAACTTACCAAAACACATGCTCGATCGCTACCAATTAAAAATATAGTGGAAGGGAGGTTGCAAGTTCATAGAAGAAGAAAAAGGAAGATTAGAGTTCAAAGTCCTGTCGACATCGAGGCCATTAGCGACGGAGCACAAGCTTGGATTGTTTCAAGGATAGGGAAGGAAATCGGCCTTGCCATTTTAAAGGAGTCATTCCATAATTAACAATGCTGCAAAAAATGCTGAACATTAGGTCGATAGACAGATGAACTAATGAAGAGGTACTATGAGTAGAAACGGGGAAAAATAAATTTATGGCACAACTTGGCATAAAGAAGAGATTGGTTGGTGGGACACATCCCGATGCATCGAGGAATTGTCGACTTGGTAATGGAGTGAAGTGTGGAGGATTAAAATATCTAGTGAAAGACTAAGACGAAATTACAGTATATTTATTTATTTACTAGCCTTTTCCCCATGGCTTTGCCCACAAATGAGTTCGGCACATATATTGAACACAGGAATTCCTAACCCGCTCTGTATCCACCTCTTCCCTCCGACAGTTTGTTCACCTTATCCTCCCACTTCTGTCTCTTCACCTCCTCTCCACCTCCCTCTGTCCATTTCCTCCACCTTTCTTTCTGAAGATAATCTGCTTTCCACTCTATCCTTCCATCTCCGTCTCCATGTCTTCCCTTTCCACCTGCCCACCATTCCTCACACCTCTCACCCGCCTTGTGCATATATTACTTAACACTCTTACCTCTCTCACAGAACATTTTCTCGTACACTCTGCTTTATACGTATATTAATTTTAACATGACAAGATTCGGGCCATCAGTCTCTCTCTCGTCTGTATATCTAAGTATACTAAAAACTTGATATTCTATTCATTACGATAAGCATGTTTTAAGTTACATCTAATATGTTGTTGTTGTTGTGGTCTTCAGTCCTGAGACTGGTTTGATGCAGCTCTCCATGCTACTCTATCCTGTGCAAGCTTCTTCATCTCCCAGTACCTTCTGCAACCTACATCCTTCTGAATCTGCTTAGTATATTCATCTCTTGGTCTCCCTCTACGATTTTTACCCTCCACGCTGCCCTCCAATACTAAATTGGTGATCCCTTGATGCCTCAGAACATGTCCTACCAGCCGATCCCTTCTTCTGGTCAAGTTGTGCCACAAACTTCTCTTCTCCCCAATCCTATTCAATACTCCCTCATTAGTTATGTGATCTACCCATCTAATCTTCAGCATTCTTCTGTAGCACCACATTTCGAAAGCTTCTATTCTCTTCTTGTCCAAACTATTTATCGTCCATGTTTCACTTCCATACCTGGCTACACTCTATACAAATGCTTTCAGAAATGACTTCCTGACACATCTATACTCGATGTTAACAAATTTCTCTTCTTCAGAAACGCTTTCCTTGCCACTGCCAGTCTACATTTTATATCCTCTCTACTTCGATCATTATCAGTTATTTTGCTTCCCAAATAGCAAAACTCCTTTACTACTTTAAGTGTCTCATTTCCTAATCTAATTCCCTCAGCATCACCCGACTTAATTCGACTACATTCCATTATCCTCGTTTTGCTTTTGTTGATGTTCATCTTATATCCTCCTTTCAAGACACTGTCCATTCCATTCAACTGCTCTTCCAAGTCCTTTGCTGTCTCTGACAGAATTACAATGTCATCGGCGAACCTCAAAGTTTTTATTTCTTCTCCATGAATTTTAATACCTACTCCGAATTTTTCTTTTGTTTCCTTTACTGCTTGCTCAATATACAGATTGAACAACATCGGGGAGAGGCTACAACCCTGTCTTACTCCCTTCCCAACCACTGCTTCCCTTTCATGCCCCTCGACTCTTATAACTGCCATCTGGTTTCTGTACAAATTGTAAATAGCCTTTCGCTCCCTGTATTTTACCCCTGCCACCTTCAGAATTTGAAAGAGAGTATTCCAGTTAACGTTGTCAAATGCTTTCTCTAAGTCTAAAAAATGCTAGAAACATAGGTTTGCCTTTTCTTAATCTTTCTTATAAGTCGTAAGGTCAGTATTGCCTCACGTGTTCCAGTGTTTCTACGGAATCCAAACTGATCTTCCCCGAGGTTGGCTTCTACTAGGTTTTCCATTCGTCTGTAAAGAATTCGTGTTAGTATTTTGCATCCGTGACTTATTAAACTGATAGTTCGGTAATTTTCACCTCTGTCAACACCTGCTTTCTTTGGGATTGGAATTATTACATTCTTCTTGAAGTCTGAGGGTATTTCGCCTGTTTCATACATCTTGCTCACCAGATGTTAGAGTTTTGTCAGGACTGGCTCTCCCAAGGCCGTCAGTAGTTCCAATGGAATGTTGTCTACTCCCGGGGCCTTGTTTCGACTCAGGTCTTTCAGTGCTCTGTCAAACACTTCACGCAGTATCGTATCTCCCATTTCATCTTCATCTACATCCTCTTCCATTTCCGCAATATTGTCCTCAAGTACATCGCCCTTGTATAGGCCCTCTATATACTCCCTCCACCTTTCTGCTTTCCCTTCTTTGCTTAGAACTGGGTTTCCATCTGAGCTCTTGATATTCATACAAGTGGTTCTCTTTTCTCGAAAGGTCTCTTTAATTTTCCTGTAGGCAGTATCTATCTTACCCCTAGTGAGATAACCCTCTACATCCTTACATTTGTCCTCGAGCCATCCCTGCTTACCCATTTTGCACTTCCTGTCGATCTCGTTTTTGAGATGTTTGTATTCCTTTTTGCCTGATTCATTTACTGCATTTTTATATTCTCTCCTTTCATCAATTAAATTCAGTATCTCTTCTGTTACCCAAGGATTTCTACTAGCCCTCGTCTTTTTACCTACTAGGTCCTCTGCTGCCTTCACTACTTCATCTCTCAAAGCTACCCATTCTTCTTCTACTGTATTTCTTTCCCCCATTCCTGTCAATTGTTCCCTTATGCTCTCCCCACCAACGGCAAGGTCCATGGTTCATGGGGGGACATCTAATATAGGACCTTATAAAACATTTAGTAATTATTATTCCACAGAAACAAAAAGAAAGTAGATTCACTTTATCTTTGTTTCTGAGTAGAACATAAAGATACAAGTGACAGAAAGGCAGATTTAAATTATGAGGGCTAGTTCCGGTGGGTATATGTTCCAAAACTTTTTAAGGGCAGAGAGGCAAGCGGAATTCTTCCTGCATGCGGTGACAGTATTTTATGTCCAGTTGAGGTGCTAATACAAAATCACATACACATTATTCACTGTTTGTTGTGTTGGAATACTGTCGAGAAAAATACGAAGCAACTGTTCGCACAATTCAGGACTTGGCACTCCAAAGGGTGGCTTCCTGGATGACTTTTCATTCCCATACACAACACGTTTTTTAAGAAATTTTCAAGCAATTTTACGTAGTATCTGAAAACTTAAGCCGCGGCATTCTCCTGAACAATGTGTCAAAGTCAACCGAATTAAATGTTATGCTGAAGTCCAGTAATATCAACATTATGGCCTCACAGTTGTGCATGTAATATTTCAGGCATCAGATGCCAAATGTTTGTGCTGTCGTGTGTATGAGAGTTGGACAGATATTTGTCGAGTAAGTCAATTTGCCGTAAGTGTCCAGTAATTTGGTCGTGAATAGCGTAGTCCAGAGCTTTGGGTACAGCGGATAAGATGCTGACTGGCTGGTAATCACAAGGTGATCGAGGGTTTTCATTCTTGGTGATGTGTCAGACTAGGCTTCTCTTTTCATGGCATGAGATACGCTCCATTCGCGAGGAAGAATTGAATACACTGACGGGGGAAAGAAATGTAACACCAAGAACGAGTTGAGGGACATAAACGATCGTGATTGTTAGATACCTTTGAGTCTGTAAGCTGGCGTTAGTCAACAATGTCGTTAAGGCAACAAAGACGCCATTATCAACACCTCACTGACTTTGAACGATGTCGTGTAAAGGAGCTACGAGTAGCTGGATATTTCCTCTGCGATACTGCCGAACGACTCGGTAGTAATGAAGGCACTGTACACGATTACTTGCAGCGGCAGTCACGGAAATATACGGTGGCAAGAAGACCGGACTCGGGGCTACCGAGAGGGAAGGCTATTGTGTTAGTGTACGGCTCTGGCGCATCGTAGTGCATCTGCAACAGCAATTTCAACAGCAGTTGGCACCACAGTGACACAACTAACTGCTACAAGTCGGTTACTTCAAGGACAGCCCCGAGCCAGATGCCCTATTCCGTGCATTCCACTGACCTCAAACCACCGCCATTTGTGACTTAAGTGTGTCAAGCGAGAGCTCGTTGGAGGGCAAGGTGGAGATCTGTTGCGTTTCCTGATGAAAGCTGATTCTGCATCGGTGCCAATGATGGACTTGTGTTGGTTAGAAGGGGGCCAATTGACAGCAGGCAACCAACCTCTCTGCGTGCAAAACGCAGTGGTACACCTGGAGTTATCTTCTGGGATGTGATTTCGTATGACAGCAGGAGCACTCTCGTGGTTATCCCTCGCACCCTGACTGCATAACTGTACGTCGATCTAGTTATTCGATGTGTTGCGCTGTCATTCATGAACAGCATTCCAGGGGGTGTTTTCCAACAGGATAAAGCTCGTCCACATAACCGCTGCTGTAACCCAGCACGCTCTACAGAGTGTCGACATTATTGGCTTGGCTTGCTCGATCACCTGATCTGTCTCCAATCGCACACATATGGGACATCATCGGACGATAACTCTAGCGTCATCCACAAACGGCGTTAACTGTCCCTGTACTGACCGGTTGAATGCAACAGGCATGGAACTCCATTTCACAAACTGACATCCGGCACCTGTACAACACAATGCATGCACGTTTATATGCTTGCAGTCAACATTTTGGCGGTTACACCGGTTAGTAATGTACTCCAATCTGTGTTCTTGCAGTGTTAATCACTTACATATGTTACCTAGACAAATGTACTCTTTATTATTTATTTTTTAGTGTTACGAATTTTTTCCGTAATCGTGTGCCTGTTAGGTTAGGTACTAATCAATCTGCAACATTGTTGATCATGATTATGCCGCTATAGCCGTTGCCTATTGCTTCAGAAGAGATTCTCGTTACTGCTTTTCTCGATACGTTTCTTGTTATGTGTTTTAGGTGGAAAATGTCGTGGTTAGTTATGTAGTTTCGGAATTCTTGCGGGCCATAGTGCTCTGGAGCGTGGGGGTTGACTGGCGCTGATAAAAATTCCTACAGTTCGTCAGCTGAATGTAGGTTGCAGCAATTACAGAGAGATGAAGAGGCATGCACTAGATAGACTAGCGTGGGGAGCTGCGTCAAACTGCATGGGACTAAAGGTTTATCATCCTGCAGTAAAGATGCAACTTGTGGAGATGCACTCTGTGTCTTGCGAAGGAAGGACTAGATAGATTTGCTGATACAAGACACGAGTCCAGGAAATAATTAAATACGCAAAGTATGTTCTCTGTGATGTGAACACAATTATAGTATTTTGGAACGTTGGATTTCCATGTTATGCCAGGAATGCTTTAAACAGAAAAGCGAGGATGCATCTAGTAAAGTGTGTTTGCATCGGATAAAGGTCTTTTAGGTGCAGATGAGAGTGAAGAGGTGTAATTTCCGCATTCTGTGACTGATTACTCCTATACAGTGCGTCACCGGAGGAGGAATGGTCAAAAAATGCATACCTGAAGAGCTATGAGCACTTATTCAGTAGCACAGGTGTGTTTCACAGTAGCGCAGATGAACAAGTTTCCGTAGGTCTTCAGAGCGCACATTTGCTGGACGTTTATTCTTGTTTCGGCCCATACTACCACCCCTCAAAATACGGAAAGCAAACAGCTTGCAGCAGAACAGATTTGTTTCACAGAATCGAAGATGAAAAAACATTCATAGTTCTCAAGGGTATGCATCTTAGAGTCCTTGTCTGATAAACTTTTTTACTTCAAATAATCGTTCCTGTCATACCCATGAATACTGAATATTACTCCTGCGACACCGTGTGTCGGAGTAATCAGTCACAGAATACGGAAATGATACCTTTTCACTCTCTGTGCACCCACAAGAATCCGAAGCAAACACACTTTACCAGATGCATCCTCCCTTTTCTATCCCTGAATGTTGACCATTCCTGCTGGGACGCTCAGTATTATTCTCTGGGATTTCAGTATTATCCGTATCCATAGATTGGTAGTTCACATAACTAATGAGAAGGTACTGAATAGAATTGGGAAGAAGAGAAATTTGGGCACAACTTGACTAGAAGAAGGGATCGGTTGGTAGGACATGTTCTGAGACATCAAAGGATCACCAATTTAGTACTGGAGGGCAGCGTGGAGGGTAAAAATCGTAGAGAGAGACCAAGAGATGAATACACTAAGCTGATTCAGAAGGATGTATGTTGCAGTAGGTACTGGGAGATGAAGAACCTTGCACAGGGTAGAGTAGCAGGGAGAGCTCCATCAAACCAGTCTCCGGACTGAAGACCACCACAACAACCGTATCCATACACTGCAAACCACTTTCTTGGCAGAAGGTGTATCATTTACGAGGACATCTTCCCGTTCCATTTGCATGTGCAGCGTTGGAAAAATGATTGCACAAATGCCTCTGTGCGCTCTTTAATTAGTATATTGTTTTCGCAGTCCCTTCGGGAGCAGTAAACTAGTACCTATAAAGTATGTCCTAGATTCCGATAATCCGGTATGTGACGGGCTGAAGAATATCCACTTCCTAATCATTGGTTCTAGAAACTTTGTAAACAGACATTCGTGGGCTGGTTGGCTTCTATCCTCCAGCGTCTGCCAATTCAGGTTTCTCAGCATCTCCTTTAAGCACTCCCATCGGTCAAACAAACCTGCGACCCTATGCGCTATCCTCTTTTGTGTGCGTTTAACAGCCCTTTCTAGTCCTATTTCGTATGGGTCCCACACACCTGATCAATAGTTCAGGATAGATGGCACGAGTGTTTTCTAAGCAGTCTCGTCTGCAGACCAATTGCATTTTCTCAGAGTACTGAAGTCTCTCACCTGCTTCACCTACAGCTGAGTATGTGATCGTTCCATTTCCTATTTTTACAAAGTTGTAAACCGAGATATTTGTATGTATTTTCTGATACCCACTGCGACTCATTACTATTGTAGTCATAGGATAATACTTATTTTCGTATTGTGAAGTGCGCAATTTTACATTTCTGAAGATTTAAAGCGCGTTTTCAATCTCTGCACTACTTTTAAACCATGTCAAGATGTGACTGAATATTTGTTCAACATTTTTCATGCAGTGCTTCATTATAAAAGGCATATCCGGAAAGTAAGTACCGTCTTGGAAAAAAAATCTCACAAAACATTTTTTCAAACGAAAATTTATTTTTACAAGAAAGAGCATATCTTAAACTATTTTGCTGCATAGTTGCCACCATTGTTCGGACTTTATCATAGTGAGGAACCAACTTTTCTGTTCTCCTCATAGAAAGATGGTGCCAGTGAAGACATCTACTACTGATCACCGTTTTTTGCGTGGCCGCCGCTGTCAAAACACTTTCCTCCAAAATCATGCTTCAAGTTCAAGAAAAAGTGGTAGTGAGAAGCTGTGAGGTTGGGGCAGTACTGCTTGGTATGAACGTCAAGGCATTGTGTTGCTTCATGACAGTGCTCGCCCCCCTTTCTGCTGGAGTCACTCAAAACGTTATTCAGCAATTCGGTTGGGAGCAGTTTGGTTATCCGCTGTACAGCTGCTACCTCGCGCCTTCGGACTACCATTAGTTCTTGAACTTGAGGCGTGATTCTGGAGGAAGGGTTTTTGTCAGCGATGACGACGCGAGAACGGTGTTCAGCAGTGGCTGTCTTCACTGTGGGCCTCTTTCTATGAAGAGGGCACAGGAAAGTTGGTTCCCCGTTGTGACAAATGTCTGAACAATGATTGCAACAATGCAGGAAAGTACAGAATGTCCCACTCGAAAGAGGCCCCACAAGCATGTGTATCAATTCCGCACCGTGTAATTTGTGATGTTTGACGTGGCAACACTGCGCTCTACAACATCATTTAGTGCAACAGTGTGTTTTCGTGCGTTCCTGTGGCTGGAGCTCAGTGTTCAGTATTTAGTGACAACATTTCGATATTCTGTCGAAGAGCGCGTGTTTCTTGTGAAACATATTGGATTACTGTTTCCATTAAGACATGTCAATGAATGTTTGTTGAACGGTTTGGTGACCGTCATATATCGTCTAAATGCTGCATACAAAAGTCAGTGAACAAGATGGAGAGCAGTGGAACGGTGTTGGATCTTCATGGCTGGGGACGACCGCCGTTATTGGAAGAAAATGTGACTGATGTGAAACAACGATTGTTGGCCTCTCCTGCGACGTCTGTTCGACGTTTATCTCAGGAATGTGGAATGTCACAGAGCACATGTGACAGAGCTGCGAAGAAATCCGGCATGTAACCATACATGTTTACCGGTGTTCAGGAACTGAATGTCAATGACAAAGACAAAAGCATTACATTTTGCCCTTGGTTTCAGCAATTTATTGCTCAGAGGCCAGGAATACTGCAGTACACGTGGTTCAGTGGTGAGGCGTGATTCCACCTCTCCGGCTATGTAAACTCTCAGAATACACGTTTTTTGGCGTAACGAAAATCCGCATCCATTGGTCGAGCAACATTCATAAGAGATTGCGCCGCATCATCGGACCAATTTCTTTCGAGTCTACTGTTTGTTACAAATGCCGTTTGCATCGAAATGTTTTGGGATTTGTGAATCAGTCGGACGATGAAGTGCTTACCTCCGGCTGGCATCAACAGGATGGCGCCACATGCCACACATCTCGAGTAACCATGACTGAGGTCGAATCATTTTTCCCCGGCAGAGCGATTTCGAAAGGACTGTGGGATCCCAAGGTCTCCAGATTTAAGACCGCCTGACTTTCTCCTCTGCGGTGGCCTAAAAGGCAAGGTCTACAGGAACAAACCACACAACTAGGAAGATTTACGAGAGACCTTCATCTGTGAAATCCAGGCAGTGACATCAGAAGTTCCGGCAGCAACATTTGAGAATCTGCAGCGTCGTGTTCAACTGTGTCGAGGGCGGTCACTTCCAGCACTTCTTGTGACTCACCCTCATTTCCCCATGAGCAAGGTATGACATGTTCATTTAATTTCATTTCCTGGCAGTTATGCAAAGCCTTTAAGTGTAATTTAAGCACATGTTTGTTTGTGGGGTCTCTTTCGAGTGGGACACCCTGTACGTCATGCTGTTTCGCGTAAAAAAAATTTGCTTTGGAAAAAAATGTTTTTATGAGTTTTTCTTTCGAAAACGGTACTTGCATTCCGGACATGCCTCGTACAGAACTGCATCATCTGCGAAAGAAATCTGAGGTCGCTATTAATCCTTTCGTTGCTTGCAAGGGCCGAGCGCCCTTCCTGCCCGGCTGGCTGACAGGGCGAATGAGGGCAACAGCGCGCCTCGACGGCGGGCGGCTGGCTCAAAAGACGACCGCTGCAGGCTTCTACTTCTACGGCAGGGAACAAGCCGCTGTCGGCTATTCGTAGGTTCCAGCGCGCTTAGAACCAATCTTCGATACTACGCTTTACAAAATCAGTATCACCCTGTATGGTTACAGTGGTAACAGTTTCTGATAACCACGCAAGAAAACATCAAAACACCTATATCTAAATAGATACCACCATACTGTGCGTGGCGGAGGGAATCTGTACCACTACTTGTCATATTTTCTTTCCCGTTCCACTCGCAAATAGGGCGAGGGAAAAACTACTGTCTATATGCCTCGGTATGAACCACAACTTCTCGTATCTCATATTGTTGTCGTTATGCGCAATACACGTCGCCGGCAGTAGAATCGTTTCGGCAGTCAGCTTCAAATAATGGTTTTCTAAATTTTCTCACTAGTGTTTCTCGAAAAGAACGTCGCCTTCCCTCCAGGGCTTCCCATTTGAGTTCCCGAAGCATCTCCGTAACACTTACGTGTTGTTCGAACCTACCGGTAACAAATTACTTCGATGTCTTCCTTCAATTCGACCTGGTACGGATCCCAAACATTACTCAAGAATAGCGTCCTATATGCGGTTTCCTTTATAGGTGAACCACTCTTTCCTAAAATTCTACCAATAAAGCGAAGTGACCATTCGCCTTCCCTACTACAGTTTTCTCATGCTTGTTCCATCTCATATTGCTTTGCAACGTTATGCCCAGTTATTTAAACGACTGGACTGCGTCAATCAGGACGCTACTAATACTGTATCCGAACATTACAGGTTTGATCTTCCTACTCAACCGCATTAACTTACGTTTTTCCACATTTAGAGTTAACTGCCATTGTTCACACCAACTACAAATTTTGTCTAAGTCGTCTTGTTATCTCCCTACAGTCACTCAACTTCGACACTTTCACGTGCATCAAAGCATCATCAGCGAACAACCGCAGATTGCTGCTCGCCCTGTCCGCCAAATCATTAATGTATATAGGGAACAACATCGGTCATATCACACTTCCCTGGGGCATTCCTGAAGATATCCTTGTCTCTGATGAACACTCGCCGTCGAGGACAGCATACTGGGCTCTATTATTTAAGAAGTCTTGGAGCCTCTCACATATCTATGAACTTACTCCATATGCTGGTACCTTCGTTAACAGCCTGCAATGGGGCACCATGTCAAATGCTTTCCGGAAATCTAGAAATATGCAGTCTGCCTGTTGCACTAACTTAAACTTCGTTATACGTTTATCCTGACCTGAGGAAACAGTACCTTAGAAAAATGATAAAATCTTTTGTATTTCTTATTGAAAAATTCTGTAACTTGAGATTCACGCCACCAGTGAATTTGCATGTAACCCAAAATAATTTCATTAAGATTGGACAAATACGTTTCAAGATATATAGTTTTATAAGTGAGCAGTTCCTATCGAAGATGCCCAAAACTCAAACAATTTTTACTGTAATCATAAATAAATAATGATTACTGAATTTCAAAAGGAAACTGTTTCATATAGCTTGACGCAGAATTAAACATGGAGAAATTTCGTATAAGTCAATTTGCGATAAGCGTATTGGCTCGATTGTAATTCCAGCATAAACTCGATTCTCTAGTAAAAATTCGACAATAACATTCTACCTGCTTCCCGCTCGCTGTTATCTCTTTCCGTTTGCCTCGTTCAGTCGGAACTAGTTTTATGGTTTCCCATCCACATTTTTTTTTTAAATTCTTCTTAATTTTTTCCTTTTTTGTTTTTATTCTTTTTCTTTCCCTTCTTTTGAAACACACATGCTTACTGAAACCACCTAATATTTCCCTGGTATGTGACAGTTTTTCCAAGACATAGCACCATGCAAAGGGCAAAACTACACTTTTCTCATCTTATGCCTGTCAGGTTTCGCTGTGAATTAATAGCACATACTACACAGCGTCTCTGAGGATTCTCATTTTTCTCCATTGCTCCGAGGAATCCTGGATAACGGCCTTCTCTTTTTTCAGTCGAAATGGAGTTTCTTGCTTTACTGTCCGTGGGATGTCAGTTTTACATGTTAGTTCATGAAATTTTTGCAGCCACTGATGGGTTGGTTCCAAATGGAATTTCGCCAGTGGTGTTTCCTGTTTCTTATTATTCACGTATGGACCCAATAGGACCACGCGAGGTACAATCAATCGATGTCGATTTTGATGGTTGGCCTTCCTTTGTGTTCGAATTTGTTCCATGCTTTCAGACTGAAGTATCTTTCTTTCATCAGATAACGGTGTTCCAGTCCGTTTTCTAAGTTCCCTCTGACCAACTTTCCAACCAAATACTATATCTTTTGTCTGAATGTTTTTCTATCTGTGACGTCTGCTTGAGTTGTACCGGCTGCTTTAAGATCCTCCTTAATAGCAGCGATCGATGTAATTGGCTCAGTTTTGGCCTTACTTCTGTTTTCGTAGAATTCTACTATTTCTTTTGTCAACCTAGTGGGTGCCATTCTTTTAATGTGCCCATAAAACTGAAGTCTTTGTTTTCTCATGTCACCATGTATGTCTACATATTCTTTTATTTCCTTATTACTTCTTAGTCTATAAATTTCATCAATAATTTTGGGGTCTAATAATTTCCTAATAATTTTTCTTTCTTTCTTTTGAATTTCTTAAGTACCCCTCTTTCTTTTTTACATCAGAGTTTCTGCTCCATAAAAGACATTCACATTTGATTAGAGTGCTGTAATGCCTCAGTTTACTGAATTTAGAAAGTGATTTTTTATTATAAATATTTTGTGTTAATCTGAATCCAGTTGCCATTTTTGACATCGAACTTCGCTTGCAGCTTTTCCAGATCGTGTTTTTATGATTTCCCCCAAGTATTTAAAGTGAGAAACCCTTTCTATTTTTCCATATTTTGTGTTCAAAAACTTTGGTGCTTGTTTGTTTGCATGTCATGTATTCCGTTTTTTCGAATGACATTTGGAGTCCTATTTTTTCCGCAACTTCTTTAAGAATTTCAACTTCTTTTTGAACTGTGATAATATCCCTAGTTAAAATTGCCAGATAATCTGCAAAGTCGAGACAGTCTACTCCAACATTACTCCTAGCTAACTTGATTGATTGATCTGTAATTTGTCTTGACTTTTTCTCTAGCCATTCTGTAATTACCTTTTCCAAAACACAGATAAACAGTAACGGGGAGATTCCATCTCTCTAACACCAGTCTTTATACGAAATGGTTCAGAAATTTCTCCCATGAATTTAACTTTAGAGCTAGTGTCGGTTAACGTTTCCATGATCAGTGTTAGAGTTTTATTATGTAGTCCTTGTTCGTTTAAAATCTGGAAAAGAGATTCACGATCAACTGAGTACTGGGTCTTTTTAAAATCCACAAATTGTCATACAATATTGTTACTAGATATCCTGCTTCTTTTTTATTTCAAAAATTGCTTTTGCATTCAGCACATAAGTCAAATGGAAGAATACCTTCTTGTACTACTTCACAAGCTTCAGTTTATTTTGGCCTCTTTTTATTATGTTCTTCTTCTCGGTTTCAACAAAATCTGGTCCATTTAAGGTTTAAAGCACCCAGATTTCCTAAATGTCCATCAATCTCAGAGCCAACAGTGTTCCACTGTAGTTAAAATTGTACTTCCCCATTTTTCAGTTTGTCAGGCGAAGACGGCAATTATTTGCAGTGCCATTGGTACATTTTTCATGGAGCCATATGAATAATTCGGACTTCGAATTCCACATGTCTACTAAATGGGAATGACTTTTGTTGAGGTGTGGCAACAACAAACTAGCAACATCGCCTGAATTTCCCCAGCTAACATTTCCGGATTCTATTTACGCGGCGGCACCAGGGCAGACAGTACAGTCTAGAACATAATTACTTTGTACTACACAAAGAACGACAATTTCGATACCAAAACATCTAAGGTTCTTTGGTATATACTGCTTAAATCGCAGCCTTCCTTTGAAAAATAGCACACTTTATCTATTGCTAAATTTTCAGAAGGGGCTATGGTCTCACTGAATTTTTCCTTGTGTTCTCTACAATGAGCCGTATTTTCACAACAACATTTTGAGATACTGCAGAATTGTCACTAGAGTGCAATAAACGTAGAATCTATTTATACTGGTCCCCGGACATTATGTGCGAAAGTATTGGTGTTTGAAGTAAGGAATCTGTTTGAGCAATGTTCATTCACTTCTAGCTTATTAGTTCTTGGCATAAGCAGGAAAGACACCAACACGCAATAAAATTCTGCAAGCTGTATCTGCTTCCATCTTGCTAACCTAATAGGTACTGTCCTTATTTTTTCAGTAAGAAATGTGTAATAATCATTTTCCCATTTACAAATGGCAGAAACAAATTCAAATGACAAAAGTACAAAGAAAGTCTAAATGACTTGCCGAATCATTGAAATCTATTCTTATACTGCTAAATGTGTTCACGAAATTGTGGCGCTTTGCCACAGGATGATGATCCAGCCAGTCGTACGTTCTCTTTCGTGACGAACTTGCACTTATCTTCTTTCCCTTCTTCAGAAGAAGAATTTTTTTGAAAAAGTTCCTCGTGGTGTTGAAGAATCAGCAGCACATTCGGACACATCGGGACCCTCGTCCGAAGAAAGATCCCAAGTATCATTTCTACCTGCGTCACTACCATCAACAAAGATTTCCATGATTTCCTTGTCCGATAAATTACGTTCTGACAGGGCAAAGGCAGTATAGGCAGATGTTGTCTCGCCAAATGCGGAAAAAGGGCTGGCACCAGAGCACGACTCTTAAGCGGAAAGGGCCCGGGAGCAGGTAAAAGCTGTAGCGCTTTCCGACATTACCAAGAAGAGCAGATAATGACAGCGATGGCAGGAATGTGGACAACAGCGAGTCGACGTTCTATTGTGCCTGTGTACCTGCTCCCGTGCCCGGACGTACAGGAATGCCCTTAACCATCTCCCGACCTACCTGGAGTACATGAATGCAATACCCGTAGCTGTCTGGACATTCTACCAGCCCGGCGTACACGTACGCCCTTAGCCGCCTGGGCGTTCTACCTGCTGGATATACATATATGCCCGTAGCCGTGAAAGGGTTAATAAGGAACGCAAGGTCATTAGTACACCACATGAACAACAAGAGCCCCAACACACTTCCCTGCTTCACACTAGAAGCTATTTCTACATCTGTCGGCGACTCTCTATACAAGATAACATGCTGCGTCACCCTTACCAACAAATCTTCAGTCAAGTCACAAATTTCACTTGATACTCTACACGATAGTACTTTCGATAACAAGCGTTGCTGTGGTGCCGAGTCAAGACTTGACTGCTTTCATCCATGGTGTGAGAAAAAAACCCGAGTTTGGTTTCGCATGACCGATGTCTTCGGAATCCATGGTGGTTGAGTTGAATGAATAATTTGTTCATGATACCTCATTCCGTTCAGATCTTAGTACGTGTTTTAAAACACTATAACAAAAGGATGTCAAGGATATTGGATGATAGCCATTTCTGTTATCATTCTTGTAGACGGGCGTGACCTGTGCTTTCTCCCGACGACTCGGCACATTTTTTATTCAGAGTATCTGAGGTATATAACAGTTAAACGAGAGGGTAAATCCTTCGTAGATTTAGTATTCAGTTTGACAGGGATTCGCCCACGGTCTTGCCGCAGTTATAACACCGGTTCCTGTCAGATCGCCGAAGACAAACGCTGTCGGGCTTTACTGCCACGTGCATGGATCACAATCCTGGTCTCTCGAGCGCTGTTGGCAAGCGGAGTGCACTCTGCTCTTGTGCGGCCAATTGAGAAGCTACTTGATTGAGAAGTAGAGGCTCCGGTCACGAAACCTCACAACGGCTGGTAGAGCAGAGTCCTGAACACATGCCTCTCCACATCCGCATCCAGCGACGGCTATCGGCTGAGGATGACATGGCGGTCGGCCAGTACCCCGCAGGCCTTACGAAGCCTGTTTGAACGGAAAGAGAGAGAGAGAGAGAGAGAGAGAGAGAGAGAGGGAGAGAGAGGGGGGGGGGCAGGGCTCCCATTAGTTCCCTGCTTCTCAACATCACTGACACTAATATCAGTGTCACTCCTCTCTGCAGTGATGAGAGAACTAAACAGAGGCAGCAGTCCTGCACTTTGCTTCGTAAAGAAACGTTTAAAATCACAGTCCAGCATTTCTGCTTTTGCTTTGCTGCCATCAGTTTTAAGTTATTGTGCTATCCTTGAGAACCTGCACACTAATTTTGGTGCCATCAGTATAATTTACATACGACTAGACGTTCTTGTTTTGTTTTGTGATAGATCAGTCGATAAGATTATACTACAGCAGTCGTTGAAGTCTTCACACACTGAAATGTTGTCAGCCAAACGTGCTTAATTCTGTATTTATCTTTAGCCCTAAGCTTTCTTTCACACCTATTGTGTAGTTGTATTCGTCCTATAGCTGAACTGTATACCACAGGGGGGCCCTCACGTCACGAACTGTTCTGTTAGACGCATACATACACATGTATTTGCTCAACTATTTTACTGAAATAGAGCAACTGTTCTTCTAAATGTTCCTATTTAAGGCTAAATTTTTCAAGTTCGACCATGAGATATGGCCCAAGTACTTCTTTATGTTTTTACAGAACCTGTAAACCTTCTGCTTATTTTAGTGAACGTTTGTACCTTTGTACCCATTGTTACTACAATCACCTCTCAGCCATTGATACCAGTGTTGACGTGGACATCAGCGAGGGGATCAGGTCTACTTGTTGCCGACATCAGCGAGGGGATCAGGTCTACTTGTTGCCATTAGATCTAATATATTTGAGCCACGAGTGGGCTTCCAAATTATCTGTTCTAGGTAGTTTTCAGAAGAAGCATGTACTATTGTTTCCCATGATGTCTTGTCATCCTTACCACTCACAAAACTGTATTTATTCCAGCTGATTGTTGGATGATTTAAGTCCCCTCATAGATGACACTGTAATTGGGGATAATTCGTACTAGCGAGTCGAGATTTTCTTTACAGTTTTCAGTTTCTGGTGGTGTGTCTCACGGGCGACGGAAAGATTCAATTTTGTTTCCACACTTGATAGCGAGTCGTCCCCACACAGTCCCAGTTTCTACGTCGGTTGATTTTAAATTTCTTGTCAACTGCGACAAATACGACACCTGCATTTCTCATTAGCATATATTTTCGATATACGCAGTACTACGTTAGCTCCATTGCGTTTTGCTCCAAAATTCTTGCGTTTAAGCGTTAGCACCGGACACAGCAGTTGTCAGTAAGACCTATGTAGCAGCTGTAAATGGCGATCCCGTGAAGCTGAGGTTGTCTGTATCGAATCCTGCAGCTGCTGCCTCGATTTTGGCTGTGCCAGGCTGCGTAGTAGTTAGCTTGGGTGTGCAGTCAGCCCCGGATCTACGATATTTCCGAAACGGGGCAAAACCTTGATAGTGGCGCCCCCTGCCCCTCTTCTCCCGAGCGTTTGAGATACGACGAAAAACATTTTTTAAAAACCGATTTTTCAAAAATGATCATTTTGTACCGCACGTCTTCCTGAAGAGTTTGATGTATAAAACGTATATGTTCGAGGAAATGGTCGTTAAGAGTGACGAAGTGCAGTGCCATGCATCTTCACACAGCATTCTTCTATCGCTCGTCACTGTATTTTGCTCTGTGGAAATCAAACGTGTATGTTTTTTAACGGAAACAATCAAACCTATATTCAGGACAGAGGAAACTGAAATGCCTTGTGGTGGCTCTCCTGTTCCCAGTCGGCCGGTTTGACAATCTACTCCCTTTTTTTTTTTTTTTTTTTTAAAAAAAAAAAAAAAGACTCACAATTAATGCTGAGTGGGATCATTTGTAATCGGAAGAATAAGAACTATTCACAAAATTTGCACTCTTTATTGCCTATTAGCTAATAATTTTCTCTTTTGTGCGACATAAAATTAAATATAGGAAACATAAAACCAGTAAAGGCAAGAGACAAACAAGACGGTACACATTTCTTCTATCTTTAAGTCCCACTGTGTTTTTCCTCTAATCTTGCTCCTGATTTACACGACGTGCTTTCCTTTCTCCGAACGAATCTATTACCTCGTCAAAATTCGTCAAATTTTTACTGCATGAAAAATCAAAATGTCGCTGTCTAATACTGAATAAGCTGTTAATACGAATAGTACCCAAGGCTGGTGTGGTTTCTCGATTTGATTACGTCTATTTAATCACTGTCTGCTAGATAAAACGAAATAGGCCTTTCTAATATTGCAGCAGTTGTAACACACGCCAAATACGCGAGACTGTTTTGGCACAAATGGTAATTTTTATCTACCTCATTTACATACATAAAACGGCAGAATACACGAGGGCTGGAACTTTAATAGTGACAACTATTTATTTACAGGTCTTACAAAATAGATAAGTGTTTCAAAGTTTTACTGACCTTCAAAGTAGCCACCAGCATTGTGTATAACCCGTTGCCAGCGATGGGGAAGTCGTAGGACACTCTTAGCAGTGCCAGTTGAGATGACAGTTCGGGCGGCGCGATCTATTGCCCGACGAATTGGTAACAGTTCTGAAGCGAATGCTATGAAGTGTTTCCTTCAGTTTAGAAATCGAGCTGAATTTACGAGGGCTTAAGTCAGGGGAATGCGGTAGGTTCTATAGCACTTAGCAGCCCCATCAGTCAAACAAATCAGTAACAGCTTGCACTGTCCTGCAAAATGATGGTCAGGTTTTGCAGAAAGTGTCATCACTCCTGTCTCTAAGCTGGTCGTAGGCTGTGTTCCAAAAATGAACAGCATAGAGGCGGAAGTGATGACACTTTCTGCAGGACCTGACCATCATTTTGAAGGACAATGCTCAAGCATGTACAGTGCAAGCTGTTACTGATTTGTTTGACTGATGGGGCTGCTAAGTGGTATACCATCTACTGCACTCCCCTGACTTAAGCCCTCGTAAGTTCAACTCGATTTCTAAACTGAAGTTAGCACTTCACAGCATTCGCTTCAGAACTGCTACAAATTCGTCGTGCAATAGACGGCGCTGATCGAACTGTCAACACAACTGGCACTGCTAAGAGTAACCTAGGACTTCCACATCGCTGGCAACGGGTTATACACAATGCTGTTGACTACTTTGAAGGTCAGTAAAACTTTGAAACACGTATCTATTTTGCACAAGCTGTAAATAAAAAGTTGCCACTATTAAAGTTCCAACCCTCGTAATTCACGAAGTACCAATATCAAATACCTGTTAGGCCTACAACACGCTTAAAATTTCATGTTAGGAAATAGTTTCACATTTCAGTCATACGCTCGAATTTCGCAAGCCTGATATCGAAAAGTAGCAAGCCTGATATAGAAATGTAGTGATACGAAATTTTTATATAAATTTGGAGTCGTCATATTCGTCCTTATAACTTGTGTGATGCTCCCGTTTCTTCTCCTTCCTCGTTCTAACTCACTACCTCTGTAACCATCCCTGCCATTGTCAAAACTTCACTAATACTGCCAGAATCACCGGTTTAGTTAGGCGTTATTAGTGTTCGTACAACGCGTTTTCTGCGCTATTCCGAGAATAGCGCAGAGCGGCTGCTAACTAGGGACTGTACAACTGGCCCTTAGTAGTGTTGCGACGTGGCAAAAATTTTCTGTGAACATTTCATTTCCTTGGATACACCGAGAAGACAATATGAAATCTTTCTTACCTGCTATACCTGTTAGTCTGTTATTTCCACTCTGGTAGACTGAATCTATGGATTGGGGTTGGGGTTGGGTTGTTCGGGGGAAGAGACCAAACAGCGGGATCGTCGGTCTCATCGGATTAGGGAAGGACGGGGAAGGTAGTCGGCCGTGCCCTTTCAAAGGAACCATCCCGGCATTTGCCTGGAGCGATTTAGGGAAATCACGGAAAACCTAAATCTGGATGGCCGGACGCGGGATTGAACCGTCGTCCTCAATCTATGTGTTTCGCTAATAATTGTAACAACGCTGATCATTCTCACACCCAATCAGCCACATAAACAGCGATTGGCATTCACCCGTCCGTGTTTATTCGATTCAGCTCGAGTAGCACCGTCCCCTTTTGTTTGCCGGAGAGTTTTTTATTATTTCTAGATGCCCGGGGATTCCCCTTGCAGAGATATCACGTACACTATGTACACATTCAAAAACCATATTATGATTCGTTAAAAACTCAGCTTAGAAAGTGTTCAAAAATCAACAGATGCTTTTCAAAATAATATGAATAATCGATAGACCAACGTGCGCTGGATGCTAGGCGCTTTGTGAAACTACGTTTTTTTTCTTGAAGAATATGAATTTGCCGCCCCCTGAAATTGCCGCACGTGGCAAATCCCCCCTCCCCCAAGCCCCTCTAGATCCGGATCTGCGAGGGTGATCATCGAGGTGACACTGTCGTGCCGTCTGTATGCTGAAACAGACACTATAGTTCGAGGAATATTCGGTACAGAGCGGAGACAGTATGGCATCTTGGGCACACCTGAGGATGTACAGAAGATAAGGGAATGAGATAGTCGGAAGTGTCATTCTAGTGGCAGTGGCAAAGATATGATGTAACAAGGTCGTTGTAAACTATGGACACTCCAAAAGACTTGAGTATGAGCAGGCCATAATGCCATTAAACCATAAAAGTCCGTTTAGAAAAGCAGATGATGTAGTCAGGAGATGAAAGAGAACAGTCTACACGAAGTGTTCCGAAAGCTACCGACTTTTAACGATTAGTACTTCCCGCGCCCTTACTTTAGCTAGTATATTTGGGGCTCATGACGTACTAATTTATGTAGGTTACCTATAAATAGGGACACATGTGGGGCTCGAGTTGCCGCCCCACAACGTCAATATTGGCCCTTGAAAAAATTTGACGCTAGATGATTTGGAGCGCCCACTTTTGTATCTCTGTTACTAGTAAAATTTTCTGACTGCTCATCACTTTGTTGTTGTTGTTGTGGTCTTCAGTCCTGAGACTGGTTTGATGCAGCTCTCCATGCTACTCTATCCTGTGCAAGCTTTTTCATCTCCCAGTACCTACTGCAACCTACATCCTTCTGAATCTGCTTAGTGTATTCATCTCTTGGTCTCCCTCTACGATTTTTACCCTCCACGCTGCCCTCCAATACTAAATTGGTGATCCCTTGATGCCTCAGAACATGTCCTACCAACCGATCCCTTCTTCTGGTCAAGTTGTGCCACAAACTTCTCTTCTCCCCAATCCTATTCAATACTTCCTCATTAGTTATGTGATATACCCATCTAATCTTCAGCATTCTTCTGTAGCACCACATTTCGAAAGCTTCTATTCTCTTCTTGTCCAAACTATTTATCGTCCATGTTTCACTTCCATACATGGCTACACTCCATACGAATACTTTCAGAAATGACTTCCTGACACTTAAATCAATACTGGATGTTAACAAATTCCTCTTCTTCAGAAACGCTTTCCTTGCCATTGCCAGCCTACATTTTATATCCTCTCTACTTCGACCATCATCAGTTATTTTGCTCCCCAAATAGCAAAACTCCTTTACTACTTTAAGTGTCTCATTTCCTAATCTAATACCCTCAACATCACCCGATTTAATTCTACTACATTCCATTATCCTTGTTTTGCTTTTGTTGATGTTCATCTTATATCCTCCTTTCAAGACACTGTCCATTCCATTCAACTGCTCTTCCAAGTCCTTTGCTGTCTCTGACAGAATTACAATGTCATCGGCGAACCTCAAAGTTTTTATTTCTTCTCCATGAATTTTAATACCTACTCCGAATTTTTCGGAGAGGCTACAACCCTGTCTTACTCCCTTCCCAACCACTGCTTCCCTTTCATGTCCCTCAACTCTTATAACTGCCATCTGGTTTCTGTACAAATTGTAAATAGCCTTTCGCTCCCTGTATTTTATCCCTGCCACCTTTAGAATTTGAAAGAGAGTATTCCAGTCAACATTGTCAAAAGCTTTCTCTAAGTCTACAAATGCTAGAAACGTAGGTTTGCCTTTCCTTAATCTTTCTTATAAGATAAGTCGTAAGGTCAGTATTGCCTCACGTGTTCCAGTGTTTCTACGGAATCCAAACTGATCTTCCCCGAGGTTGGCTTCTACTAGTTTTTCCATTCGTCTGTAAAGAATTCGTGTTAGTATTTTGCAGCTGTGACATATTAAGCTGATAGTTCGGTAATTTTCACATCTGTCAACACCTGCTTTCTTTGGGATTGGAATTATTATATTCTTCTTGAAGTCTGAGGGTATTTCGCCTGTTTCATACATCTTGCTCACCAGATGGTGGAGTTTTGTCAGGACTGGCTCTCCCACTGCCGTCAGTAGTTCAAATGGAATATTGTCTACTCCGGGGGCCTTGTTTCGACTCAGGTCTTTCAGTGCTCTGTCAAACTCTTCACGCAGTATCATATCTCCCATTTCATCTTCATCTACATCCTCTTCCACTTCCATAATATTGTCCTCAAGTACATCGCCCTTGTATAGACCCTCTATATACTCCTTCCACCTTTCTGCTTTCCCTTCTTTGCTTAGAACTGGGTTTCCATCTGAGCTCTTGATATTCATACAAGTCGTTCTCTTATCTCCAAAGGTATCTTTAATTTTCCTGTAGGCGGTATCTATCTTACCCCTAGTGAGATAGGCCTCTACATCCTTACATTTGTCCTCTAGCCATCCCTGCTTAGCCATTTTGCACTTCCTGTCGATCTCATTTTTGAGACGTTTGTATTCCTTTTTGCCTGTTTCACTTACTGCATTTTTATATTTTCTCCTTTCATCAATTAAATTCAATATTTCTTCTGTTACCCAAGGATTTCTACTAGTCCTCGTCTTTTTACCTACTTGATCCTCTGCTGCCTTCACTACTTCATCCCTCAAAGCTACCCATTCTTCTTCTACTGTATTTATTTCCCCCATTCCTGTCAATTGCTCCCTTATGCTCTCCCTGAATCTCTGTACAACCTCTGGTTCTTTTAGTTTATCCAGGTCCCATCTCCTTAAATTCCCACCTTTTTGCAGTTTCATCAGTTTTAATCTACAGGTCGTAACCAACAGATTGTGGTCAGAGTCCACATCTGCCCCTGGAAATGTCTTACAATTTAAAACCTGGTTCCTAAATCTCTGTCTTACCATTATGTAATCTATCTGATACCTTTTAGTATCTCCAGGGTTCTTCCATGTATATAACCTTCTTTCATGATTCTTAAACCAAGTGTTAGTTATGA
Organism: Schistocerca americana; assembly: GCF_021461395.2. NCBI lineage: Eukaryota > Metazoa > Arthropoda > Insecta > Orthoptera > Acrididae > Schistocerca > Schistocerca americana. The sequence continues at coordinate 430,872,077 of NC_060126.1, read as the reverse complement.
TTATGTTGTGCTCTGTGCAAAATTCGACCAGGCGGCTTCCTCTTTCATTTCTGTCCCCCAATCCATATTCACCTACTATGTTTCCTTCTCTCCCTTTTCCTACACTCGAATTCCAGTCACCCATGACTATTAAATTTTCGTCTCCCTTCACAATCTGAATAATTTCTTTTATTTCATCATACATTTCTTCAATTTCTTCGTCATCTGCAGAGCTAGTTGGCATATAAACTTGTACTACTGTAGTAGGTGTGGGCTTCGTATCTATCTTGGCCACAATAATGCGTTCACTATGCTGTTTGTAGTAGCTTACCCGCATTCCTATTTTCCTATTCATTATTAAACCTACTCCTGCATTACCCCTATTTGATTTTGTGTTTATAACCCTGTAGTCACCTGACCAGAAGTCTTGTTCCTCCTGCCACCGAACTTCACTAATTCCCACTATATCTAACTTCAACCTATCCATTTCCCTTTTTAAATTTTCTAACGTACCTGTCCGATTAAGGGATCTGACATTCCACGCTCCGATCCGTAGAACGCCAGTTTTCTTTCTCCTGATAACGACATCCTCTTGAGTAGTCCCCGCCCGGAGATCCGAATGGGGGACTATTTTACCTCCGGAATATTTTACCCAAGAGGACGCCATCATCATGTAATCATACAGTAAAGCTGCATGCCCTCGGGAAAAATTACGGCTGTAGTTTCCCCTTGCTTTCAGCCGTTCGCAGTACCAGCACAGCAAGGCCGTTTTGGTTATTGTTACAAGGCCACATCAGTCAACCATCCAGACTGTTGCCCCTGCAACTACTGAAAAGGCTGCTGCCCCTCTTCAGGAACCACACGTTTGTCTGGCCTCTCAACAGATACCCCTCCGTTGTGGTTGCACCTACGGTACGGCTATCTGTATCGCTGAGGCACGCAAGCCTCCCCACCAACGGCAAGGTCCATGGTTCATGGGGGGGGGCCATCACTTAGTAACGGTAATTTACAAAATAGCAAAGTAATTTTACTGTGTGAAATTTGTAAAGCGGACTTACAGCAAGTTAAAGCATATAATAATAATTTCTTTATGTCAAAGTTTTTTGAAAACTAGGAAAATGTTTTCAAAATCCCTACCGCCTGCCGCCCACCATGAAAGCCGAACGCCCCCTAGAGGGCAGTAGGAACAAGGTTGACTACGATCCTCTGGAGGCTTCTGGCGAGACACCACTTTGCATTCGCAGCTGTCCGGCACTAGTGGAACAGTCGATCATTAAGTGATTATTCTGTAGCAGAAAATATTTTTTTTGTTCATGTGCCTATTTTTACTGCACAGCTGAAGAATGGATTCGTGAAATCATCAAGAGTTGTTGTAATTCTACTTAATTACATCAACTTGTGACGATTCCAGAAGTTGGTCATTAAATATTATGTTGGTGCATAAGTTCGTGGTGTTTTTATTTTTCATGTTGGTATTCCCGTTGCTATTGGTTTATTTAACGATTGTAATTTTTTTTTATTTGTAGTTCACTGTCGCTGTCTGAGTTTACGTATAGTCATTTTGTCATTTGGAGATACTAAGTGGAGCTGTGGACGCTAGAAAATGGAGTGCCAAGTGGAGAAATGGGAAAATTTCCGACATGTTCTTCTGTTTGACATCAATAGATGTGTGACAGCAGCGTAGGCAGCCAGAAATATTTGCTCTGTGAATGGTTACACTGTGAAAGGGGAAATTGCCGTTGGACAGCTGATGCATTAGCTCCATTTAACAATCATATACAACCGTTCGCACGACGAAAGATCCGCACCCAAAGACTGGAAAGTTGCACAGGTCACACCAATATTCAAGAAAGGTAGTAGGAGTAATCCATTAAATTACAGACCCATATCGTTAACGGAGATATGCAGCAGGATTTTAGAACATATATTGTGTTCGAACATAATGAATTACCTCAAAGAAAACTGTCTATTGACACACAGTCAACATGGGTTTAGAAAACATCGTTCTTGTGAAACACAATTAGCTCTTTATTCATATGAAGTACTGAGTGCTGTTGACAAGGGATTTCAGATCGATTCCGTATTTCTGGATTTCCGGAAGGCTTTTGACACTGTGCCACACAAGCGGCTCGTAGTGAAATTGCGTGCTTATGGAATATCGTCTCAGCTATGTGACTGGATCTGTGATTTCCTGTCAGAGAGGTCACAGACCGTTACAATTGACGGAAAGTTATCGAGTAAAACAGAAGTGATTTCTGGCGTTCCCCAAGGTAGTGTTATAGGGCCTTTGCTCTTCCTTACCTATATAAACGATTTGGGAGATAATCTGAGCAGCCGTCTTCGGTTGTTTGCAGATGACGCTGTCGTTTATCGACTAATAAAGTCATCAGAAGATCAAAATAAACTGCAAAACGATTTAGAAGAAATATCGGAATGGTGCGAAAAGTGGGAGTTGACCTTAAATAACGAAAAGTGTGAGTTCATCCACATGAGTGTTAAAACGAACGCGTTAAGCTTCGGTTACATGATAAATCAGTCTAATCTAAAAGCCGTAAATTCTACTAAATACCTAGGTATTACAATTACGAACATTTTAAATTGGAAGGAACACATAGAAAATGTTGTGGGGAAGGCTAACCAAAGATTGCGTTTTATTGGCAGGACACTTAGAAAATGTAACAGACCTACTAAGGAGGCTACCAACACTACACCATGTCCGTCCTCTTTTAGAATACTGTTGCGCGGTGTGGGATCCTTACCAGATAGGACTGACTGAGTACATCGAAAAAGTTCAAAGAAAGGCAGCACGTTTTGTATCAACGCGAAATATGGGAGACAGTGTCACAGAAATGATACAGGATTTGGGATGGACATCATTAAAAGAAAGGCGTTTTTCGTTGCGACGGAATCTTCTCACGAAATTCCAATCACCAACTTTCTCCTTTGAATGCGAAAAGTATTTTGTTGACACCGACTTACATAGGGAGGAACGATCACCAAGATAAAATAAGGGAAATTAGAGCTCGTACGGAAAGATATAGGTGTTCATTCTTCCCGCGCGCTATACGAGATTGGAATAATAGAGAATTGTGAAGGTGGTTCGATGAACCCTCTGCCAGGCACTTAAATATGATTTGTAGAGTATCCATGTAGATGTAGACAGAGCACGACAAGAAAATTCTTCTCGTTTTAAGGAGGACCATTTTGACATTAGTGACTCTCTGTGTTCGGGAAGATCTTTGGGATTTGATGAAGAGCATTTAAACACTTTAATCCATAAGGGGGGCGAAATCTAATAGTCATGGGCGACTGGAATGCAGTTGTAGGGGAAGGAGTAGAAGAAAAGGTTACAGGAGAATATGGGCTTGGGACAAGGAATGAAAGAGGAGAAAGACTAATTGAGTTCTGTAACAAGTTTCAGCTAGTAATAGCGAATACCCTGTTCAAGAATCACAAGAGGAGGAGGTATACTTGGAAAAGGCCGGGAGATACGGGAAGATTTCAATTAGATTACATCATGGTCAGACAGAGATTCCGAAATCAGATACTAGATTGTAAGGCGTACCCAGGAGCAGATATAGACTCAGATCACAATATAGTAGTGATGAAGAGTAGGCTGAAGTTCAAGACATTAGTCACGAAGAATCAACACGCAAAGAAGTGGGATACGGAAGTACTAAGGAATGACGAGATACGTTTGAAGTTCTCTAACGCTATAGATTCAGCAATAAGGAATAGCGCAGTAGGCAGGACAGTTGAAGAGGAATGGACATCTCTAAAAACGGCCATCACAGAAGTTGGGAAGGAATACATAGGTACAAAGAAGGTAGCTGCGAAGAAACCATGGGTAACAGAAGAAATACTTCAGTTGATTGATGAAAGGAGGAAGTACAAACATGTTCCGGGAAAATCAGGAATACAGAAATACAAGTCGCTGAGGAATGAAATGAATAGGAAGTGCAGCGAAGCTAAGACGAAATGGCTGCAGGAAAAATGTGAAGACATCGAAAAAGATATGATTGTCGGAAGGACAGACTCAGCATACAGGCAAGTCAAAACAACCTTTGGTGACATTAAAAGCAACGGTGGTAACATTAAGAGTGCAACAGGAATTCCACTGTTAAATGCAGAGGAGAGAGCAGATAGGTGGCAAGAATACATTGAAAGCCTCTATGAGGGTGAAGATTTGTCTGATGTGATAGAAGAAGAAACAGGAGTCGATTTAGAAGAGATAGGGGATCCAGTATTAGAATCGGAATTTAAAAGAGCTTTGGAGGACTTACGGTCAAATAAGGCAGAAGGGATAGATAACATTCCATCAGAATTTCTAAAATCATTGGGGGAAGTGGCAACAAAACGACTATTCACGTTGGTGTGTAGAATATATGAGTCTGGCGATATACCATCTGACTTTCGGAAAAGCAGCATCCACACAATTCCGAAGACGGCAAGAGCTGACAAGTGCGAGAATTATCGCACAATCAGCTTAACAGCTCATGCATCGAAGCTGCTTACAAGAATAATATACAGAAGAATGGAAAAGAAAATTGAGAATGCGCTAGGTGACGATCAGTTTGGCTTTAGGAAAAGTAAAGGGACGAGAGAGGCAATTCTGACGTTACAGCTAATAATGGAAGCAAGGCTAAAGAAAAATCAAGACACTTTCATAGGATTTGTCGACCTGGAAAAAGCGTTCGACAGTATAAAATGGTGCAAGCTGTTCGAGATTCTGAAAAAAGTAGGGGTAAGCTATAGGGAGAGACGGGTCATATACAATATGTACAACAACCAAGAGGGAATAATAAGAGTGGACGATCAAGAACGAAGTGCTCGTATTAAGAAGGGTGTAAGACAAGGCTGTAGCCTTTCGCCCCTACTCTTCAATCTGTACATCGAGGAAGCAATGATGGAAATAAAAGAAAGGTTCAGGAGTGGAATTGAAATACAAGGTGAAAGGATATCAATGATACGATTCGCTGATGACATTGAAGAAGAATTAAATGATCTGCTGAACGGAATGAACAATCTAATGAGTACACAGTATGGTTTGAGAGTAAATCGGAGAAAGACGAAGGTAATGAGAAGTAGTAGAAATGAGAACAGCGAGAAACTTAACATCAGGATTGAGGGTCACGAAGTCAATGAAGTTAAGGAATTCTGCTACCTAGGCAGTAAAATAACCAATGACGGTCGGAGCAAGGAGGACATCAAAAGCAGACTCGCTATGGCAAAAAAGGCATTTCTGGCCAAGAGAAGTCCACTAATATCAAATACCGGCCTTAATTTGAGGAAGAAATTTCTGAGGATGTACGTCTGGAGTACAGCATTGTATGGCAGTGAAACATGGACTGTGGGAAACCGGAACAGAAGAGAATCGAAGCATTTGAGATGTGGTGCTATAGACGAATGTTGAAAATTAGGTGGACTGATAAGGTAAGGAATGAAGAGGTTCTACGCAGAATTGGAGAGGAAAGGAATATGTGGAAAACACTGATAAGGAGAAGGGACAGGATGATAGGACATCTGCTAAGACATGAGGGAATGACTTCCATGGTACTATAGGGAGCTGCAGAGGGCAAAAACTGTAGAGGAAGACAGAGATTGGAATACGTCAAGCAAATAATTGAGGACGTAGGTTTCAAGTGCTACTCTGAGATGAAGACGTTAGCACAGGAAAGGAATTCGTGCGGGCCGCATCAAACCAGTCAGTAGACTGATGACAAAAAGAAAAAAAAAAATCCACCATGATCCACTAGTGTACTAGAGAACTGGCAAATCCGATGAACTGTGATCATTCCAGCACCGTGAGACATTTGCATGCAATCAGGGTGGTTTAAAAATCGGTTGTACGGGTACGGCGTGCTCTAAGAAAGAAAAAAAAAAGAAAAGCAGCGGTGTCCATGTGTGCATCTCTGCTTGCTCATCATCAGCTGAGTCGTGAACAACAGTCACTCCTATCCTGTATCGTCATTGGTGTCTTTACGCTAACATATGAAAAAGAAAGGAATGGTTTTCCCCCAGACAAAGCAGCAATTTCCCGTACAAAGACATGCGCGCATCCACCAAAGATAACGTTACGCATCTGGTGGAACAGCGGCCGTGTGGCGTACCACAAATTGCTTCCCCGAGGTGCAACCATCATTGTTGACGTTTATTGTCGACAACTGAGACGTCTTGCAGACCTGGTCCAAAAACAACGACCAGAAAGACTGCGTGAAGTGATGCTACTCCACGATAATGCCCGCCCGCTTTCCGCTACACTGACCAAAAATACTATAGTATGGGACGTCATTACACACCCGCTTTATGAACCTGACCTTGCGTCCTCAAATTTTCACCTTTCCCGCTCTCTATTGAACAACCTTCAAGGAACTTCCTTTCCGGATGAAAACCAGCTCCGAACATGACTCTTTGCCTCAACACCAAGTGATTTCTACAGTCGCAGAATCGAAAAGTTACCCCAGCATTGGCAGACTGTTGTAAATAATGGAGAATATATTATTGATGACTGAAGTCTCTGTTATGTGTATCTGTTGAGTTTATTAAACTTACAGAAAAACGCTACGAACTTATGCGACAACCCAATTCTATGCAGCACTGTCTACAGAAGATACTGTGCAATTCTTGTACACAAAATTGATCTATATATTAATATTACAACTTAAAGAATGTATACAAGTTATAATTTTTTTGTAATAATAGAGTGACTAACATCAGCCGAAGTTGGAGGCTTACAACATTATTTAAACATTTGTGTGATTGTTTATACATGATGATTTCGCCAAATACACACAAACTGCGGGAAACGATCCCTGAGAGCAGAAGCAGCAAAAGCGGTCATTTGGACATAATAAGTTGTTATTAAGGACTCGCCTCCGCGACGATCCTGTAGCAAGGCATCACGCATGTCCTCTTGAGTGTGGGGCTAAAACACTTGTACAGGCACAGCATTCCCACTTGCTTCGTGCTCTCATGTATACTTTCAATCATTGAAACGTACACTGTCGAACATTTTTTGCCTCCTCCTTCATGTGGGTATACTTTTTCTAGTACCTTACCTGTTCGTTATCCCCTCGAGCGAGGAATCCGTGGCAGGTCGCATCAAACCAGTCAGGAGACTGATGATTAAAAAAAAAAAAAAATAAAAAAATAAAAAAAAATAAAAAATAAAAAAAAAATAATAATAAAAATTAAAATTTACTCTAATGGATCGTTACCTGCAGTTTGTCTCCTTTTAGCAAACTCATCCTGTATAGTAAATGCACGAAGGAACAGTTTCCCAACGTATGTCGCGGACTTTTTTTACGAGACATATGGTTCAGAAACAGATTTTGAATATCTAAAAGAAGTAATATCATCTACTTCTTGGCGTTAGAGTTGACAAAATCGCGTTATTTTTATTTTTGAAACTAGTTCACTGTTTCATAAATAATCCATTTGGCGTACATTAGTTAAGTGTAAACGAACGTGGGATGCTATTCCAACAAGTTCAGTCTGCGCTTTATGCTATGAAAAAGGAAACATTTGTCAGCGAATGCGAAATGGAATTATTCGCATCTTTCATCTTTTACAATTTACTTACACTTATTCAATGAAATATAGAAAAAAAGCAGTCACTTTTATTTTGTTTCCAACAGATGTGTCGGAAGATTATTCTTCCACCATTAGCTGAGCTTACTTAAAAATTAGTTAACACGGAAGTTTTTGCATCCACCATCTCCTGGGTAAGCTTACCGTATCATAAAACGTCATAAAAAGTAAGTGTGTCATGTAGATCCTACGATTTGAATAGCGCCGAAAGTGTGTCACAGGTTCCGCAGAAAATAGTACTTCTAAAAATATATACGTTAATTTTCAAATAAATTCAACTGATGTTGGAAGTGTATTCCTCCAAAACATTTGTTTCAAACGTAAATGAAGTGATAAATTGACCTAACCTACAATGATCAACTTTTAAGATAGATTCATTCTTCTATTGCGGTACTAGAGTGTACTCACGGGTCGAATATAAAACATGCAATTGGCTGAAGCGAGTGTCGGTGGTTCGTAGAATATATTACAAATGAATATAATAGTTTACACAGTATTGTAGAACAATGTCAAGAAGTTGACAACATGAAATGACAAGAAGAGACAGACTGCGAAATGTAATCTGATTTACAAGAGATTACAATTTTTTTTCCCAGACCAATAAGCACTTAAAATAAACCAGTTTCTAATGAAATGCTTGTAAATCACATACCGATATTAACGCCTAATAAACCAGTTTCTAATGAAATGCTTGTAAATCACATACCGATATTAACGCCTCGTTTCTGTGGCATGTGTAAACTTCCGTTCTAACTCGTCATTCAAATTCCCACCAAACAATTTGTTATTCTGCAGTAGTTAAAGGAATGGTTACACCGAGCGCCACAATACGTACCCTGTTGCCAACTTACTTTGCTATGGACTCAATGTTCCCAACAGGTCACGTAGCAAATTTTATGTTGGTAGACATGACGACACTCGTCATAAGCGTAATCTGCGGGAGTCGAGCAAATGGTGGCGAAGGGAGCGGTAGCGTCTGCGGAGCTGTCCGAGCGCTGGATGAAATCGCACTACGAGTCGCAGCCTGTTGAAGGGCTTGGAATGGACGACAACATATCCGGAAAGCGCGTGCTAACAAGGACTCTAGTAAGTAGACTCTTTTCCTGCTTTTCTTAGCATTCGTGTCAATGGATGGGGTTAATATTAAGTTTGAAGTACGCCGATAATTTTTGCAGTCGCCATCATGGCAATCGCGTAAGTCACGAACTCCCATGTAAACATTAAAGGTTGTTGCTAGGTGCTGACAGACTGTGGAATATTGATTCATATTACATGTTTATTAAGGCCAGTTTGATTTGTGTGGCCGCATTGGCTGCTTGAGAATCTCACTGTGTGTCACCAATATGCTAATAGTAAGTGGGTCAGGTTTTAAGACTACAGGTGTAAGGAATGTAAACAAAACTGAAAAGCATTGCAATAATTGGAAGCAGAGTGTTGCTGTTAGTTGCTATTAAACAATTGGCAGCGCTAAATTAGTTTTATGGCAGTTAGAACTGTGTGTTTGTGTAACACTTCTCCCAATGTTTTGAAAACATTGTCATCACTCATAGTTCGCAAAGTGTCAGTGTTAAAGGCGAACAAAATAATAATTGTTACGAGACATATGACATATTGTTTATTCACATTAATACCGCGCGCATTATTACATTATTTCTGTTTTCCACGTACGAAGAGTGCGCAGTTTGACAGCTTAAACATAACAAATGTCGAATTTGGGGAGATCGTAAAGAGAATGATCAAATAATTGTTGGATGATTTTTCTGCACTGAATGAAGAGCGCTTTCGTCTCTGTCGGTCAGCATTTTTATTCGTATTTTCATGTCTAAAGAGTGTAAACACGTGTGCAGTAAATCAAAAGCGCGGCGCATAAAACAGGTTTTGTTTTACTGCGACTGTACTCTCGTCTCCCAGAATACACAGTTAATCAAAATGGCGGCTGCAACTAAGAAGTGTGAGAGTACGCGCCCTGTGCCACAGCGAGAATACATTATTAGACCGGTACGTAGATCGCTTAATTAATAGTATCAGTTGAGTTGTGATGGCCATTGCCCGTTGCGTGTATGGTGTGCTTTCATGGCAGCTGAACTACTGTGTTTTCGAGATACAGTGCTGGATGCATCCTTGTGTGACGCTACTGGAACGCGCGGGGGAAGATGCTGGGTTGAGGATGTGGCTAACACGCTAATTGTATTAATTCAGCTCTATTTCGTTGTCTGTCACCATTTGAGGTTGGGCTATATTCTTAAGAGTGTTATATATGCTAGAGATTTTGACTATTTGCCTCTTCTATTTCTAGTTGGGTCGAGTGTTATTGATTATCGGCATGCGCCTTGTACCTGCATATTTGTTGCACATTTTCTGATAATAGCAATGTCATAACTCGATTCTCACTGTATGCTCTTCTGAAACGCTAGTTGGAAGTATAAATATGGTATTCCAGAAGTTTACGTGAACTGATACGATCTGCTGGCAGGTGTTGAGTTTTTCAATGCAGTCTCTTTTGTTGGTATGGTATATACCGGCGATTTGTTTTGAAATTCTGTGAATGCTTGAGGGCTTAACGAAAGCTTATTGTACTGTTGCTAAATATTTATTTGTTGCTTCTTGGCCCTTCGTTTCCCGTAGTGTCTGAAAGCCTTTTCCTTTTGTAGAGAGATAGGAAAGAAAGAAAGCACTACACAGATGATTGGGCTCTGGGCGATGAGGAAATTGAGGGCCGCCGATCATTTCGTCTGGAGGACAAGATGGAAACAGACAGGTTTCCGCAATGCTTTGTGAAAGAAATGCAGGGAGCAGGTAAGGAATGATTGCTATTGAATTTCTCACCATGACTAAAACTGTGGTTGTTGCTATAATGATCGTTGATGTTTTCAGATTTCAACTTAGCTTATCTGCAAAGGCATGGTTTCAACACTCCATTACTATTCAGAGATAAGGCTGGATTGGGTTTAAGGGTACCAAGTCCAAATTTCTCCGTAAATGATGTTCGTATGTGTGTTGGTATGTAAAGTGCTTTTCTATTGATTTATTTATGTCTGTGATAAGATTTTCTAATTTTACAAGTATCTCTTTTTCATAATACACACTAATACATTTATTTTCTGTAGTGTTAGGTGAATTTTCATTTCAAGACATAGACAGTAAGTTACTGTTTGGATAGGAATGTTATGCATTTAACAGCTTTGTTTTATTCCACATAGTATTTACCATACATGCCTGAGTTCGTGGTTTTAAGATTTGTATTGCTCAGTTGCAATGCTCCCATTTGAGAAATGTAATGTAAATGTGTTGCTCTCCACAGGATCGAGGCGCATATTAGATGTAATGGACGTTAACACACAGAAGAATGTAGAGATGACAATGAAGGAATGGCAGCGCTATTATGATGATCCCAAAAAAGAAAAACTTCTGAATGTAATTTCATTAGAATTCAGCCACACCAAACTAGAAAATTATATTCAGACTCCTACTGTTGTAAGTATACTTTTTAATGTCAGTTACACATCCTTGCAATTTTTAAAATTCAAAATTAATTTAATGTGTCAGTAACTTTACTCGCTATGGGACCCACAACCATGACAAAATTTCTTGTATCATATTGGTTTGCTGTACTGGCTGTTACTTTTTCAATCAAACTATCCTGTATTTTGTATTATTCACTACTATGCAACGTGAGCTCTGTAACCATCGTTAATTGTAATGTATAAACCATTAAATTCACACACTTGGTTTACAGCCAGTATACTTGTTAACATTGCTCAAATGTGAACCAACTAATGTTTAGTAGCAATAATACGCGACAGATATTGGAAGTATTTTTCATGTTGTCATTGTTGATTTATGGAAGTTAGTATTAACATCCCAGACCCTGTAATTTCAGATTTAGATATATTTGTTTCCTAATAAAATTAAAGTTAACTGTAAATCGTGGGGTCGACAGAAGTGTCCGATCCCACGCGTCGGCTTTGACCCGTGACGTAAGGGTGTTGTCGTGTGTGACGTCATGACAGTGCGGAGTTTGCTTTGAGTGTGGCTGTCTCCAGTTCTGTTTTATCTTATTTTATTTACTTTTCTGATCTGTTCGTTCTATCTCGTGAGATTTTTTTTAAAATTTAAAAACACTTATTACTTATTTTAATTATCTGTTTCCTCCAATTTCTGTTTTAGTTTATTATACTTATCTTTCTGATCTGTTCGTTCTATCCCGTGAGATTCTTTTTTTAAAAAGACAAAAAACACTAATCAGCTACTGAAGCATCTTTATCTTCTATGGGTTGTAGGGGTTACGACCCCTGGGGAGGTGGGTGGGTATTCATGCATGGCTGTCTTCACTTACACGTTGTAGCTACGCAAGGCGTCTAAATTTGTTTATATTTAGTTTGCCCCCCCACCCAAAACACCCCATTTCCCGCGCTTGTCCCGTTAGTGTCATTAGGCTTCTTGTGGAAACTGTGTGTGTTTGATTTTGTTTCCGCCATGTTTGTGGCGTCATGGGGCAAAGCAGACGGGTGGGATCGGACGCTTCCGTATTTCCAAATCGTGTAGCAAATGTTGAATTAGTATTTAATATTGTGTACTGTTTGTGTCACTCTCTGTGGTCTTTTTCTTGTATGTTTTCAAAAGTCACATTTTAAAGCAATATTTTTTTTATTTTCATGTTTGTATTTATCTTCAGGTTTGAGATTTCAAATATGAAGCTATATATATCTATTGTTTTCCAGGTACGTCAAATTGACTGGGTTGATTGCGTTTGGCCCCGTCATCTTAAAGAGGCTCAAACAGAATCGACTAATGTGCTTGATGAGATGATGTATCCCAAGGTGCAGAAGTATTGCCTCATGTCTGTGAAAGGGTGCTACACAGACTTCCATGTTGACTTCGGTGGAACTTCTGTTTGGTACCATATACTCAAAGGGAGTAAGGTAAATATTTTGAAAACTATGGTATAAATTATTTATCAGTAAGTTTGGTGTGATTATCTTATATGCTTCATATTCATTTCAAATGCGGAGTATCAAATGAACTTGATGTCCCCCTAAATATTCAAAGAAGCCATGGTTCTACTGAGACTGCTTTCTTATAAAAATATTTTGACACTACTGGCTAAATTTAACCCAATGTTCATCATGATGTGTGGAAATGCCTATAATCTTTCATGTGGCACTGATCGATGTAAATTGTCAAAAATAAAATCCATTTTGTTTGGCCATTTACAGCAAACAAATATTTCAGAGGGCTTCCTGTTGGGACTTAACAAGGGAATGCCATTGTTAAATTTGCTCATTTTGATTTTTCTTTCTAATAAAAATTGTTAAGCTACAGGTAAATGTCAAGTTGTGATACCGTGTCTGGGTGGAAATTTGTTATTTTCATTGTTATTGTGTTGTTTCTTACAGCTTTATTCAGAAAATGAGGCGCTAGCATACTTTATTGATATCTTAAAATGTTTTTTCATTGTACCCTCTGTTGACTTCCTACTAATTTTTGTGTGGCTTTCATAATTTCCATTTAGCCATCTTTATTCCAGCTTGATGCCACACTGAAGAGCGAAACAAATTGGTACTCCTGCCTAATATCTTGTAGGGCTCCTGCGAGTACGCACAAGTGCCGCAGCATGACGTGGCATGGGCTCAACTAATGCCTGAAGTAGTGCTGGAGGGAATTGACACAATGAATCCTGCAGGGCTGTCCATAAATCCTTAAGAATACTAGGAGGTGGATATCTCTCCTGAACACCACATTGCAAGGCATCCCAGATCTGCTCAGTAATGTTCATGTCTGGGGAGTTTGGTGGCCAGCAAAAGTGTTTAAACTGGGAAGAAAGTTCACTCAGTAGCAATTCTGGACATGTGGGGTGTTGCACTGTCATGCTGGAATTGGCAAAGTCCATTGGAGTGCCCAATGGACGTGTCATCTGTCAGAGTCATTTCTAGAAATATCAGGGGTCGCATATTGCTCGAACTGTACACATCCCACACCATTACAGAGCTTCCACCAGCTTGAACAGTTCCCTGCTGACATGCAGGGTCCATGGATTCATGAAATTTTCTCCTCACCCGTGCACATCCATCCGCTCAATACAATTTGAAATGAGACTCGTCCAACCAGGCAATACGTTTCCAGTCATCAACAGTTTAATGTCGTCGTTGACAGGTGCAGGTGACGCATAAAGCTTTTGTGTCGTGCAGTCATCAAGGGTACATGGGTGGGCCTTCGGCTCCAAAAGCTAACCCTTGTTGATGGCCCAACATTGAAATTTCCACCCTTCGGCTCCAAAAGCTAACCCTTGTTGATGGCCCAACATTGAAATTTCCACCCTTCGGCTCCAAAAGCTAACCCTTGTTGATGGCCCAACATTGAAATTTCCACCCTTCGGCTCCAAAAGCTAACCCTTGTTGATGGCCCAACATTGAAATTTGCAGCAGTTTGTGGAAGGGTTGCAGTTCTGTCTCATTGAACGATTCTCTTCAGTTGTTGTTGGTCCCATTCTTGCAGGATCTTTTTCAGACTACAGCCATGTCAGAGATTTGATGTTTTGCCAGATTCCTGCTATTTATCGTACACTCGTGAAATGATCATATGGGAAAATCCCCACTTCATCGCTAACTTGGAGATGCTGTGTCCCATTGCTCGTGCGCCGAATATAACACCACATTCAGACTCGCTTAAATCTTGACAACCTGCCATTGTAGCAGCAATAACTGATCTAACAATTGCACCAGGCACTTGTCCTTTACAGGCATTGTCTATGACAGTGCTGTATTCTGCCTGTTTACATACCTCTGTATTTGAATATGCGTTCCTAGACCAGTTTCTTTGGTGCTTCAGTTTATATGTGGAATAAAAGTAATTAACTTTCAGTGTTGCTTCTACAATTTCTGTTTAGCCATCTTTATTCCAACTTGATATGTTGAACGATAATACAGTATGTGATTGAATTCTGCCTGAATTACTGTTGAATAAGAGAATAAATTTTGCTTTGTGTGTGTTTCAGATATTTTGGCTGATACCTCCTACAGAACGCAACCTGCAACTGTATGAGCAGTGGGTGCTGTCTGGAAAACAGGGAGACGTCTTCTTTGGTGATACTGTGGACAAGTGTGGTCGTGTCACCCTTACTGCAGGAAATACTTTCTTCATTCCCACTGGCTGGATACATGCTGTTTACACACCTGTAGATTCCCTTGTTTTTGGCGGAAATTTTCTTCACTCGTTTGGTATTGAAAAACAACTAAAAACTGCTCAAGTTGAGGACACAACACATGTGAGTGAATCTGTTTTGTTTTAAGTAGCTCTTTTTGTAGTTCTAGGACTGATGTAAAAGGAAAGTCAAAATATGAATTGAAGAATCTTTGGTTATGGATATCAGCTGTTTTAAAATTCTTTTAACTGAAAATTTTTTGTGCATAGCTGACAAATGGATTATTTCTGCTCATGTTTTGTGCAGTCCGCAGAAACATACATGTTGCATTTCAGAAATTAGGCAATTTACATTTCTGGAAGCAAATAAAGTTAGGAAAAAAGTTCCAGTTTGTAATACACATTCTAATGCAAAACTGACAGCACACTTACAGAGCCAAAGATCTGATCACTTGACAAAAGAGAAATTTAGCACGGAGGAAAAGGTTGTTCCAAAAATTCTGGGCGACTTTCCTTCCCAATGCGTGGATGTTTATGTTTCGTTCATCGACTTCCTCTGTGGCATAAATTAATGTTGTTCCGGAAACAATTGCTCATTCGCATACTGTTGACTACCACCCAGCAGACAGATGCTTCTTATATTTTCAGTTAACAGGCAGTGTAAGAAGTTGTGGAGGAAATTTCTTGTCTGGCATTCAGTGTTTCCATAAGGAAAATAAATTACTTAATTTTCTATGTAGTTATTTATAAATTGGCAATGTGGACAGGGTAGATTGCTACTCACCATGTAAAGGACGTGTTGAGTTCCAGGCAGGCACAATGGAAAAAATGCAAAAAAATATTCAGGCTTTTGACTAAGTCCTTCATTTAGACATAGTAAACTCTCCCTCAAACATGGCCAATGACATCTCTGGCTGCTAAGGCCCATATGTGTCTGATGTGAGTAGAAATCTAGCTGGAGTGGGTAGTGGGGGTTCAGAAGAGGTGCAGGGTGGTTTGGGAGAGGGATAACGCTGTGGGAGTGGGAGGAAGGGGGGGGGGAGATGACTATCCCCTTCCCTGCTCCCAGTCCAGTACTGCACATGCCTTCTATCTCACCAACACACCTGCATAGTCTTTCCCCTTCTTTGCTTCTCTCCCTTTCCTACCTCATTGCAACTGAGCTCAAATTTCTTTAGTTGTGGTACTAGATGGAATCCAGAACGTGCCAAGCCTGACTGTGTTTGGGTGTTACCAACAATTTGTGCATCAGATCTTTGTATTGGAAAAGAGCCTTTGTGGACATGAGCAGTTTCTCAATGAAAGATGATATTGTTTTTATTCTTTTACAATCTGGGACTATTCTGATGTTTCTCATCTTGTTGGTACAGAAAATTTGAGTCATGTCCACCACTTATTGTCTTATTCCTTACACACAATCCTAGAAAAGCAAAGCTGTAGTCTTTGTTGTGAATTTTGCCTCTTTTGTATGGGACCACTGGCTTCCCACCGTACGTACTGATTTCTGTTACATAGCTATTGGCACACGTCTCTATAGTAATAGTGGCATAAGAAACAATTAGGAATCCTTTTAAAACAGTCAAATATTTGGTGGAAGCTTAACTTTTGCATTTGCTTTTGATCAGAGTATAACAAATGCAGCAGACAATTTCTACAAAGCTATCTCATAGTTAATATAAAACAGTGTAGTCATTCTCCTAAATGACCTTGTAGATAGTGTCGGAAGATCCATGCGGACTTTCGCGAATGATGCTGTAGTATACAGAGAAGTTGCAGCATTAGAAAATTGCAGCGAAATGCAGGAAGATCTGCAGCGGATAGGCACTTGGTGCAGGGAGTGACAACTGACCCTTAACATAGACAAATGTAATATATTGCGAATACATAGAAAGAAGGATCCTTTATTGTATGATTATATGATAGCAGAACAAACACTGGTAGCAGTTACGTCTGTAAAAATCTGGGAGTATGCGTACGGAACGATTTGAAGTGGAATGATCATATAGAATTAATTGTTGGCAAGGCGGGTGCTATATTGAGATTCATTGGGAGAGTCCTTAGAAAATGTCCGTCAACAAAGGAAGTGGCTTACAAAACACTCGTTCGACCTATACTTGAGTATTGCTCATCCGTGTGGGATCTGTACAAGGTCGGGTTGACAGAGGAGATAGAGAAGATCCAAAGAAGAGCGGCACATTTCGTCACAGGGCTATTTGGTAAGCGTGATAGTGTTACGGAGATGTTTAGCAAACTCAAGTGGCAGACTCTGCAAGAGAGGTGTTCTGCATCACAGTGTAGCTTGCTGTCCAGGTTTCGAAAGGGAGCGTGTTTC
Source organism: Schistocerca americana (assembly GCF_021461395.2). Lineage (NCBI taxonomy): Eukaryota > Metazoa > Arthropoda > Insecta > Orthoptera > Acrididae > Schistocerca > Schistocerca americana. Next base: position 430,855,036 of record NC_060126.1, on the reverse strand, counting down.
GAGAGGGAGCATTTCTGGATGAGGTATCAAATATATTGCTTCCCCCTACTTATACCTCCCGAGGAGATCACGAATGTAAAATTAGAGAGATTCGAGCGCGCACGGAGGCTTTCCGGCAGTCTTTCTTCCCGCGGACCATACGAGATTGGAACAGGAAAGGGAGGTAATGACAGTGGCACATAAAGTGCCCTCCGCCACACACCATTGGGTGGCTTGCGTAGTATAAATGTAGATGTAGACGCTATGGTATTGGCTATTTCACGTACCTTTATCTGTCAGTTGCCTGATAACTACAGTGCACTCTTTTTTTGTGTTTTCAAATCTGGTCATTGTTTTGCATGTGGTTTGCATCGCCTTCAAGAAATCTATGGCTGGATTCAGCCAACCTTTTCTTAAAAAATAAATTAGTAGACTCCTTACAAATGTCCACTAACTGTGGATCACTCTGTTTGCAGTAAATTGTCCAACAAAGTATTTTATGAGTATTCTTTAGGTAAAATTGTCACTTGAATATCATTCTTGTGCAAACAGAATTTCTTTAATGTAAACACTATCTTTGTATTAAGCTGGTATATTTTCTTCTTGCTGTCATACACAATATTTATCAAAAATATAACTACATATGCTGTGCCATAACAATGTTGATTGTGTTGATCATGTAGTCTCACTTCATAACAACTCTAATTATAAATCATTACTCCTGGCTTGACCTATATTGTATGTATGAACAATGTACTGAAATGATTTACTGGATCAAACACACATAAATACATTTTAATTGTACATGATGTGCAAAAATGTAAAATGTTGTTTAAATGATGATTTGCTTTTGCACCTTAGTCTTCTCATGAACAGTCGCTTTTGCTTTCTTTTTTGCTCCTTGCTTGTTTTTCCGTATCTGGTCCCTTTTTGATTGTTCATAATCTGTATCTTCTTCTAATTAGTCTTTTAAAGAGAATGCAAAAGTACATCCATAAAATATATTTGCTTGCAGATCTTTCCAGCAATTAATATTACTGTATGTTATTAAACACTGTGTTTTGACAAAGGTTTATAGTGCATCTCCTTGTATTCTAAACAGTTTCTAGACTTGCTTTTCTCTTAAACCAGAATTTTTGTGACGTGTAGTTTCTTTGCAAAGGACTGCATTTAAAGGTTAAGGGTCTCTATAATAATCGTTACCTTTTGATGCTGTATTGAAATTATTTAATAGCTGTTGAGTGTTGCAGATTCTTTAGGGAACTTTAGCCTATGGTTAACCCTTTCGCTGCTGTCAGCTTGTATACACATCCTGCTATACTGCTCCCAGGTGCTGTGGATGAATGTATGCCCACCACTTGGGTTTTCCTACAATGCTGTGAACATCTGTATGTGTCCTGAACAGCTGACTCATTGCTGCAGACGAATTGCTTCCATATCTTGGGCAATAAAAAAGTTTCGACTTTTATCATCTAATATATGATGCCTTATTGTGTGCTATCATTTGCAGAAAAGCTCGTTTAAATATCTTGAATCATTTGAGATATCTCGATTGATATGACCATATGATTTGCGATGTGCGAGGATGTGAATCGGCATGTCTCTTGTGTCCATCCATCAGATATGAAACCTAATAACTGGATGGTGAAATAAGATACCATTCTGCTATCAGTTTAAATAAAATTTTGATCACTTGTCTAAATTTCATTCAGTGTAATGTATGATCTAAAATCAACCATACACAAAGCTTATGCAATATATGTTTATCCCAGCAAAATATTTTGTGCAATGTTTTACTTAATGTGGTGCAGTGCAGTAACGAAGATACCAGACTGTGTGACGTGCAAAAATCGATTATTTTCACCTAAAGTATAAGTATTTCATATCGGCTGAACACAAAATCTCTCAGCAGAGGCACCACCATTTGACGAACAGTGCAGCCCTAACAAAACTCGCCCTCTGCATGGAGTGGAGAGAGTACATCTGTAGCAGCGAAAGGGTTAATATCAATTGTCTTAATAAGAAATATAAACCTATGTAATTTTGCAGGTGCCCCAAAAATTCAGGTACCCATTCTTCACAGAAATGTTGTGGTATGTACTGGAGCGTTATGTACATTGTTTATTAGGAAGATCACATTTGGATGAAGGAGCTGGCGTACAGAATGATACAAAGTTTGATCCTGACAAACACATTCATCTAACCCCTCAGGTATGTATTTTCGCAATATCTTAGCAATTTTATGAAATTTCTTTTGTCAAAATAGAATTGTTGGGTGGAACATAACAGTAATTTTGCTAAGATAAACTAATCGTTTTGTAAACAAGCTGTGATGTAAGAACTGCATGATATTAAATTATGGGGAACCTTATCTATGAGAAAGAAAATTCGTTTTCATTGCACAGAAACAGGTAGTAAGAGTATTACGTGGTGCCCATATTGAGAACTATTATTTAATGTGTTGTATTTGATGACTAATCGCTAGTCATCATATAAAAAAAAATGGGGCTGAGCAGTTATTTAGAGTGGCAGTAAATGTTAAGGAAGGCAAATCACAACAACAGAAAAAACTTTGTGGACTTTCATAATCTATACCCATTACCTCTAACACACTTCTTTCACATTCTACATTTGTCTAAAATTGACATTTTTTGCTGTTTATGTTGATAAGAGTCTTTACACTTTCTTGTTACATTTAGACAATTGTAATCATACCGTCTGAAATGATAAATCTGCAATGAGGTGTGTGTGCTGAAAACACAAATTTCATGAATTCTGCAGGCTAAGATCTACCAATTGCTATGTTAACTACATTCTTATACATTCATAGAATTGGCCCCAAAAACAATGTATTTTCCCCTCGTACTGTGCTTTGCTTACTCTCTTAACAACTTTTCTCCTTCTCATCCCATCCGGTAAGTCTCCCATGACCCCGGGTTCCGGGTGACTTCTAAACTGTATCCCTTTCCCTAAACCCTTCATTCCTTTTCCTTCACCTCTCTTCCTTCCCCTTCGACTCTTCTGCCGCCACTAGGAGAGCAGATTTTTTTAAATCTCTACATTTGCATTATATTGTCTGTTAGCAGCTAGCACTCTGAAATCATCACGTTAGTCATTAGTATTAACTTTTCCTGTGGTTAAAGAAAAAAGCCATTCCATATACATACCTGGTTGGCATTCTTTCCTTTTAAGTCCAATGATCGATCCCGCGTGGCAGATATTGCCAACGTAAGCATGTAGTTAATTGCATGAATTCCCCCTTCTGAAATTTACTTACACTTCGTATTCCATAGGTGTGTGTGTGTGTGTGTGTGTGTGTGTGTGTGTGTGTGTGTGTAGATTACATAAGTCTGATCCTTTCGAAGTATAGGCATTATGTCCATAAAGTTTTATGATAGTGATTGCATTCTAACATTTTCTGCCATTGTCAATAACTGCTCAATGCCGTTTTTTGTACATTCAAATTGACTGAAGCTTTTGTATGGCATAATCATACTGTCGCATGTGATTGAACTTACACTTCTGCAGCAGCTTTTTTTCCGAAACACAGGAATATATTATTGTATCACATCACCCATTATTAGTCAGTTAAAGCACACATGCCACATTGGAGAATGCTTCAGTGCTCATTAAGTGTAATGTTTTTTTCCACTAGACTTCGAAGATGTAAAAAGTATCACTCTGTGACAAAAATATTGTTGTACATTTTTTCCATATGCATTTAAAATCTCTTTTGGGTAGCAGTGTAAGTAAATTGTATTTCAGTTGCACCCTCATGACCTAGAGGATCACAGTATTTCCCAATATTTTATCATAGCTATCTTCAATGCCATGAGATGTATCTGGCGATTAATTTTTGACATCAGTCATGATGTTGAAGCAGCTCACATGCTTAAAGCGTCACATGTGTCGTAAGATGTGTACCCGGGCCGGTAAAACATGTTACTTGACAGCTCGCATTTAGTTGGCTATACTGCGATTGCAAGGTTGCAATAGCTGCCACTGCACACGCCCACAACTCTGAAGTACATTTTGTAAATGTAAGCTACGATCAACATTTATACGTAATTACAACAAAGAACATTTTTTCTGACAGTAGAGAGTACGAAGACAAAGACTAAGCGTTTGATAGTATATGAAACCAAGAAATAACAACACACGAATTTAATGAAAATATCTATGAAAAGTCGTTCCAAATTGTTATCATAATAGCTGCACGTAAAATGTCGTATAATAATGTAAACCTAAGCATACCGAAGAACACGCTGTCCACACTCATAGAAAAAAATAAAGCAAAACATGCATAGCCTACTGGAATGCAGAGAAAAAGAATTAATTCTGTATACATTTACTTTCACGATGTCAGTGGCACAATTCCATGCAGTTCTCCTTTACTGTCATCAGAATCTGCACCAAAACAGTCTTCATCATCATTGTCATTAAGAGAAAACATTAATTGTTCATTTTCATATATAATCGCATCTATAGCCTGTGCTTCTCTTATGAGTTTAGTCACATGGTCTACTTTCTTCCTCCATCAGGTAGCATCTACAGCAGCAAGACCTCCACGTAGCAGTCTTTCCACTTCTGTTATAGTGAAAGTCTTGTTGTTACTTCTAATGTATGCCTTGACTTCACTCCAAGCCAATTCAGATGGATTAAAATGGCAGTGATAATGCGGTAGCCTAATTGCCAAGTGACCCTGTTCACTTGCAATTTCATCTACATGTTTCGGCATAACAGGCTTATTTTGTTTTTTTATGAGTGAGTACAACAGCTTTGTCGTGTTCATGTCTGCAGCAATGTCTCTCACCTGCAACCACTGCACCGTAGTTTCTTTACGGTCACTAGTGCTGGGAGTTTCATCTAAAATCGCAGAATATTATGGGGCATTGTCCATCACAAACGGTCAGATCACTAAACTGGAGTAACAGATTCTTAAACCATTGTAGAAACCATGGGTGGTCCATAGCCTCATGATAGTCACTGGTTTTTCGCGATAGAAAAACTAAAAGTCCTTCAGGCACATAGCTGTTTGAAGATCCTGTATGGGCCACAATTAATCTGGATCCTCTTCCTGTTGGCTGATGGCCACTGTGCAGCTGGTTCTCCAGCATTGGCCCAGATTTCGTCTAACCATATGACTGAGTGTATGTCCTTTCCTACGATTTTGTGTAAGAAAATGGTACAAGCTCCGACGACGTGAGATTTTTCAAGTAACTGTTTTCATCCATCTAACTGTTTAAAAATGGAAGCCCGTACTCTTTAATACCATCTTAAGTGATGTTTTCCCCCCTGAGGAACGTTAACTTTCTTTTAAAGAAATTAGCAACTTTGCTATTGGGGGGAGGGGGGGGGGTATCCTTTCCTTCTATAAATATCTATAACAGGACGAGGCAGCTTTTTTTTTTTTTTTTCTTTCCAAGAGTACTTTAAAACACCCTGTCATTTTTTTCCCTCCACAGGGGCTTTCTTCCACACAGTTTACTTCAGTATCTTGAAAGTCTTGAAGTACCACCCCCCCCCCCCCCTTCCTTGTAACTGTTCTTTGACTGAGTCCTACAGTTTGAGGTATGTTCTAAAACTTTATCGGCTAGAATCGACGCATGCCCATGAACAGAAACAAATTGTTTTTCTTGCTCATAAAACTCACGTGTCCTTCGTAGTAATTCCAAAGCCACAGCACAAAGGATTGTTGCTTGGTGAAATACATCGTTTTGCTGACATTGTTTAGTAAACAGAAACTGTAGTCAAGGTGGTAACACAACACGAAGGCAGGCTGTCACGCACTAACATACAATGTTTACATGGAAGCTGGCAACGGGGTAGTATCGACGGCAGAACCGGTTTTTGTTAGGTCCTGTTACTGGTTTAGAAGACGCAGTGCCTCACATTCCTCACTTGTTTTTCAGTTATATTGCCAACTTTATAGCGCTTGGGGAGTGACCTTGAAGTGACATGTTTCAGTGACACTGGTATAGATAAAACCAAAAAAAAAAAACACTTTATAATTGCAATTGTTTGTCAATATATGTAGTGTGTTAGGTAAATTGAACAAATAAGAGATGTGACTGGCAATAGTAAATTTTTTTTGATAAAACAGAACCATTACTGTACAGATGCAGGCTGTCACAAGTGTGTTGTTGTGGATAAAATAAAATTTTGTATCTGGGAGCTGTCAGCCGACCTACTGGTTCCATTAATTACACTTAATTGCAACAAATGTGGAGATTGACTACAGAAAATCTTTTTAGCTCATTTTGAAAATGATGAAATTTGGAAGTTCACTATTGCTTCAGGCATGATGACTTGCACCTTATTTAGTTATCTTAGAAAGATATTCCTTGTTGTTTTTACAGAAACATTTGGTTAAAAATGCCTCTGTCGAATTTCTTTTATCGTTAAAAGCGGCGCTAGTACTGAGAAATCCCAAATTCTATTATGAGACGGAACTTTCTTCAAACATAATGAATATTTTGGAGTTAATCGCACAGTAGAAATTACAAATAAATTAATAGAAGGTGTGGTAAGTTTTGTGCATATATTTACGTCTATGGGTCTGTATGTTAAAGAATCGTCTGGTGCTTTGGACAAGTCAGCTCATCAGAGAAATGTTTTCTTCCACGATTTTTCTTTTGGTGCATGTAAAATGCTTGACTCTCATATTTATTGTCTAGTTTTCATATTTTCAAGACTTTTTTAGAATTGCTTTGACACAGTGTGGAAAGAATATAGTTTCTGGAGAGTTGCGACACGATGGATACAGGTTCACAGCGGGTTGTAGAATTTTAATGTTATTTGTTCCTTCATGTGCATTTTTCTGCGTTACCATTTATGAAACATTTTTCACTGCAAAATATGAAAATGCTCTGCCATTGTTCCATCCCCACACTCCTTGCATTATGAATGACTGGTTTGAAAAGATTAGTTAGTACATATGTATGTGTGTGTTTGGCATTATTGTTATGACTTTCTGCTGCGAATATTCTCATGTCGGATATATCATCGGTCACCCGATCTCGTGTAGTGCTGCTACAGGAATGTAATTACTTGTCAAACTTTTGATTATTGAGAATTTCTGGATGCAACAATACATAAAATACAGGGAAGGCAATGACGTACCTGTAGTGGACTGTGTGTGGGGCATTGAAACATGTAACAGAAAACAGTATTCATACTAAGTTTTGAGCTGTTACACTTTTTCTAGTGAAAGTATACATTCACATTCACACTCCCATGGCCAGGGCAAAACTGATTATTGATTATCGATTATTGAAAGCTGTTATCTGTGCTGATGGCATTTGGGAGGAGTAAAGAAGGATGCATGAGACAAAAGGTGGGGGGGGGGGGGTTGGAGAATGGCGTGGGGCAGATCTTTCAACAAGCCACTCAATGGCTACACCATAAGACAAAAGGAGCTGAGATGGTAGAGCGTATAAGGAGACGGGAGAGGAGGGGAGACCGAGGTGGAGATAAGGGAAATGAGTGGAAAGGGGTAAAGAATGCTCGGGGGGGGGGGGGGGGGGGGAGAGAAAGGTAGTATACTCTTTGGATGGGAAAGGAGTGGCATGGCGAATGACTGAAGAGATACGGGTAAAGGTAAGATGAGGTAGTGGGAACCTGTTTAGTGGAGATTTAGGCCAAGGGAACTGCAAGAGTGCAGGATATGCTGGAGATAAAATTCGTACCTACATTGTTCAGAGAAACTTACAGAGGAGGAGTATTCAAATGGCCCATGTAGAGGAGCAGCTGTTGAAGTCATTTGTGTTGTGGTCCAGAATGTTTTGCAACTGGATGGTCAAGTTTGCAATTTGCCAGTTTTGATGATGGACATTCATGTGAGTAGACAGTTGGTTACTTACCATGCCCTTGTAGAATGCTGTACGCTAATTGCTGCCTAGCTGATGTCTGAGGGTTATGCTAAAAGCTTTTTATCAGAAATTCAGTTTTTTTTTAATTTACTGTATACATGTGACAACTTTTCAAAATACTCTCCATGAGCACCGGTATACGACTTCAAAAATGTCTCAGTCCAAGCTTCTTAAGGGAAGTCACTTGATCAGTGGTATATACTGTGACAGCTTCTTTATTGGATGAAAAATGCTGCCCACGAATTTTTTTCTTTAAGCTTCGAGAAGAGGAAGGAGTCACACGGATCCAGGCCAGGTGAATAGGGTGGGTGCTGGAACACTCTCACTCCTTCCTTTTCCAAAAAAGCCTTAGTTCTGGCAGCCGTGTGTTCTGAGGAATTGTTATGATGCAGAAGAAGGTTCTCACTCTTCAGCTTTGGATGTTGTAGCTCTCATGTGGTGTTGACTTTAGGCAAACATTCAATCACGTATGCGCGGCATTGACTGTTCAATAGCTCCAACTTCTCTAAACTTTAGTGGGTGGTTCTGCACCTGGAAAGTACTGTTCTCAGACTGCCCCTTCATTTTGGGGTCAAAGTGGTATCATAGTGGTACACCTATATTTCATCACCTATGGTTATAGTGAGAGTCTCTTTGCATTGCTCTAGTCGAATTTTGTTCACTTTCAAAAAGCTCCTGAGTCCTGGAAAATTCTTGAAACTAATTTCCAATGGTGGTCCTAGTAGGAGAAAAGTCATCAAAACACATAACAGAGAAGAATGGCATTCTTTTGCACTTAAACTTCCTTTTTGTTGTCATTGCACAAAAACTTCATCATAGATCTACAGTGTAACCCTGCATTAACACTTTTCAAGGGACTTTAAAAAAAATGGTGTAAAATGTGGGAAATAAGGTTTTAATCTGTGAAAGTTAGATATGGGATACTCCCTGCATTTTCGCCCTTTATGTATGATATATGTACATAACAGGCATCAAAAGACTTGTCAGAGACTTTTTTATATTCAGATAAAGGTTTATTATGTAATGAAAACAGCTGATGTAACTGGAACTGATAACTGTCTGGGAAGTAGGAACATTTGACTCAATTTCATATGTCATAATCATTGTTTTTAAAGCCTGCAGCTGTCATTCATTATTTAAAGAATGAAATACTGCACTAGTTATGTATTTTTTCATGCTTAGCATGGCACGTTTCGAGAATTTTTTATTGTTGTCAAATATATACAGAAGTATTTTATGCGGTGGTTGAATGTGTTATTCTGCATCCCTTGTACTGTAGTTGCCTTTAGAGTTTATTAGGTACTGTGCTTCCTCAGTTACGTGTAAAACCACGCACGTGCAAACTGACACTGATATTGTTTGTTTGTGTAACATCACAAAAAATACATATGTAAATACTGCACTTGACAACAAGAATAAATTCTCGAGACACATTTTGCTCAGCATGAAAAAAATACATAAATTGTGCTGTGTTTAAACTAAAAACTTTTGAGCAGTGTAAAATGAATGACAGTGTCAAGTAGTGCTACAAAACACATGATTTTCATACCAACAAGGAAGATCAAAGAGTGTCTTAGATCAGAAAAAGGAGAAAAGGGGCCATATGCAATGTCGGGAATATACTGTATACCGTGCATATGCGGAAAAGTTTGTCGGAATGACTGGACGACCAATCAACACCAGGATCAGAACATCAGCGACATTGCAGGTTGGGGCAGGTGGAGAAATCGGCCGTGGCAGAGCACTCACTGAGTGAGACTGACCACGTAATAAAATTCACCGACACAGAAGTTCTGGCTGTGGAGAAGCACTATCACACGCTTGTTTAGAGAAGCTGTAGAAATACAAAAACACGCGAACAGTTTCAACAGGAAAGAGGAAAGCCTTCAGTAAACAGATCCTGGCTTCCCGTACTGCAGCGAACAACCGTCGCAGGTAGCAAGAGGAGAACTGCACTAGAAATGACGGAGGAGAAGCCCTCGGACATTGGTGCACCAGGTACATATAGTCTGCGGCCGCGAGCTTGGCTCCAGTTCACCACTGGCAATGGAGGGTGAAGCTTTGACAATGCCAGCCACTCGTGCTGGCGAAACATCAGTAAAATCATTAGATGAACATCGGCCGAAGAACCCGAGACAGAAGCCAATAGGCAGTTTGTCTACAAGTGGTCACGAAAGCCTTAACAATTTTGTTTTTACATTAAGTATGGTTCGACAAAGGTGTTACAGTGATAACAACAATCAAGAAACTGTGTGTTTGCGCAGTAGAGACAGTTTGGAAATGGCTGTGATTGGTCATGATATATTTATTAGAACAAACTAGTTACTCCCATCAGCCACCACACCAAGCAGAGGGTGGCAGCGGTGAGAGATAAGGCACAAGTTGTTCCAACTTTTACATATTTACTGGTTCAAATTCGTTGAATAGAGTGCCTTGGTGTTATGGAATTTAACCATGTAATATTTGTAAACACCGCTGGACGGCCAACATCATGCCAGCGTATTATTTTCTCCACAAACATTTTTTGTAATGCGTAAATCATGGGAAAATTCTAAATATGTTGAACGCAAAATTGGTGAAAATGAACATTTTATGGGCATAGGAAATTTGATGGGAATTATGATAAATGTCGTAAACGGTGGGAAAACGTTAATTCCGAGAATGTTAAAGTGGCGTTATACTGTATGTTGCACTGTGTCAGAAAGCAGAGCTACAAAGTCAGTGTGAATACAGTTCTCTGTTATGTGTTTCTATTCTCCACACATCAGTCATCTGTAGAGGAGTGATTGCCTTTCCCTTATTTTATGTGTTGACTAAAATAAGATTTCCAATGGCAGTGGACTATATAGAAGAAAAGATAGGCCCTCTTTTCTTCGATGCCGTGGTGCAAAGAAAAGAAAACCAGTGGCACAACAGGACATTAAGTGTAAAGGTCCACCTTTTCTGCATTGGAAACACAATATTCAACCAAGTGAAATTGATAAAATACGTGTCAAACATGGTACAGGTGCCGGGGTCACAGTTAATTGTTAATAGAGGAACACTTCAGGAGTTTTTTCAGTACAACCGAGATTCAGAGTATTCATAAAAACCACCCTATCTTGGCACAAATGAAATGCTCTTTTGATGTACTTTCCACTTAAATCAAATGGCTCCAAGCACTATGGGACTTAACATCTGAGGTCATCAGTCCCCTAGACTTAGAACTACTTAAACCTAACTAACCTGAGCACATCACACACATCCATGCCCGAGGCAGGATTCGAACCTGCCACCATGGCAGCAGCGCGGTTCCGGACTGAAGCGCCTAGAACCGCTCGGCCACAGCGGCCTACTATCCACTTAAGATGCACAAAGTTGTGCAGGTGGCCTGTGACCATGTTGTAGTTAGATCCCATCAACATGCAAATCCATTGTGAATCGAATGGGAATCCATGCGGGGAAAACAACATTCTTTTTGCGAAACACTGAGAAAATTTGGAGAACAGGCATTTGCAGCTGTCTGCAGGACGATTCTACTGCCGCCAATTTACGTTTCACGAAAGGACTACAAAGACGAGCTTAGAGAAATTGGGCTCTTACAGAGGCGTATAGACAGTTGACACCTCACTCCACTTGCAAGTGGGATAGGAAAGGGAATGATATGGTGGTGCATGGTACTCTCCACCATATACCATACGTTGGCTAGTGGAGTATGTATGTAGATGTAAGACTAGCAGAACACTGCTTGTCACATGATTGTACCTGTCATTCTGGAAACTTTTTTTTTTGCGAACCTCAGCGACTTCATGATGTAAGGTGCAATCAAAATGCGGTTCTTGATTGTGCTGTTAATCTTGATGTAGTATAGATTTGTATTTTATCTAGAATGAGTGGAGTGTACGCTCTTTCAAAACTGACAGACTGAAAACATTTTGCTGGTCTAGGAATTGAATGTAGACCATTACCTATTGCTGGCAGTGAGCTATCCGTATACTACTCACCAATGCTGTGATTTTGGTTTTTGAGTCATTCTCCAATAGCGCAATTGGTCAGAACATTTTGTGAAAAATTTGAAGCCCTAATCTGGCCCTCAATTAAAGACTGCGAGGAAGTTCAGTTATACTGTAGTCCAAACTTACCATGTATGTGATATTCAAGGAATGTTAAAATTATTCTGTTCTGCGAGTTGGTATGTGATTAATTTTTCCATAACCTCTGATTTTTTTTTTAAAAAAAGAAGAAGCTATATACAAGATGCATTGGAATTATTGCTAGAAAGCAGCGTGGCTTGATGACTAAATGTCGGTCAACAAAAATCGGATGTGTGGGATTCAGTCTTTGGTGGACCCCATGATTTCTTCTGTTGTTTATCATTTCTTTCATTATTTGCTCTGCTCTTGTTAAACTGAAAAATATGAACTGCTATCTGCTATAACATTAATCAATCCAACTACGAACTTGTCCTCGTATTTTACAACAATGTGTTTTGTTCACCAGGTTACAGTTATTAACTGGATAGAATACAATCAGGAAGTCGAGGAGTATGGCGTTTACTTGAGTGCTGCTATCTGCTGCCTTTTGTATTACATTGTTGAACAGAGTGAACTGATTTGGTAGGCTCCCTACTTGGTAATTGCTGTCTTGTCTCTTGCAAGTTTTTGTGACACACTGATCAGGATGCATCAAGATGTCGTGGCTTCATATCTCAGTGTGATTAAACTAATATAATAATATAATAGTGCTATGATTGCACTAAATATTCATGTCACCTATATCACCAAGAACATTTTTGTATTATTTCCCGCATTGGATATTTGGAATAAATGACTGAAGTAATTAGGCACACTTTAGATGAGAATTTGAAAGAAACTACTGAAGTCTCTCTCTGTTTGTCATTAGCATTATGTCTCCGTAATGTGCGAGGGTTTTGCTGTGGTTGATTGAGAATTTGTGGCAATTTTCCATTTTTTTAGGAGCTCCATGGTCTGAAGGCAATTGTAATGTTCCTGCATTCGTTACCTACGAATAAAAAGAATGTGCCTGAACTGATAAGGGATCCTATTGCATTAATTAAAGATGTGAGGACTCTTGTTGAAAGGCATAGGAATGACAATCCTGAAGCTGCTGTTACTGGAAAGTGCATTCTACAGAGGCCTGATGATAGCTTTAAGGTGAGTAATAATTCTTAATATTATAACTTGTCAACATCATGAATGAAAATTTAGGGCTCACTTTCACTTATGTTCTGGTTCTGTGTGTCATTTTATACTTCTCATGTTTGGGCGTTGGAAACAATTGCATTTAAAATAAATACATTATTGATTTATCTACAGATTAACTTGCGTATGGAGTTAAAATAATATGCACTCAGATTGTAATTCAGTGATTTTCTTTACTTAAACCATTTCACCAGTTAATGACATAAAGGTCTGTAAAAGAGTTTGCTCCAGTGTCCGGTATTTTATTTATAAATGTCCATCTTGATCACCTATACTACACAATTCACTATGGCCAGTTTTTGCATGCTACTGTCATCAGATCTCTTACAAAATAGAAGAAACACTAAAGTGACAAAAATAATTTCAATTGGCCCAGGCCAAAATATACAGAAAATCTAAGAATACATATAACATTGCTGACTGCCATACATACCATTAGTAGTAGTCTGATAAGTATGTCAAAGGCAAACATTCTGTACATGTAGGTATACACCTTACTTTGTAACAGATCTGATGATGGCAATAAACTGAAATTGGCTGTTTGTGAACTGCTTGATGTACGTGAAGAAGATAGACATTTGTGAATGCACCATTTCAGTCAATGAAAATTGTACCATTATAGTAATTGTGCCAAGTGAGTATTGCATAAATAAACAACAGGAATTGTTTCATTGTGGGCTGAAAGATACTTATCAGTGCACACAAGGTTCAAGAGGTTTTGTTTCATCAGCTTGATTTACACTCGACAAGTGTATGTAAATAGCGAATAAAAAAAGTCAGCAGAAAGGTGATTTGGAGAGAGAAGAAAGGCATCAAAACTTGCAGGGCCCTGCAGAATAATTATATGGGTTTGTTTGTGAAATTTATTGTGGTATTTAAGAATAGCCTGCTGTTTATGTTTTTTGATTTCAAAACCAATCTTTTGAACAATTGGTGGTCATACTCCAAGATCAAATTATGCTGAATGAGAACATTGGAATGTACCTTTAATAAGTAGGTAGGACCATTGTGGTCTGGTTGTAGTCTTCTACGTAAATATAATCTACAGTAATGTCACTGATAACCAAACAGGATGTTTCATAATTAGGCACAGTATTAAATATGAAGAAAAATTCTAACACACTGAGCTGTTTTGAGGATTTTATGAAATGCACTTTAATATGGGTGTTCCACATATCTTTCTTATGGTAGTATATTTTTCCATGTCTGCAGAGAATACTTCTCAAAAACTAAGTTACTCATTTTGTAATACCAATCTTAAAATTAACTATTGCACAGAAAATGTAGTATGATTGAACAAAGTGCACAGAATAGCCATAATTCTAAATTACAAGTCAACAATGTATAAAATTAATTACAGCAATTGTCATGTGTAATGGATAAGCAGGGTGAAAATTTAATATTAGATACAAAGAATACGTAACAAAAGTGAAAACAACCACTCCACATTCAATATGTATCCTAAAGAAGAATGGCACTCTACAGTAGACGTAGCAGTGATCTTTGAGTGCTTCGTCAATTGGGAAAGGGGAGCTATGTGAACATTTGAGTAGATCCACACACATTTGACAAAACGAAGTAATATTTTTAAATGAACAAATCAAACTTAGAAACGAAAAATATGTTGAGTACTTGGGCAAGATCCTTCTTGGTGGATACATAATTCAGAATGAAAGACAAACCTAAATTTTACATAAATCAGAATTAATTTTCCTCAAAGGTAATAAAATTCAACAACAGACTTGACTTACAAATAGATGAATAAAAAGACAGTTGTTTAGATACATCATAAATATGACAAGGCAAAATGCCATTGTGAGCAAATAACATTTAAGACTCCCAAGATGTAAGTAAACAACCAACAAATGTATATTTACTATAAACACAATGTAACTTTACACTTTTGTGGGCTTGAAGGAATCTATGGAAGTCTGATGACTTAAGAGTTGAAACAGAATTTTTCTGTCCATTGGCAACCTTAGCTACTAAGCAATAGAACATACTTCAGCATTGTAAATAGGCACTGTGAATGCAATGTTCATTCCAGTGTGCTGCCTGTGAGATCCAGTATTATGCAAATGTTGCTTGTAAATGAATCCTGCTCAAAGGTAATAGTGAAAAAATAAAATAACATAATAAAGCATGAATTTCAGCTCTGATGGAATACATATATAACAAATATGTTTTACAATGTATTGATGCTGCAGGACAGTATTTAACAAATATTCAATACTCAAAGTTTAAAATATGTGTGGTAACAAGAGTACTGTGTTGATGAGCTTCTTTATTGAAATTATTGTGGAAAGGAAAGTTGCCACTCACCATACAAGACTGTCAAATGAAGCTTTCGGCCAGTAAGGCTTACGCCATGTGTGCGAATTGCGTTTGTGTGTGTGTGTGTGTGTGTGTGTGTGTGTGTGTGTGTTTGTCATCTAATTCTGACGAAGGCCTTACTGGCCGATAGCCATGTTTGTGACAGTCATTTTGTTGTTACTATCGGCGACTCAGCATCTCCGCTATACGGTGAGTAGCGACTTTCCTTTGAAAATAGAACTCCTCATTGAAATGTTGTAACAGCCTTGTACATGACAGGAGTCAACCCCACTCAGCAATGATGTCAACAGCACTTCTTGATTTGAATCGCAATCGTGGTAGCAGTGAGTGTCAATTCCATCCTGTGAAGGGGAAATATAATAAAAAAGAAATAGAAAATTTATATCAATTACCATAAAACGTCACATAGCAAGCATAATTTGTTCCAGAATTTTACTCATAGTGTGAAACACTCGTTAAGCGAAACAATTTATCCTATGTAAATTAATGTAAAGTACGATAATGCATCCCATGCAGAAAAAGTACTAAAAGTTCTATCATATTCATGCCATTTATTGAAAGAAAATTGTACTTACAGTATTATGTACTCAATTATTCACACTACATAACTAATTATGTTTTACTAGGAAGCTATCTATAGTCACTTGTTTCTGCCGACACTTCAACACTTGCTAAAAATGTTACTGTAGTGCGTGTGGTAGTGTAGTAGTGTACGATGCAATCGATTCCCATGCTTTCAGCACTTCTCTTATTGTGCCAGAAGATTGCTGTTTTGCTGTTACTGCCCTCTCCTCCTCCTCCTGCTCCTCCTCCTCCTCCTCCTCTTCCTCTGAACTCTTCTTCACAACTTCCTGGTGTGAAACACACTTAAACTGCTTAAGCTCTTCAGTGATCATTTCTTGGCTGTGATCTTCCATAAGCTCATTGATATCATTGTTACTAACTTCTAGTCCCATACTCTTTGCCACACACTCTCATTGACTACAGGCTCCACAAGTACTGACTAAAACGCCTCAGTCACATTTGACAGTGCATTCCGACCAAAGCTTCTTCGAAGCAGAAGTGACTGTTCTCTTGGTAATCTCTTCCTACGCTTTTTCGATCATCTTCATGCAGGCGACAATGTTGAAGTGATATTTCCAAAACTCTCTGAGAGTGAGTTCGGTAGCGTGTCATCTCAAACCAGTGCTCGAAGAGTGATGCAGTGTAGAGCTACTTAAAGTTAGAAATAATCTGCTGGTCCATAGGCTGGAGTAACGGAGTGATGCTGGAGACATAAATTGAATCTTGAAATTCTTAAAGAGATTGTCTTGTAGGCCGGGAGAATGGGCGGGAGCATTGTCCGTAACATGCAAGACATGGCGTGGCAGATTAATCTCGAGCAAATATTTTTTTTACAAAAGCATCAAACACTTCATTGATCCAGTCACAAAAAAGATCGCGTCAAAATAACATTGTGGGACGGTCTTTCATTAGCCTGTGATCAGGAAATGCATTCTCCTCTGCTGTTATAAAATTATGCTTTGGCATCTTTCTCCAGAATAGACCTGTCTCATCAAAATTAAAAACCTGTTGCGACAGATAACCCTCAGAATCTAAGAGTATCTTGAAGTTGCTGATGAAGTTCCTGCTGCCTTTGTGTCTGAGCTGGCTGCTGCATTGTGCCTCACAATGCTGTGGATGCCAATTCTTCTCTTAAACTTCTTAAACCACCCACAGCTTCCCTTAAACACTTCTTTGGCCGCTGATCCTGGCGTCGTCTTAACGAGGTCGGTGAAAATCATTCTCGCCTCTCACAAATCATGTTATTAATAGAGGTGCTTTGTAATTGTTTTTCATTTATCCTTATAAAGAGCAACCTTTTGACATCATCCAAGATAATCTTCTTAAATCATTGTCAATCATTATGCGAAACATTAAGTCATCTTTTTACAATTTTTTTTGCTCGTTATGCATGTTAAGTGAGGTTCTAGTGTAAAGTGTCAGTTTCAGTACGGAGATGGTGGAAGGGGCAGTGAGAGGAGTGTGGACGGATCAGTGGAGGAGGAGGAAATGGAGAGAAAGAACATGATGTATACGCCAAGGGACACTCAGGATTTTTAAAATTCCAGGAATTTTCAGTGTTTCAGTTTTCATTTAAATTTTTGTAGTTTTCTGATACTCTTAACTAAGAACTTTACTTTAGCCCTCTTCTGCAGTATAATACAGCAGCAATGAAATATAAACAAGTTAATGATGCCAAAATAAAACTTTAGTGGCAAAGAGCATGTGCCACTTAGAACAACAGAACACTGTGCACACTGACGCATCTGCTGACACCAAAATGTGTCAATTGCTGTAGGACGGAGATAGCAAAGAATTTCTTAAATTATAGAGCATTTGACTTCATTCAAAATTCAACACTTCAAGGACTAGCCGCTTAGAAAATTTCACACCCTGAAGACCAGCCATTTACTCTCGTATTTAAAATTTTACTGGCACATTTGTGTTTGATATATCTTAATAAGTAACAAACGCTAAAAAAGACTAATATTACATGTGAAAGCTTAGCTTTTCGTGTAGCTATACTGTGTGTGTATTAATTTAAACCATTAAGTTTTCCTATGTGTGTGATCGCACTACTTAACAGTGATGTTGCTGTAGGCCGACTACATCACATGTCCTACGCTCTGTATGTCTACTTTCATTGACTGATGAGATGCAGCCAAGCGATATTGTCGACAACTGCCGGTATACTGACAGCAACACACCCTGCCATTTTCAAGGCAAAACTGGAGCAAAAAACACTAGTGCCATCACAAACCAAACCAAAGATGACAGTTGTAGAAGTTATAATTTAAACAAAAACAAATTCTGCATGGTATCCCACTCTCTCACTTTTTGAAAAACAGAGGGACAGACTTTATGCTACCTCACCCGATAATTATTAATTTCACTATTGATAACTTCTGACTTCAGTCGTCTTAGGTTTGTGATGGCACTAGTGTTTTCTCGGGTGTGTGTGTGTGTATGCTATGTTTAAATTGGCTTGCACAGCACCTACTTGCTGCAGTTTTGCTTTGAAAATGCAGGGTGTGCTCCTGTTGAAATTTCAATGGTTGTTGAAATCACCACCCAGCTGCATTCCCGTAAGTTACTCAAACATTGCATGTGCTGGGAGAAACTAAGGTCTCATCTCAGTTTCAGTGCTTTGGAAGCTACCATGCTGTATTTGGTGGAATTGGTGGTTATATGTCTGTAATACGAAAATATGCCTTGTAAATGTTGCCACACATCAAAGATCTTTCTGAAAAGCATTGTTTTGTGCTGAGTTTCATTTCCTAAAGTGCTGGGATGTTGTATGCTGGTGAATAAAGCCTTTGCCATTCAAAGGATTGATAAGTTTTACAGCTCCTAGGGAAAGTATATTGTCACGTAAAACAGAAAAATGCACTTCCACCAGTGTATTTTCACCCCATAAAAAGTGTATTTTTAACCAGGTAATCCAGGAAATTTTTGTCCATGTATATCCCCTGAATAACGGAAAAAGAGGAGAAAAGGTGGGGACAGGAGCACTAGCAATTGTGAGGTTAAAAATAAATAAGCAAAAAATAAAGCATACATTTCTAACAATGAAAGAGTAGTCCAGGAGGGTGTTTGGGATGAGTGGATAAGTTTGAGAGCAAAGTCCTGTCTCTGGAATTCAGAACAACTAGTGTTGATGGGGAGGGGGATTCAAATGGCCACATAGTGTATAAGGCACTCGGTTCTAGTTGAGTCCTACATTAGATGGCAGCTCAGCAGTTTGGTAATGGATACATCAGAAATGGGGAGTTTTCTTATGTCCTTTTATGTATTCTGCCTATTTGGTGGTGGCTATAAATGTGTAACAATAATCTGTTCGTTCTTCTCAATGTACTCTTTCCATCATGTCAGATTTAGAAATAGCACATTGCGTACTAATGTACTGCCTTTTACATCCTACTCTGTCTGTAATTTTTCCTTTATATCTGCACCCCTTCTTCTTATGGTGGAAGGATCACTCTTGTCATTTTTAACCTGCTAACTCCTTTCCCCCTTCCCCAGTCTCCAATTTTTAACTTCCCCTAATCTCTCTCTCTCTCTCACATATATATATATATATAGCCAAATCAAATCTTTAGAAAGATGATAATCAGCCACAATGGCTGATATTGGCTGGTTTGCAATCGCCAATTCTGCGCTGGTGTGGCCATGCATTCATATTCAAGTGAATGTATGAAATACATACCAGATAGGACAATATGCAAATAAAACAACCACTATTTGTCTATCTGAATAATAAAAAGACGGTTTACGTAGTATTGCTCCTCGAATATGTTTGATGATTTATCCTGTGTAAGTACTTTTTATTCTTGAAACCAGTGTGCTGTGATCTGTTTTAAGTATTTCTTATCAGTAATACTAATTGTTATATCACCAATATAAATATATGATGTAACTTACCAAACGAAAGCGTTGGTATGTTGATACAGACACTAACAAACACAAACACACAAAAAATTCAAGCTTTCGCAACCTACGGTTGCTTCATCAGGAAAGAGGGAAGGAGAGGGAAAGACGAATGGATGTGGGTTTTAAGGGAGAGGGTAAGGAGTCATTCCAATCCCGGGAGCGGAAAGACTTACCTTAGGGGGGAAAAGGGACAGGTATACACTCTCGCTCGCGTGAACGCGCACGTGCACACACACACACACACACACACACACACACACACACACACACACACACACACACACACACACACACATCCATCCGCACATATGCAGACACAAGCAGACATATGTAAAGGCAAAGAGTTTGGGCAGAGATGTCAGTCCAGGCGGAAGTACAGAGGCAAAGATGTTGTTGAGTGACAAGTGATGTACGAGAGGCGGCAATTTAAAATTAGCAGAGGTTGAGGTCTGGTGGGTAACGGGAAGAGAGGATATATTGAAGGGCAAGTTCCCATCTCCGGAGTTCTGATAGGTTGGTGTTAGTGGGAAGTATCCAGATAACCCGGACGGTGTAACACTGTGCCAAGATGTGCTGGCCATGCACCAAGGCATGTTTAGCCACAGGGTGATCCTCATTACCAACAAACAACACTTCCTTATACACAAATATTCCGCACGTCCAGGGCCTTGCTGCGATGGAGCACTTACTTTCACGCCGATCACCTGCCACCCTACCTAAAACCTTGTTCCTCATTACCTTAGCCAGCTTCATCCTGACTCACAACTTCTTCACTTTTGAAGGCCAGACATACCAACAATTAAAGGGAACAGCCATGGGTACCAGGATGGCCCCCTCGTACGCCAACCTATTTATGGGTTGCTTAAAGGAAGCCTTCTTGGTTACCCAAGCCTGCCAACCCAAAGTTTGGTACAGATTTATTGATGACATCTTCATGATCTGGACTCACAGTGAAGAAGAACTCCAGAATTTCCTCTCCAACCTCAACTCCTTTGGTTCCATGAGATTCACCTGGTCCTACTCCAAATCCCATGCCACTTTCCTTGACGTTGACCTCCATCTGTCCAATGGCCAGCTTCACACAACCGTCCACATCAAACCCACCAACAAGCAACAGTACCTCCATTATGACAGCTGCCACCCGTTTCATATCGAACGGTCCCTTCCCTACAGCCTAGGTCTTCATGGCAAACGAATCTGCTCCAGTCCTGAATCCCTGAACCATTACACCAACCACCTGAAAACAGCTTTTGCATCCCGCAACTACCCTCCCAACCTGGTACAGAAGCAAATAACCAGAGCCACTTCCTCATCCCTCAAACCCAGAACCTCTCACAGAAGAACCCCAAAAGTGCCCCACTTGTGACAGGATACTTTCCGGGACTGGATCAGACTCTGAATGTGACCCTCCAGCAGGGATACGACTTCCTCGAATCCTGCCCTGAAATGAGATCCATCCTTCATGAAATCCCCCCCACTCCACCAAGAGTGCCTTTCCGCTGTCCACCTAACCTTCGTAACCTCTTGGTTCATCCCTATGAAATCCCCAAATCACCTTACCTACCCTCTGGCTACTACCCTTGTAACTGCCCCCGGTGTAAAACCTGTCCCATGCACCCTCCCACCACCACCTACTCCAGTCCTGTAACTCGGAAGGTGTACACGATCAAAGGCAGAGCCACGTGTGAAAGCACCCACTTGATTTACGAACTGACCTGCCTAAATTGTGAAGATTTCTATGTGGGAATGACCAGCAACAAACTGTCCATTCGCATGAATGGACACAGGCAGACAGAGTTTGTTGGTAATGAGGATCACCCTGTGGCTAAACATGCCTTGGTGCACGGCCAGCACATCTTGGCACAGTGTTACACCGTCCGGGTTATCGGGATACTTCCCACTAGCACCAACCTATCAGAACTCCGGAAATGGGAACTTGCCCTTCAATATATCCTCTCTTCCCGTTTTCCACCAGGCCTCAACATCAGCTAATTTCTAATTGCCACCGCTCATACATCACCTGTCATTCAACAACGTCTTTGCCTCTGTACTTCCGCATGGACTGACATCTCTGCCCAAACTCTTTGCCTTTACATATGTCTGCTTGTGTCTGTATATGTGCAGATGGATATGTGTGTGTGTGTGTGTGTGTGTGTGTGTGTGTGTGTAAGCGCGCGCGGGTGTATACCTGTCCCTTTTTCCCCCTAAGGTAAGTCTTTCCGCTCCCGGGATTGGAATGACTCCTTACCCTCTCCCTTAAAACCCACATCCTTTCGTCTTTCCCTCTCCTTCCCTCTTTCCTGATGAAGCAACCGTGGGTTGCGAAAGCTTGAATTTTGTGTGTGTGTTTGTTAGTGTTTCTATCAACATACCAACACTTTCGTTTGGTAAGTTACATCATCTTTGTTTTTAGATAAAAATTAATTTTGTGATACAAAATTCCTGGCTAGTCTGTACTTTCACGTAAAATATCAATATTGCCAATAGTCACATTTAAAAGTATGTATATGATCCTAGCTTTCATAACTAATAGTTCCTTCCTTGGGGAGGGACCGATGACCGTAGCAGTCTGGTCCCTTTAACCCCAGAAACCAACCTTCCTTGGGGAGGAGTGGGGGATTTATTCAGCAAAGTCAAAAAGAAAAGACTCGTTGCACAGACCTTCATAACCTTCTCCAATTTACCCTTTACCTCTCGCTCCTCCCAGAGGAAGGAACCACTAGTTAACAAAACATTTGTCTAACGACAGCACTGACATTTCTCCTGAAGATAGTTGGCAGCATTTGTGGCTCAGTATTCTGAAAGTATTCATTTGCATTTATAACCTGCAATAATCCTTTATTTACACCATCAAAAGTTTATAAATAGCTGGCAATCATTTGGTTTATTCAGACATATGGATTGAGTAGTTAGGTGATAGTTGTGTTGTTGGAAGACACACATAGAGTTAGTTGTGGGTAACAGATAAGTTTCTGGAACATAAACAGATGACTTTTTGCCACAAGCATAAAGTATTTGTAAGAGCTATCTTAAAAGAAAGTTACCTAAAAACTACACCTTGGCCACTCATAACTACTTAGCCTGAAGTAACCACATCCCATTTGAAAAGTGCAAGATATTATTCATTACTCTGTAATTTCATTGTTGGAGTAACACAAGAATTTTGTTAACAGGATCGAATACCTGGGAGAATACCACTGGCACGGAACTCTGGTAACCGTGCATCTTTGGGTGGCCCAGGTCCAAAACACAAGCTGGGTCGTGCATCGTGGGGTGGAAAAGGAGCTGCGGGACAGAATAGTGGACCCCGACGAAGGCGAACAAGGTGTAAACGTTGTGAGGCGTGCCAGCGGTCTGATTGTGGAGAATGTACATTTTGTTTGGATATGGTTAAATTTGGTGGACCTGGCAGAGCCAAGCAGACCTGCATCATGAGGCAATGTCTACAGGTGATTCATTCATGTGTTTGCACTATAAACTCTTTAAGTATGTTTTTAATGATTTTATTTACTATTTATATGTTACTGGCACTCCCACGTCAGGAACTATTGAGATAATAAAATGCAAAGATGTTGTTTGAAGTTCACTGTACTGTTGATAAGGACTAAATATCTCCAGCCACCTTTTTGCTTCCTGTGTCGGCTTCACATTTTAAGAGCTGCACTAATTGTCCTTAGACCCTCTCTAAATTTGGGCTCAACACATTCCTGAACATTGTTGTTTCAAAGATAAGGGTTACTTTTAAGTTGTTTAGCAGTAATACATTATAATTCCACTTTTGCATTCCTGGAATTAACTTTTTTCACCATTTACAACATATTTTAATCGTATCCTTCAGATTTCCTATGTTAACAATGTTAATTTGCACCTGCTTTTGCATTAACATAATTATATATTTTCTGCCTTTTGTACTTAATGAAACAATGTTCATGGATAAAAAAATTGTGTAAGTGACGTATAATGATACTACCGTGGTTTCGCCCTCCAAGTAGTATTTACAGTCATTGAACATTTAATTTTTAGCAATGGTCACTCTCTTTGAACAATTTGTACTGCTAGTACTTTTGCTCTAAATGCTCTAAATTTTGAGATAACTGTATTAGGTGTAGAATTGCTCGCAGCCATTTATCCACATTCCCACACTGAGTAACAGTTCTGTTATACAGAAGATACAGTTTCAGCATGGAAAAGTTAAAATTGCTAAAATTCCCCTGGGCTATTATGCTGTGGTCTTCTGGGATCTGGTAGAGAACCCAACACTTTATCCCCGTCTGTGGAGGGCACCTTCTTTAAGAAACAGAACATTAGTGTAATATATAAGACCCACAAAGAAGATTCATGACTGTCTGCTCAGCTAGGTACGATGTAGTTGTGGATGAGTGTACAAGTGTATCACAATGTGGATGGTGGAATAGTGTGTAGAGGAGCACAAAGGCAAGTGTTGTTGAGGATAAACTGGTTAATCAACTGTAGTGTAATGCACTTTGCAACCAGGAAGACAAGATTTTATTTGAGAAAATGCAAGTTCTGCCACCCACAATTGGTTCTGCTACAGGTTGTATAGAGAAGTGGTAGAAATTGTTAAGCAAACTGATTACTTTCATCAGTAGGTAGAAAGCTTAAAGTTCAACAATATCTGTCTTACGGTTCAGTAGAATTGCTCAAGTTCTCAGCAGTGGGACAACAAGGATGATGACACCAGTGTCAACAACCACCAATGCTTGCATTCACAAATCGCTTGATGTCCAGCCTCTCCGCACTGTGTTATGCACCTAAACAGTTCAACATTAGTAGTCAGTGGTGAGCCACCATGTGCTCCAGACTGTCCGTGAAGCCATAAATTACTACGCAAATTTCGTAAGTCCATTGGAAAGTGCAAAAGAGAGAAAAGTGTGTTTTAGTGTGTCCATCAATTAAAGGAGAGAAAACATCTGTTTTAATTGGTAACTACACTGACCGACACAAAAACCGCAACATCCAATACATGATATGTAATCATCGTGTAATTATCTATTTACTCAAAATGAAGCACTACAACAATTGTTTGATACAGGACATGTTATTGACATTGCTTTGTGAACAAACAAAAGAAGTTTTGATTATTTATTGTACTAGCCTCAGTTGTTGTTTCCTCCACAACCTGGGAAACACATCACTGAATGTTTTCCCACTTTTGTAGCACTGAAGTGTCCCCCTTAGAATCACACGTGTTTGTAGGATCTTTCTCTGATTGTCATAATAAGCTTTCTGGAGTAAACATGCTGTTAAGCCCGGAACAAGCCGTGAAAGCTGTTGCTTTGGTGGAACATGGTTGCAGCGTGCATTATGTTGCAGAATGTTGACAGCTAGACCTTCACGGTTTCCAGAACCAGGAAACTGGAGGCTTTGCTAGGAGACCAGAAACAGGCCCAAGAAGAGCAAGATCGGAGATAGATGACCGCTTCTCACAACTTCAAGTTCTTCGCACCCATCACACCACTGCTATTGAAGCATGAAATCAACTCCACCAAATCCAGGGGTCGATGTTAGTGAGATAACTTCTTCCAGTCTTTTTTGAATGGTTATCGTCAGTCCAGGAGACCTGCTACGGGTCCGGAACTCACCAGAGTGTTGCACAGCTTGACTATGTTTCACAAGGGAACATCTTGGCTGGACAGTACGACATTGGGATCAAGTGTTGTTCACCGATGAGTCACAATTTGGCCTCCGATCACCTGACGGAAGACAGAGGGTCTGGAGAATGCCAGGGAAAAGGTATTTCCCTTGCACATTCTCATCCAGAACACCTTTCCATGGTGGTTCTGTGATTGTGTGGGCAGGAATCAATACAGCTGCAACAACGGATTTGGTCTTCGTGGATCATGGGAGCCTTAATGTACATTGTATGTGGAGGAAATCCTTCTGGAGCGTGTTGGGCCTTTCACTCCATTTATTGGTGATGATTTTACAGTAATACACAACCACATGTTGCGAGAGTTGTGCAAGAGTTCGCAGATGAAATAGGGATTCATGCTGTGGGCTGGCCTGCTCGAAGCCCTTACTTGAATCCTATTGAGCATGTTTGAGACTGGCTGGGGAGAAGAGCCCGTCGAGAGACCCTACAGGACCTACGGAACACCCTGCTGGAAGAATGGGATATGATTAATCAACAGGACACTACCACATTAATCAGGAGCATGCCTGATAGGGTGAATGCCGTCATTGGTGCAACAGGTGGCAATACATACTTAGGAGCTAACAGAGGTCTCAGAGATAGCCTCCAAGATCTGTGAAGTAAAGTGTGAAGTGTATAACATTAAAACAGTCATGCATTATCTTTATGAGCTTATTCCAAATTTCTGTGAAGTGTGCATCTCTGGCTTAATTTGCTATTTTTTTTTATAATTGTTGTTCTCTTTTAATTGTTTGACACTCAAGATGGGACCGTACCCAATGTCCCATCATCATATAGTGCATTAGTGTCATAAATGTAAAATAAATTTCAAGTTTTGTTAGAAATTGAAGTGTTGCATTTTTCATGCTGGTCAGTGTATTTTACCTTCTACAGCAGTTCCATTCCGTGTTAACAGAAAGATACACTCATGAAATAGCACTAAGAAACTAAAATAGCCTAACTGAACCTGCGGAGCAGCTAGTTAGAATTGGTTTTTTTCCTACATACAATATCAGTGTTTCATTCAGTGCATGGCAAAAGAAAGATTCCATTCTTGATACGCTGTGAAGCAGGCATTCCAAGTACTCAGTGCACCCAACTCTTTGATGAAGATACACTATGTGATCAAAAGTATCTGGACACTTGGCTGAAAATGACTTAAAAGTTCGTGGCACCCTGCATCGGTAATGCTGGAATTCAATATGGTGTTGGCCCACCCTTAACCTTGATCACAGCTTCCACCCTCGCAGGCATACGTTCAATCGGGTGCTGGAAGGTTTCTTGTGTAATGGCAGCCCATTCTTCACGAAGTGCTGCACTGAGGAGAGGTATCAGTGTCGGTTGGTGAGGCCTGGCATGAAGTCGGCGTTTGCTAAACATCCCAGAGGTGTTCTGTAGGATTCAGGTCAGGACTCTGTCCAGGCCAGTCCATTAGAGGGATGCAATCGCCATCCCTGAATTGCTCTTCAACAGTGGGAAGCAAGAAGGAGCTTACAACATCAATGTAGGCCTGTGCTGTGATAATGCCATGCAAGACAACAAGGGGTGCAAGCCTCCTCCATGAAAACCACGACCACACCATAACAATACCGTCTCCAAATTTTGCTGTTGGACTTCACATGCTGGCAGATGACGTTCACCGGGCATTCACCATACCCACACCCTGTCATCGGATCGCCATATTGTGTACCGTGATTCGTCACTCCACACGACGTTTTACCACTGTTTAATCGTCCAATGTTTATGTTCCTTACACCAAACGATGCGTTGTTTGGCATCTACCGGCATGATGTGCGGCTTATGAGCAGTCAATCGACCATGAAATCCAAATTTTCGCACCTCTTGCCTAACTGTCATAATACTTGCAGTGGTTCCTGATGCAGTTTGGAATTCCTGTGTGATGGCTTGAATAGATGTCTGCCTATTACACATTACGACTCTTCAACTGTCGGTGGTCTCTGTCAGTCAACAGGTGAGGTCGGCCTGTACACTTTTGTGCTGTACATGTCCCTTCACATTTTCATTTCATTGTCACATTGGAAACAGTGGACCCAGGGATGTTTAGGAGTGTGGAAATCTCGCATACAGACGTATGACACAAGTGACACGCAATCACCTGACCATGTTCGAAGTCCGTGAGTTCCAAGAAGTGCCCCATACTGCTCTGATTATGTCTATTGACTGCTGAGGTCACTGATATGGAGTACCTGGCAGTAGGTGGCAGCACAATGCATCCAATATGAAAAATGTATGTTTTGGGGGGTTTCCGGGTATTTTTCATTACATAGTATTGATTTAAGTGTCAGGAAGTCATTTCTGAAAGTATTCGTATGGAGTGTAGCCATGTATGGAAGTGAAACATGGACGATAAATAGTTTGGACAAGAAGAGAATAGAAGCTTTCGAAATGTGGTGCTACAGAAGAATGCTGAAGATTAGATGGGTAGCTCACATAACTAATGAGGAAGTGTTGAATAGGATTGGGGAGAAGAGAAGTTTGTGGCACAACTTGACCAGAAGAAGGGATCGGTTGGTAGGACATGTTCTGAGGCATCAAGGGATCACCAATTTAGTATTGGAGGGCAGCGTGGAGGGTAAAAATCGTAGAGGGAGACCAAGAGATGAATACACTAAGCAGATTCAGAAGGATGTAGGTTGCAGTAGGTACTGGGAGATGAAAAAGCTTGCACAGGATAGAGTAGCATGGAGAGCTGCATCAAACCAGTCTCAGGACTGAAGACCACAACAACAACAACAGTGTATAATAATTTAAGTCAGTCCTATCATAAGACAATAGCTCTAATAAAATATTTCAAGATACATGTATTTAGCAGGTAACTAATATTTACTGGCAATGGCAGGCTAGATTACTGGCCCTACTCTGTTTGTCCACTAAAAACAGTAGAATATTTTTTAGGTTTAGTAAACTGTGTAATTCTCTTCCAGTTGTTCCGAGTGAGGTGGTGGTGTAATAATTAAGAACTGGTCTCGTATTCAGGGGGAGTGATGTTCAAATCCCCATCCCACCATTTGGATTTATGTTTTGTATTGTTTACCTAAGGTGAATTTCAGATTGTGTCCTTTGAAAAGGGCACAGCCAGTTTGCTTACCCATCCTTGTTCAATGTAAGCTTGTGCTGTGGCTCTTATGACCTTGTAAACATAACGTTGAAACCTACAGTCTTCCGTCATTCTTTTCCTCTAATCCATAGACTGAATTAAATTTTGTCAACAGTATATTTTTTTATGAATGTGCAGTTTTTGTCCAAAAGAATGGACACCGTGCATTCATAGAATTGATAAACCTAGCTGGGCAACGGATCGCCTTTCTTCACGTGCGAATCCTCAGATACATCTGACCTCCTGCAGGAATCTTAAGAGTAGTGAACAGGATTAAGGATTATAGTGGACAAGGACTGCGGATAGATGGCACTCAGTGGGAGTGTGGATTGGCCTTGAGACGTGCCGAGATAGTTCGTGCAGCAGCGATAATGCTGTGTCGCGGATGGCGCAGTGGTTACCACACCTGTCTAGTAAGCAGGAGATCCCGAGTTCGAATCGTGGTCCGGCACACACTTTCACTTGTCACCGATTCTGCTTAATGGCCTGTTGCAGCTGACAGCAGTGAGCAGCCTTTAATTTACATATAGTATATTTTATCTTCCTAATTAATAAAGATACAGTGCTACGATAGTTTCTTTCACCTACGTGTTGTGCACATTGATTACAGACATCAGAATAAACAGTTTCCTCTCGTTCAGTATGTCATTCATGTGGGAGTAGATTATGCATAGCTAACACTAAATAGAAATCACATAGAGCATAATGTGTGTGCCTGTTTCATGAGTACTGTTTTCTTCAACAGCCTATGTTGCCCGTTACGGCTGCATGTGTCATGTGTGCACTGGATGGATGGGGCCAAGCACCTGTTCTTCCTATTCCGAAGACAAATCGTGAAGCACCCAGTTCACTCATGGAATGCTGCATCTGCTACGAGATCATTCACCCCGACTGTATAGCAAAGACTGTATGTAACACATTTGTATTTCTTGTAATATTACTTTGAAAGCAATCCTTTTTTTAAGTTTTATCACTTCATATGTATCACATTTAAACCTTACCTTTTCGATGGGCTGTTTTAACATTGGATTCTATGGATTTGACTAATTATACTGCTGTTATTATTTGTAACATCACCTGTATTCTGAAACTGTGTGCACGCGTACATGCACACACACACATTCTTCTCTCTCTCTCTCTCTCTCTCTCTCTCTCTCTCTCTCTCTCTCTCTATGAAATATGTTTGCTGAGTTCACTTGTGTAGATAATTACTTAAGTAAACCGTTTTACAGTGTGACACACAAGTTTTTTAGTTGATGGTATTGTAATATTTGTGTTTTCATTTTTAAAAAGATAAGTCGTGGAGTCATAGCCTGATATGATGCTTACTTGTTTGAGAGAAACAATTTTTTTTAATATATATTTTTAGTTTCATGTTTGAAGATCTTTATTGCATAGCAACATTGTGTACATTGACGGCTTATGCTCTCTCTTTTTTTTTCCAAATACAGTATAACCCCACTCTTAAGTTCCTGGAATTAACTTTCTCCACCATTTACGACATTTTTTATCGCTCCCATCAAATTGTCTATTTTCACAATGTTAATTCACACCAGATTTTGTGTTAACATATTTATAATTTTCTCGTGATTTTCACTTAATGAAAAAGAGTTTGTGGAGTAATTGACTTAAAATGATGCTGACATGATGTTGGCCTTTCCATAGTGTTTACAAACATTATATGGTGTTTTCTGACAACAGGACACTGCTCAGCAGACCCGAATTGCTAAAAGTTGGAACAATACACGTTTTATCTCTTGTTGGCATGAATTTCTACCTGAAGTTTTGGCTGATAGGTGTAACTATACTTCATTCATCATAAGAATAAACCTTATGCAAACAAACACAAATGACGTGATTGGTCAGCAGCCATAGCTGTCGTACATTGGTGCTGTTACGCTCTTAGAAGTAGGCCCAGCTTATGTGTTAGATATCTTATTACTATGTCACTGTAAAAGAACCTTTTAAGACATTCTGATGTATTAACAGCCATCAATGTTTTGCTTAATCATACTTGAGTTACGTAATTCTTATTTCAAAAATTGTGTGCAGTCACCGTCTCTGTAAACGCTACTTGTGCTCTGATTGTCTCGCCGTTCTCATATTCTGTGAAAGTGGATGACACTGCTTTCTGTTTCATGGTGAAATGCATGGAGAACACTGTTAATGGCAAGAAACAGGTTTTTCTTAATGTTTTTCATAAGATTATGGAGAAAAATCAGCTTTCATTTTCTTGAGAAACACTATGTACTAAATATAAGAAAAATGTATTTGTTATGTGCACGGTGTAAACAGTAGCGTCTAGGTATGATAATCACGTACCCTAGCGGGTGGCAGTTCGAAACTCGTTGTAGTTAACAAGTATTGTTTCATTTTGAATACATAAATCACTAAAATATGAAATTCATCAAATATATGTTAATTAACTCATATTTAACCATCGTTTTTCAAGAAAAATGCACATCGTCTAGTTTCTAATTACATGTTGTGCACAAAATTCTGGTTGCCATTGCAAATGTACATTCTTAATTACTGATATTTTATTAAAGATTGTTGAAGTTAAGAAAATATAACACAGTTAAATTGTTTGGAGAAAATGGAAAAAACAAATACTATTTATTTGTATATGCTGATTATTTTGTAGAGGAGATGTGGTTTCACACAATCCAGAGTGATACCCATCGTAGAAACGTGGCAAACAATTTTCACAGTGGCGAACACACTGTACAAATGCTGCATATTTACAGTTGTCACTGTAACACTGCAACCTGAATCCAACAGAATTGATCCGGAGCCAAATTAATAAATTTGTTGTGAGAAATAACAAGACATTTAAGCTGCAATGTACTGCAACTAATGCACGAAGATTTGTTTCTACCAAATGATTGCGAAATGCAGAACAGCACGTCATAAAATAGGAGGAGGAAATGTGAATTTTTTGGTGCTTGGGTTTCTGTTGCTGATCACCTCATTATTAACGTAGCAATACTGGAATGTACCATATTCCTCGCAGTCTGATGTGATAGGGAAGGAGTTCAGAGATTACCAGATAGCTGACTGTAACACCTTCAGGTGGCTTCAGTATTTAACTACATGGGAAATCAGTGGTGCACTTTTATGCCACGTGTAGCTGATGCAGAATAATTACCCTTGTTAATTTCGGGAATTTTAATCACTCTTGTTTTTAGTTACAGTACTATGTTAGCTAAGATCGAGTGCATGTTGTCTTTTCTGTCTGGTCATCTAAGAAGCGTATTGCCTGAGTTTTGCCATATATTATTTTCTTCTGTTTAAAAATTTAATGACATTCAAAGCTATATTGTTTCTCTGTTCATCTCTTTTTACGTCTTTACTGCAGCTGTTGACATCACTGCAGGTTAGTTGTATCACTTGCCTGGCCAGTGCTGTCCAAGTTAAATGCACTGGTAAAGCTGTTACCCCATATCATCGCTGAGCTGATGTACACATAATGCACAGCATAAAACTTACCGTCCTTATCATACTTGACTGTACTCGAGACAGCTTGGCTTCCATTCCACGTGAAACAAAATCCAATGAGGTTCCAGCAAATGCAGAATAATACATAGTGTAATGTTTACATGACGTTTAGTCTTATGATGAACGGACTATAGGTTCATTCAAATCAAGGAGGCTAAATTCTAAACTCTTTAGTTTGAAAACAGGCATCGTGACCAATCGTAATGGTTTTTAAACTGTCTGTGCAGCATATGTGGAGCTCCACGATTGTTGTGACTTTCGTGACGTGGTACCTTTTTATTACTCGACTGCATATTTCATGTGTCTCATTGTTTGACCATTTGGAGTGATAGTAGACACTTTTGCTTTCTCTGTGTTGCTCAGATATTTTTGGTTTAAACACAGCACCATTTATGTATTTTTACTATGGTTAGCAAGACATGTTTTGAAAATTTATTTTTCTCGTCAGGTGCAAATATTTTCGTAAATACTTTTTGTTTATGTTTCACAAACAAACGACACAAGTGATAGTTTGCGCGTGTGTGGTTTTCTGCATAACTGAGGAGGCACAGTACCTTATAGCCCCAAAGATGACTGCAGCACAAGAAACACAGAACAACACATATGCAGACACCACACAAAATAATTATGTAAATATTTGCACTTGACATTGACAATAATTTTTCGAAACATGTCACACCAAGCATTAAAAAATACATAACTACTGCAGTGTTTCATTATTTAAATCATGAATGACACTTGAAGGCATTTCGAATACATTGATTATGAGGTATAAAAGTAAGTCAAAGTGTTTCTACTTTCTAGGCAATTAGCAGTTCCAGTTACACTAGTGGCTAAATGCATAAAAAAATTCAGATAACATTTTTCCGATAATAAATAAGTCCCTGATGAGTATTTTGTAAGTATTTTGATGCTTATTATGTACATTAAATGTACAAAAAGTGTGAAAATGCAAGGGGCGTCCTATATGTAACTTTTACCCCTTAAAAAGTTATTTTCCACATTATACATTTTCCTGCATTTTACATCATTTTCGTAGTGTCACTTGAAAAATGTATAAGTGGGATTTCAGTGTAGTTGGTTGTTTGTAAATGTTATAGTTCTCATAGAATGTTCTTTACACATTCAGAATCTGATTGCCTAATCCCACAACTTTTTCAGTCATAAATAGCCTTTTAACTGTGTAAGAAGTCTCTTGAATTCATTTAGTGAAGCTTCTGTAAGACAGTCTTGTAGATAATTGTTGTTACTGATACTATTCAAGTTAACGGATTGATATACAGTGAACCTCTATATAATGTTTTTCAAGGGACCACAAATTCTGAACACTGTATAGAGGAAAACACTATAAAGAGGAAGGCTTCTAAATAATAATTATAGGGCATTACTGAAGATCAGGATATCACTAATCAGCTTTGACAAATGGTGCCATAGATGACATTTTAAATTTTCACAACATATCATATTCATTGTAAATGATCAACGTATCAACTGATTAGCTTTTTTAATTAAAACATGGGGCTCGGTAGGTGGATGGGTGAAAGTAAATGGATCAGTTTGTACAGTAAAAAGTTATAACAGATTCTTAAGATTGACATCATTCTCCAAAGCTGACAGGTGGTATCCCATTCTTCAGTTGACCCAATTATAGAATATGAGCCAAATTTTGTTTATGATATACTGAACATATTACATAAAAACACAGTAAATGGCACAGATTAAAAAAGAATTAGTTACAAAAAAATTACTTCAGTAATTAAATTAACAAATGGAACTTAAATTTGCACAAAACTCTAGGAACCTAAGCAATCTGAAAATAACATACCTATGATTTTTTAAAATATTCAAGCAGGCTTGCTTGTTTTCTGTTTCTCCTAGACTCTTATGGCAATCATTTCTTGCTCTAAATGAGCAAGTTGAACTACTGTTCTGTCCTCAAGTCTATGGGCCATCATGTATCTCCTGAATGTTTCAAAGGCTTCAGCTGCCGTAGTATATGAGGGCACAGGGTCATCTTCCTTGTCACTGTCACTTTCACTACCACTACCACTATTACTCTCCAAGCTTCTCTCTGCAGTCAGCTCCTCAATACTTTGTACTCCTGTGGTTGCCACGTTGTCATCCACAGCCACAAAGTCCTCAAAAGTGACAGAATCACTGCCTTAATTTGTGAAACTCTTGCAAATCACTTGCAACTTCTTCCACAGGAGCTGCCATCTCATTCTCACAGAATCCTGCTTTTGTGAAACAGTTTTTAATAGTTTCGGCACTTACTTCCCTCCAAGAGTACATAATTAAATTTATTGCCTGTAAAATGTTCAGTTTCAGTTGTGAGCTTTGCTGGCTTCCCAGTTTTCTTTGGTCCATCAAATTCAAGGCCTTTTTTACAAGGGCTGTCCTATATTTAACCTTAAGGGCGTGTATTATGCTCAAGTCTAAAGGTTGCAAATGGCTGGTGCAGTTGGGTGGCAGGAAAACTACTTTAACATTTCTCAGAAAGGGTACGTCTGGTGGATGTGCCGCACATCTATCCACAAACAGCAACACTTTTCTTGCAGCACTCCCCATTTTAGCGTCAAATTCTCTTAGAAAACATAAAAATATTTCACTCGTCATCCATGCCTTGGCATTGTTTGTATATTTGCACAGAAATGTGGAAATGTTTTTGAAGCACCTCAAATTTTTTGGCTTCCCAATAACCAAAGGTTTCAGTTTTTCACTGCCATCAGCATTTGTACACAACAAAACGGTAAGATGTTCCTTGCTCTTCTTACCGCCATGGCAATTTTCCCCACGAAAAGTAAATGTCTTATCCGGCATTAAATTAAAAAAAAACATGCCGGTTTCGTCAGCGTTATAAACGTCACGCAGTTTGTAGCCCTGTATCAGATTAGGGAGAGTCTGCATCCACTGAGCTACAGTTGGTTCGTCCACACTTTTACTTTCTCCACATTCCGATTTGTACAAACACCATGACGCTGTCAAAATTTATCAATCCATCCATTGGATGCCTTAAAATTGTCCATTCCTAACTGCAGTGATATTTGAAGCGCCTTCTCCTTCAAAACAGTTCCGTTTATAGGAATGTTTGCAGCACGTGCTTGCTGAAACCAAGTTAATAAAACTTTCTCCATTTCGTCGTAAGTCGATTGTTTCAAACGCATACGTTTCGAATTTCCACAATTCTCAAACCCTTCCATTATCGACGATCTGTTTTACATAATAGTGTTGAGTGTTGAAGGGGCCAGTCCCAATTGCTTCGCTAGTTCCACGCGACTCAACGCCAGGAGATGCCTCCACTTTTTTAATAATAGAAACCTTCTCTTCCAGAGAAATATGCTTCCGCTTTTCACTCATGTCCACTAATGAAAGCTTTAAAAAAACGTTATATCGAAGACACACACTTACTAGGCACACGAACTGTTTGCTGCTCAGCTCACACAACACGCTACTAAGTACTAATACAAAGCATCGACTGAAATGGTGCCAAAAAGATCGCAAGCAGAATGTGTGTCACATGTCACGTTACTGGGTTTTGCCGCTGAC
Organism: Schistocerca americana; assembly: GCF_021461395.2. Lineage (NCBI taxonomy): Eukaryota > Metazoa > Arthropoda > Insecta > Orthoptera > Acrididae > Schistocerca > Schistocerca americana. Next base: position 430,819,363 of record NC_060126.1, on the reverse strand, counting down.
ATATGAAATACGCTGAGCGCGGGCTTTCCGAGCCGGTGCAAACTGTGAAACCACAGAACGGAAAACGATGCGTCTACATCCAGACACTTAAACATTATAAGAGGTAAATAATTGACCAGGGTTCCAAAAATATGAGCGTTACATGGAGGAAACTGTAATATATAGCAAATGCAGTAAAGAGGAAAATTTAACGTTGTTTATATGGGCTTTACGGACGTAACATAGAGAAAAACATTATATGGAGGAACGTTATAAAGAGGTTTCACTGTACCATGGAACCTTGCTATAACAACATTCAAAGGACCTTGAAAGTTATGTTGTTGTAAACGAGTGCAATTGAGATTCAGATTTTCAGTCTATTGTGGTGGCAACTGTAAAAGAACAAATTTATTTAGCATTGTTTTATTTTATACAGTATTCATTCTGAAGCTTACATGAATACACTATATACAGCAGTATGTTGAGTACTCACCAAACGTCTTTACTTAGGTGTGAAGTACTCATGTCATTTTACTGTGCTATCCATTTGCCCAGTACACATTTCCTAAATTATGTTCTATGTTCATTACTGAATTTGCAATTTCATTGCTCCCTCCCATAGCTTCATAGAACAGGTTCACAATTGTAATGGCTCCTAAACCATCACTCACAGTAGGGACAGGCACTTTCTTTCTTTCTTCTTCTTCTTCTTCTTCATCTCCCTCATTGTGGCCCTGATTCTTTACTTCATTTGCAATTTCTTCAGTTTTTGCTTCAGTTGTTACAAAGTCATCATCTATTGTTGCATACATTTCATAGTCGCAGAGATTGAGAATATCGTAGTCGATTTCTGACCGTGGCAGATCATCAGCGTCATCAAATGTGTCTTCAGTTTCAGTGGCATTTATTCCTTCAGTTGTAATTACCGCATGACGGAAACAGTTCTTGATGGTTTGGGCTGCGACATGACTCCAAGCTTTGGTAATACATCTGTTCGCACCCATCAGTGTAATAGACTAATTCTCAGTGCATTGTAGCTGCAATAAGCTTGTTGTATTTGCAGGAAGAAAAACAAGCAGGATGTGCTGGACAGTTAACAACAAGAACAAATATTTTCCTTTACTGATTTCTAAGTTGCCGATCCCATCGCCTTATTTCAACTTCAAAGAGTTCAGGGGTCATCCAAGATTTTCTACTAGCACCGTAGTGCACTGGCAGTTTCTTTACACACTTAAGCGCCTAGGATTTTTGATTTACCTATCACAAGCAAGTTTTTCTTCCAGAACTGTTATTCATTTGTTAGACAACTTGCCATACACACATTTTTTGCCCTTGAATTTCAAAGGTTTGTCAGGTGTCAATTTAAAGAAAAAGCCAGTCACATCTGCATTAAAGATATCACAGTCTGCATATCCTTCACAAATTATGTAAGCCACATGGTAATCAGCCGTTATTGGATTGTTTCAGTATTCACGCTGTTGGCTTCACTGCTCACTTTGCTACAAATAATGCAGTGACGTGCCTGAATCTGTCAATCCAGCCATTGCTGTACAAAAATTCATCTTTTAATTTCTTGGCAAATTCTGCTTTCACCATGAGGATAGGTCCACTAATGGGTGAATTGATGCTTCACTGTTGCTTAAACCACTTAAGCAGCACTTCATCCATGTTACTCCATTATCGTTTCGTAACTGCTTAATTTTACATCCCTTTTGTTCACACACAGTAAAATTCTATCCTTGTTCCTCCAAATCATTTGGACTGTGGAATGTACAAGGCAAAATTGGTGAAAAACATCAACCTTTTTAGCTCTATTCTCAATGTCATGAATGAGTTTCACTTTTTCTTTCACCGTTAAAACTGCTCTCTAACTGACCGTGGTGTTCTAAAATGTGTGCACATTGTAACAAATTGTTACGGAAACTGACATCACATGTACTGTTGATGAAGTCTGTCACCACTGCTGTACTATGAATGCACAAGGGTAACAATAAGGCGAAGAGTCTATAGTGCACCTCAACGTATTGTTGGAAAAGCAGAGAAGGTTTCAATATTACAGCAACAGGCTTCGTTCTACAGTAAACTGGTTCTTGGAAAATCTTGTTGCTAACTCAGGCTGAAAATGATGTTATATACGAGGTACACACATTTACACTTGTCATATTAAGCAACGTTGAGAAGTATGTTCCTTATGAGGAATATAGCTGTAGCACAGAAATCACGACATTATAGCCGATTTGTTGTTGTAACTGATGTTTTTATAGAAAAGTTCAACTGTATTTTTTTAATTAAATTGCAGAGAAATTACATTCTTACTTAGTTTTATTGCAATTCTTATGTGTTTCCAGATACCAGATACAGAAGGTATTGTTAATGAAGATCTTCCAAACAGCTGGGAATGTCCGAAATGCTGTAAGGAAGGGAAGAATGTTGAATATAGGGTAAGCATGGAAAGATTCATGTATTCATTCATTTTGCTATTGTGCTAGTTTTCTTAGAAATTACATTATTATTCTGCAGTGTACATCAGTGTAAGAACAAGTTTTGTATTTCGGTATTTGACAAACTGCAAAATTTGACAAACTCTTTGTCTTCAAATATGTCTGCTTGTGTCTGTATATGTGTGGATGGATATGTGTGTGTGTGTGCGCGCGCGCGCGAGTGTATACCCGTCCTTTTTTCCCCCTAAGGTAAGCCTTTCCGCTCCCGGGATTGGAATGACTCCTTACCCTCTCCCTTAAAACCCACATCCTTTCGTCTTTCCCTCTCCTTCCCTCTTTCCTGATGAAGCAACAGTTTGTTGCGAAAGCTTGAATTTTGTGTGTATGTTTGTGTTTGTTTGTGTGTCTGTCGACCTGCCAGCACTTTCATTTGGTAAGTCACATCATCTTTGTTTTTAGATATATTTTTCCTACGTGGAATGTTTCCCTCTATTATATATATATATATATATATATATATATATATATATATATATATTTCCCACGTGGAATGTTTCCTACCATTATATATATATATATATATATATATATATATATATATATATATATATATATATATATATATATATAATGGAAGGAAACATTCCACGTGGGAAAAATTATATATAAATACAAAGATGAGGTGACTTACCGAACAAAAACGCTGGCAGGTCGATAGACACACAAACAAACACAAACATACACACAAAATTCAAGCTTTCGCAACAAATTGTTGCCTCATCAGGAAAGATGGAAGGAGAGGGGAAGACGAAAGGAAGTGGGTTTTAAAGGAGAGGGTAAGGAGTCATTCCAATCCCGGGAGCGGAAAGACTTACCTTAGGGGGAAAAAAGGACAGGTATACACTCGCACACACGCACATATCCATCCACACATACAGACACAAGCAGACATATTTAAAGACAAAGAGTTTGGGCAGAGATGTCAGTCGAGGCAGAAGTGTAGAAGCAAAGAAGTTGTTGAAAGACAGGTGAGGTATGAGTGGCGGCAACTTGAAATTAGCGGAGATTGAGGCCTGGCGGATGACGAGAAGAGAGGATATACTGAAGGGCAAGTTCCCATCTCCGGAGTTCGGATAGGTTGGTGTTGGTGGGAAGTATCCAGATAACCCGGACGGTGTAACACTGTGCCAAGATGTGCTGGCCGTGCACCAAGGCATGTTTAGCCACAGGGTGATCCTCATTACCAACAAACACTGTCTGCCTGTGTCCATTCATGCGAATGGACAGTTTGTTGCTGGTCATTCCCACATAGAATGCGTCACAGTGTAGACAGGTCAGTTGGTAAATCACGTGGGTGCTTTCACACGTGGCTCTGCCTTTGATCGTGTACACCTTCCGGGTTACAGGACTGGAGTAGGTAGTGGTGGGAGGGTGCATGGGACAGGTTTTGCATCGGGGGCGGTTACAAGGATAGGAGCCAGAGGGTAGGGAAGGTGGTTTGGGGATTTCATAGGGATGAACTAACAGGTTACGAAGGTTAGGTGGACGGCGGAAAGACACTCTTGGCGGAGTGGGGAGGATTTCATGAAGGATGGATCTCATTTCAGGGCAGGATTTGAGGAAGTCGTATCCCTGCTGGAGAGCCACATTCAGAGTCTGGTCCAGTCCCGGAAAGTATCCTGTCACAAGTGGGGCACTTTTGTGGTTCTTCTGTGGGGGATTCTGGGTTTGAGGGGACGAGGAAGTGGCTCTGGTTATTTGCTTCTGTACCAGGTCGGGAGGGTAGTTGCGGGATGCGAAAGCTGTTTTCAGGTTGTATCAGGTTGTGTCTTTCCGCCGTCCACCTAACCTTCGTAACCTGTTAGTTCATCCCTATGAAATCCCCAAACCACCTTCCCTACCCTCTGGCTCCTATCCTTGTAACCGCCCCCGATGCAAAACCTGTCCCATGCACCCTCCCACCACTACCTACTCCAGTCCTGTAACCCGGAAGGTGTACACGATCAAAGGCAGAGCCACGTGTGAAAGCACCCACGTGATTTACCAACTGACCTGTCTACACTGTGACGCATTCTATGTGGGAATGACCAGCAACAAACTGTCCATTCGCATGAATGGACACAGGCAGACAGTGTTTGTTGGTAATGAGGATCACCCTGTGGCTAAACATGCCTTGGTGCACGGCCAGCACATCTTGGCACAGTGTTACACCGTCCGGGTTATCTGGATACTTCCCACCAACACCAACCTATCCGAACTCCGGAGATGGGAACTTGCCCTTCAGTATATCCTCTCTTCTCGTCATCCGCCAGGCCTCAATCTCCGCTAATTTCAAGTTGCCGCCACTCATACCTCACCTGTCTTTCAACAACTTCTTTGCTTCTACACTTCTGCCTCGACTGACATCTCTGCCCAAACTCTTTGTCTTTAAATATGTCTGCTTGTGTCTGTATGTGTGGATGGATATGTGCGTGTGTGCGAGTGTATACCTGTCCTTTTTTTCCCCCTAAGGTAAGTCTTTCCGCTCCCGGGATTGGAATGACTCCTTACCCTCTCCTTTAAAACCCACTTCCTTTCGTCTTCCCCTCTCCTTCCCTCTTTCCTGATGAGGCAACAATTTGTTGCGAAAGCTTGAATTTTGTGTGTATGTTTGTGTTTGTTTGTGTGTCTATCGACCTGCCAGCGTTTTTGTTCGGTAAGTCACCTCATCTTTGTATTTATATATATATATATATATATATATATATATATATATATATATATATATATATATATATATATATATATATATATATAAAAAAAACAAAGATGATGTGACTTACCAAATGAAAGTGCTGGCAGGTCGACAGACACACAAACATACACACACAATTCAAGCTTTCGCAACAAACTGTTGCCTCATCAGGAAAGAGGGAAAGACGAAAGGAAGTGGGTTTTAAGGGAGAGGGTAAGGAGTCATTCCAATCCCGGGAGCGGAAAGACTTACCTTAGGGGGGAAAAAAGGACGGGTATACACTTGCACACACACATATCTCCATCCACACATATACAGACCCAAGCAGACGTATGTATATGTGTGGATGGAGATACGTGTGTGTGTGTGTGCGAGTGTATACCCGTCCTTTTTTTCCCCCTAAGGTAAGTCTTTCTGCTCCCGGGATTGGAATGACTCCTTACCCTCTCCCTTAAAACCCACTTCCTTTCGTCTTTCCCTCTCCTTCCCTCTTTCCTGATGAGGCAACAGTTTGTTGCGAAAGCTTGAATTTTGTGTGTATGTATGGGTCTGTTTGTGTTTCTATCGACCTGCCAGCGCTTTCGTATGGTAAGTCACATCATCTTTGTTTTTATATATATAAAATCAACACCTTCAACCCATTACGTGCAGTCTCCCATCCTTCATCAAAGACACCAACCACTTTCTCGTACGCCTGGAATCCTTACCCAATCCGTTACCCCCAGAAACCATCCTTGTAACCATTGATGCCACTTCCTTATACACAAATATCCCGCACGTCCAGGGCCTCGCTGCGATGGAGCACTTCCTTTCACGCCGATCACCTGCCACCCTACCTAAAACCTCTTTCCTCATTACCTTAGCCAGCTTCATCCTGACCCACAACTTCTTCACTTTTGAAGGCCAGACATATCAGCAATTAAAGGGAACAGCCATGGGTACCAGGATGGCCCCTTCGTACGCCAACCTATTCATGGGTCGCTTAGAGGAAGCCTTCTTGGTTACCCAGGCCTGCCAACCCAAAGTTTGGTACAGATTTATTGATGACATCTTCATGATCTGGACTCACAGTGAAGAAGAACTCCAGAACCAACCTCAACTCCTTTGGTTCCATCAGATTCACCTGGTCCTACTCCAAATCCCATGCCACTTTCCTTGATGTTGACCTCCACCTGTCCAATGGCCAGCTTCACACGTCCGTCCACATCAAACCCACCAACAAGCAACAGTACCTCCATTACGACAGCTGCCACCCATTCCACATCAAACGGTCCCTTCCCTACAGCCTAGGTCTTCGTGGCAAACGAATCTGCTCCAGTCCGGAATCCCTGAACCATTACACCAACAACCTGAAAACAGCTTCTGCATCCCGCAACTACCCTCCCGACCTGGTACAGAAGCAAATAACCAGAGCCACTTCCTCATCCTCTCAAACCCAGAACCTCCCACAGAAGAACCACAAAAGTGCCCCACTTGTGACAGGATACTTTCCGGGACTGGATCAGATTCGGAATGTGGCTCTCCAGCAGGGATACGACTTCCTCAAATCCTGCCCTGAAATGAGATCCATCCTTCATGAAATCCTCCCCACTCCACCAAGAGTGTCTTTCCGCCGTCCACCTAACCTTCGTAACCTGTTAGTTCATCCCTATGAAATCCCCAAACCACCTTCCCTACCCTCTGGCTCCTACCCTTGTAACTGCCCCCGGTGTAAAACATGTCCCATGCACCCTCCCACCACCACCTACTCCAGCCCTGTAACCCGGAAGGTGTACACAGTCAAAGGCAGAGCCATGTGTGAAAGCACCCACATGGTTTACCAACTGACCTGCCTACACTGTGACGCATTCTATGTGGGAATGACCAGCAACAAACTGTCCATTCGCATGAATGGACACAGGCAGACAGTGTTTGTTGGTAATGAGGATCACCCTGTGGCTAAACATGCCTTGGTGCACGGCCAGCACATCTTGGCACAGTGTTACACCGTCCGGGTTATCTGGATACTTCCCACTAACACCAACCTATCCGAACTCCGGAGATGGGAACTTGCTCTTCAATACATCCTCTCTTCCCGTTATCCACCAGGCCTCAATCTCCGCTAATTTCAAGTTGCCGCCACTCATACCTCACCTGTCATTCAACAACATCTTTGCCTCTGCCTCGACTGACATCTCTGCCCAAACTCTTTGTCTTTAAATATGTCTGCTTGTGTCTGTATATGTGTGGATGGATATGTGTGTGTGTGCGAGTGTATACCCGTCCTTTTTTCCCCCTAAGGTAAGTCTTTCCGCTCCCGGGATTGGAATGACTCCTTACCCTCTCCTTAAAACCCACATCCTTTCGTCTTTCCCTCTCCTTCCCTCTTTCCTGATGAGGCAACAGTTTGTTGCAAAAGCTTGAATTTTGTGTGTATGTTTGTGTTTGTTTGTGTGTCTGTCGACCAGCCAGCACTTTCATATGGTAAGTCACTACATCTTTGTTTTTTATATATATATATAAATTTGTTTTTAGATATATATATAATTTTTCCCACGTGGAATGTTTCCCTCAACACTCGCGCGCACACGCGCGCACACACACACACACACACACACACACACACACACACACACACACAAATATACAGACACAAGCTGACATATTTAAAGGCCTTTAAATCACGATCAAAGCCAGAGCCACGTGTGAAAGCACCCATGTGATTTACCAACTGACCTGCCTACACTGTGAAGCTTTCTCAAGCATTGATTTTGCATCCATTTGCTTAAAAAAAAGAGGGAGTTCCCCTTGACGTAAGTTTGATAAATGCGATGACATAAAGTACTAATCATCAAATAGCAGAAATATTACCAGTCTGCTTGGAAATTGTGAATTGGTTCATTTGTATATAATCCAGTCCACTTACTGCATCATATCAATCAACATCAAAGACTTCCTATGGTGATCACCTATGTCACAAAGATGACATATCCTGCTATGGAATTTCTGTGTTGTTGTCACAACTAACAGTTGCTCATAAACTTTTCTTTAAATGCTTAACCTAGCTGTTAAATTTTGGGTGGATTGTGACATCTGCTTGTGGGAATTTTCACTTTTAAGTCAGTGAGTCTCATTATTTGCTATGTATCATCAGTGGCGATCTGATGGCAACTTGGTTAAAATATGGGTAATGAGATTTAGAGACCATACTGTTGTTAGTAGGAATTGCTAATAAGTAGGGACAGAAGTGAAGCTGTGAGGACGGGGCGTGAGTCGTGCTTGGGTAGCTCAGTCGGTAGAGCACTTGCCCGCGATAGGCTAAGGTCCCGAGTTCGAGTCTCGGTCCGGCACACAGTTTTAATCTGCCAGGAAGTTTCAGTTTTCTCCTCTGGTTGCGAAAATATTCTGTTGGCACCCACCTACATAGGGAGAAATAGTCATCATGATAAAATAAGAGAAATCAGGGCTCACACAGAAAAATTTAAGTGCTTGTTTTTCCCGCGCGCTGATGGAGAGTGGAACAGGTGAGAGACAGCTTGAAGGTGGTTCATTGAACCCTCTGCCAGACACTTTATTTTGAATTGCAGAGTAATCTTGTAGATGTACCTCCTGTATTTTAAGATTTGTGTAACTAAGTATGTTAGAGTTTGGTTTTGTGGGTAAGTGCTAGACTGCAAACCCACAGATCTGGGGTACAATACCTTGCAGGTCCAAGGATTTCTTCTGCCACTCATGACTTCTTTCACTTCTGGCAATGATTTGTTAATGTGAAAATGCCAAATTACACTTTGGTTCAAATTTCACATTTAACAGTATAACCCTCATATCTGACTTGATAACTCAGCTGAAAATTTGTAGGAACACAAGGGGCAAACAAACTGCAGTAAGACAATGCCTAGTAAAACAACTTTCACATTGGGATCAGCTTTATGTCATTAATGGCATCCCTCCTGCACGGATGGAATCTCTCCTCCATAACAGAATGCAAAGCATCTCATTCACAGACCGTATCTCGGGCATGAATAAACCTCGAAATGTGGGAACATAACGTTGATTGCCACAGGAATCAGTTCTGTGCCCATTTGTGTTTCAAACCTACATAAATAATCAAGAATGACTTTAAAGGTCAGTTCAAAAAGTGTAATGCTTGCTATCGACACAAGCATACTAATCAAGGGTCTAAACTCATTTTTATCAGATGCAGCTCAGATGGTAGCTGAACAAGCCTACATGTAGTTAACAGCAATCGTATTCCTAAAAAAAACTCTTGTCATGCAATTTGAAGTAAGCAGTAATGACCTTTTATCAATAAAATTAAATGTTTACAGTCATACACTGATTGAAGTGCAGTGTGTAAAATTCCTTGGACTCCTAAAGTAATGGTGAAGCTCATTCCACAGTGTTGCGGCCTTAGAAGGATCTTTCATTGTGTTGATCTATAGACATTAGTGTTAGCTCATTTTGCGTATATTCATTCCCTGTTATCTTACAGAATTATCTGCTAGGCATCTAAAGAAAGTAAAGCATTTGATCAGCAGAAGTGAAAAGTAAGAATATTGTCTAAAGTCAGTTACTGTACATCTTTCAGAAGCCCATCAAGGATCTTAGAATTATTACTTACTTCCAAATACATCTACTAGTTAAAGGTTTTTGTTGTTGATAATAAATATCTGTTTCAGCTTACACTTGATATACATAGTCACAATGTAAGCCACAAAAATAATTTTCATGATCTTGCTTCCCTTTCCAGTGTTCACAGTGGAATCATATACTTTGGTAGTAAGATGTTCAGCAAGCTCCTGTTTACCATAAAGCAAGGAACTGGAAATCCTTATCAATTGAAAAGAAAATTAAGAACATACCTCATTAGCTACCATTCCTACAATTATCAGAATATCTAAATACAGATAGAAAATTTCTGTTAGCTACATGGCATTTAACAATTTTTGTTAGAGCTCTATGGCAAGTGATAATGTATTATAAATAGAACTCAGTATTTATAGAGAGAAAAAACTTCTCTGAAAAATACCATTGCAGTTGAGAAAATGTTAAACTACTAATAGCAGGTAAAAACAGCAGCTATATAATGGCTAAAACTGAACAGGGAACATCTTTTTTAAAAGGAAAGGCTTTCTTATTAATTTACTCAATTAATTTTGGATGGCATAAATGTGAATAACATTAGGCAGAATAGGGTTAGTTCATTGTTAATACAATATACAAATTAACTTTCTGATGTTTTTGTTTCTTGTTAATTATACCTAGATTTGTTCCACATCCATGAAGATTCTCATTGTTGATTTAATCTGTAGAACAGATTAATGAACGAAAAAGCTTAGATTTCATTGTATCCTGCTGATAGTCTCCGATGCTTTAGCAGAAATGTATGAGTATCAGAAATGGCAGAGCATGTAGCTGATATTAAAGCCTTACTAATTACATCTTTTTATAGTGATAGTTTAGCTGTGGGATAGCTGCTATCAGTTACTGCCTTAAAGACCTTATCATAAACCACACATAGACTTTTGCTGTCTGGACTTTGGACTTGGACCAGTGCCGCCTTGTGGTAGTTACTGTATGTGATAGAAGAACCTAACTTGTGTGTACGGTGCTCTCTTCACAAAATGATGCATTGGAGTAGTCTGTACTTCTTACGACTTTTTAAAATCTTTCCATTTTTACTTATTCTGTTAGAAATAGCATTCGTACCTTTAAAAATTTTCTTTTGGCATTTTGCCATGCTAAAATATGTTGTTGTCAGCTCTTTCGTTCACTTCTTCCGACCAGTCACTTCACAACTACTCCAAACATTCAGAAGCAATAAATTAACATTTGATGCTCTCTAATCCGAGGAATATTTGAATATTTGTTTGGTTAATCTGTTCCAAGTCACGGTGTAAAAGTTCCCAAGGATCGTCATCCTCCAGTAAGCAGTTACTTCTCCACGTTTAATTTTGAAGAATGCCGTGACCAGTGCATTGGGGTAACAAGTGAAATTTTCCCAATCACAGTGAAACCTCTACTTTATGTTTTCATACGGCCCAGACTGCATAAGTGAAGGAAATTAAATGAACAATCCAATGTTTATATAATAATTTGTGATAATGAGTTTCATCAGTTCTTAAAAACTCAAAGATGTGTAACAGCAAGAAAAAACTCACCAAAAATTGCCAACGTAGGCTGCTCCATTTGCCATGTGTGCCACCACAATTAACAAGATAAGTTCAGTGAGCAGTTGTGCGAAGGCTTGTTTGTCTGTGTTGCAGTCCTCAGTGGTGTTTAATGTGTTGTGATGGCAGACAGAGTGTTATAAATGTAACAGATTGCTGGGACAGAGAAACACTGATATCACATCAGGCTAACTTCATTTCATATTCATAGGTATAAATAAGTGCCACGTGTGAAGGAAAACTTGTATGTGAATATGTGCTTTCACGAAACCTGCAAATGCCGAATTTGAACTGCAAATGGCACACATTGGCAATACTGCAGAATGCTGTTAGGTGATATAACAATTCACCAGCCAGTAAGAGCTCACTAGCCAGAACCCCCCTGCGGGTTCGGGGGTAAGAATAGGCCCGCGGTATTCCTGCCTGTCGTAAGAGGTGACTAAAAGGAGTCTCAACTGTTTCGGCCTTTAATGTGATGGTCCCCTAAGGGGTTTGACCACTCTATTTCCAAATTTTCCCGTTAGTGCGTACCATTTGGGGAAGGACGCCTTACGTGGTGCATTCTATATCCATCTTGCCCTAAGATCTGGCATATTCGCTACTGTCGTGGAATTGATCTTAAACTGAGCTTCCGGCCACATCGGCTGCAGTGTGTTCCGGGTAGCATACATTCCCTCCATTGTGCACTTCTATCTTTGCTCCCTTTACTAACGGATATTCGGCACCTGACAACCAGCACGGTAGCCAGTCCGTTGTGATGGGGTCGTCATGTACCCTCTTGGTGGTAGCCCCCTGACTACACAGGGATCGCACTGCTGATGCCTTAGCTGCTACCTCCCCACGTATGCCGAGGAGTAGATGCCTATCCCTGTGGGGCATCGGGACTCCCAGCAAAGGCCATCCTGCCAGGTGGTCTTTGCTGCGGCTGGGTGGCGCCCGTGGGGAGAGCCCTTGGTCAGAGTGGGTGGCATCAGGGCGGATGACCCGCAATGAAGCGTGGTACATCATCTCTCGCTGGTGGGCCTCCACCAGCAGTCTCTAAGCGATCGAGGTCTAACCGCAACGGCAAGCAATACAATCCAAGATCATTTCCCTCCCTGGCCACTCCATGGGAGGAACGCATGGCTCAAGACAGCAGTGGAGATTATTCACCCCGGTACCTTGTCTGTACGCAGATCGATGGTGAATCTTTTATGCCAACCAAGCCTCGGTTTTTTGTGAAGCATTTAGAGGACAAGTTTGGGGAGGTGGAGGGCTTGTCCAAAATGCGCTCTGCATCAGTTCTCATCAAAACAGCATCCTCTGCCCAGTCCCGGAGGTTGCTCACTTGTGACAGGTTGGGGGATATTTCAGTCACCATCACTCCCCATAAGAGTTTAAACATGGTCCAGGGTATTATATTCCACAGGGATCTTCTTCTGCAGTCCGACGATGAACTACGCGTCAATCTAGAACGACAAGGTGTTCACTTCGTCCGGCGCGTCCATCGGGGTCCGAGGGATAATCAGGTAGCCACCGGTGCCTTCATCTTGGCCTTTGAAGGTGATGTATTACCCGAAAAGGTCACGGTGATGGTTTACCGCTGCGATGTGAAGCCATATATCCCTCCTCTGATGCGGTGTTTTAAATGCTGGAAGTCCGGGCACATGTCATCCCACTGTACTTCCAGCATCACATGTCGAGATTATGGACGTCCTTCGCATCCCAATACTCCATGTGCTCCGCCTCCCATCTGTGTTAACTTCGGAGAACACCATTCCCCCTGCTCGCCGGATTGTAGGATATTCCATAAAGAACGAAAGATAATGGAATATAAGACCCTGGACCGCTTGACCTACACCGATGCTAAACGAAAGTATGAGAGGCTCCATCCTGTGGCAATGATGTCGACCTACGCTGCTGCTGCGACAACGGTTCTCCCATTGTCACATATCAGCTCTAAGATCGGTCAAAATCCACCGCCCCCCTTGGTTGTGGGGGGCACTTCACTCCCTGTTGCTCCTGCTCCATCTCCTTCAGGAGCAACACACCCCCAACCATCGGGGACATCAGTTCCCCCTTCCCAGCCGGAGAAGAGTAAGGCTTCTTCAGCTACTCTCGCCAGGAAGGGGGCCCTAGGGGACCTCCCTTCGCAAGTTCCGACCAGCGGAAAAGCAGACACCCGCAAGTGGCTGAAACAACTGCCAGTCCCTGGTCGTAGGGCCTCATGGTCGTCGTCTGTCCCTGAGACTGACCCAGTGAAGCCCTCCAAGTCTGAACAACCGAAGGCACAGCAAGAGAAGCAGAAGAAGAAGAAGTAGAAGAAGAAGAAGAAAGTCCCCAAGACTAACGACAGTGCGGTGGCACCTGTCCCACTGCTTCCTACAAGCTGTGCGTCTGAGGACGAGGTGGAGATTCTGGCGTCCGCTGAGGACCTCGATCTCCCCGGTCCCTCAGACACCATGGATAGCACTGGCACAGGTGCTCAGTCGGTGGTGGCAGGTGGCCCAGCAACTTAATTTGCCTCCTCAGTCCCTTCACGCCCTTCTCAGCAATGGACAATATCATCCTCTAGTGGAACTGCAGCGGTTTCTTCCACCATCTTGCTGAGCTCCGACAACTTCTCAGCTTTCACCATTTCTTCTGCATTGCTCTTCCAGCAATGCGAACCCCTGCCCTCCATGGCTATCGGGGTTATTATAAGAACTGGAAAGCTTATGAAAGGGTGTCTGGTGGCGTCTGCATCTATGTCCTTAACTCTCTTCACAGCGAGTCTGTCCCTCTACAAACAGCTTTAGAGGCTGTCGCTGTTCGGGTGTGGACGCCACAGGCTGTTACCGTCTGCAGCCTTTACCTGCCACCGGATGGTGATGTCGCGCAGCATGTCCTGGCTGCGCTGATAGCATAATTGCCGCCACCTTTCTTGTTACTGGACGACTTCAACGCCCATAACCCTCTGTGGGGAGGGTCAGTGGCAACAGGTCGAGGTGCCACCATTGAGCATTTATTGGTGCAGCTCGATCTCTCAATTTTAAATGATGATGTCTTCACACACTTCAGTGTGGCGCATGGCAGATACTCCGCCATTGACCTTTCGATCTGTAGCCCTAGCCTCTTACCGTCTGTCCAATGGAGTGTGCATGACGACCTGTGTGGTAGTGACCACTTTCTGATCTTTCTGTCACTGCCACGGCATCACTCTTCTGGACGCCCCAGCAGATGGGCTATGAATAAGGCTGACTGGGACTTGTTTTCCTCCATTGCCGCTATTGAGCCTCTCTCTAATGACGACATTGATGCGGTGGTTCACTCAGTCACCACCAGCGTCGTTACTGCCGCAGAATCTGCCATTCCAAGTTCTTCTGGGTCCCCTCGGCGGCGGACTGTGCCTTGGTGGTCGCCTGAGATCGCTGAAGCGATTAAAGATCGCCGGCGGGTGCTCCAGTGTCACAAGCGACATCCCTCCATCGTACACCTTATCGCCTTCAAACTTCTGAGTGCAAGAGCCCGCCGCCTTATCCGCCAATGCAAGCAAGAGTGCTGGGAGCAGTATGTGTCCACCTTTGGCCTCCATGTCACTCCATCACAGGTCTGGGCCAAGATTCGACGCCTCTATGGCTATCGGACCCCTGTCAGCGTCCCTGCGCTCTCACTGAATGGAGCAGTTTGTACTAACTCCGACGTAATTGCCAGCCGCTTGGCAGAGCATTTTGCTCTGAGTTCCAGTTCTGCCAATTACCCAGTGGCCTTCCGCTCCATTAAAGAGCGGATGGAACGTCGGAGCCTTTCGTTTCGCACCCACCATCCAGAATCGTACAATGTTCCATTCAGTGAGTGGGAATTTCGCAGTGCCCTAGCGACTTGCCCTGATACCGCTCCTAGGCCAGATCGCATCCACTGTCAGATGCTGAAACGCCTTTCAGTGGACTGCCAGCGACGGTTCCTCGACCTTTACAACCGTATTTGGGTCGAGGGTGAGTTTCCGTCGCAATGTCAGGAAAGTATTGTTATCCCCATTCTGAAACCAGGCAAGAACCCTTTGGAGGTGGACAGCTACCGTCCCATTAGCCTCACCAACGTTCTTTGCAAGTTGCTTGAACGAATGGTGAGCCGGCGGTTGAACTGGGTACTGGAGTCTTGGGGCCTTCTGGCTCCGTCTCAGGGTGGGTTCTGTAAAGGCCGCTCTGCCGCCGACAATCTGGTGAGCCTGGAGTCGGCCATCCGTACTGCCTTTGCCCGCCGTCAGCACCTGGTCGCTGTCTTTTTCGACATGCGGAAGGTGTACGATACAACATGGCGTCATCACATCCTTTCTACACTTCATGGATGGGGTCTTCGGGGCCCTCTGCCGATCTTTACCCGCAATATTCTGTCGTGTCGTACCTTCCGCGTGCAAGTCGCGGCCTCCCATAGGAGAACGGTGTGCCACAGGGTTCAGTTTTCAGTGTCTGCCTGTTTTTAATAGCCATTAACAGGCTCGCTGCGGCGGTAGGAACATCTGTCTCAGTGTCCTTGTATGCTGATGACTTCTGCCTTTATTACAGCTCTATTGGCATTCCAGCTGCTGAACGTCAGCTACAGGGCGCTATCCGTAAGGCGCAGTCTTGGGCTGTAGCTCATGGGTTTCAGTTTTCGGCAGCCAAGACCTGCATTATGCATTTCTGCCGGCGACGCACTGTCCACCCGGAGCCGCGGCTTTATCTTGATGGCGAACTCCTGGCAGTGGTGGAGTCACATAGGTTTTTGGGGGTGGTCTTCGATGCTCGGTTGACTTGGCTGCCTCATATTCGGCAGCTTAAACAGATGTGTTGGCGGCATTTAAACGCTCTGTGATGCTTGAGCCACACCTACTGGGGCGCCAACCGATCTACCCTGTTACGGCTCTACCAGGCGTTAATCCAGTCCCATCTGGATTATGGGAGCCTGGCTTATGGCTCAGCATCTGCGTTGCGGGTGCTGGACCCTATCCTCCACAGTGGGATACGCCTTGCCACTGGTGCCTTCCGGACCAGCCCTGTGGCCAGCATACTTGTCCCTCCACTGCGGTTACGACGCCAACAATTACTGGCTGCTTATGCTGCCCATGTTTTTAGCTTGCCCAGGCATGCAAATTATTGTCTCCTGTTCCCACAGTCCGTCGTCCATCTCCCAGAACGTCGGCCCTGGTCGGGATGTACGATCGCGGTCCGCGTCCGAGAGCTTCTCTCCGGGCTTGGGGTTTTCCCTGTTCCACCTCCTTTCCGGGCCCCTTTGCGAACACCACCATGGTGTGTGCCTCGCCCTTGCCTTCAGCTGGAATTGGCACAGGGCCCAAAGGACTCAGTCCCTCCGGAGGCCTTCCGCCACCGCTTTCTCTCCATCCTAGCCACGTATCAGGGCTCTAGCATGTTTTACACTGACAGTTCGATGGTTGCTGGTCGTGTCGGTTATGCTCGTACTCTAGAGGACCATTCCGAACAACGTTCATTGCCGGCTGGCTGTAGTGTTTACACTGCTGAGCTGGTCGCCATCTTTCGAGCCCTAGAGTATATCCGCTCCTGCTCAGGTGAGTCCTTCGTTATTTGTAGCGATACCCTGAGCGGTTTACGAGCTCTCGACTAGTGTTTCCCTCGTTCTCGTCTTGCGATGGCTATCCAGGAGTCCCTGCATACTCTTGCCCGTTGCGGCCGCTCTGTGGTCTTTGTATGGACCCCCGGCCATGTTGGGATACACGGCAATGAAACTGTTGACCGCCTGGCGAAAGAGGCCACCAGTGCACCATCTCTGGAGATTGGTCTCCCGGCGAATGATTTGCGGGCAATCTTATGCCGCAAAATTTTTGACGTGTGGGACACTGAATGGCGCAACCTGCCTATGCGAAACAAACTCCGCCCTATCAAGGCGACGATGGGTGTGTGGCAGTCATCCATGCGAGCCACTCCTAGAGATTCAGTTGTTCTTTGTCGGCTCCTTATTGGCCACACCCGGCTGACACACAGTTATTTACTGCATCGGGAGGACCCTCCTCTATGTCGTTGCGGGGCGGCTTTGACAGTGGCCCACATTTTGTTGGCCTGTCCCCTTTTATCAGTGGTCAGGCAGACATTTGTGCTGCCTGATACGCTCCCTGCCCTTTTAACTGATGACCCTGCTATGGCTGGCTTAGTTTTGCGTTTTATTTGGGCAGGGTTTTTTTGTCATTTAATCTGAGTGTTTATGTTTTATTTTATTGTTTTGTGTTGATTCTGGCCTTTGGCCTACGGTTTTAAACTGAGTTTTTAATGTGTTCTCGGTGGTTGGCTTTTCCCTTTTTTATATCTTTGGTCGGCCAACCACCGTCACACTCTGTGTGATTTTAATTTGTTTTGTCTGATCTCTGTCTGAGTCTTTCTTGTCCTGTGTCGTCTGACGTTTTTTTATTCTCTGTGGGTGATTTTAGTTTTTTTGGAAAAAGGGACCGATGACCATCGCAGTCTGATCACTTTAACCCCCACAAACCAACCAACCATTAGCCAGAAATGGCCAATTTTTCTTCATTCTGACAGAGCATGTTCTTAGAGATTCAGTGTTTGAATTTAAGAGGGTGAAGACCAATATTGTTGCTTAATATAGTGTCAGAAATACATGCAGAAGGACGAGACTGAGTTATAAGTGGTGCAAGAGAAGGTGGCTGTTGCACCCCATCGTCACTTATTGACTTGGTCCGGAACACTTCTCACTGATTGTCCTGTTTTTCCATTGCTGCAGCAACCTTGCAATAGTTGTATCATAATTGCGAGGTGAAGCTAAACATTGCAATTTGTGTTGGTAATGCCGATTGTGAATTATGTGAGCATTTCCTCTCTCCCATCTACCCTCTCCTCAACAGCCTAAAATATTCCCTACCTCCACCACCAACTTCAGTGCGAATCGTGTCTTTTGTACCACTTATAATCGTTAGTTCACATCAAATGTCAGAAGGAAGAAAACGGGTCGATGTCAAGCGAGACTTTGAGTAAGAATGTAGAATTGAGGTAAACCTTACTAGGAAGAAATGTAAAATCGGAGAATTTTTAGCATTGGTCTTAAAGGTTTTTCACAGTAGCTACGAATTTATGGCGTAGAACCACGAAAAACGTAAAATCGAAGTTCCACAGCACATGAATATTTTTCATTTCTTAACAAAGTGTTATAGCATGTTAATGCTAAGAAATATGCCTGAAATATAGATAAGTTTAGATGTAGTGTAAACACTGATGAGATATCTTGTAATCAAACTTACAACTGTCTTATCAAGATCTGCTGTGTCTCAC
The DNA here is from genome assembly GCF_021461395.2 of Schistocerca americana. Lineage (NCBI taxonomy): Eukaryota > Metazoa > Arthropoda > Insecta > Orthoptera > Acrididae > Schistocerca > Schistocerca americana. The sequence continues at coordinate 430,800,810 of NC_060126.1, read as the reverse complement.
CTGCATTTGTCAATTTGTGTCGAATGATGGCTCTGCTAGTTATGAAAACTTGACACTTTGGTACCTCTTGCAAGAATCAGTTCCCTTATGCCTCACAAGCATTCTTGATAACTTCTACTATATCTTTATCTGCTTAACTCAATTTCGACACTTGTTTCTCATTTCATGTTGACCATTATGAATCATCTTCCTTCCTTGTTTGCAATTCTTCCTGACACAGTAGTGAGGTACAGGACTTATGTTTGGAAGGACAGTTGTTAAGCTCCTTGTTTGGCCTTCCAGGATTTGGGTTTCCCATTGTTGCACTAAATTGCTAAAAGCAAATGCCAAGGTGGTTATTTTGGAAGCTACACAGCCAGTCTTCCTTCTTACCTGGCCACAGTCTGCTCTTTTTGTGCCATCTCTCATCTCCATCGTCAGTGGAACATTAAGTTTTAATTTTTCTTCCTCTTTCTTGTTGGTATTTGATGCTTCAGTCGGTAAAAATGGAAGCCATACAGGATCACCATGTTTTCTTTCCAACTGTTGAAACCCTTTTCCTCGGAAACATGTAGATGTATCAAGTTGAAATGTATCTCAAATACTAAGGCCTATTGTCCCTTGGCGACATAAAGGGAAGCTTGTAAGCCAATACAGTCAGAACATACTTCTGTGAGACACATTTTTTGATAGTCACAAACTCACCCATCAAAACTTAAACAGAGTACGTTCTGCTGGCCTAGAATCATAAAATTTGCCAACAAGAAAGGTCTCACAGTGAAACCAAAGTAAAAAAAAAAAAAATTCGAAAACTGTAAATTTGTAGTCACATCATGCAAAAAAAATTATAGTTTCTTATCTGACTCTTCTCCCTGGAACAGGTACGCACATATGAAGTTGAACTTAATGTCACATATTTAAATCTATATGTCCTTGGTGGTGTAATAAATATAAACTAACTCAGATCAGCCAAAGGCTACGGCTATCTATGAATTCTGATACTCACAAACTTGCTCATCAGAACCTAGAGGGTACTTCCCATTGGGTTAGAATCATGAAATTCAGCTAGAAGCAAGGCTTCACAGTACAAGTAAAGAAGAAGAAGAAGAAAAACGAAAACTTTTAATATGTAATTATATCACACAAAAAATATTTCTTTTTTCATTTGTTATCCAACCTCAAACTTGAAATTACGACAGTCAGTAGTCGTGCACTCATGTTGACATTGGTAGAAGTCAGACATCAGGGCAAGGAACGACCTCTTTGTTCATATGATGTATTTCAGATTTTATCCATCATCAGGTATCCAGGAGCTATTGTTACGTGTAGATATGGCGTTGTATGTGGAACACCATATCTACGTTTAATTATCGTTCCTGGATATCTGATGATGGATAAATTCCAAAACACATCATAAGAGCAATAAAGTCATTCCTTTCTGGTCTTTGACGTTTGCCATTGCGACCCAGTCAACATGAGTGCAGGACTGCAGATTATTATAATATTGGCCACGTGTCTCCTGGATGGTTTTGTGTCACATTTGTATTATTGAAATTAAAATATTCTTGGAACCCCTGGGATTGACATCCTGCCAGTATCAATGTTGATAACAGGCAAAAATGGTAGAGATTCTCATTCCCAGAATGGGTGAACTATCCATATACATAATTAAGCTTGTATGGAACACTCTGTGTGCTAGTTCTACTCGCACGTGGCCAATTTTTTGCAGGGTGTATATGCCCCGGGACAACTGGGAAAAACCCGGGAATTTTTTCATCTGGGAGAAAACCCGGGAACCTTTTAGAATTCTGGGAATTTTTGATTGTGTTAGTTTTGAGTCAATTCTTTTTTTTTTAACTGGTAAGAACTGATAACTCTAACTAAGAATTTTTCTTCAGCCCGCTTTTGCAGAATAATACTCCAGCAATAAAACATAAACGAGAGAAAAGCACCAAAGTAAATTTTTAGTTGCAAAGAAAATGTCATTTACAATGACAAACCACAGTATGTGCACAAGCATCCACCGATAGCAAAATGTATCTAAGGCTTTAGGACGAAGACTAAGCAATACTTCACAACAGACTGGTTTCAGTAAGCATGGCATCACAACTGTTGCTTCGGAAACTTAACGTCCTGTTTTTGGTCGAACTCATATTTATACTTTCGCAATACAAAAATACGACCAAACATACTGCTGCACGTCAAAAATCTTTTCAAAATGCATATTTTTTATATTTTTTTTGCTGGGTTTCGTTTCCTTAATTGCAAGAATTTCTACACTGGTGTATAAAAACTTACCATTCAAAGGAATGATAAGTTTCATAGTTCCGAGGGAAAGTTTACTGTCACTTAACATGGAGAATGTGTATTTTCACTGGGGAAAAAGTGTGTATTTTCACCCAGGAAAAAGTATATTTTTAACTGTGTAATCCGAGAAACATTCAGCAAATTTTTTGCTTGTCCATGTATACATCCTGTTTTTGTTAGTTTTTTCTTTTGCCCATATTGCTCGTTTCCTTGCTGTTCCCCTTGGAACTCTTTGAAGATAAATGTCTTTTTTCTAAAGAAATTTCCATTATCACTGATTCTTAAGTATTACTTCTTTGCTGATCTCTTTGAACATGGGTGTTGATGTCTTTTCCAAGAGATATTTGAATACTTTCTCTCTTTACCTGTTCCCACTCATTCCTTAAAGTTGCCCGAAGATCATGATGTTCCATTTTGCAGTTACTTCTACTTCCCTTATTTTAAAGACATCCATGGCTAATACATTCTTTTGTTAATTCAAATTTCCGTGTTACACTTTACACTGTGATTGTTTAATGGTTGCTGCATCCAGCATTTATTACGGAAGGATTTTCAGAGGAGCTCAGTTAATTATTCTCATTCAGAATCTAAATATTTTACATACTTGGTGCAGTTTTTCTTTCATGTATGAAGTATGTACAGCGTCATGCTTCTTTACAGCCACGTCACTTCCGGGCTCGGGCGAAGTCATCAGACATTCGTCGCATGTCAGTCAGCAGTGATAATAGCTCTATGTTAGACTCAAAAGACAATCATATGCTCCAAGACGTGAAAGGGGATATGGATGGTGAAATGGACGGAGAAGGAGAGGATGATGATGAAGAACAACCAATGGAGAAGAAGCCACGTTTGGAGCCAATGCTAGATTCTGTAGTTGTAGTAAAAAATGAGCCATTGGATGGTCCAGATAACAGTCCTCCACCTCAACCAACGGCACCTGTGATACCTGTGAAGGTGAGTGGCATGTATTAGTGAAGAAAGCAGTTATTCAGCTTTACCCTGTGCCTCACAGTGGCAAATTATGCGACCTTGCATCAGTATTCACATTCACATTATTACTTGTGGTACTAATGTGCATAATATTGTTTGTGTTTCACAAGCACTTCTGCTTTCAGATTTAGTAGATGGTGAACATTTGTATATTGGGAACAGTATGAGACTGTCAGCATTGGTTTTGAGTATCCATTGTCTGATGTAACAAGTGATTTTCATTATTTTACACTGTCATCAGATAAAATAAATACAAAATTCCAACTTCTCTTTTGATATCAAAGGAAATGCACCCTCTTATCATAGCGTCATGCCATCATCCCCACCTGGCACCGTATCTGGTTATTGAATCGGAGCACATCTTAACTTTTGTTTGTGGACACTGGTGTATGGTCCTGTTAGCTTGTTTGTTTTTAAAGAGTGAGATTATTTGTGGGACAGCAGTTTTGGGAACAATTTCTCTGTTTTCATATAAGCATTGTTGCATGTTCAGTTTTTTTTTTGTATCAATCTGTCTGTGAATCAGCCTGTGGGCAGTAAATGTCTGATCAGAAGGATGTGAAGTGCTCAGATCTATTCTATAATGATTGTGCAAGATAGTTCTATTTCCCTGTTCAGAAAAATTGATACCAACACCTAAATTCACTCTTCTTTGGTATTGAAAACTGATTGATGAGATATCAGTACATTTTGATCTGTACTGACAACTGATATTTTGTTATAAACTTCTTTTTTTCGTTTATAAATCTACAAATAGTTTATTTGTAGAGCAGCTTGCTGGAATGAAACATAACAAACATTGATGTTTCAAAAAGAAGAGCCCCTTGCCATCAATGTTTTTGAATGAAAACACACAGTAACAATATGTCAAATACTTAGCAATTTGTATCTTTTGGCTTTCCACCATAGCATATCAAAATCATAAAAGCTCAATAACAGGATCAGTCCAACAGTCACTTCTTGGAATGAATGTATTACGAAAAGCATTTGGGTGAAATTAATATGCGAACGTGGTAGAGTTAAGCATTGGCCATTTATGTCGTGGGCTATGTATCTTCGTGAATAATTAGTAATTCATTCTCCCTCTTTGTATTCATTGACAAATACAACATAAAGAAAATAAATCATTAGTTGTAAAACATATGTTGTGTAAGGACAATTTATGGATATATTGTAACAGGTTATCCACAATATTCATGTTTTACATTTTTGTGGAGTTCATAATAAGCAGTGCTGTATTTCTAGACTATGCTGTAGGGAGTAGGTTTGTTAGCTACATTGAATAAATACTAAAAACTAACAATTTTTGGGCACGTGGTAATTGGTTTATAATTTCTTGAATTAGTAATTGTATGTTGAGCAGCAAATTGAAAATAATATTTTCAATTACGTAACTAAAAACAAAATTACTCTAAGGAGGAGAATCCTTCAAAATGAATCTTCAATCAAAATAAATTGATAGATTACTTCCCCCATCGCATCCCCCCCTACACACACACAAACAACCAGAATGCCTCTTCTATTAGATGAATAGTGATTTACTCTCATAGGAGTATTAAAACTGTGGTCAGGTCTGGAGAATTATTACTTTCCAATCAACAACAAACAGAAACACGAAGTGACAAAAATTTTAGTGTTATATTTTAGATGGTCCTTCGTATGACAAGAGAAAGGTACGAGTTGCCCCCATTGCTCTTCTTCCGGCTTGTAATTTTTCACTTGGACGTAGTCTTTGTGATTGTTGTTCTACATTTTATGTTCCTCCCATCCCCATTAGTTTCTTCAGACACAATTTCTGTTGTTCATCTACAAACATAAAATATTTCCATGTAGTTTCTATGTACCCACTACCAACGCTTAAAATGCTCCTTCCTTCACTGATTGTTCCATGTCATGACCATATACATTATTCTTGGATTGTCTTGATGTAGTTCTCATCCTTAATATACAGAAAATTCTGAGTGAATGAAAGTGTCTTCAGAGTGGACTTTTGACTGTGTTATAACATTTGGCAGTGCATTTAGGTGATCCTATTGCTTGCATCTTCACAAAGAACTTTCAGATGTCTGTTTTTGATTGATTGACTAGGAACTTATTACCTGGCAGTGTTTATTACTAAACTCCACACAAATTTCAGAAATTGGCAGTGCTTTTTTATGTTTGACATATTTTCATATATGACTGAACCGTAGTGACATTCTTCAGTTAAAAGCCGGAGAATGAAAACATTTGTGATTTGGTTTTTCATCATTTGGAAGACTCATTTACACATCTCATTCTCATGTCATCAGTTGAATTACTTTAATGTTAACTCATGTCATCTGATGATTCATTTAAATGTTGAACAGAAGATTTGATTGGTCGTTTAGTTGTAAATAGAAAATTACCAATTGGAGGATGTCTTTTATTCATTGGATCATTGTATTGCTGTTACTAATTTTTGCTGCATCAAAAACTGTGGATATTTTTTCTAATAACCAGTTTTACATTTACAAGAAGACAGAATGGCTTTTCAGTACATACATACAGGAAGTGAAATTGTAAGTGCTGTTGATATATAGATTTAAAAGTGGATAATTTTTTCTACTTTTAGATATGGGTATTGGCAGTACTTGGAATTTTCTCCCTTTAAGGTAAGTACTGGCCAGCCATTCTATTTCCTTGTAATTTTACAGTTTTCTAAATTGAATTTACCTTTTGATACAGTTTTACATTTACTAGGTTATTGGTAAAATAGAAACACACTGCAAAGTTAGATGTGAACCAGTTGGAAGGATAGGTCACCATGTATACACTGAGCAATTCTTAACTGATATAAGTAGTGTACATGTTGTCATCAGCTTCTGAGGCAGAATGGTTGTCCAGGAAAGAGTCACTGGAATTCAGTGACCTAAAAAGACATAAAGATTTTCAGCCTATATTACATTCTGCTTGAGCTTCATCTGCAAAAACAAATGGTGATGTGTCTTTCCTACTGCCATACATAATAAGAGGTACTGTGATATTCTCTCTACATTCTTCATATGCAAGAATGAGTTTGCCTAAATAGTTGAAGTTTAATGCCAGTAAAAAATAATAATAATAATAATAATAATAATGTGTGTTGAACTTCAGCTAATGGCTTCTTTTGCATTCAGTTTGTGTAATTGTGTTTCCAGTGCCACTCAAAAAGACCTTTCATACTTTTATGAGAAAGTTTTAATTTATAATTGGAACATGTATTATTAAAAGATTGATCTCATTTCCTCGACATCTAAGAAAACAGTGCATTTTTCTTTTCTAGTCGCATTGACTTCGTAGGCTTGTAAATACCGTAATTGAGTAATGAAGAAATCTATTCAGAAGAATGAGAGGACTCTGCAAGTAGACTGAAGACGAGTGCTTCGTGCAAGTGTTGGAGGGCCACAAATTGTGGAAGATCCGTTAAACTAATTGTGAATGTGTGTCTTGCTAACTTGCAAGGAAAAAATAGCTTCATTAAGTTGATTTAAAAGCTGTGAATCAGTTTGTTATACACACTGAGTGTTCTAACTGAAAAAATTTTAAGGGTGAGTGCGTTCTATATCCTATTCATTTCTCTTTTTGCCAGTCTACAACTGGAGTGAAAGCACCACTCACCAGTTTATCAGGGAAATGCACAAAGTTGTGCAGTTCAGTGTGAGTCAAGCAGTATGCCTGTTATAAGACATTTGCAGAACCTTTCAACTTTGGACATACAGTATTTCAGATTTATATACTTTATCAATATCTTTTTTTTGTAATTGGGGACATTGTGTGAAAGAAAAATACAGTTGTGCCTTTACAACACAATATTGGAATGAGCCATTACGATAAAGATATTACTGGAATTCATAAACAAATAGAAAAATTTTGCTATTGAAATTGTTGACTTAGTTGACTCCTAAAACCTAACATACAAGTGTCAGAGGAATGCAAGTCAAATGTTAAGTCATATATTTAATTAATAGTGAATGTTCCATGTCTAGTCAGAATTCATGCAATAAAAATTTCTGGAGGTTGTACATACTACTTTTCCAGTATTGTATCTTTATCAACCTCAACATATGTGAACAGATTCTGTTGCACATTTGTAAAGTTTTCCGATTTTGATTTTTTTTAATCTGAGGTTTCGTATGTGAGCTATGTTCTGCCAGATGAAGTTTGTCGCAATAGTCACGCTTTAATATATGGTGAGATTTTGTTATGTCTTCAGTTGCTTGGGGGTAACAAAAACTTTGGTATTATAGATATTTATAGCTCTTATTACTTTTTTGTTACTGTGAAAGCACTATATGATAACTAATTAGCATTTTAGCAAAGTGATGTCACAAACGTATTTCATTGTGCTGATTTGGACTTTATAGATTCTTGATGTAAAGTTTCTTTGATATATTGATGGTGTCCACAAAATAGTTTTGAAAATCCTGTTTGGATATTCATTTGAGAATTTTCTCTCCGTTATGTGTTAGCCTCTCCTGAAGGATCAAAACTTTTATGATTTTTTTCTGCAATAAGAAATCCATTTTGTATGGAATTATTATTGTGGGACAGCCCTCTTTTGTTGGTGAGCTGTAGGTGGTGTACACCACCTGCTGCTGTGTGTGGTTAGAATCTGATTTAGCTAGTATATACTGTTTTGTTGTGAATATATTCATTATACTCTTCTTCAGTTTTGGATTTTTTCCACTGCCTTGAGAAAACAAAGATTTGCAGAATATAAAGACGTTTACCTTTCAATTACTGCAGCTTTTGACATTATTGGACAGTTCTGTTCTTTAAATTGTTACCATGACTGAATATGTTGGGTAGACTCAAATGAAACTTAAAACAATTATTTAGTTAATCCATTGGAAGGGCATGATACAAAGGAAGGTATCCTCATTAGTTTCAAAATGGATGAATGTAGAGAAAAAAAACTTAGTAAATATTCGTAATTCCTGTGACTTTCAAATTAGGCTATTGACAATGGATTTTCAAATTAGGCATATTGACAATGGAGAGAATGGGGAGAATAAACAAGCTATAAAACAATGTTCCTACAGTAATTTATTTTTCTTTGATTCTTTTTGTTCTGTTGCACAGTTACTCAAATGCTGTTACAAGTTATCAAATGATTGCTGCTCAACAGAATTCACCTTGAGAAGTGTAGTTATCAGCTCATAACATTTTACTAAATAATTTCGAATTAGAGTTGGTAGTGTTACTAGTGCTTATGATAGTCTGATAACTTCAGTAGTATACATACTTTAAAGGACACTTTTGAAAATAAAATATTAAAAACTGAAAGTCATCATTTGTATATGATGATTTACCATCATGCTTACTTTTAGGCACTTCTGTATGTACTTTGCTGTTACTCACCAACTTCTGTGCATGGCTTTAATTTTCCTTGATTAACAGCATGATACTGATATTAAGCATGGATTAGATAGCAATGTTTGTCCAGAAGGAATGATAGGTGTAAGGGGCTGCAGCAGCCCGATAGTACTCGAAAGATGGTACCTTTTCTGAAAGTTTCACAGAAATATATATCCTAAAACAGCTCTCTGCCTCTCCTCCCTCCCCTTCTTCCACCCCCTCCCTCCTCTCTCTTCTTCATCCCCTGCTTTCTCCGCACCACAGCCTGTGTGCTGAGTGTTTACATAGTCACCTGTAACATAAAGGAACAACAACAACGATAGCACAGCCCTCAATGTACACCTTTGGTTCCAGTACATAGAGGATTGGATCAGCTGAAATATAATGTTGAAGATACCTACTTAATTAATGCGTTCTGTTCAAATAATAATTGAAAGAATAAAAGCATTTTGTTCATTGTGCAATTACTAATGTAATAAAATATATAGATGTAAATATACAGGTGATATTTTTATATTCAGTACAAATTATTAAAAATTTTGAAAATGTGTATTTTAAGTCAATTTCTATTGTGTACATTATAATGTAAATAAAATTTTCTACTGTCTGGAAACATTCAATGTACTCAATTATTGCTTGCATTCCCACGTACTAGAATTAAGTGCTTATTTTTGCTGCCTGCTTGTAGATGTGCATTGAAAAGTGCAATGCCATATTGATGCATTGTGTAGCTACATCTAATACACCTTGCAATTTACATGCTACATATATACTACTAATTAGCTGTCAACCAAAAAAACGTTATGTAATGTGATTATTATGGGAAATAATACAGGAGAAAAGGTTGTTTATTAGCGCTGTGTTCACTGTCACCTGACACTGTAAATGGATTAAATACTTGGATACAGTTGTCAATAATTTACTAATACAGTTTAATACAATTTTATTTGCACTTAGTCTGTGTGTTTTTTTTTTTAACATGTCGCGGGCGTTTTATTTTTTTACATTTGGTGGTCATTTGATTTTTTTTACATTTGGTTTGCATTTGATTTTTTTTTACATTTGGTTTGCATTTGATTTTTTTGCATGTGGTGGGCGTTTGGTTAAGCATTCGGTGATGAAAGACTGCATGTACAGACAAATTTGTTAGGCGAAGTATGTCATTTTATGAATGGCACTACAAATAATCAGCAGCATATTGTAGCTTGAAAATGTAAAGGCATAATATTTCCTTAAAATGGGGCGAAGAACCTCTCTTGCATGCACTGTTTCAACACATCCTTTCCATTAATGGCCCAGTCCAATGTGTTAACATCCTCCTTTGCAGTATATTTCTATTTAACTTGTCACTCTCTTTTTCTGTCTTAATATCAAGCTTTTAACATCAGGTATATTTTACTTGGTTTCACGAAAACTTTGTCAGTTTTCAGCCTAATATTTACAGTATGTTTACACTAATGAATAGCAGTTAATCGGCTTATTTTACTCTTATTTTGACTGTGCTCACTATTAATATTTTATTGGTGTTTCTGTGCATTCCTTATCTTTTCCATTTTCCAGAAGGGCATCTTCATGTTAAATAGTACTTTCTTTAGTTATTAATGATAAGTAGGAACCTCAAAATGAAGTACTTATATTTGGAGCAAAATTATGCATTTGTTTGACTTCAACAGTTTTCCCCAAAAGGTCTTTGCTCATTTTCTACTTTTGGCTCGATTTAAGCTTTCAATGAATGATTGCTTTTGTTAAGAAGCAGCAGCAATTTTTCTCTGTCTGATCGAAATACATGCACCAGTTTTGTTCTCTGGTTGCGACAGTGCATACAATATTAGGTCACAGTGGGCCATGAGTGTAAACAAATGAGAACATTGACTGCATGTGGGACAACCCTCACCTCCGTGTTGCAGGGCAGTCAGCTTACAACCATATTCCGTGTTTCTGCTAAAGCACATGTGAGAGCTGTACTTGTACCCTGTGATATTCCACTATTAGTCTCATTTCAGAATAAGAAAAGAAAAAGGGCAATGTACAATCCAAAACAAAGCAGAGTGAACAAAGCCTTTTCTAAACAGCTACTGTGAATTGCTTGTCGCCTGAAACTGCCACAATAAAATGTCCGCATAATACCAACTGTAGCTAGCTGTCAGACAGACATTCCTTTGTTCTAAGATGAGAGGTCCCGTGGCTGAAGCAATGCAGCCGTCCGCAGTTGATGATTGCATGAGCGTAACTTACAAGCGCACTGATACATTACTGTATTAATGCGTAAATGCACTCTTTAATTTTGGGAACACATCCCTGCACACATTCTCTTTCTGAATTGGGTTTCGCCAGATATTGCGGAGTACCAGTAACCAATCTTCTTCAATATCTATCTGCAGAAAGTAGAGCAATTTAAAACTGTCATTGATAAAATAGACCCTTAAGATGCAGTTCACTATGAAATAGCATTCAGGTAAATTCACATTTTGAGGCACAATTTGCATCTATATTTGCATTTACTGCAAATGTTAATGTGTCAGATCCTTGTCGTAAGTGATATTGCTTACTGCCAACTAACAAAAATTCAGGTTTTTTTAGCCATTGTCGCCTCCTTGATGGTGCCATCTGATTTATGAGTATAGGCTGTGTTCTCGGGCGTAATTCCCTCATTACTGTTCATCTCTTGCTGTAGGAGATGTCTTCTTAGGTCATGCAGGTAGATGTTTCAATTCTTAAAACATCAGTTGCTTTCAAAGAAAGTGAGTTCTTTGCCTAGTGCTAGCAGTGATAACAAGAATAGCTGAACAGCATACTGGTGTCCGTGCTATAACCCCCGTATTGTGGTGTCACACGAATGCTGCTGAAGACCACAAAGTCAGGCCTAAAAAGACCATGAAGCACAGTTGATTTTGTTTACTTTATTGAGCACCAAAGTACTTTTCAATCCTCCTCTCCTGAGGAAGTTGTTCACTTTTTTTAATTTCCATAGGTTTTAAATTTATTATAATTCCAGCCTGGAATCAAAATGTTTAATCTATCATGTTATTAATTTCAGTCGGTAATAACCATCTTCAGACCTGAGTATAAACATGTTGCAGTATACAAATCATGCCATTGTGTGTGGCTGTGCATTCAAAATTGTTAACTGTTTCGGCTTCGTCAAGCAAATAAAATTCTGGTAGGCACCACAGTACCACAATACAATTTAGTGTGACAGATCCGAAATGGCCCTTGATTGCACTTCCAGATGTAATAGCATGATATGTATAATGCAACACATTTCTGCTTAGGTCTGAAGAGGGTCATGACCAACTAAAATTAATATTGTGATTAACATTTTGATCCAAGACTGGAATTATAATGAAGCAAATACTTTCCAGGATCACGGTAAACTTCATCGTGACTGTCTCACAACTTGTGGACTTTAAATTCTTGCTTAGTAATCACTAAACTTGCATGGATAAAAGTATGCTGTTATTGTTATATTCCCAGTAAAGTGTTCAAAATATTTGCTTTGTGAGGCAGCTACCATTACAGAATATAAGCACTTGAGCACATAGTCCGACCATATGCACTACCGAAAATAAAGTGACTGCAGCTTATTTGCTGTGGTGGATCGTTGCATGGAGAATAGATCCAAAATGGATACTGACGACCCTTGATTTCTCGCTTGTATTAAATTATATTGGTGTCTGGTAGTAAGAGCCGTCTAGCATTGAATAAGTGAGGATAATTTCACCAAAAAATGGAGGGCATCTACTGAAGTGAACACTGATCAGAAGCAAATAACAGGCCTTCACATTTGAGAAGAGGTGAGAGGTGATAGTGGCAGCGCTTTGGTTGCTGCCTGTCTTCCATGCTTCATGCATCTATGTCTGTCTGAATAATCTGCAGGGAACTGGGTAGTTCATGGGCACTTAACCCTTTTGTTGCCACAGACGTGCTCTCTATATTGCATGATGATTTCTGCTCGCCAAATACTGGTGTCTGCACTGGGAGACAGCATTCTGACCGATGTGAAATACTTTTATGACTTGCAGAGACCTATTTGGGTGAACATTCGATTTTTGTGTGTCTTGCGTCTGGTATTTCCACTTGATAAAGAAGTGAATTTCTTTTTGTTATCAGTCGTACTTAACTGTGCTGCATCAAATTAAGTAAAATGTAGCATGAAATTTTAAAGATTTTGCAGAGGTAAAAACGCATCACGTGAACTTTGTGTATGGTTGATTTTAGCTCATATATTGAAGCAGATGAAAAGTAGACAAGATACCAAAATGTCAGAACAATATCTCATTTCATTATCAAGTTATTGGGTTTTATGTCCAAAGGACAGTCATACATGATGCACCCATTCATGTCCTTGGGTATTGCGAATCGTGGTCATAACAATTGTCACAGATCATAAATGAATCAAGATATCATAATAAGGTTTTTTGCAAATGATAGTACACGCTGAGGCACATACATTTTATCATAAATACTCTAAAATTTTTTATTCACCGAGATGTGGAAATAACTTGCGTGCAGCAGTGAGTGGTCGGTGGCTGAGTGTGCATACAGGCGCCAACAGCACTAGGGAAACCCAAGCAGCGTGTGTATACATGTCCACAGCATGTTGGAAACAGCATAGCAGAATGTGCATACATGCTCGCAGCAGCAAAAGGGTTAAAATTTTTTCTCATTTCTTATTCCATATTTGAATGGAACAAGGGAAAAATGTTTGTGCCTTCAAAGAGATTTACATCTTGCTTGCTTTGTCCTTATTAACCTCACTTGAGATGTGAGATAGCAGTAGAATGTCTTCACAGTGAGTGTGCCTTTAAATTGTGGTTTTCATAAATTGCCATTGCGCGTTTCACAATAAACACATTATAAGATCCTTTTGCATCTTCATAACATTCCTATACTGACTGAAACAGTCAGCTGTAAATCTGACATGTCACTCATGTACCCTTTAGGTAATATGTGTTAGGAATATTCCACTCAGCTATCTTTATTTATGATTTTCATTTTTAAGTTATGTAATTGAAAATTACATAACTTCACCCTTAGATGTTGATATGGTTGCCCAAACCAACTGACCATGACTATTTGTACACAATTTGAGTTGCTCAGTGTACTCCATGGTCACAAAGACATGCTACTCCATGGTCACACAGATAAGCAACCTGTCTTCTTATTTCTTTTTAAAAAAATCCATCTACACATCACAAAAATGAATTTGGAAATATGTTGTGAAATGGTAGAGAAAAGGTCTTGGACAACAAACTGTGCATTTGTGATTATGGTTATGTTCCGTGCAAAATGGGTGATTTCTATGCAGACCAGGAAGTAAGTTTTGAAATGTTTTACTTAGTCAAACAATGCAGTAGTATTATGGTGCATGATAAGAAGCCTCATCAAGGGAGGAGGAATGGGGCAGAACAAATGATATCTTTGACACAAATTACAACAATAATAATTTTTTTGTCACTCTAACTTCATTACTTGTAGAACATAAAACTATTTATAAAGCCACCGTGTCATACAATTTTCAGTTTATTATTGAATTGAGTGGATGTACAATAATATTACATATTAATGAGTTGTTGAGCATAGGCTGATCTTAACTTGCCTTCTTGGCAGTTTCTCTCTAAAATAAAACAACAGTTTATAGCAGTTTGGTTCTCAGATGTCATCCAATAACATCCTGACTATCCCAGTTGATTACAACAAATTGTGCACTTGAGTGTGAATGTTTATTCTCTCAGGCTCAAGCATGTGTTTCTCAGAGGCAGCCACAAAGGCGAAAGTTGTATCATTCTTTCCTTGTGTTGCTGGCAGTATTATTGAACAGAAATAAAGACAATAACTATATCAACATCAAAATACAGTGAAACCTGCTTTTATACATTTCAAGGGACTTCAGAAAAATGATGTAAAATGTGGCAAATAACGTTTTAAGCTGTAAAAGTTACGTATTTGATACCTCCTTGCATCTTCGCACTTTATGTATGATATATGAACATAACAGGCATCAAAAGACTTGTCAGGGACTTTTTTTACTATCTATTAAAGGTTTATTATTTAATAAAAACCTCTGATGTAACTGGAATTGACATGTGTCTGGGAAGTAGAAACATTTGACTTAATTTCAGATGTCATAATGTTTTTGGAAAGCCTGCAGTTGTCATCAATTATTTAAATAATGAAATATTGCACTAGTCACATTTTTTTTAATGCTTAATGTCGCACTTCGAGAATTTTTAAATTCAAATGTCATAATCGATGTTGTTGGAAAGCCCACAGCTGTAATTCATTGTTTAGATAATGAAATACTCCGCTAGTTACGTATTTTTTCATGCTTGACGACAAGTTTTTCTCATTGTCAAGTGCAAATATGTACGTAAGTATTTTGTGTGGTGTTTGAATATGTGTTATTCTGCCTCTCATGCACTGTAGTCGTCTTTTTGAGGTTATCAGGTACTGTACCACCTCAGTTTGCGTGTGCATGGTTTTCTACTTAACTATCACTCACATTGCTTGTGTAACATCACAAAAAATTATACGAAAATACTGCACCTGACAAAGAGAATAAATTCTCAAAACACTTTTTGCTCTGCATGAAAAAAATTTGTATCTGGCATTGTGTTTAAACTTAAAAACATTTGAGCAACACAAAGTGAACGATAGTGTCAACTAGCCCTACAAGAGGCCAAACCCCAAATACGCTACATATGGTTCGACAAAGGTGCCACGATGATCACAAAAATCATGAAACTGCATTTGCACGGTAGAGAGTTTGGAAATGGTTGTGAATGGTCATGATATCTTTATTCGAACGGGCCTAATTACTCCCATCAGCCATCATGCCAAGTAGTGCTTGGCAGCAGCGGGAGATACGGCACGAATTGTTCCAACTTTTACACGTTTACCAGTTCAAATACGCTGAGTAGAGTGCCCTGGTGTCAAGAAACTTAAACACGTAATATTTGTAAACACTACTGGACGGCCAACATGCCAGCATTATTTTTTTTCTTGACAAATATTTTTTCATAATGCATAAATTGTGGGAAAATTATAAATATTTTGATGCAAAATCGGGTGCAGATTAACATTGTGGTCATAGGAAATTTGACGGGAACAATAAATGTCGTAAACGGCGGGAAAACATTAATTCCGGGAACGTAAAAGCGGGGCTATACTGTACCTTGAAATGATGTGTAACCTCTGCAGTTCATCACACAATGCTTCTTTTGTAATCTGATGACCGAATTGTCACGTTGAAGGAATTCATATTATTTATGGTCATTCACCAGTAAGTTTATGTACCTGCCAGTTATTAATGTCAGTGGATTGCAGGATCAGATAAAAGCACTCTGACAGGTTTTATGCTAGGAATGTGTTGGGTGCCTCTTCGATTTGGTGTAATGTATAAACACACATCTGAAGTGCAACAGGCAAGATCGCAGCTGACTATATATCAAAGCTGCTTTTTATCTAGAATGTGGAAGAGATAGTGAAAGAAGTTAATCTAAAAACAGAAATGAAATGTAAGGGTAACAAAGTTTTGCTAATGTTTGCAAATGCTATAGCCCTTCTGGCTGAATGTAAGAAAGATTTATAAGAACTTCTAAATAGGTTGAGTGACAGAGAACAGTTCAAAGAAGAGTAATTACTTGCTAAATCAAGAGGGGGTTGGGTTGTTTGGGGGAGGAGACCAGACAGTGACGTCATCGGTCTCATTGGATTAGGGAAGGATGGGGAAGGAAGTCGGCCGTGCCCTTTCAAAGGAACCATCCCGGCATTTGCCTGGAGCGATTTTAGGGAAATCACAGAAAACCTAAATCAGGATGGTCGGACGTGGGATTGAACCATCGTCGTCCTGAATGAAAGCCCAGCGTGCTATCCACTGCGCCACCTCGCTCAATCTAAATCAAGAAAAATACAGTGAGAAGCATAGGCACACTCTGCAGCATCAACTGATGAACTAGCAGATCATGTTTGGTGTGCAAACCAGCTATTTGCTATGATACATTTACAGCATAAGAGAAAAGAGAAAATTTCTTTATTTGTCAAATGTGGTACTGATGTTAGTTAAATTTTGTTCTTGTTATGTTGGTAGACATTGTGTAATGACTTAAGTCTCAACTGGAACTGCAGAATAATATTGTTTACCTGCAGATATTTGAAGTAATGCATTTGTAAGTGTTTTACCTGCAGATATTTGAAGTAATGCATTTGTAAGTGTTAACATTAAAACGATAAACTGAAGCAGTGTAATGTCAAATATTATTATTTTAATAATTTTTTTATAATGGGTTTATTGCCAACAGAAATTTATTCAAAGCTTGTGAGGTTTTGATGAGTCTGCAGTATTAAATAAATAGTAAGTTGAATTCAGACATGTTAAAAATTGTACATGTGAAGGATGGCATAATGTGCAGCCATAGATGAAAATATCAAGAAAGTGTATAATATTGCATTTGGACAATTTGCTATTACTGGAGTATGGTATAGATAACTACATGTGCATTTCATGTGAAACACAGCAGGACGAATTGGCTGTCAATATATTTTGTCCAAGATGGGCGTGCTACGCTTCTTGTATTCTGCTCAAAAGAAGTGCAAGAACAAAATTTTCACCAATCTTTAAGTTGTTTTAGACACCGTCCAAATACTTTTATGTGCCAGCCTGTTGTTGTGGATGATTATAGCCCGATATTGGGGGGGGGGGAGGGGGGGGGGGAGCGCTCTTCCTCCATCAGGAAAGTACATCTGCTATAGAGATAGTTTCACTGTGGAAGTTTGAAGTATAAGTTGGTGGAGTGTCTACCTTAGACACAACGTTTGACAACTTCCAATTGCCACCCATTCATAAATCGAAAGAAATTTTTTTACTAGAATACGTGTTCATCATAGCACTTGTGGCATCTGTAGGTGGAAGTTTTGCAATTCTTCCAGATTAACACATTATTGTTGAGATCTACATCTACATTGATACTCCGCAAGCCACCCAACGGAGTGTGGCGGAGGGCACTTTACGTGCCACTGTCATTACCTCCCTTTCCTGTTCCAGTCGCGTATGGTTCGCGGGAAAAACGACTGTCTGAAAGCCTCCGTGCGTGCTCTAATCTCTCTAATTTTACATTCGTGATCTCCTCGGGAGGTATAAGTAGGGGGAAGCAATATATTCGATACCTCATCCAGAAACGCACCCTTTCGAAACCTGGCGAGCAAGCTACACCGCGATGCAGAGCGCCTCTCTTGCAGAGTCTGCCACTTGAGTTTATTAAACATCTCCGTAACGCTATCACGGTTACCAAATAACCCTGTGACGAAACGCGCCGCTCTTCTTTGGATCTTCTCTATCTCCTCCGTCAGACCGATCTGGTACGGATCCCACACTGATGAGCAATACTCATGTATAGGTCGAACGAGTGTTTTGTAAGCCACCTCCTTTGTTGATGGACTACATTTTCTAAGCACTCTCCCAATGAATCTCAACCTGGTACCCGCCTTACCAACAATTAATTTTATATGATCATTCCACTTCAAATCGTTCCGCACGCATACTCCCAGATATTTTACAGAAGTAACTGCTACCAGTGTTTGTTCCGCTATCATATAATCATACAATAAAGGATCCTTCTTTCTATGTATTCGCAATACATTACATTTGTCTATGTTAAGGGTCAGTTGCCACTCCCTGCACCAAGTGCCTATCCGCTGCAGATCTTCCTGCATTTCGCTACAATTTTCTAATGCTGCAACTTCTCTGTATACTACAGCATCATCCGCAAAAAGCCGCATGGAACTTCCGACACTATCTACTAAGTCATTTACATATATTGTGAAAAGCAATGGTCCCATAACACTCCCCTGTGGCACACCAGAGGTTACTTTAACGTCTGTAGACGTCTCTCCATTGATAACAACATGCTGTGTTCTGTTTGCTAAAAACTCTTCAATCCAGCCACACAGCTGGTCTGATATTCCGTAGGCTCTTACTTTGTTTATCAGGCGACAGTGCGGAACTGTTCGAACGCCTTCCGGAAGTCAAGAAAAATAGCATCTACCTGGGAGCCTGTATCTAATATTTTCTGGGTCTCATGAACAAATAAGGCGAGTTGGGTCTCACACGATCGCTGTTTCCGGAATCCATGTTGATTCCTACATAGTAGATTCTGGGTTTCCAAAAATGACATGATACGCGAGCAAAAAACATGTTCTAAAATTCTACAAGAGATCGACGTAAGAGATATAGGTCTATAGTTTTGCGCATCTGCTCAACGACCCTTCTTGAAGACTGGGACTATTTGCGCTCTTTTCCAATCGTTTGGAACCCTCCGTTCCTCTAGAGACTTGTGGTACACGGCTGTTAGAAGGGGGGCAAGTTCTTTCGCGTACTCTGTGTAGAATCGAATTGGTATCCCGTCAGGTCCAGTGGACTTTCCTCTATTGAGTGATTCCAGTTGCTTTTCTATTCCTACTGTGAATTGCACGTTTTATTACAAAAATGTTGATAGTGCTAGACCTAAAAGTGGGTGTAAGACAAAACAGATGTTCTTTTTTAGCAGTGATCTATGTGTCATTTTCAGTCTTAAATAAATTGACTGAATGTAGCTGAATGCTATAATGTATGTCAAAGGCCTTCATCCAGCAGTGCATGTGAAAAAGGCCTGGTGTTGATGGTTTGAAAGACTGAATGACCCAGAGTTACTAAGGGAAACAAAAGTTAGATTGAAATGAACTGATTGCTGTAAAGGAAGAAGAACAAGAACATAATTAATGGGACTATAAACATCAATATTACTTGATTATTAGAAATATTTTGTGTTAGATGGTGTAATGGTTTTGCCAAACTGAAATAAGATAGAATACGGAGACAGAAAAGACTACATTTGGTGCCTTACTGAAACTGTATGGGGCATATGGTGCAGTTACTACCAAATGTGTTTCACAAATGCCTTACTTTGTGGAAAAAAAATGTGTAGCGTATAGTGTGATTAAAGAAATTGTCACTTTTGATGTTAAGCTTACAGGAGGGTAAGGTCACACTGTCTCTCCAATGATGCCAGTGGTGAGCCAGATTTGTTTTCTATACGCTTGGCACAAACTGCCCGTAATGCTGACTTCCACTCCGTGCCTAACAGTTTCTAGGCTCACAAGCCCAGTCCACCCATCTAGCGCTTCCTATTCCAGTTCCAGTCCTGTCACAGATTTATCCTATACCATCAGAGCCAGGGCCACATGTGAAAGCAGCTGTGTCATATTCCAGGTCTGCTGCAGTGATTGCAGAACGTAATATATTGTGACTACCAACCAGCTGTCCACCAGGATGAATGTCCACTATCAAATTGTGGCCAAGAACAAAGCGGACCACCCTGTGGTACAACATGCAGCTGAACATTACATTCATTTCAATGGCTGCTTCATAACCCAGGCCATCTGGATCCTCCCTCAATCACCAGCTTTTCTGAACTGCAGATGTATTCTTTAAGCACATCCTCTGCTCCTGAAAATATTCCGGCCTCAACCTGTGGTAACCTACGGATCCCACACTATCCACCCAACAGTTCCACCACCACCTACCTCTTGTTCTGTCACCCCCTCCCAATTCACATCCCCTCACCCTCACTGGTCTTTCCTCTTCTCTGCTCCTCCCCTCTTCCACTCCCTGTTTTCCTCTCCCACAACCTCCCAGTGCTGCACCTGGCAGTCTTGTCTTGCTGCCATCTAGCCCTGCATGCTCTACCAGACAGTGATCTTCTCTCCCCCCACACACAGCAGGGATAGCAATCCCTCCCACTTCATCACCCCCATTCAGGATAGCTGCTTTTGTTCAATGCAAGAGTTGCATTCTGGCCATAGTGGCTGGAAAGGGTGTATGAGATTTGCCTATTTGTGTGAATGTGTATGCATTTTCTTTTCTGAAGAAGGCTTTGGCCAAAAGCTGATGTGCAACAGTCTTCTCATTGTGCCTGTCTGCAACTAAATGTGTCAACTTTACAGCGGGTAGCAATCTACCCTTTTCATAACGTTGTTGATATTCCACTATGGCCTTTCCGTTGTTTAATTACACCCAATTATTTTTTGGATGTATTCCAATATCGATCTTCCCATACAGTTCCTGCCCTTTATGCCTCTCTCTAGTTCCCTGGAAATTATTCCCTGATATAACACAAGCCTCTATCATCCTCTTCTTTCTTCTCATCAGTGTTTTCCACAGATTCCTTCTTTGATCGATTCTGCATTAATTGTCCTCATTTATTATGGCTCCATTTCTCAAACACTTAGATTCTCATTTTTTCTGGTTTTGCTCTCGGTCCACGTTTCACTTCCAGGCCATGGTATGTTCCATGTACAAGCCTTCAGAATTTTTTCCTCGGATTAGTGCTTGCATTTGAGGCTAGTAGACTTCTTTTAGCAAAGGATGCTCGTTTTGTGTGTTCAGATCTGCTTACATGTTTCCCTTCTTCGTGTGTTATTTTGCTTCCAATGTCACAAAATTCCTCTACTTTCTACAGTGTGCTCCCCAATCCCCAATTTTTATGTTAGCGTAATTGCTAATCTTATTTCTGGTGCTCCTCATTACCAGTCCTGTAATTCTTCCTTGCTTTCACTGAGGATAGCACTGTCATCAGCAGCAAATCTTAGTTGTGGATACCCTTTCAACTTGAATTTTAGTGCTAGTCCTAAGCATTTAATTTATTTACATCATTGCTTCTGTGATGTACAAAATGAACAGTAGGTAAAAACGACTGTATTACTGCCTCTCAACATTTTCAATCTAACTGCTACTTTATTGGTCTTCCAGTCATATTTATCTCTTGGTTCTTGCACGTATTGTGTATTACCGATCTTTTCCTATAGCTTATAGCAATTTATCTGGTCATTTAAAACATCTTGCACCATTTTACATTGTCAAATGCTTTTTCTAGTTCAAAAAATCCTACAAATGTTCATCAATTTTTGTGTCTTGCTTGCATTATCAAGTGCAATGTCAGAACTGCCTTCCTGGTGCCTTTACTGTTCTTGAAGCCAAACTTGTTCTCATGTAATACACCCACAATCTGCTTTTCCACTCTTCTGTATTTTATTGTTGTTAGCAACAAGGATGACTGAACTGTTTAAGCTGATTTTGCAACAGTAGTTGTCACATTTATCTGCCCTTCCTGTTTTCAGGTTTGTGTGGATGAACTTTTTCCAAAAGTCAGATGGTATGTGTTCAGTCTGTAGGTTCTACACCATAACTTGTCTAGTTATTTGTTTGCTACTTACAGAAATGCCGAAGTGATGTTATGTATCCCATCTGACTTATTTGACTACATGTCTTGTAAAGGTGTGCTGAGCTCTGACTCTTCTACTTGATCCCCTGGTCCACCATGCATTTCTTGTTTATTTCATTCCTAAGTGACTTATATTGCTGTATTTGTGTATTTTCTGCACTTTTTTTGCATTTCCTTCTTTTGTAAATATCTGCAGAGCAGTATTATGCATTTAAGAGACCCATAGAGGTTAGAGTGCAGAACAATAACCTCTGAGAGAAGATATGAGAGACAAGAACTCAGGCACTGGATGACGGATAACTCCAAAACTGGGGAGAGGGTGGGGGTTAATACCTGTGTTGGAGTATGTGTAGGAATTAATAATGACAGATTAAACTACATGCCAGATTAAACTACATGCCAGATTTGGATACATATCTAGTTGTGTGCGCTCAAATACTACACCGCGGCACAGGAAGCTTTCCTTCTGAAACCAATATGGCCTGTAGTAAATTGTTCTCTATGCCATACTTTTTGTCTAAATGTTTTAATGCTATAGCTCAGAGGGAGTGTGTACGAGGAGACGGTGAACTAGAAAAGTATTGTAGCAGATTGAAGTGGGAAAAAGAATTCTATGTGATATAGAAAACTCTTTTCTTTTAACCCGCTCAGTAATATCTATTGGTCACAACATTTTTGCATATCTCGAACAGTTCTGTGATTGTGATGGCACAGCAAAGTATCAGTCATTATCATGTGTTCTGACATGTTGATGCATTACAAACCATAATTTCTTAAAACAAGAAATTGGTAGCCATTTGTCATATCATCAAATAATACTATCACAATATACTTCTGAAATTTAAGAGCATGTTGACTTTATGTTTTGATGATAATCTTGTGAAACTAAGAACAACATATTAATTGCTGGAATGTAAATGATTATAGGGTATTTGTGTTGGTGAAAAAATTGTACAGGTAAAAACTCAAGTGTAATATGAAGTGCAACAAAGTGGAGGTCCCATATATTAATGTAAGTAACTGAAAGACTAGGAAGAAGTGTTGGCATCAGGTAATGTCTAGAAGAAATTAAATGAGAACATGAGACAGTTTCCAGAATACAGAAGTTAAGTAACTCCTGTGGTGAGAGAAATGTACAAAAGGTAGAGTGAAATTCAGGATGAGGCAGAATGGGTCCTTCGTACTGACCTTCAGAAGCATTAATTCCAAGTATCATTAATAGGAAATACAATTATTACCTTTGGAACATGTATGTTCCATACACGTAAGAGGAAGTGTAATTATTAAGGGTGGCTGAAAAGAATGAGCTAGTTGCCGAGACATGAATGAGGAGACAGAATGTAGATGATGTTCTGTGACTGCACGTGGCAAGTCTGGAAAAGCAAAGAAAATCAGTTTTGAATGGAAAGAGATTCCCTCATTTCATTAAATTAATTTTCATAATATGCTATAATTAATTTTAATCAATGGTGGTGATTTTAGTTTCTTACCAGCAGCTGAACCTGTAAAAACTACCTGTCCATTGAGATCCAGAACGTGGTAATACCACATGCATGTCAGACCAGAACTCAAACCTTAATATGTGCTGCTTGTGAAGAATGCATTTATTAATTTGGTTATCTAATTACATTTCAGGGATTGATACAGTGCTCCCATCTGTTACAGTTTCTCCCCTGCAGCCATAGACAATATTGATGAAATGTGTTGTTTGCTTTATTGCCGAAGCTGCAGAAATTTACTGTATTACGTTTAATCCTTCCATTACCTACTTTCCAGTAGTACATTCCAAGCATGAGGTCCAGTATGTAAAACAGCAGTGTTCACCAGCAGGGGCTCTATTATTTTATACATGCACCCTTATTCAACACAATAATTTGTTTTGTGAGCGTTCTCCATGTAATATTTGGACTGTCTTATGTTCACCACTCACTCTTCCCTGTTTTAATCACAAACTGGATAGATCATGTAACAAAGCATATTATTGAAAGACGCCGTAAAGCTGCATTATTGTAAGACTGAAACAAAATTGAACATTTAAGTAAAATTTTTATTTTGTTATATTTCTTTGTGTGATATTATTCAGAAGAAGACTCAGTGCACAATACAAGAAGACATTTTGACATCAGAATTGGAAGAAAACTCTAAGTCAACATCCATTAGCAGAGAAGATCTCCTCAGCTGTATACTTTCTGCTCTAACTTACCTCCCGACAACTTTCCTTTGATTGCACTTCATGATGATCATCACAAACACTAATATATGAACAGTTGTAGTAACATATTATACAAAACACAATCCACTCTCTAGCTTTCAGCTGCACTACATTGGAGTAATTGGTAAAGCACTGGTTAGCTACTACAGCCATCCATTGTGATTTTGCACGGAAGGCATACAGCATTGTACAGACGTTAGCAGTGAACATTTAAATAACAGTTCGTATCCCAGTCATGTTATAACATTAGGGGGTTTACTGAAAGCATCTGACTGTAGTTAACTCATCAGGAGCAGTGAAAGAATTAGCAAAGTCATTGGCTTGTTAACTTACTCATTTATAGTTTTGTTTTTGAACAAAATACACTCTCTCATAGACTGAGAGTAAGTAGGCATTTGGTCTCTTCTGTCTTAGCTTTTCTTGTAATAGAGGAATTTTCATTAATAGAGGTATTTTCATTAATAGAGGTATTTTCATTAATAGAGATAGTGCTTCTATAGTCTCCCTTTCTTTCAGAGAGGGATAGTGACATTCACATTGTATGCAGTCACAAGTAGTTCAGAGAAGAATAGTGACAGTCACATTTTATGCAAGCATGAGTAGTTGAATTGGCACAGCTACCTAGTGGTGTGGGGCTCCCTCTGCCCCTATTTGACCCCCCCCCCCCCCCCCCCCCCCCCCGTGAAATGTTACTTGGATTCCACAGGACACACAAAATGTCAGGAGACCATACTTATCTACAAAAAGTTAACCAGTCTCAAATAGCAGAGAGGCTGAGTCACAAATAGGGACAACAAAAAGTTTTTTGGCCAATAAGGCCTTCATCAAAAATAGATGACAGACACACATACACACACACACCCCAAACACAACTCACACACATGACTGCAGCCTCAGGCAACTGAAACCACACTGAGTATGGTTTCAGTTGCCTGAGACTGCAGTTGTGTGTGTGAGTTGTGTTTATGTGAGTGTGTGTATGTGTGTCTATCAATTATTTTTGACGAAGACCTTACTGGCCAAAAGCTTTATTTGTGACAGTCTTTTTGTTGTGCCTCTCTGGGACTCAGCATCTCTGCTATATGGTGAGTAGCAACTTTCCTTTTCATAATATTGTTACATTCCATCCTGGATTTTCCATTGTTTGATTTTAATATGTCCCAAAGCCTGAGAGGAATGGCTGGACAAATTTCACTGCAATAGCATTTCAGATGTGCTCAGTAGCATTGAGGTCAGGTGATTTGGGGGATGCGACAAGCACCCTCGTGTCCATGGAATGTTCTTTAAATCATTACAAGACAATTTGAGGGTAATAAAGTGGTGGTGCATTGTCTTGCTGAATTAACAGTTTACCTGTAAGGTGGATGCTGTAGCCAAATAAAAAGATGTAAATGATCATACAATACAATAGATTTCTGTGTTGTTCGCCTACGAGACATAATGACAGATGTAACGGGGACCTTATTCAACCCATATACACTTCTGCCATAAGAGAATATTTCCACAAACTGCCTGAGAAGTGTTCCATGTGCAAACAAAAACACCTGTGGTAATGTCAATGCCCATGATAATGTCTTCTTTTGCGGTGTGCAGTGAGCAGAGGTGGATGTTTGGGACAGTGGATTATATACACCATAGCAAGGAGGTTTTTCCAGACAATTTGGCTAGCCACCAGTTGTCCTAGAACTGGATTATTAGTGATCTGTGGTGCTGTTGCCCATTTATCCACAATTATAATCCATAATTTTTCATAGCAAAACCTGTTGATTTGTTGTTGCCCACAGCTTACAGCCCTTGTGCAGTTTTTTGAATCAAGAAACTCACAATACAGTCTGTTGATGGTAGTACAAGAAAAGCCTAGTGCTGTCCCAGATGTTGGGCACCTATAATCTGGCCTTGATCAAATGCACTAATATTGTGTGGTTCCTATCTAGCACTTGGCTTTGCAAGATCTGATAACTGAGCAGTCATGTGATATGCCAAACTAATCTATTCAGCTCCTCCTTCCTTCCCTCCCTCTCCCCCTCCCCCTCCCCCCTCTCCCTCTAATACATCTTTATACATTATTAGGAATGGAAGAAAATGTTGGGAATGTGTGTGTGATCCATGTGGGAAACTTTTTATTTTCCCCCTTCCAACCAAGAGTTAACAGAATGCAGGCTTCAGTTATTTAATAGTGAATCAGGAAAGTAACAATTTAGTAGTATAAGCCATTTTAAGGCTACCAGAAATAAATATCTTAAGCTTCATAAAGCAGCTAGATGGTTTTAATACGGTTATGTAAACTTAATTTGCGAATCTCTGTTTTCGAAGCTTTAGTACTGATTTTCTGTCAGATAGCATTGGTGAAGGAGTACTTGTTTGGCTTTAGATTGTTTCCCATCATAAAATTCCCATCAAGGATTGAAGAACATACTGCAACAGCCATTGGTGATTTGGTTCGAGAGACAGCTACTATTGGTGATACAGATGTAAAAGTAATAGTCAGTGTGACAATGATGTTCAAATGTTAACAGTACAGTATACTAACCAGTTAGGTTCAGACTGCAGAGGAAAAATACAGGAAGAACAGTGAGAAAAGACAAAGCAGAGAGAGAAGATAAAAATTTAGCTATCGTTTGATAGTAGCTGCAAACATTGCATTGTTAATAAATCAATAAATACCATTGCATTAAATTTACTTCAGCAGATATTGCATTCATCATAACAGACAGCTTCAAAAGGCTAACCTGTCAGGAGATTACAAAACTAATTTTGTCACTAGAAAGTGGGAATTCTGTTGGCTATGAAGTTACTTCTAGCAGATTATTAAAAGTATTGACTTTATTTATGATAGTCAGCGACTCAGGGGCATACGCCGCAAACCAATATCCAGCATTATATTGCAATTATGACTGTAACTTTTGCTTATCCCATTTGAAGGTGAGCCCGAAAAGGTTTGAAAACTAATTAGTGGAAGTAAAAAAAATATATCATAAGTGTCTGGTCACTGTTACCTTTATTTGCAGTCAATCAAAATACAGCCACAGTGACCTACAGTACCCATAAAGTACATTAAACTGATTTTAAGAGTTTATCTTCAATTTATTAAGTCATTCTTATGCATTTTTGTTGTGTATGATGTCATTAGACTGTTGAAATACCATTCTAATGAATGAGACCTATGACAAAGAATACATCTGAGAATGACTGAATTAACTGATCTAAATCCATAAACAGTTTTGGCTCTATTTAAAATAAAATCTATAAAATTACAACAAAGCAATGTTTTAAATATAATCCTTTTAAAAAAATATTAATTTCATGACAGTGACTTTATACCAGTTATAAATAGATACTGAAGTTAGAGACTGATTGTGAGCTTCATATTTAGAGTTATGAAAGAAAAAGTCTGTCACAGTAGCAGATAAAAGAGAGAAAATTACAAGAGTACTACAAAATAACTTTTGGAGCTTGAGGAGATTGACCTGTAATGATAGTGCTTCTTGTTATATGAGATGAAATTGTCACTTTGTATGTTTTAATACTTGGCTGATTACAGTCAAGTGTTTTGACTTGTTTCAAAGAAAATTTAAACAATGTCACAAATACTTTTATAATATGTACAATCCAGCTCCTGCTTTTAACTGTTGTAAACATCATCCCAAAACATTAGATAAATGTGGTGGCTACATTGTGTAACTTATGCTGTACTGTTGTGAAAAATGTATTGGAATGAGATTTTTTTTTTGTAAAGACATATATGAGAAACTTAATGTTGTTTTTTCACTACCATTGGAATAGTTTGGATTACATTAGTGAAAAGAAGTCTAGATGATTGGTGTTGAGTTCTACAAATCCTTCCTAATGTCAGGGTAATAATTAAGATTGTTGGAGCCCAATTATTGTTGGTAGAAGCTGAGTGGAAGAGAATACTTGTTACATGAATAGTGAAACACCTTTAGTGTAATAGAAGCCAGATATTGAAATTAAAATGGGGGGCTCACTAGTACAGCCACTTGAAGCATCAGGCCATATACCTTGAGATTCTCTACTACCCAAGAGTTCTTTAGGCCACAATTAACCCACAGGAAAGACTGCATGGCTTTCATTGATTAAGTTGTTTGATGACTATCTAATCGATGTATAAATGGTGTGGTCCGACAGAAAATGTGTGATAAGAGGTAAAGCTTCCTCGGTAGCGACTTGTCAGAGGAGGTAGGAGAGATGGTACGAGCACAACAGACCTGCGATTAAATGATGTGGTTAGTGATTTGAGTTGCTGACCCCTGTTTGTATCTGAGGTCTTTAGCTAACTGCATGAATAAAAGTTGTATGTAGACTACCTCATCTCTTTTATGGAGTTACAGTCACACACTACCAGCAGAAATGTTTGGCAGATGTAACACACAAACATTCGTTACAGCAACTTGTCCGGTATGAGGAGAGGACTGTTGCTGACACAAAGCACTTGTATTTGGGTGACGTGGACTTGACAGTGGACAGATCTGACCAGCTCAGATGCTGGTTTCAGTATCACTGCACAAACACTTTTGCAGCACTATGTAGTTCCTCAGGGCCAGCAGCACACGGTTTTTTCTGGTGTCCAACAGCTGAACCCGCTTGTCTGTGGAGAGTTAGGCCCTTTATTAGGATGGTTTTTATGGGCTGGTTCCTGGGCTTCCGTGTGGAGCTGGTGCGGATTCCCCGACATGTCGCTTTTGACAGACTGACTGTCACCCAACTGACGTAACATTCTTTTTTTACGACATGCTGTTTATATTCTAGGTGTAGCTCAAAATGAACCAAGTTCCTCCAAAGTTAAAAATGATCAAGTGAAATCACATTTGATTTTAGGCCTAGTAATCATCAGGTGCTAGGTATCTGTATTGTTCTGCATGAGTTTCATGCCTAGTATAGTTGCTTCTTGATCTAATTTCCACATTAAGCTGCAATTGTCCATAACTCCTCCTTAGAGACAGATGTTTGCTATTGATGTCTGAGGTAGTTTCGAGTTAGTTTCTCGTCACCCTGGTTAAACATACACTCCTGGAAATTGAAATACGAACACCGTGAATTCATTGTCCCAGGAAGGGGAAACTTTATTGACACATTCCTGGGGTCAGATACATCACATGATCACACTGACAGAACCACAGGCACATAGACACAGGCAACAGAGCATGCACAATTTCGGCACTAGTACAGTGTATATCCACCTTTCGCAGCAATGCAGGCTGCTATTCTCCCATGGAGACGATCGTAGATATGCTGGATGTAGTCCTGTGGAACGGCTTGCCATGCCATTTCCACCTGGCGCCTCAGTTGGACCAGCGTTCGTGCTGGACGTGCAGACCGCGTGAGACGACGCTTCATCCAGTCCCAAACATGCTCAATGGGGGACAGATCCGGAGATCTTGCTGGCCAGGGTAGTTGACTTACACCTTCTAGGGCACGTTGGGTGGCACGGGATACATGCGGACATGCATTGTCCTGCTGGAACAGCAAGTTCCCTTGCCGGTCTAGGAATGGTAGAACGATGGGTTCGATGACGGTTTGGATGTACCGTGCACTATTCAGTGTCCCCTTGACGATCACCAGTGGTGTACGGCCAGTGTAGGAGATCGCTCCCCACACCATGATGCCGGGTGTTGGCCCTGTGTGCCTCGGTTGTATGCAGTCCTGATTGTGGCGCTCACCTGCACGGCGCCAAACACGCATACGACCATCATTGGCACCAAGGCAGAAGCGACTCTCATCGCTGAAGACGACACGTCTCCATTCGTCCCTCCATTCACGCCTGTCGCGACACCACTGGAGGCGGGCTGCACGATGTTGGGGCGTGAGCAGAAGACGGCCTAACGGTGTGCGGGACCGTAGCCCAGCTTCATGGAGACGGTTGCAAATGGTCCTCGCCGATACCCCAGGAGCAACAGTGTCCCTAATTTGCTGGGAAGTGGCGGTGCGGTCCCCTACGGCACTGCGTAGGATCCTACGGTCTTGGCGTGCATCCGTACGTCGCTGCGGTCCGGTCCCAGGTCGACGGGCACGTGCACCTTCCGCCGACCACTGGCGACAACATCGATGTACTGTGGAGACCTCACGCCCCACGTGTTGAGCAATTCGGCGGTACGTCCACCCGGCCTCCCGCATGCCCACTATACGCCCTCGCTCAAAGTCCGTCAACTGCACATACGGTTCACGTCCACGCTGTCGCGGCATGCTACCAGTGTTAAAGACTGCGATGGAGCTCCGTATGCCACGGCAAACTGGCTGACACTGACGGCGGCGGTGCACAAATGCTGCGCAGCTAGCGCCATTCGACGGCCATCACCGCGGTTCCTGGTGTGTCCGCTGTGCCGTGCCGTGCCGTGCGTGTGATCATTGCTTGCACAGCCCTCTCGCAGTGTCCGGAGCAAGTATGGTGGGTCTGACACACCGGTGTCAATGTGTTCTTTTTTCCATTTCCAGGAGTGTATATACCTTCCTACCTTCCTTTTGTATAAGTTTGAGTGGTCCGTGGTGTGGTAAATAGCTTTATAATCACTGATTCCATCCCTACACTGACTGAATCAAGAAGTTTGAGAAAGTATGTTGTAAGCAGGTATAATATTTTTCTCCCTTGTGAATGAGTTTGTGATCCAACTGTTCAGATAATATTCATAATATATGTAGAAAATCACAAGAATCGTTTTTGTTTCCTCTATTTCTGAACTTGTGTATCTCCCAGTCTATAGCTGGCAGAATCTCATCTGCACTATCACTGATGCGCAATCAGAAAATTTATACATGGTGTTTTCCACACTTCCTAGTGCTCCAATCCTTGATGCTGGTGTGTTATAGAAACATCCGAATACTAAATTTGATTCATGTTTCGTGCTTATCTTCTGCTGAATTATCTCGAATTTTGCTACAAGAGAAGTTGCTTCATGTGTGTAATGCACTCCCACCCTAGTCAAGGGGAATGAAAAATTATTCACCTGATAGTACAGGCTAAGAAATCGGTATTCCAGATCATCACAGAACTGACGGAGCATTTGAAAACCTGAGAACGGCAGTGTGTCCCAATTATGACACTGCAACTTGTAAGCTATGTTTTTACCTTGTGTTTGTGAGTAGCAGTCGTCACCATTTAAGGTGGCCACAAAGATGAGCGAAGGATGGGCTCTGAATCCCAGTGACAAGTATCTTGGGTGTAAACGTGAACCATTTGCAACCTGCTTCTTCCATTGCATTTTGCAGCTACCAATAGCGTCTTGTCCATATGTCACAAGAAATCCCCTCAGCAAATGTAGTGAGTCCACACTGATCTCCCTTCCTGACCTGACTGCTATTTCCTTGAGAGTTTCTATCACCCATATCACATTGAGACCCTTAGTGTCAGCCAGTCTCTTCAGTCCAGACTTTGCAGGAAGATCAGCTCCAGTCCCAGCAGGTAAAGTGGTTCCTGCTGACTCTGGATCTTGTCTGCAGTAGTCAACACCTCAGGCCTCTTGTCAGAAGGAGAAAATGTTCCCACATTTAGGATGCCATGTCAGGTACCAGGAGGAAGAACAGCTGGTTGGTGTGCCGTGTAACAGAGAGAGAGAGAGAGGGAGAGAGAGAGAATTTGAGTCATTTATAGAAAGTGGTGAATCCTCATTTATCTGCTCACAACTAATACAGTCCCTTGGCATTCTTCACTGTCAGATATGAGGTCTATGTAGGGTGGTGAAAGAATCTACAGAACTGTCACCACATAATGCTTTTAGTACAGTGCTTGCTGTAGGTGAATGTCAAAGCAGCTTATTTTGGAGTTGATGAATATTCTTCCCCTTGGTTTTTTGTATGCGTGCCTCTTTGCATGCAATATTGTTTTATGTACTTGGGGAAGATAGTGAATAAATTAGTTGACTTATGAATCTCAATACTTCTTGTCAACAGTGGACCTAGAGTCTGATAAAGAACCTGACCAAGATTGTTGCTAGTAGCACACTTGTTCATGTACATGCGCACACACACACACACACACACACACACACACACACACACGCACAGACAACGGGGTTTTATTGTGTTGTTAATGTTTGCTACTTTAAAAATATATCCTACTTTTCTCCAGAGAGTTTTTATTGAATTTCTTGTTCTAATACAGACTATATGATTGAATTACCATTTCTGCAGCCACTTACTTATTTTTCATGAAAACGTGCTGGAATTAAATGGTAGTAAAAGCACAAAAATGTTTGATCACTGATATAGATAAACATCCTTATTTAAAATTTGTATAGAAAACTGCTGCAATTTTGTATTCATTCAATTTTAGGAATATTGTGAAATGTGTGGTTGTGTTCCACTGGGCAAAGTTAAGATGGGGTAATGTTGGTGGGTTGAGAGGAACCATGAGGTAAGTAAGTAAAACTGTTAGTAATATAAAGATAAGTTTTCCCCTAATTTATTCTCAGTCTGTGCAATTTGCAGAGATTAGGGGTAATGAAGTTGTACAATTTGGTATTTGAGCTCATGTGGCTCAGTCTGACTGTGCTTGTAAGTAATGTGACATTTAGTGTAATATTTTCTTGCAGGAAGAGTCATTAAATGGTGACGGGCACCAACAAGAGAAAAATGATAAAAGGGAAGGAGGACCTGAGACAGGAGGGAAACCTCAACAGTCTCCCTCAGAAGGTGAACCGCAAGATGCAGGAGGCGGCGGCGGCGGCGGTGGTGGTGATGGTGGTGGTGGAGGAGGAGGAGGAGGAGGAGGAGGAGGACGGGGTTCAACATCAGATGGAGCGGATCAACCGCCCCCTTCGCGATCCGTCCCACCTCCATCCCCTCTTTCGGCCTCCTCTGAACCGCGAAAGCTCGCCCTTCGCACACAGCTTGCCCATCAACTGTCGGCCAACTCCACAAAGCAGTTACGCAAACCTACCCACGTAGTTCGACCAACGCCGCCGCCACCCCACGTTGCACCTATTACGAACCCTATATTAGATCCAGCTGCACTTGTACAAGTTTTCAGGTATGTGATAAAAGCTGTTTGTTAATTATAGTATTTTGTTTTTGTTTTTAAAAAGTGTACGACAGTTAAGAACAATATTATGAAAAGGATAGTCTGCTATTCACCATATAGAGAAGACGCTCATTCGTATATAGGCGGAGAATGCTATACATTTTAACTTTTGGTCAAAAAGCCTTCTTCTGAAGTAGAAAACATACAAACTTTCACACAAGCACAAATCTGATATAACAATTAACAATTTATGAGATATGAAACAGCATTGTGTTTCCTGAAAATTACTAAAACATATGAACTTTAGCAACTAGCAGCTACTTCATTTGCAAAAGTGAATAACAGCTTGCAGAAAATAAAACGAAGTCAGCATCGGGGGTCAGTAGATAGATCAAGACAGAGAAATTGGCAGTGGAACGCTGTGAAGCATGTTATCTTATCCTTGATACTACCTGAAAATATTAAAATGGCTTGCTGCACTGAAATAAAGAGATTTTTTTAAAGTTCTATGTGGTCCAAACTCACTGTATAAATCTGCCAGTAGCTCTCTCATAACTTTCAGAAACTTCCCAGTTCCCAGTGTAAAGGTTAAGGCAGTAGAACTATGGTAGGTGCAGTGTGGTGTGCAGTTTAGTAATAGCTTCATGAACAACATGTTCTAGTAGTTTGTGACACTTCCTTTCAATCTGACAACAGCAGTGATGTGAGTCCACACGAGAGTCCGCAGCTCGTGGTCGTGCGGTAGCGGTCTCGCTTCCCGCGCCCGGGTTCCCGGGTTCGATTCCCGGCGGGGTCAGGGATTTTCTCTGCCTCATGATGACTGGGTGTTGTGTGATGTCCTTAGGTTAGTTAGGTTTAAGTAGTTCTAAGTTCTAGGGGACTGATGACCATAGATGTTAAGTCCCATAGTGCTCAGAGCCATTTGAACAATTTTTTTGAGTCCACGAGACCCCAAAACCGCATTCATGAGCTCTCAGCTGACTCCCACAGCTCAGTATTTTTAGCACCAAGTATTTGCATTCACACTATGAAAGTAAACTTGTCATAGCAGATGATGTAAAAGAGATAATTGCTGCATTTCATCCACATCCCTACACTGTAAACCACTGTAGAGTGCGTGATGGGTTACTTTCCATTGTACAACATATTAGAGTTTTTGTACCTGTTTCACTTATTAAATGCAGTGCACTGAAATGTCTGATTATATCTTGCAGTCCCTACTGGAGAATTATCCAGGTGGCTGTGGTATAATCTGTTCACAAGGAGATGAACGAATTCTGACCAGTGTGCGGGGAGCAGAGGAAGCGAGCTCTGCTCACCGCCTGCTGGCATTTCGGCTGCAGAGGGGTGAGGGACAGTGTGGGGGGAACTAGCCATGCTTACTTTAGACAGTGCTGGCACTACATTTGGACTGACACATCAGTTTATGCTCCAAGCAGCATTGATAGTACCATCTTCTGGCCACTGCTATGTATTGTGTGTCTATGTAAGTAAAAACTGAGACAGGGGTATAAAAAGAGTTTAGAGGCTTCGAGGAATCGAAATTGATATTTTCCTGTTGAATGTTGGTGCTTGTTGCTACTAATTCCATATCAGTTCTCATCGACAGTTCAAAATTCAAAAGAACAAATAGTAAAACTTACATTGCGGCAATACAAAGAATTATTAAAATTTTGATCATTTATTAACATATGTAACAATTAGTTGTAAGCACACATTAGTCACCTAGAATCAGTCTCATTGTATTCCTCATTTCTGCATAATGCATTATCATTGTCGCTGCTATCTTATTGATTGTGCAGTATCAGTAATGATTTTGTCTCTTGGGGAGTTCAACGAATCCATCACACATCCAGTAGTCTTCTTCCTCTTGGTGGATCTATCTGCAGTACCCTTCCCAGTTGTCAGCAATTACTCACGTAAGGGATCCACTGGCAGTCTTAAGGGTATTGTTGTCATTGGGCATTTCCCATGAAATGTTGTACGCCCTAAACAACTTTTTCACTTTTGACTGTGCCAACTGTACTGTACTTCCATCACAGCTATATGACAGCAAGTAGACAACCTCGTGGCCTATATCTTCAGACATTTCGGTTGACTACATGACTTTTTAACAGGTCTGTGTTCTTGAATTAAAGAAAATAGAGCCTGCCTCCTCATGTTCTAATTGCAGGCAAGACACCTCTTTTACAGTAATTACAACTTCCTCACTTAGGTATCATACTGTGTCTGTCCACTTGTCTGTTACATTTGGAGTATTATCCATCACAGTACTGCCTTTGGAGGAAGATTTGGGAGAATCATATTCACAGTGCAGCCACAATTAATTGAATAAAAATAATAAGTAATTTCTATGAAGATGTAAAAAAAAGTTCACATGTGGCTCAGGATTAGTTCCACTACCTTGAGCATACCAGCCAACTAACAAACTCTAAGCTAGAGAGGGGGTTCAGAAATCAATGTTATTGCAGCTTCAGTCATTAAGTGAATAACAGAAAATTCATTGTTGTTGATTACTCAGAAACAGAGGCCCACAAAAGGTAAATGATTTGAAGGTGTAATATAATACCTGGAACCGTAATTAACTCTGCCACATGTGCGGTTTCAAAAAGTTGCCGCCACTCTGGGGACCTCTCTTTGTAAGGGAAATAGTACCAGGAGCTTCTACAATAAATAAACACAAACAAAATGACAATTTCAAAGTAATTCAGGCAAAGGGGAAGGCAGTTTACAATCATTGTTGGACCGAGATTATCTTTGCAAAAATTCTGAGTTTTCTCACAGGG
This sequence comes from Schistocerca americana, assembly GCF_021461395.2. Classification (NCBI taxonomy): domain Eukaryota; kingdom Metazoa; phylum Arthropoda; class Insecta; order Orthoptera; family Acrididae; genus Schistocerca; species Schistocerca americana. The sequence continues at coordinate 430,764,951 of NC_060126.1, read as the reverse complement.
CTCCTGGGCACATCACTGTTCTTCTCATCAGCTCATCAAGAAGTATACTGATTTGTATCACAGCGCAACACTGTATGACAGTCACCTTGTATTGGCTACATATAGAAGGTTTTGGAGTAAACCATTGAGGTTGGCTGTGCTGGACACAAAACATGAAAACATGTGCAGGCTGAAGTTGACAGACTTTTGCCGATCCGAAAGAGGGAGCTCTCATTCTTCTCTTTGTGAACAAACTATATGTATATATATATTTCTCGATTCCTCACGTAATTCTGTTTCTGGAAGCTTTGTAAGAAGGCCTTCGTGGAATAACTGACATCTGTCTTCAAGCATCCGCCAGTGCAGGCTTATGTCATTTCTGTAACATATGTGCAGGCTGAATTTGACTGACTTTTGCCGATCCGAAACAGGGAGCTCTCATTCCTCTCTTTGTGAACAAACTAACTATATATATATATATATATATATATATATATATATATATATATATATAAAAATAGAGGGAAACATTCCACGTGGGAAAAATATATCTAAAAAGAAAGATGATGAAACTTACCAAACAAAAGTGCTGGCAGGTCGATAGACACACAAACAAACACAAACATACACACAAAATTCTAGCTTTCGCAACCAATGGTTGCCTCGTCAGGAAAGAGGGAAGGAGAAGGAAAGACAAAAGGATATGGGTTTTAAGGGAGAGGGTAAGGAGTCATTCCAATCCCGGGAGCGGAAAGACTTACCTTAGGGGGAAAAAAGGACAGGTATACACTCGCACACACACACATATCCATCCACACATACACAGACACATTTGAACAATATCCTAGGATGGGGTCCATGAGTGTTCTGCAAGCAATCTCTTCTGTAGACTAATCTTATTTTCACAGTATCCTACCAACAAAGGTAGTCTACATACAGTTGAACCTACATGATCATTCCGTGTCATATTTCCACTAACTGTCAACATTCAGGTCTTTTTATGAGCTGATTGATTTTAGTGGCAGCTCATTGATGTTGTTGTCATAGGATACTACACAGCCGGAAAATAAAAATGCAAAATCCCCAAGGACAAGGTCATTTTATTAACAAGTGATGTGACTGGCAGTTCATCATTGTAGGAGTGTATGATAACAAATCCAGATCAAATGAAATGCGCATTTCACAGTAAAGGGTGCTCAAACATTTGTATCAGTACACAGTGTAACCCCTCTCTGGTGGCGACGCAGCCGTGTGTTCTCGCATGTAAATAATCATAGAGGCACCAACAGATTGTCCCAGGCATTTTGCACCTTTTGTTGGAGTTCGGCAATAGTTTTTGCAGGCTTTGGAGAATGAGTAAGTTCCCACTTCACCATGTCCATCACTTGTTTATTTAGTGAGAGATATGGTGATCTTGCTGGCCTTGGCAGTTGTTGTACACCATGAAGAGTACGTTGTGACACAGATGTATGTGGGCGTGTATTGTCCTGCTGAAAAAGCACATCATCTCCCTGTTGAAGAAAGGACAGTAGCATGTGAATAAACATGTGCAATGTAGTGGGCACTGATTGCTTTATCCTACAGAAACACCAAATGTGACAGCAAGTTGTAACTGATAGTCCCCACTCGATGAAGTCTGTGGTGAGACCTGTGTGTCGTGAGCAGATGCACTCTGGAATAAGCAGCTCACCAGGTCTGCACCACTGGAGTGTATGTTTGTTACTCACATACAGACAGAACTTGCTCTCATCACTGAAGGCAACAGAATGCCTTTCCAGTCTCCAGTCAAATCTTTCATGGCACTGGAGTAGCCGTGCTTCGTGTTGTCATGGTGTAAGTGGTAGCCTGGCCAGAGGCTCACGTGATCTTTGTGCTGTGCAAGCAGATGATTCCCAGTGATCCTTGATGACACGTAAAGTGCAATATATGCCCGGATCTCTTCCCTGGATAATGTTCATTTAGCCATTGCTGCGCACGCAATGTATTGATCTTGATATGCATCTGTTATTATGTAGATATCCAGAAACTGGTCCATAGTTGTGGGAATGTGCCACAGACTACTGCCGAAAACAGCAACACACCACCGATACCTGATACCAAATGCCAAGCATGTGCAGCAATCTGCCGTTGTCCATCCAGCTTCCCATGAGCCCACAATGCAACTCCGTTCAGATGGCTGAAGATGTTCAATAAGAGTATATACTCATTTGTGAGGCATGGTTGTACACTAGAATGAATGTTGCAAACACTGTTCACCTCAAAACTTAGCAAAATTACTGCCTGCAGGGTCAAAACAAGAGAGTGCACTGGCAAGCCTCCAGCACCATGTCTACATCTACATCTACATTTATACTCTGCAAGCCACCCAATGGTGTGTGGCGGAGGGCACTTTACGTGCCACTGCCCTTACCTCCCTTTCCTGTTCCAGTCGCGTATGGTTCGCGGGAAGAACGACTGCTGGAAAGCCTCCGTGCGTGCTCGAATCTCTCTAATTTTATATTTGTGATCTCCTCGGGAGGTATAAGTAGGGGGAAGCAATATATTCGATACCTCATCCAGAAACGCACCCTCTCGAAACCTGGACAGCAAGCTACACCGCAATGCAGAGCACCTCTCTTGCAGAGTCTGCCACTTGAGTTTGCTAAACATCTCCGTAACGCTATCACACTTACCAAATAACTCTGTGACGAAACGCACCGCTCTTCTTTGGATCTTCTCTATCTCCTCTGTCAACCCGACCTGGTACGGATCCCACACTGATGAGCAATACTCAAGTATAGGTCGAACGAGCGCTTTTTTTGCCACCTCCTTTGTTGATGGACTACATTTTCTAAGGAGTCTCCCAATGAATCTGAATCTGGCACCCGCCTTACCAACAATTAATTTTATATGATCATTCCACTTCAAATCGTTCCGTACGCATACTCCCAAATATTTTACAGAAGTAACTGCTACCAGTGTTTGTTCCGCTATCATATAATCATACAATAAAGGATCCTTCTTTCTATGTATTCGCAATACATTACATTTGTCTATGTTAAGGGTCAGTTGTCACTCCCCGCACCAAGAGCCTATCCGCTGCAGATCTTCCTGCATTTAGCTGCAATTTTCTAATGCTGCAACTTCTCACCACGATTGCAAATGACTGTGAGATGTGAATGATTTAACACTATAACCACTTGATATCCACATATTATAATCTGGTGCCACTGAACACATCTGTGGGGGGTGGTGCATTTTTTCCTAGCAGTATATATTTTTATGTTTGTGAAGTGCACAGTTTTACATTTCTGAACATTTAAAGCAAAGGATGGGATTACCACATTACAAAGGCCAACAATGATTAAGAGAGAGAAAGGAACACAAAACATCTTTCATTTTTATTGAAACAGATTTTGTAATGCAGTTTTCTTTCAATAATGTTAAAAAGATAACATTTCTTAAGCAGCAGTCATTTTGATGACACACTATAGATTTTTCTCTGTATTTAAGGTTTCTGTCTGTGGAGGATCTCGGTCGGTGTGCCTCGGTATGTCGAGCGTGGTCCAGAGCATCCATCGACCCTCTGCTGTGGAGGCGTACCGACTTATCGAGGCGGCATCTCTCAGGTGTACTTCTGGCGGGAATCGTACGCCGGCAACCTGAGGCATTGCACCTCGACTGGACCACACCGCCACCAGCAAAACGGCATCTTGCGTGGCTCATCGCGAGGCTCCCGCAGCTACGAGAACTGTCACTGCAAGGGTGTTCCTGGGCCGGTGCCTCGGCTCTCCGCTCGTGCACTTGTCCTCCCCTCTCTGTGCTTGATCTCAGGTCAGTCTCAACACAATTTCTCATCAAATTGTAGGCTGTTCTATAAAATATACTGCTGGCCGAAATTAAAGCAACAAGCTGCTATTTCCTCATCCTGTGATTGATTCACAGTAAAATCATACAAACTGTCAACAGATTTTATTACCATCGTGTTCTGCAGGGAAGATTGCATTCCGATCAACGGACAAACATGCCAGCAATGACGTTAAGGTACTTTTCAAGTGGGGTACTGTTTCCAAGGTACCATATTTACTCGAATCTAAGCCGCACTTTTCTTCCGGTTTTTGTAATCCAAAAAACCGCCTGTGGCTTAGAATTGAGTGCAAAGTAAGCGGAAGTTCTGAAAAATGTTGGTAGGTGCCGCCAAAACTAACTTCTGCCGTCGAATATATGTAGCGCTACACAGGCATGCTTTGCAGGCACAAAGATAAATACTGGCGCCAAAACCTCTGCGTCAGTTAAAAAAAAAAAAAGGTGGAAGACGAGCTTGTTTCTCCGCCCCAAGTTTCGACCACTGCATTTTCGTACATTATCCAATGAAGTAAATACAAATTCCGTATTGTTCATCTTTGAATGTAGCATCATTTCAATGTACTATGAAAATCCAACTGGCAAGGCTGTTTGGGATGTTTGTCAATATGGCCAACTCTACGTTCTGAATTTTTCCCTACCTGTGAGAAGAGATGGTTGCTAATAGGAACTTTTTATGAATTGTTATCACATGCAGTATTCTTTTCATCATAAGAATAATATGAATATAAACATTTTGCCATGTATTCTTTTGTGTTTGCTGCTATCTCATTTAAATCCTGTCTGCCTAATAAACTACAAAACTAGAGTGAGACAACAGTAAACACGGAAGAATATACATATCATGTCATGTTTATATTCGTATTATTCTTATGCGTAATAGTGATACAGTCAGAAATGAAGCACGGCAATTGACTAGATTTTTAAATCTAAGATGACTCTAATATCTGTGCAGAATGTAATGTACTAAAGAGGCATCCGCAAAGATTTTCAAACGGAGAAAATTTTTCGCTAAACTCTTGTTCAGAACATCTTCTACCATACACAGTCTATTATTTGGTTCTTGTTGATCATTATCAAAGAAATCAGCAGTGTAAGTAACAACAAATAGCAGTCTCTTGCCATTGTTTTGCTAATGAGACAATTCCTCTCTTTTTTCTTATTGTTAGCTGCGGTAGCGCACACAAAACAAGTCATGCCGTGAGCGGCGACAGATTGTAAACACTCATTATCAGAATGCGACAAACAATGCATGACACAGCACAGTAATGCATTTTCAGCTTAGAGTGACGTAAACATCTATAACAAAGAGAACGGCACTTAGCAGATCAAAGAAAAATAAGCAATCAATTCAAACCAGACAAAGCACGTGAAAAAGGAAGGGTACCCGTATAAATACGGACGGAGCGCCTGACGCATAGCAATGGCTACCTGGTAAAGCTTAACTGCTAAGCTTACGACTCGAACCAAACTACTGTAGCTGTATCGCATTCATTCGACCTAAATTGTGTCTCATGTTACAATGGACCAACTTTGTTTCGATTTGGTGATGCAGCCTAAAACTTTTCTTTCACCTTGAATTTCGAGTCTCAAATTTCAGGTGCGGCTTAGATTCGGGAAAAATTTTTTTCCTTGATTTCAAGTCTCATTTTTCAGGTGCGGCTTAGATTCGAGTAAATACGGTAGTCCCATATCCACAATCGCTGTGTAAACTGTCACAGACAGTGCAGTATGGCACATGGAAGACGCCTACCAGACTCTGTGGTGAAGAAGAATGGAAGCAGGACAGTAGCAAACTGATGTGGATGAGGTGACAGTTTATAGAGACTGAAACTGTATCCAGGAGACCAGGGCAGGGCTGACCACGTGTGACATCAGAAAGAGTGAACCGTTATTTGGTTGTAAGGGCGTGACAGTGCCACCTTAGTACTGCAATGCAACTGGCATCTGACCTTGCAGCATTCCCTGGACGTGTTGTAGCGAGGCAAACAGAATTGTTGGAGAGCTGCTGTATCTTTACCTCTTGCATGTCGTCACAGAAGGGAATGTTTAGTGTGGAGCCGTCAATATGCCACCTGGAAGGTCGAATGGTGGACCAATGTTTTTCCACAAATGAGTACCGATTTGGTCTGGAGAGTTATTCTCACAGATTCACATCTGGAGGCCACGTGGAACATGATTTCGGGACCCAAACATTGTGGAAAGAGACCGATATTGAGGAGGATCCCTAGTGCTGTGGATAGGGATTATGTTGACCCCTCGAACACTCTTCATGAAATTGCACTGGTGAATCAAGATTTAACTGCTGTCAGGTACCATGTGGAGATCTTCTCATGCGCGGTTGTTGCAAGATGCTGTGGGCCTGGACTTCGTATTGATGGATGATATTGCTCAGCCTAATAGATCATGTGTGGTTGATGTTTTTTTGGAAACAGAAGATATTGCACACATGGTGTGGTCTGGTCGCATGTCAGGGATGCACTAGGAAGACAGCTTGCATCACATCAGCATCCACCGACCATTCTCCAAGACTTGTGAGCAGCTCTGTAGGAAGAATGGTAATTATTGCTTCAACCTGAGATTGATGACATCATTCACAGCATGTCCCATCATTGTCAGGCCTGTATTGGTGCCAGAGGTGGTCACACTCCATAATGAGCGCATTAAACAGTTGTTGGAATAGTGTTCAAATCCGTTAAGTTGGAAAAAAACTAAGAATATTTTTGTCTATCATTATACATGTTGCAATTGATGATGTTCTGTATTCTTTACATTGTTTCCACTTTACTATTGTATGTTTATAATGTTTTGTGGGAAAAAAACACAACCTTGCAAAATTTCCGGTTGTTGCTTTAATTTTGGACATCAGTGTAATTGAACTGCTAATTTTTAAAGGGGTTTAAGTCAACCCACACTCATTTGCGGGAAATTGATAAAAACTGTTTAAGTTGTATATTAACTTTATATGGGTATCTTTATTGGCATTGCTTTTTTATATGATTCAAATGTGATTGTCAGACAAGAAACTGAATTTCTAATGTTATATTTTGGTAATGCAATTAATCGTTAAAAGCTGGAAAAGGATATCTTTTTAAAGAAAATACATGTGAAAGACACTGAAATTGCACACTCCTTTTTAATCAAATTAACATTACCTTGATTGCATACAATATGACATGTACAGTTCTACATTTCACAGTACTAATGTATTGTTCTACATCAGTAATTAGTGTCACTCGTTGTCTTGGCTATCTTCTGCACAGGCCAATTCAAAATTTCATCACAGAAAGGTAGGTGTTCACCAGCAGATGTATGGATCATGAAGGCTAATAACTGAAACTGAATTAAAGCCAGAGTATTGAAATTTCTGCGAAGAATCAAGACATCATAGTAGGCTGGTTCACATCCACAATATAGACCTCAGAAAGAGAGATGAAGATCTTCTCAGCACCAGAAAAAAAAAAAAAAAAAAAAAAAAAAAAAAATACAGACCAAAGTGTCTAACCATATCATTTGAAGGAGCAAGCAATTTAACACTGACTGATAGGTAAAATGTGTTTGAGAAAACTGAGGAAGAAATAAACTGGTGGGCTAGAACAGGATTGCAGGCCTAAACCATGAAACACATCATGATGTTACTTTTTAAACTGATCACTATTGATTAGGCAGATTTTATACTGAACATTTTCTCTGCCACCTTTTGCTGTTACAGTTCATTTCTTTTCATTTTCTTTCATGTGTTCTTGATTACATTCAGCAGTTAGTTAACTGCATGTTAAAGTAAAGTTCTAATAGCATTTAGAGTGGGGAGTGACCAGTCTTTCATAAAGCATATTATCCTTGAACCATTACTTCATCTTATCATTGTACCATCACCTCTGCTTGTATATTTTGCTACCACGTTTCGTTTTGTTCATGCCAAAGGCACTTTCCTTGTTTTGATTCACAATATTCTTGAAAACTTAACCCTGTGGTGCATGAATTTCACTGCAGTGGACAACTTATAATGGTCAGTTTTCTGGCATTTTCAGTGAGTCATGAGGCTGCAAATGCATGCAGGACACAACACCAGTAGGGAGTGCCCACTGCAGTGAACTGTGTCCATTTGCAGCCTCAGGACTGATTGAAAATGCCAAAGAAGCGGCCATAGCTGTCCTCTGTAGTGGACACTATGCGTCGCAGGATTAAGGAAACTAAAGAAAAGTGCATTGATGTGTGAGTTGGTTTGGAGAGACCATTGTTTCTCTCCTCTTGCCCCTTCCCTCAGATGGGGAGCTTACAAATTATTCTGTTCCTCGCATGTTGAACACTACTCTGTCTGTTTTTGCTGTCCCCTTCCTGCAAGCCCCCCTTTTAACCTGCTATTGATCTGCTTCTTTCTGGACTATACTTTAAAATCTTCTTGGGTTTTTTTTTTTTTTTTGTCATTCATTTTCCTAACATTGCCATACCAAAAAAGTTGGTGACTCCTGGTTTTGTCAACATTGGTGACCAGAGAATCCAATGATGTTTTGTCAATGTTTTTCATACACTGCAGCCATGAGATATTAGCTTCACGTTACACATGACCCAATTCCATCTTAGATGATGATAACAAAGAGTTGAGATTTCTTGTTGATCCCTAAGCCAAGGCAACTCTCTTACGCAAATGTCTTCACATTTCCCATCTGTTGTCAGACTAGAGACACTGGTATTATTCATTGTGTCTAATTGCTTATGTCAAAATCTGCTGATTTGCTCTCCTACTGCAACATACTCAGGTTGTGCATATTGATCTTAGTCTCCTTGCTTGAACATCATCTTTAACTTTTATAGCATGAATGAAATATCTTCATTATCATTTGCTATCATCAATTAATCACCAGCAAGCAGTAATCTGAATTGGTAAGCCTTCCTCCCATCTATTCTCATTCACTTTCTTAATACACTAGAGTAGTAACATTTCAAACAGAACAAAGAAATAATTTATTTTTTCTTCTAATTTATTTTTATTTTTCAGCATAATCTCCCCATAAGCCTATACATCTCTCCCAGTGATGCCTCCATCTTTTTAACCTGTCCAGATAATAGTTACTGTCTTTCTTTGCAAAATAGTTTTTTACAAAGGTGATGGTCTCTTCATTCGATGAACATTTCTGTCATCCAAGCTCAAGTTTTAGCTGAGGGAACAAAAAAACATCACTTTGGGGTAGATGTGGTGAGTAAGGAGGGCGCCCAACCAGTTGAAACTGCAATTCTTCGATTTTCGCAGTGGAAACCACTGAGGTGTGAGACGGCACAGAGTAAGCAATCGTAGCATCTAATACACGGCCAGCTTTGAATCAATATGTGACAAACACATTCTTTAGATATGCTCATAGCCACTGCTATCTCTCTCACCTTAATTCGATGGTTCTGTAACACCATTTGGTGAACTCGAGCAATATTGTTGTCAATTATTGCAGTTTTTGGCTGTCCTGAATGTTCATTATCACCCAAGCTGGTACAGCCACGATTAAACTCAGCTGCCCTGAATTTCATTGTGGTAAATGATGGTGCAGAGTCCCTGTACACAGTGTACAACTTGTGTTTAATGTGCGTAGGTGTACTGCCTTTGCAAAATACATATGTGATGACTGCTTGATACTCATTTTTTCCATTTTCACAAAAGCACTTGCATCAACTCACTGAAACAACTATCAAACAACAACTGCATGACCAAAAAGGCTGAAATTTTGGTGAGCGCCTTACTATACATGTGCAAACAAATTCCCGAACTTTTTTTGACAAGTACTGCTATCATCATGTTGAGGTCTGAAACTTTTCAGACTACATAAACATGATAAGCAGCATAGGGGGACAACAACCCCTTTTTAATTATTTAATGTATAAGAAAGTCTCAGAATATTTGTCATTACCAATGAGAAGGAAAGAGCAGAATTCAAAAGAGCAGAATTCAATGGATGAAGTCATGAGAGCAATTGTAATTAAGGAGTAAGCTAGTGCTGAGGAGGAGTGTCAGCTAATAGAAAGAACAATTCAGTAGACGGTGGAAGTCAAGCTGGAATTGGAAAACAGTGAGGTGAAGTGAGTGGTCCAGTGATAATTGTAAGAACACTATTGAGGAGTGGAAAAACACAGGGAAAAAGATGCTCCAACAACACGTGCTTGCCACCAGACAAAATTATGGACAGATGAGAGAGAAAGCAACAGTTATTTTCAGAAGGGAAAAAAGAAAATTTGAAAAAAATAGATTGTAGGACATTGGGGAATGTGGGAGTAAAAATGATAATACAAGAATGTTCAGGGGAATAAATGAGACAAAACAAGGATGGCAGCCACAGACAACGATATGCAGGGATAAAGTTGTTTGGCTATGAAACCAAAATGATAGAAAGATGGGAAGAATATTTTAAAGAACTGTTGAAATCTGGGGAAATCCAGGATTTTGAAGAAGAGGAACTGGTGGAGCAAGCTGGTAGCTAGTGGTGAAGAAGAGGAACCAGTGTTGTAAGAAGTGATTGTAGCTGTTAAGGAGATGAAGAACTATTGAGCTGTGGGAGAAGATAAGATACAAAGTTAAATGTTCAAGTATGATGGTGCAGAAGTAGTATAAGAGAATGAAAAATCAACAACCCAGAAGACAACCATCATTATAGCAATACATAAAAAGGGCTATAGAACAAATCACAATAATCATAGAGGAATAGTACTGGTGAATGCTGCCTACAGAGTATTGTCTAGGATATGGCACAAGAAATTATGACCACATGTTGAAGCCACAATTGAGGAGTACCAGTGTGGTTACAGGAAGAAACGGGCAGCAACAGATCAGGTATTCGCCCTTGGATTAATAATGAAAAAAATGTCATGTGTACAATATAATTGTGCACCAACTGTGTGTGTATTTTAAAGCAGCTTATGACAGTATCAACAGAAATTGTCTTCTCAAGGTGTTATGGAAGCTGGGGATACCACCAAAGCTAATAAGACCCGTAAAAATGACTTGAAGTAACACCAGCTGCAAAGCAAGAACTAAGGACAAATATTTCAATAATTTTCCAATCTTTCAAAGACTGACATTATTTAACTTAGGTCTGGAGGCTGTCGTGCAAAAACTGCCAATCAGAGCAGATTACACGATTTTCAACAGGCTCAGAATATGGCATTTGCAGAAGACATAGCCATGCTTGGGATAACTAAGGAATATTTGCTGGAAAACTATGCAGGTTTGGAATGTGAAGTGGTCGCACTTCACTTGTTCTTAAGTAAGGAAAAAACAAAATATATGAAGAACACCAGAAAGTAAACAAGGTGGAGAGGTGTTGAGCAATTTGAAGGGTTTGAAATAGTAAACCAGTTTAAGTATTAGGGAGGAATGGTTACAGAAGATAATATGGCACCAACAGAGATAAAGACAAGAATACCTGCAGATAACACGTGCTATTACAGCTTCTTAACTCATTGTGATCCTCCAACATTTCAAGACAGCTGAAGATGACAGTTTACAAAACAATTATAAAACCAGTTGCTAGGTACGGGTCCAAAATGTGGACAATAGCACAACAGGTCAAATACGCCTCGGATGCATGGGAACGCAAAGTACTGTACAAGATATATGGGGCAATGGTGCCTGGAGAATTAGGACCATTGCAGAATTGTATGAACTCTATAAAAAAAATCCACCAGTCACTGTAGATGTAAAGGCATGAAGAATACAGTGGTTAGAACATATGCAGAGGATGGAAGGACGACGAGTGCCAAAGAAGGTGCTAACTGCAAAGCCAGAGGGAAGCCACTCATTGGCGAGACCGAAATTTCAATGACTGATATTGTAGACACAGATATCTGAGAAAGTAAGGTGTATGGAACTGGAGAGGGCTGACAAAGTCAAGAGATGATTGAAGGAGACAGGTGGTTGACAACACCCCAGGACCATCATGGGCTGTAATGCTGGAAAAGGAGAAGAATACTTGGGAAAGTCTCAGAATATTTATTCCCATTTCAGTTAGCATTTGGCTGCTACAAACATGTTGTAGACTGCCCTGACATGTCTTATTTGCATAGCATTTTGAAGGATGTGATATTGTAAGCCTTCTCAAAATTAATAAAAGCCAAGTGCTTACCCATACTTCTCTCCATACACTCTTGTCTGTTGTAGATGTAGAAGGTCTAATACTCATTAACTGAAAAAAATGTTTCCTGGACGATAATAAAGTAAGTTATGCAACTGAAACAACCTTCAGAACAACTAATACAACAGAAATTTATAAAATATTGATGATAGAAAGATGAATAATTAGGACATGCATAAATAAACAGTGTCAAGTAAATGGGAAGTGGAGAATAGCTTCAAATGAAACTGTGTACAAGAAAATAGAACCAATAATGAGCACTATCAGGAAGAAAAATATCTCATTCTTTGGACATCTAATGAGAACACCAGAAAACAGAATTAATAAGGGAATGATAGAAAAATTGTAAATAGTAAGGGCAACATTAAACAGATCACAGAAATTAACGAAGACATACGAGAACTCGAAATTACAGTAGAAGACAAAAACAAAAAAAACCAGAATACTGCAAGACACCCGAACCAACTACAAATGAAGATCAATTAAAGGGCTACAGGAAGAGTGATCTCAGATGAAGAAAGAAATAATATATCTGAAAGAATGAAGAAGAAATATTATTGAATAACAACAACTTGTATAAACCTCTGTATAACTGATGAATCACCCAATGAACGCCATAAAATAAAAAATAAATAAAATAAAGTAACTTATTTATTTTTTCAGTCCTATAAATTCATATACAATTTTCTGCTAAAAGAAAAATATTGTTATTGTTAATATGTATTTTATTACCAGCTATGCAGTACTTGGCTCTCTCTCTCTCTCTCTCTCTCTCTCTCTCTCTCTCTCACACACACACACACACACACACACACACACACACACACACACACACACAATATTAAAAAACTGAGTAATAGAACACATTGCTGGCAAGTTGGCAAGTAGTGCTGAATATAAATAACTGTTTTTGTAATAAAAGTACTGTTTGCATACAGATCTTTGGAATTTCTTTTTCTACTCATCACTATTGCTTCAGTTTACCTGACTATGCCCTGAAAATGATGGAAGATCAATAGTTGAAGTAGTAAAGCAACACCTCACTCTGTGGAAGGGGTGTTAAATGGTCAAAAAATGCATAAGCAAACACAATACATTGCTAAGCTTTTGGGCAAATTTTCTTTCAGTGCTAACGGAATATACATATACACTCATATGCCTACATGGCTACATTGTACCAGCACTGCAGCTAGGCTAGGCTGGGGGGGGTACTGTATATTTCGGCAGTTAAGAAAACCTACAGATAAGACAAAGTATAAATTTTCATCAAAGATATGTAGTTTTACAGTATGCCTGTCCTATAAGATGATTTCCAAACTATCGACGGCTTGTAAGTTTAGTTCAGAACAGTGATCATCTGGATATACCTTGAGTATTTATGAAAGCATCATATTGTCTATTCAGTTTTGCACACATATCTGCTGTGTACTACTGAACAACTGGTGCAGTTGCAAATATCATAAAGCAAAAGCCTCCTTCAGCATTGTTATGGTTTTCCTTTTAGAAGAACATGTTGAATAATGAACTCATATGTACAGCTAACAAATTTTGGTGTAAGGTGTGTTGTGTGTTCAAACGGTAAGTGTAATTGGCGTAAAATTTGTGAAGTGTGTGTGCACAATGCTGAAACCAACAAAAAGAAGGAAATATGAAGCAAGACTCAAAGGTCATAAATCAGACTAAAGAATCAAACAACTGTGCTGCTGTAGGGGCTTTCGATATAACACAAAAGATGGTAAGAGATTGACGAAAGAATGAAGATGCTATTAAAAAATGCCAAAGGGAAAGTGTTCTCTTAGGAGGGGAACAGTTTGTTTGCCAGATGCAGAAAATAGTATTGCAGAATGGGTACAAGAACAGAGGCAGAACTGTTGCATTGTCACAATAAATATGATTAGGGCTTATACAATGAAGTGGGCATGAGCCAATCCAGGGAAAGAATTTGAAGCAACAGTAGGTTGGTGCAATCGTTGTATGAACAGAAAAAACGTGGAATATGGCAGAAAACAAAAAATTTGCAGAAGTTAACAAAAGATCTTTACATTAAAGTTATGAGTTTTCGTTAGTTTGTTGTTCATGTGAAGCAAAAATACAAGTTTCCACTCTTCATATTGCAAGTATGGAAGAAATACTGATGAACGTCGATATGATGAACCCTAAAACTGTGGAAACAAAAAGTGTAAAAATTGTTCAAATCATAAGTACAGGTAATCAAAAGACCAAGTTTACAGTAGTATTAATATTTGTGGCAGATGGAACAAAGTTAAAACATATGGTCATTTCCAAGCAGAAAACCATTCCTAAAATAAAATTTTTGCCAGGTATTTTATACATTTTCATAAAAAGGGATGGGTGAACAAGAATGGTGTAAAATTGTAGATGGAAAATGTGTGGCAGAGGTGACCATGTGCTCTACGAAATCAACCAAGTTTGTTGGTGTGGGATATGTTTTGTGGTCACATAATGGAGAATACCAAAATTGCATAGCATGAAGCAATACTAAGATTGCTGTTACACTGGATGGTTTGACTTTGATGCTACGACATTTAGACACCTCTCTTCTGAATAAACCATTCAAAGACGACATGTGTGAACAATGGAATAACTGAATCATGAATGGTGAAAAGTCTTATACGAAAGGTGGAGCTATGCGGGCTGCATCACTTGATGTTTTGTGTAATTTTGTGATCAGATCAAAAGTGGAACTGGAAACTGTGATCAAGTCCTTCAAGAAGTGTGGGATTTCCAGTGCTGTGGCTGGCATAGAGGACAATTTATTAGGATACTGATGATGAAATGGAAATCGAGTCACAAGGTGCAGAATGGGACCCATACGATGAACTTCTCAACAACGAAAGTGAGGATGTACTTGAGGAACTGCTTTCCTGAGATGATGATTGTGAGGATTTTTGCAGAATTTTAATTGCACTGGTGAGTGATTTATTTGATTTTATAATGGTTTTAAATGTATATAAATTTGACTCTATGATTTATATCCGTCATGTAAGACGACCACGATTTTGGATGCCTTTTTTATGCTTCCGCTATCGTCTTATCTGCCAGTATATGTGATATGCTTGCGTTGGGTGGAGTGGGTGCGGCAAGGAAAGAGTTAGGGAGTAAGAGAGAGGGTTGGAAGGAAGGGCGGCTGATGGCTGGGAGGGAGAGACAGGCAGTAAGTGTATGGGATAGCTCCCTCTGGCAACGTGCAGCTCCTCATCCTTGCACCAAAGTGAGCTCACTGCTGCCACGTTCGTAGCGTGCGTGGTTGCTACATCTCCCTCCCAACTCTCAGTCACCATTCCCTCTAACCTACTGTGCCTCTCCCCGCCCCCTTCCTCCGCTCGCCCATTCTATCCAAATAAGCACCATCATCCCAGACGAGCTGCAGTTCCAGTACAATGTAGTCGTGCAGATGCATTTGTGTTCTGTAGTTAGCTCTGAAGAAGGACATCGTCTCAAACCCGAGCAACATTTTCAGTTTTGTTTATGTGCTTATCGCCAACTCAGTGCCTCAACTACGCAGTGAGCTGCTACCTTTAGTAGTTTCATCATTTGTATTCCACCAAGGACTTTCCACGATGGTATTAATTCTGGTGGTCAGTAATACTGATTCCTTTCTCAACAGCTTTGTTTTGGGACTCAATGACGCGTCCTTGCGAGAACTGCTGAGCCCACCACCAGATTCACGACCAGGTCTAGTAGGGTCTCGTTCACGACTGAAAGGCCTGCGTACGCTCCGCTTGGCGGGATGTGACATCTCAGATGTGGCTCTGCGCTACATAACACAGCACTTACCAAAACTTGTGGAGTTAGATATATCACAGGTATGTAACAATTTTTGTGTTAAGCAGGTCAAAATAATGTGTGTACATTTTTATTTTTATCTTACGCATTAACTTCTGTTCCAATATTGAACGTTCTTCCCCCATTCCATTATTTTTAAAGAGGGTTAAGATTACTCAGTTCATCTCATTCTTAGGTTTACAGTGGGGGGGGGGGGGGGGGAGCAAGAGAAGAGAAGAGGCAGGCAGTAAGAGGGAGTGTTGGGAGGAAGGCCGACTGATGGTTGGGAGGGAGAGACAGGCAGTAATTGCATGTCACAGCTCCCTCGGGCAACGTGCAGAGGGAGCTCTGGTGTGCAAAACTTAGGACTAAAGTAATTTTTGCATGATGTATCATTGTCAAGAAACATAGTTCGATGAAACTTGGACCGTACAAAGAAAGAACTGCTATAGTACAGTACAGTAAAGAAGGTAACCGAAAGGAATGCACAATGAGACGAGCAGAAATGACACTTTCATTCAAAGACAATAACTACACTGAGGTCATTGTGATATAATATGGTCCCTTTGACATTACAAAATGCAGGAGGTGGTTCTTAATGTGGTGTGTGATCACCATGAATGGCAATGCATTTTCTGTAACATGCTACCCTGCCGGCCACAATGTTAGTAAGGAATTCTTGTAGTGGAGCCTTCCACCACTCTACAAGTGCAGTTGACAACTACTGGATGGTAGCTGTTGCGTGTGAATATGCTGCAGTATGTCCTCAACGCATCCCCTCATGTGCTTGTTGGGGTTTAAGTCAGTGGAACAGACAGGCCAGTCCATTTGTTTTTGGGGTTTAAGTCAGTGGAACAGACAGGCCAGTCCATTTGTCAGATATCTTCTCATTCCAAGAGCTTGCACAGTTCAATGTGATCATGCATTGTCATCCATAAAAATGAAGTCAGGGCCAAATACACCTCTGAAAAGATGCATGTGGGGAAGGAGTACAGTGTCATCATAATGTTGACCGGTGAATGTAGTGTGTTCAAAGATTTGGAGGTCAGTGTGCCCATGTAACATTATGCCTCACCACACCTTAATACCTGGACCATCAAAACGATCATGTTTGACAGTGTTCCTGGGTGCATTACGTGTTAGCACCTGTCGCCTTGTGAGGATATGTGCATCACTCTCCTGTCACCCTGTGAGGATATGTGCAGCAGTCTTTCACTGAGGAATGTCATTCTGAGTTTCCTAAGTTAAATTGTAGCAGAAATGACAGATATTGAAATAACTGACTGTGAGATAGAAAATCAACCAAGAGCGACAGAAAATCAACCAAGAGCACTAAACAGATAAAAGACAACTGGAACCTGTTCGGTTACCTATCTGATTCTACACTGACTTCAAACTGTAGTAGAATTTTGGAAAACGTTTTATGCTTGTGTATTATGACATTCCTGGAGTTTGAAACTCTCCTCTGTAGGTTCAACAGAAAAACGATAAACAACGATCGTGTGAAACCCAGCTCGCTCTATTTGCTCTGGAAACTGAGAAGGCAGTAGAAACTATCACCCATGTTGATGCCATGTTCCTTGGCTTCAGGAAGATGTTTAATACAGTTCTGCACTGTCAACTAATAAACAAAATACCTGCATATATAAAATCAGACCAGCTTTGTGACTGTATTGAAGACTTCCTTGCAAGTTGAACACAGCATGTTGTTCTTAATGGAGAGAAATCTTTAGAAGTAAAAGTAAGTTTGGGTGTGTCCCAAGGAAGTGTTATAGGACTATTACTATCCACAATATACATAAACGACATTGTGGATAATGTCAGAAGCTCCAGGAGACCGTTCGCAAATAATAATACTGTTGTATATAGAGAATTTGGAAGACTTATTATTGTGTGATTTTGTAATTGCTGAACAGTGGCTGGAAGCCACATCCTTTACATATCTGGGAGTATGTGTTCAGAGCGAATACAAGTGAAACGATCACTTCAAACTAACTGTAGGAAAGGCAGATGCCAGACTGAGATTCAGTCGAAGAATCCTCAAGAAGCATAATCCACCTATGAAGGTAGTGTACAAAACCATAATTTGACTGATAATTGAATATTGCTTGTCATTCAGGAACCCTCACCTCATAGGAGTGATAGATGAAATAGAGAAGATCCAAAGAAGTGCAGCAAGTTCCATCATAGTTCTGTAACAATAGTTAATTATCTTTACTTAAGAATGTTATACCGTTCTGTAATAAACTGACTAGCTCGCAGCTTGCCTACCTTACACACACATTATTATTATTATTATTATTATTATTATTATTATTATTATTATTATTGACCCCATTATATGCAGATTCGTTATACACATTTTCGCATATGTGTGATTTTAGTTGTCATATTCAGTAGAATCAAAGTTGGAAGTTTTGGATCACTAGATATGCAGTGATGTTCCACTATGAGAACTATTTGTGACAATGCAGAATCAATTCGAAAAGCTCTTCAGTCTTCAGCTAACATGACTGTGACTAGAGAGACCAGATCTTGCTGGGAGGTGATGGAAAGAATGGAAAATATGGTACGTTAATGGAAAGGCCATCACAACCAACAGCACATTCCTCTCCTTGGAGCTACTCTTCAAGACCTTGTATGCAGATTTAACTAAAGAAGAGGACGATCCAGCATCTTTCTCGGTTGTTGGTTTGATCCTTTAAAGCATTGTTTTACCTTTCATAATGTTAAAATAACAGGAGAGGCAGCTGCGACAAATGAAATTGGAGCTGAGGAATATGTTTAAATAAATTGTGACAGAAAGAGACTACACTGTGAACCAGGTTTTCAAAACAAATGCCTGGTCACCTGTTGACTTCCTATTGAAGAAAAAACAGCGACAGTATTTCGGGCTGCTAGTGACCAATGCACCCGTCTTTTCAGAGGAAATGTCTCGGGATTGCAAATTAAAACCCCTTATGATCTAGTAATCTGAAAACTCTAGGACACTAAAGGATTGTGACAAGAGCAGGTTATGAGTTCATTGAGATGAAATGAAAAAGATTGGGCACTATTTTCAGTGACTATTTTTAATGAACTGAATAGACAACTGAAGGCTTTCTCTCAGAAAGAAAAAAATCTGTTTCAGAATTATTCTCCTTCATAATGTTCTGAACCACCAACTTTCCAGTATTGATTCAAATAAAAATACTCGAGTTCTGTTTCCACCACAAAACACTACATCTGTCCTGCAGCCCATGAACCAGGGAGTTATTTCTACATTTAAGGAATAGTATCTGCATAAAAGTTTGTCCAATCACATAGAAGAGTGTGATTTGAGTGACGAGCTTACCATTATGATTTTCTGGCGGTAGGCTAATGTTCAGAGGCTACAGCTGCTATTAGAGATGTGTGGGCTGACATCACTCCAAAATGCGTTAATGATGTATGGAGGAAACTGTGTCCTGATACCATACGAGTGCTAGAAGATGAGGGGCTCACTGACATCACTGCTGCAGCTGAGAGATTGCAGTCATGGCACAACAGATTCGATTCACTGATGTTGATGAAGAGAATGTGTGTGACTTCCTGAATTCCCATTCTGAGTATCTGAGTAACAAAGGTTTGATAATCTCCCCTGAGAATGGCAATAAATAAGAAACAGAGGATGAGGTAGTTCAGCCGGTTAGAAAGCTGACAATGAAGAAAATGGCTGAGTCCTTCAGAATGATTGATGCGGCAGTGAAAAGTTTTGAGGAATGTGATCCTGAAAAAGTAAGGAGTGCTATAGTGAAGAGAGAAGTTGAACAGTCCCTTAAATGTTACAAAGAGCTGTACAATCGAGTGGCAACGAAAACTTACACAGCTAACAATTGAAGATTTGTTTGCAAAACAGTGAGCCACTTGAAATGAATATAAAGTACTAAGCAAGAACATGCCAGAATGAAATTTTCACTTTGCAGCGGAGTGTGTGCTGATGTGAAACTTTCTGGCAGATTAAAACTGTGTGCCGGACCGAGACTCGAACTCGGGACCATTGCCTTTTGCGGTCAAGTGCTCTACCACCTAAGCCACCCAAGTAGGACTCAGGCCCTGTCCTCACAGCTTCACTTCTGCCAGTACCTTGTCTCCTACCTTCCAAACTTCACAGAAGCTCTCCTGCCCAAACTTCACAGAAGCTCTCCTGCGAACCTAGCAGAACTAGCACTTATGGAAGAAAGGATATGCAGAGACATGGCTGAGACTCGAACTCGGGACCTTCGCCTTTTGCGGGCATCCTTTCTTGCAGGAGTGCTAGTTCTGCAAGATTTGCAGAAGAGCTTCTGTGAAGTTTGGAAGGTAGGAGTCGAGGTGCTGGCAGAAGTGAAGCTGTGAGAATGGGGTCCGAGTCGTGTTTGGGTAGCTCAGTGGTAGAGCACTTGCCTGCGAAAGACAAATGTATCGAGTTCGTGTCTCGGTCTGGCACACAGTTTTAATCTGCCATGAAGTTTCAAGAACATTCCAGCTACAAAGGATTTGCATGTAAGGAAATTTATCATGGAAAATAAACTGATTATAGCACCATCAAATTCTTCTAGTGGAGATGATCCAGAGGCTATTTAGGATGTAGACGTAGTGAAAATTATTTTAGAATATTATGGTGCATTTCAGTAATAAATTTTTACTTAGTGCATAAATTCTGCATTAAAATGTGTTTCAGAAATATGATGGTTATTTTATGTAAAAATGCTAAGAAACTCAGCTATTTTAAACTTAATGTGTGAGTAAAAGTGACCCTAAACCCATATTTTTCTGTTAAATGACTCTCGATACACACAGTGTTTCCGCAGAATGTAATTATCACATATAACAAGATTTACATGTAGCAACTTTACATGAAGATTTTTAATGATATTCTTTCCATTGTTATCAAAAGCAGTAAGCTAACAGAGATGTAATAAATCACTAGCCAAAGATACTAAAGTCAGGATAAGGTCAATTTATTAAGATATTCCTCTGATATCATATTTGGGAGGACGATGGTTCAAACCCGCGTCTGTCCATCCAGATTTAGATTTTCCGTGATCTCTGTGAATTGCTCCAGACAAGTGCTGGGGTGCTTCCTTTGAAAGGCCACAACCAATTTTCTTCCGTAGCCTTGACACAATCCGAGCTTGTGCTGCTCCATCTCCAATAACCTTGATGTCGACAGGATGGTAAACCCAATCTTCCTTTCTTCCTCTGATATCATAAGATACATGTTGATACATTGCAGTTTTTTGTATGTGTAAAATATTTTGTTTGTTTCTTTCTTTCTTCCTTCCTTTTTTTTCTGGAATAACGTCTTAATTAAAATATGACTGTGAATTATTACTTCATTTAGTTAAAACATTTCTTGCAGCTGTTGGATTTTATGAATGTGAGAAATATTATTTCTTTTCACTCCTTTCTTTCTAAAGTGTTTTTCTTTTCTTTCACCAAAACTATATTTTTATTCTTATATGATCACGCCAAACTACTCAATAAAAAGATCAGAACTTTCTACTTTTATACTTTAGGCAGACTGAAATTTTATTTTTTCGCTTAAATCAGTAGTACACTCCCTGCAATTCAGTTCCAGTGTATCCCCATTCCTAATTTGGCCTTGTATATAAAAAAAGTATTAGTGCCACCACCATTGCAAATTAATAAAGATGCAACAATTCTCAAACATTTCAGGCATTGGCTTCTAACTAAATTATTTATCCCAATTGTAAGTTATAATAAAATGTAAAAACTTCATCCAGCTGTGGAGCAACTGACTACAATAATAGTAATTAATTACATTGGCCCAGTGGTATGGTGCATGACAAATAATGCTGTACTTTGTGTTTGAATGGTTTCTTAAGAACACATATAAATGTGGAAAATTCAGCTTATTAATATTTTTTGTTGGGTGATAAATTTATCCATAAGCAACTCAAACTGGAAAGTAGCCCCTGCTACAGTCAAACACTTGCCTGAGCCTGTCAGCATCACCCACAGAAACTTATGAAAATCCTTCCTACATTAATGAGCAGACATCTTTCTCACTAGATGTGGCTCTGCCAAGGCTGAACTATTCACACCATTGATCAAATGGGGGGCCTTCCAACCAAAATCTCTGTTGTGTACACCACTACAAATTCAAATTTGAGTGGCTGTGAATGAAATGATCCATCTTTGACCACTAAAGGTTTTCCTTACCTAAATATCCCTTCCTTGGAGAAGATTCTTAAACCTCCACAATAGTTTAATTCTTTCTGTTTTCCACAATGTAAATTAACTGAATATACAAATTCTCAGAACAGTGTAAAATTTAGTCTTATATATTCCCTCAAACGAGCTGATCACTTCTCTATTATGACTTAGTCTAAGGTCGACTCACCCATCTGGTACTCAAAAATCTGATCTGCTTGTGCAAATATGAGAGTGCAACTGTCCAATGATGGAGAAGTAAAACATTTTGTTGAAAAACTCTTACAAATTATTGAAGACCATCCAGTTGATTGTATGACTGGACAGATTCAACTTACAAATGATTTATGAAATATTGTCAACAGCCCAAATGAATTAATAGATAAAGTTTTTCCAAACATTATCCAAAATTACTCAAGTTGGTTATTTGAAAGAGCCATTTTAGCTGCAAGAAATGAAGTAATTGGCAATATTAATTTAAAAATTCACAAGGAATGGTCATGAACAGTTAAACAATGAAACTGAAGCAAAAATAATATCAGGAGAAGATAAAGAACAAAAAAATAGCATTTATTCCAAGGATTTCACTCATATCTACCAAATGGCTGTTTCAATTCAAAAGACGGTCATTTCCAGTAAGATTTGTATTCAGTGTCACTATAAATAAGGCACAAAGACAAACATTTAGATGTTATGATATTAATTTGAAAGAATTGTGCTTTTCTCACAGTTATTTAGTTTTATGTAGCTTGCTATAGGGATGGAAACCCAAAGGATTTGTGTATATACTCACCAAACAAAGAGGTGAGAAATGCTGTTTGTATGCATGTATTGTGGCAGAATAAGTTAACTAATTATGAAGTATAGTGAATACAAAGCAAAGTTTTCTTTCACTAAATTAGGTACAGCTGTATTATTGAGAATGTGATGATTGAGTAAAGCTTTACAATCTCTGAATATCAGTGTATGTAAGAGTACAGGAGAGTATTTTTGAACATTAAAGAGTATTTTATAGCATATCATTCTAACATTTTCATAATTTTTTGAATGTTTGTCATTAATATGTTCTTTAATGTCTTTTTCAACTTGTACATAAGCAGATGAGCAGTAGGTCATTGCACGGTAGCATGTATATTGGAAGCAGGTCTGTTTTATGACAAATGTAACTTTTTCCTTGAAAAGCACCAAAGTAATAAAATAATATTAAGCTGCCGATAGACGGTAAATGGCATCTATTTAATAGAACTGAGGCAGCAGCAGCTTTTTTTCTCAAGAGTGGCAGCATTTCTTTTAAGTTACTTTTTTACTTTTCATATAGAAATAATATTACACAGTCTAGTGATATTTATTGTTAGTAGAGTGTACAGATTTGTTGCTTCTCATTTGTTAGTGTATGCCATGACTCATCCTACATTCCTGAAGGTTCTCGTCATTGATGGAACAAGTGAAATAAGTTGTGGAATTAGAAATGTTGAAGTATGGATGAGAGTGTAGGAATGACATAAGCATTGATGAAGGTGCAAAGGTTAGCAGAGTAATGGAAAGCAAGCTTAGGTAGTTCAAAAAAATATCTTGGAGTTATATGATCTTATTTCAGGGCTCGGCGGCTGTTTCTGACTTCTTTAGAAGTGGGAACTTTCTGCTGGTAAGGGCAAAGAGGATAGTACCTATGAGTGTGCTGTTTTAGGACAAGTCAGTGGCTTAGTTGCAGGAGAGGAAAGCTGGAGAGAATTCATTGGTGTAACTACCGAAAAATTTGATGTTGGGGGAGATCTATTTACTAAAAATATCTAGATTTAAAGGAAGAAGAATTTGACGTGGAAGAGATGACAGCTGACAAACTGGAGATGGTGTTGCTTACTGGTTGGTTTAATGTAAACATAATTTTGGATATGAACCTGACAAGGTGGAAGACGGCTTCTAGGAAGGTGGGTTTGTAGCTGGAGAAGGACCAGGTAAATCTCTTTTGTGAAAAGGACTTGTGCTGTTGAAAGCATTGGGACTGTATTACTTTGTGTTTTACAGCACTCTACCAATGTGACTTTGGAGCTTAACGGAAGACGTGTGATTACCACAGGTTTTCGTGCTAGGTGAACTCCCCTTGTGAAAAATTCATATGACCTTCCTCAGGTATGAACTGTCATGGACACCAGAAAAAGAGATAAACACTCAGAAATTATTTTGTAGGATCCTAGGCAATCACTCTGACAATTGACTGCAGTTTTGAATAAGAATGAGACAACTGTGTGTAGGATTTGAGGGGGAAATCCTGAGATATATATCATACAGTATGACAAATGTCTTCAGAACATGCCAAAATGAAAAGCATTGCATATTGCAGTTTGTTACTGTATTCCATGAAAAGTGTGGCAGTTGTCTTTCTTTATCTTTTTATATGATTATGAATCAATAGCTCATGATCTGAGGATATTCCTGTTATGACTAGCACCAAGTTCCAGCTAATGCACAATGCTTGATGTTATTTCAAGTAATGGCCCCTTTCTGGTACATGTACAATATAACATGGCTTTTTTGCAGGGGATGCTGGTAACACAAGCACATGACCATTGCTTGGTTTATGTGGTGCTGTAGGACGGCCAGATGTGCAGGGGAAACAGCTCCACCTCTTTCATGCAGGGCAGGCAGCACACTGGAATCAGTATTGCAATTACAATGCCAACTTATATTGTACATACAATACTTACTTTTATTTTAAAAATGGCAAAATTTCCACAAAACAGTTTAATTATCATTTGTGTTAAATCCCTGGTGCAAAAAGGTAGAAGGAGGTTCTACACATTTTTCCACAGGATGATACTTCTGCACATGCAGATCCTTTGGTGCAAAATGGAACTATGATGATGCCAGTATAGGTAGTTGGAAGACTTTACCATCTCCCTGACCCCACACTGTCCTGACATAAACACAGTATGTCTGGTTGGTTGGTTTGGGGAAGGAGACCAGACAGCGAGGTCATCGGTCTCATCGGATTAGGGAAGGACGGGGAAGGAAGTCGGCCGTGCCCTTTGAAAGGAACCATCCCGGCATTTGCCTGGAACGATTTAGGGAAATCACGGAAAACCTAAATCAGGATGGCCGGACGCGGGATTGAACAGTCGTCCTCCCGAATGCGAGTCCAGTGTCTAACCACTGCACCACCTCGCTCGGTACACAGTATGTCTGTCTGGAATGTTGTTGAGAGGGCTGATCACAGGACATCGTCTCATCATGACATACTCCAAAGCAGCTGTTACACTATTATTCCAAGAAATGGAGAGGAAACAAATCTAATGGACACACTTTTAATTCAGATCCAGAGTGGAGGCTGCAATCAAGGTGGTTACATCAAATTTAGATTTTTGGAGGATTCTTTTAATAAACAATATAACTGCAATTTTTTGTAAATTTTTCTTGTGCTTGAAGAAACAGCTTTGAAAGTAGAACATTATTTTTCTTCTAATATTGCTATCACTCCAGTATTGAATAATGTACCTTGTATTTACAACCAACCGTAATTGTGTTGCAGTGCGTTCGTGTGACGGATGCAGGAGTGGCGCAGTTGGCTGCGCCCCCTGCGGCCACAACTTCCACGTTAGCATCTTTGGATCTCTCATCCTGTCGGCTGCTGACTGATTCCAGTCTCGACCATTTGGCACGTTGCGATGCTCTGGTTCGACTAGACCTCCGCCACACACCAAACGTCACTGCTGCCGCTCTCGCGAAGTTCGCCGTACGGTCACCACACGGCCTACATGTTACTGATACCAAACTGATAGTTAAAAAGCGCACACAGTCGCCTGAAAACACGTCCACCACCTGATGTGCTGAATATGATGTAGTGTGGAAACGTAATGTACTTTGCACCAGATGCCACTAGGCAACACAATTTCTTATTGTGATATTTGTTAGTACATGTAGTGTGCATTCAGTTTGCCAGCACTAAGAAAGATCGTGACAACATGGCGGCTAATGTTTCGGTAGCTGTTATTGCAATGAAGATTGCACCGGAGTGGTCAATTACTGTCAATCTGAAAAGGACAGTGTACGAAGAAAATGATGTGTAATATTGTTTGTGAGATTTGGGTGCTTGCAGTCAACATCTTTAGCATGTACTCTTCTTCTAGTCCTGCAGACCATTGTGTAGCATGCAAGTGCATCAAACAGTAATATGCATTATCACAAAATAGCTTGACTGATATTATTTGTGAGAGCAGGTCATAAACAGTTCCTGAAAATTGACCAACTTTTAAGGTGGTCAGCAGATTACATCAGTGCTGATGTACACTGTTTTCTTCGCTGTGATTTGTGCTTGTATATGAATAACAATAATGGAAAATCCTGGCTGGAGAAATATGTAAAATAAAAGAAAGGCAATCGCTTACCTATAGAGGACTTGCATGTGGTTGCCTTGCCCTTAACTGACATATTTTTGCACATGAATGAGAGGTACAGCAGGTATGATACATCAAAGGATGATCAAATTCTAAAAGATGGCAGGTTCAGAAGTTTGATTTTGTAGCTTTTTGTACTAGCAGATTACTGCCTTCCTGTTTTATTTTTACTGAATTTTACGGCCATTGTTTCATGTAAAAATCTAGAAGGGTGTCAATTTTTCCCATGTGTTAAAACCGTGGTTTGGAAACTCTTTATTTCTAATACTTGCCTTGGTTACTGTTGCTACAATATTTAATTCATCACAAGGAAACTTTTTGAATTTTGAATCACCATTTCCTGCTTCTTTCAACTTCATAAGTCTTTTCACACCAAGTAAATCAAGTAAATGAAGACCAGGTTTAACAATATGTAAACTGTGAAATTATTATATTTTGAAGATTAACTGGAAGAAAGAATAATGGCTTGTATTGGCATCAGAAATTGTAGTACATGCAATAGTGACCTGTGATGATGCTGATTTCTCTTATGGATCCTTGTTAGCTTTGTTTAGTTAGTGAAATTGTGATTTTGCTTGGGATCTTCACTAGCCACATTCCTGACATACATAAAAGCTGATGAGCTATGTTATGTTAGGAAGAACCTGAAGTTCCTCTCCATCCTGTACTTGATACGAGAGCTGCATGCCCATTTTTGTGCAATACTTAAGCATGTGATAAATTTGTGATGATCATCACAAAATGTTGGATCTTGAATGAAGAGAAACACACTATACATTAAATAATTTCCATATAATCCAGTCTCATCAGAAGAGCTAATATTCTTATATAATTTCTTAGAATTTACTTTCCATCCTGTCTCTCTCTCTCTCTCTCTCTCTCTCTCTCTCTCTCTCTCTCTCTCCCCCTCTCCCTCCCTCCCTCTCTCCCTCCTTTTTCCTCCTTCTTTCGTTCTTTCTGACAACCATATTCACTTGCGAGATTTTTTATGCCTTAAGTGGCCCCCTGTTTGTATATTTCTATATTAAATGATATCTATAAAATGTTGGAATTATAAAAAGAGAATATGTTTCATCAGATCTCTGTATAGTTTATTTTATTCATTGTGTGAAGTTCTTCTTTTAATTCTGTATGGTTTTGATCCCTGGCACATAGTACCCCGTGAAAATAGGATACCGTTTATTTAATCTTGTGTATGAGTGGCCGTTTAAGTACTTCGTAAAGAACAGTAAGCTTTTTATAGTATTCAGATATTTTATTTATGTTGCAATGCTGACGATAATTAGACCCTACACGGTATGCCTTTCATTCATTATGATTGTAGGTCTAAAATAAAATACGAGTTTTGTTCTTTACTTGTTACTAACTATTTCATAAAGAGGTACCTTACAGGCTCATGAGAAGTATTTAAGTACTTCCATCAGCTAATGCCAGTGTTATCAGCTAAACATGGGTGATTTCAAATACTTATGTCGGAGACAATTGTATTGCTAATTTATTGCAGGGATAAAATGCACTAATGATGAAGGAGTTGATAATTTCTGCAGCATTTATAGATTTTTGAGCAGGGAAACACGACACCAGTTTTCGTACAGAGTTTTGAAGATAATACTTTTGATAACATTTCTGGAAGGTAATTTATAGTTTTCATCAAAATCGTCACTTAGGGTGTCTTGTACAATAGTACGAAGAAACAATCAAAATAATAATTATAATATTCGAGAGTGTAGTAATTTTATACCAGTTGTACTTTATCAAAAAATTGGTGCAATAATGCCAATATAATTTATTTATGTATCCTCTTAAACTACTATGTAAAACCAGAAGAGAAGAAATAAACTCGCTGTGTGTGTGTGTGTGTGTGTGTGTGTGTGTGTGTGTGTGAGAGAGAGAGAGAGAGAGAGAGAGAGAGAGAGGGGGGGGGGGGGGGGAAGGATAACAACCAAACAACAGAAAAAGATGCGAAGAGAAATCTACGTACACAGTTTAAATTTTACTAGTTATGTAACTACTGTTTGAGCAGACAGTTTTTTAAAAACATATATTTTATGTTCTTGTCCATTTATTTAGAATCTGAGAGCCTAATACTGATTGTGAATGTGTGAATAATCCCCATATTTAGATGCATATATTTCAATTCGTTTATAAGTATGTTAATTGAAACTGTATAAATGTAAATAGAAGAAACACACACACTATTTGTGTGGAGAGGCTAAAGAAACTCTTATTTAGTAAGGTAATGGAGTGGCAGGAATAGAGATGGTAAATAAAATGAAATATGAAGAGTACAGTGCAACATGTATAATGTGGGCAAAGTTATAAAGTATCTTACGTGTATGTGAATGACATTTTTCGCATTAAGGACAGCTTCTGTTGTGTGTTATATTTATTGTAAAATTATGTTTTCATGATATTTTTTTAAAAAATTATCCAAAGTTCATAGTGAATTGTATGCAGTGTAGTGATATTAAACAGACAGTCTGTATCAAAAACTTCCAGTTGTTTTCATCTTGACAGCTGACAGAAAGTCATGGTATTTTGGTTGTGGGTTGCACCCTGGTGCTTATGTCCATTCTCAGTTTTGATGCTCTTTCATAAACATTCAAAATGTTATTTCTGAATTTTTTTGTGGTGTTATTGACTGACGTTACGATTTTGGGCATCCAGGCATGTTGACAATTCTGTTTCTGTTCATTAAAATAGAATCGTCAATTTGGCTCCAAAACATAAGATTTAATATTCAAAATATCTTTCATCATACAGTTTCCGTTTAAAAGATTATTATACCACACACTTCTTTGCACTTTACACTTTAGGAGAAAATGTTGTAAACATGTCACTTGTCACGAAAAATTCATATGCCACAGGAATTGTATCATATTTTTAGAACTAATTGTGGATCTTGTGCATCCTTCCCTGAGTGGGAAGTCCTACAAGTGAAACAACAACTGATAAAACACAATATAAAATGTTTTGAACTCAACTGATAAATAAACCAGAAAAATATTGTCATTACACTGGTCTAAGATAATCTGTTCAGTGGAGTTGCTTTTTCTGCTGACTAAGCCATAAATTACCTTCTGTTTTATTGCTGCAGTTTTTCAGTACAAGGAAAACAAATGAAAAAATTAAGAGTCACTATCAGTCATGTCAGAAAGGATTTTGTCTACTAATCTCCTGTTGTACTCATGCTAGCAGTCACTGGCAGTATGTGATCAAATCGCACAGTGTCATCTTGACCATGCTGGGATGCTGTGTCATCCGAAACTGTCTGCATCTCTGGCTAGAATGTGGGGTTACCATTCATTTTCACAGCCCAGCAATGTTTCATGTGGTTGCCTACTGTATAAATTGTGAGAATGATGTTGAACTATTTGTTAACAAAGTACAAAAAAAAAGCTCTGTTGAAATGCAATATTGTGGTTCCGTCTCAGAATACAATTGCACTAAGTTGGATGTTAATTACAGTCTAATGAATGTGCTGCAGTAAGTTCGTCATGAAACATTTGACATCTACTGCTGATTGAAGGAATTACATTCTCCAGCTACATGTTCAGTGATACATTTTTTTGTGGTCAGAAGGCGTATCAGGGACTGAGATTCATCGAAGACTTTAGGTACAGCATAGGAACAGTGTTTTGCCACAACTCATTGTCTACAAATAGATTGAAAAATTCTGAAATGGTCGCACAAGTGTTACGTATGATGAAGGAGCCGGACGACCATTTACCGCCTCAAATGAAGAAACCATCAAGCGTTCACATGAAATGATTCTCTTAGACAGACAATTAACTATTGACGAAGTGGCACATCATCTACAAATTAGTCACGGTTCTGCCTATGAAATCATCCACAACAGACTTGGGTTTCATAAAGTTTGTACAAGATGGGTCCCAAGGCAACTCACACAGTTGCAGAAAGAAACGAGCTTGGACATCTGCAAAAAACATTTGGATCGCTATGGTAACGAAGGGGACAACTTCTTAGACAGGATCATTACTGGTGACGAAACATGGATCCATCATTATGAACCGGAGAGTACACGGCAGAGCATGGAATGGAAACTTCCAGATATGCCATGCAAGAAAAAGTTCAAGACCCAACCGTCTGCAGGAAAATTGATGCTTACGGTTTTTTGGGAAGCACAGGGTCCAGTACTGGAACATTATGGGGAAAGGGGCACAACAATGAACAGTGTATGTTACAGTGAGATGCTTACTGCCAGGCTAAAGCCTGCAATTCGAAGCAAACACCAAGGATTGCTGCCAAAAGGTGTCTTGTTGCATGACAATGCCGATCCACATATTGCTGCCCACATTGCTGAAACACTCCAGAAACTCAATTCGTAGTACTGGATCACCCTCCATATAGTCCCGATCTTACCCCTTCTGACTATCACTTGTTTGGTCCACTCAAACAGGCATTAAGGGGCCATTGATTTGCCTTGGACAAAGCAGTGAAAGAACTGGTGCATTCCTGACTCACAGCTCAACCGAGAAACTTCTTTTATGAGGTCATCAGGAAGCTTGCACAACGATGGACCAAGTGTGTTGGAAACGCAAGGAGAATATGTCAAAAAAAGATGTTCTTCGAAGTTTCCTATTTCATTACAATAAAATTTTATAACTACTTTGTGGTTAATAATTGACTTATCCACATACCTTAATTGAATTTCATTAGAGTCGTAATCACATTTTCACTCCTATCTGTTCCCTGAGCCATTTATTTGTTCTCTTGCCTCTCCTACTAACTCCCTACATGCATCTCGCTGAGTGACTCTGTTTTTGAATGGCTTTTGCGTTTAAAAGTCCATGCCTCACTGCCTTGGGTCAGAGCTGGTAATATGTGTATATTACCAGTTTGTAAATTAACAGATTATCAGATTGTAAACTTTCCTTTTCAGACACTTTTTAAGCTTAGTTTTTGATACATTATTTAGTTAACCAAAAGCATTCCAGGCCATTTTTTACTCTAATGTTCTCTCTTTCACTGTCCACACAGTTGCGGTTTTCAGCTGCCCTAAACATAAAAATTAAACTTGGTCTACAATTTCAATGTTATTTTCTACTGTTTTGTTTTCAGTGTGTTGCCTATACATTATGTTAGTTGTACTTTAATTGATTTTCATGACTACTTTTGAACTTGCTGTTTAAAGATACTCCTTCACTGTTGAAGTTTATCTGAACTACAGACAAAAAGTACATTGTTAGCAGCAAAATGGAGATGATTCAGGTATGTTCTGTTAATATGTACTCTTTCATATTCCCAGTTCAAGCACCTGAAAAGTTCCTCTACAATTGCTATTTATCATTTTGGTAATAATATCCTTTATCTGAACTGGACACACTTGTCAGTAGAGAGTGATCTGTGATCTTTTGTAGAAAATACTCGTATTTTCAGTCTGTCAGTTACTGCTTTATCTCAAAATACGATGTATCCATCCCTTCTCACTCCCGGTCCCTTGCCTCATGGCTCATATTCCTGTAATATGAGGGGGGATCAAATATAAATGGGATTTTTGTTCCCGATCATCAACATTTGGTAGGAATGGCCACACGCTTCTGTTATGCATAAGCGAGACCATTAGAAGTGAGGAGAGTGTGCTGTTAGATATTTCCCGCCGTTTCATCAGTAACGCTCACAATGTCTGAGCAACTGGTGCACCCCTACATTGCACAACGCATAATTATCAAAGTTCTTGCTTGTGAAGGTTTTCAGCTGCCAGAAATTTGCTGCCAAAGATTTACTGCACAGTTTGGTGATAAAACTTTATCAAGGATGTGTGTGTTTGCCTGGCATAAAAACTTCAAGGAAGGACACGAATGTGTGAAAAATCAGCAACACGTTCGCCGTCCTCGGACTAGCATCAGAGACAAAATCATTCGTGCGGTTAAAGACATTATTGACGACGATCGATGGGCAAATGTATCAGAAATTGCACAAAAAGTCAGAATCAGTTATGGAAGCTGTCAAGCAATCATCACGAATGTCCTACAGTTCCGTAAAGTATGTTCCAGATGGGTTCCTAAACTTTTGACCAAAAATCTGAAGTTGAGACTTTTGGAGGTCTGTCAGAGGCTTACAGCAAGGTTTGTGGAAGAAGGTGATGCATTTTTGAGTCGGATCGTCACCTGAGATGAAACATGGGTTCACCACTACACTCCAGAATGCAAACAAGCTAGTAAGGAGTGGCGGAGGAAAGGGAAGGCAGCACCAGTGAAAGCCAAGACCCGACTATCAGCTGGCAAGGTTCTTTCAACCATTTCTTTCGATCAGCGAGGCATTTTGATGATTGATTTTTTGCATGAGCAACACACAATCAATGCTGCTTATACTGCAAACTGTTGAACGAGGCGAGATTTGCGTATCGCCACAAAAGATGAGACCAATCGATTCGACAGGTCATCCTCCTCCACGACAATACGCGACCCCATACTGCAGCTCTAACAGCTCTAACTGTCTCCAAGCTACAGGAAATGCAATGGACTACACGGGATCATCCTCCTTACAGCCCAGATTTATCGCCCTGCAATTTCCATTTATTCGGAACGCTTAAAGGAGCTCTAGGAAGGTGATGATTTGAAGATGATGAGAGTGTGGAAGACTTCTTGCGCAACTGGCTGGTGCTGCCCATACGCTGGGACAAATGCATTTCCAAACCTACGCTTAGGCGGGACAGTTAGAAGTGAGGAGAGCATGCCGTTAGATATTTCCCGCTGTTTCGTCAGTAATGCTCACGATGTCTGAGCAACAGGTGCACCCCTGTGGAAAAATAAATTATAATTGCATTGAGTTTTTCAATAAATGAATCATCATCATCATCATTTAAGACTGATTATGCCTTTCAGCGTTCAGTCTGGAGCACAGTCCCCCTTATAAAATTCCTCCATGATCCCCTATTCAGTGCTAACATTAGTGCATCTTCTGATGTTAAGTCTATTACTTCAAAATCATTCTTAACTGAATCCAGGTACCTTCTCCTTGGTCTACCCTGACTCCTCCTACCCTCTACTGCTAAACCCATGAGTCTCTTGGGTAACCTTGCTTCTCCCATGCGTGTAACATAATAAATGAATTTAAGTAAAAAATAAAATCCCGTTTATATTTGATCCACCCTCGTACACCTAGATGCAAGACCTGTCCCATACATCCTGCCACCACCATCTACCCCAGTTCAGTCACAAGCATCATCTATCCTATCAAAGGCAAGGCTACCTGTGAACGTGATTTACAAGTTAAGTTGAAACCACTATGCTATGTTGCCTGTGCTATGTTCTACATGGCCATGACAACCAACAAGCTATCTGTCGGCATGAATGGCCCCCAACAAACTGTGGCTAAGAGACAACTCGACCACCAAGTTGCTGAGCACACTCGTACCAATAAGAGCTTTTCTGAATTATGCAAGTGGGAACTCATCCTGCAATATATTCTGCATTCCTATAACCACCTTGGCCTCAACCTCCGTTAGTCAGTGTCCTTCACCCACCCATCTCCTCTCCTGTTCCCACTCCTCAGTTCTACACAACAGCCTTCCATTCCATGAGTGCATACACAGTGCTTTTACTTCCATCATTTTCTCCCCCCCCCCCCCCTCCCCCCACTGTCCAACCTCCAGACTCCCGACTGCACCTAGCTGCCCTACACCCTCCCCACCTGGTCCCTGTATTCTCCCACAAGCAGCACTGTACCATCACCCACCCATATCCTGCTATCCCTCCACCTCGCCGTCCCAGCCTCCTTATCTACACCACCCAGACTGCTTCTCCCATCATTCACTGTTTTTCTCAGTCCAGCCTCGGTAGCCGGAGACAGTGGTCACGTGTATGTGAGTTGTGCTTGTGTTTGTTTGTGTGTGGGTGTATGCATGCGCGCGTTGTCTATTCTAGAAGAGGACCTTCTGGCTGAAAGCTCACTTGCTTTGCTGTTGTGTCTGCCTGTGCCCTGACACCACCATTATATGGTGACTAGCAGTCCATCCTTTTCATAATATTCTCGTACTAAAAACGCTGATTGATAGCATGAAATAAGTGTATTTTCCAAAATATTTGTATGTTATTCACCTTTCAGTTTGTTAATGGAAAGTTCTTGGTGGATATAAATAACTTGAGCAGGAAAGGTTACAACTTGGCAAGTAATGGAGGCACCAAGTCGTCAGTAGGCACACGTAAAGCATGGGAACTTAGACAGCTTTTGGACAAATCCTTCTTCAGAGCTACAGAATACACACATACATTATTCTGTACAGCTATACAATTCTTCCACCCCTCCCAAAGTGGTATTCCACCACCCGTCAATCTAACAATATCCAAGTCTGTATTTATGCCTAACCCCCTGCCACATGGATCATACTCCTGTGGAAGACAAAGGCACAAGACCTGTGTGATACCCTCCCCCCCCCCCCCCCCTTTTTCACCCTACTCAAGTCCTGTCACCAATATATCCTATCCTATCAGAGGTAGGGTCACATGTGAAAGCAATCTAGTCATATACCAGCTCTGCTGTGCTGGAATTTCTACACAGCATTTTATGTGGGCACATCTACTAAACAGCTGGCCACCAAACTGTAACCAACACCCACTGGCAGAGCGCATTGCTGGGCACAATGTGCTCGATTTCAACAGCTGCTTCATGGTGCATACCACATGGACCTCCTCCCCTCCCCCAACACCAGCTTCAGGAATTATATGGATGAAAATTGTCTTTGTAGCTCACATTTCGATCCTGTAATCCATCTGGCTGCAATATCAATTATCCACTGCCTTACACTCAACTCCACCCCTGCCCCATTGCACTAACATCACTCAATTGCACTCACACACTCCTCTCTATAGTCTCCCTCTTCCTATGCCTCCCCCACCTCTTCCCTAAATGCAACTGGAACAAGCTCATCGGTGACACATCCCTACACTGAGCACTTCCTGCTTCTCCCATCCAGCTGTAATTTTCAATCTTTTTTATGTGCCTGTCAGGGATCAGTGTCTCCTCTACTCGGTGAGTTGTTGCCTTTACTCCTCAAACTCTTCATCTTTCAGCATTAAATTTATCTCTCTTGGTGAAGCCCAGTGGAAGCTGTGTGCACTGATATTTTAATTTTTCTGAATATTCACATGGATTGAATCAGTACCTTGCTTGCCACAAGCTGTTAGTACAGCTTTCTCAAAATCTATGAATTTCTGACTCAGTGGTGCAAAAGACGACTGTTGGGAGGGCAAAAGTAGAGGTGGTTCTGTGTCTGGAGGCATCCTCCCAGTTCACTCCTTGGCAATTTTCCTCAGGATGGTGGTGGCAATGTGTTACTACAGGTGGGAACAAGGAAAGAAGATTCAGTATTGGTTATTTATTTCCATAAGCTACAATCAGTTTCTTGACTTGCCGTTGCCATTCGCTGTTGATATCCATTGAGGATTCATGTCATAAGCAGCCCTCACCCTGCTCAAGGTAGCTGACGCCGCTTTCGCCATTCCTGGCCAGCTGCTGTTATTGCAGTTTGCCACCCACGGTGGCTCCGGCGCTGGCCATACTGCAATGCCATGGCGGGGAGATAAGGCGATGCCAGTGTCGGACTCGCACATGCCAATTTGAAAGGCACTCCGTCGCCTCCTCACTCACTGCCACCCTCCCTCATCTCTTGAACCATGATGACGGTTGCTATGTAGCCTTGTATGATGATCTTGGTCTGCTGTTCAGATAGGCCTTGGTCAATCCGCTGCAGTATCACAAATGCTGGTGTCCTGACCCTGGACAATAGGGAAGACCCCCAGGCCCACCCATTTGCCACAACGGTTGGCTGTGGTATTGAACTTTTAGCAACTGGTGATTATGGCAAGGTAGCCATCTCTCCCAGTAGTAGCTGTCGTTGCTCAGTAGCATGCACGAAATCTACAACAGACTTCTGCCAGATGTCACATTAATATAATCAAGAAATAGAGTGTGAACTTTATGTATGCCATCAATCCATCTGACCGACTGCCTTATGGGCTAAAATGCTGGGGTATTTATGGAGTGAAGTAGTGGCTAACGTTTACCCGACATCACTTGTCATGACTATAAAAGTCTTCCTGTTACAAAGGTATCAGAGCAATTCTCACTCTACTGTGCTTGCTTAATGAGTTTGTTATCATACAGAACTGGTTCATAAAAGCTATTGGTAGGCGTTATTGCCTTAGCTACGGCATTTCTGTCATCACATAATGAAGGTGACGTGATCCTGTCCCACTACAGGTCTGCTACCAGGCTCACCAGTAGTGCCGGTGTTGTGTTTTCCACTGACCCACTCTTGTGTTGACACCACCATAATGTAAGAAGACAGCTTTGGTCTGCCTTGTACAAGTGTGGCTGCAACATACCCTATCCTCTAAAAACTTCATCCCAAATTTTAGAAAAAACAAAAAAATCTTAACCTTTACTATAAAAATCTTACAAAATTCTTTACCAGCTTAACCTGTATTACAATTTCAGGTTTTCTTTTTGGTACAAACTATTCCAAGAGAACCTCATCTGTGGTTGTTAACTCTGCTTGCATTATTTTACATCTTAGCTAAACATAAATTGCACAAATGACTGCTAGTACTGTGATTACGCTAGTGGCTCTTACGCTAATAGTAACTGTGTTCTGCTTTTGTTCATGGTAATATTCCTGAACATGTCTTAATGTTTGATCAAGAGCAATTTGCACATTTTGTGCATTATTTAAGGTATCTATGCCCTGTAGTACAATAGCATGCAGAGTGTAATTTAGAAAGGAAATATTCTGAATATGTAAAATGCTGAAGGGTTTCTCTGACCAACACAATGTTGGTTGTACATTAGCAATTACCGTAGTACCCATGATGGTTGCTGGTAGATGAAAGTCTACTTTCGCTATATCACATTCTGTTCCGTTGATTAATTTACCACTGAGCTGCAATTCCACTCTTGTCATTCCTGTAAAAGTCCTGTTTTTGTAACAGTTCACTATTACCATTTGTGGCTTGTACACAGAATAAATCCAGTTATTTCCGACACACTGAAAATGTGTTTGTGGCTTTATACCTACCTGATTACTATCTGTTGCATTCATATACCCCAAAAGTAGTTGTACTCCACAGTACCAGTTATATGATTGAACTACTCGTGCAGGACAAATAGTAATAATTTCATTAATACACCTACCAAACTACTACCGATAAAACTACGTGCATTTCCCATTTTTCAGATACAAGCAATATTTCATTAACTGAGGATTTAATCCATCTGTCAGTAAGACCAGCTGGTTATGCATGACTTGTATAACATTCAAATTGTAACTTACAGCTAGTTACTGTGAATTAAAATATACATGCTTTATCAGAGTAATAACAGTATTTTGAAAACGATAGACTGCTATTCACCATGTACCAGAGATGCTGAGTGGCACAAGAAAAAGACTGTCAAACAAGTAAACTTTTGGCCAAAAAGGCCTTCATTGGAATTAGACAAAACACACACACAAACACACTTATGCAAGTGCCAGAGTCTGGCCTTGGCAGCCAGAGACTGTTGTCATGTGTATGTGAGTTGTGTGTGTGTGTGTGTGTGTGTGTGTGTGTGTGTGTGTGTGTGTGTGTGTGTGTGTGTAGTGTTGTGTTGTGTATTGTCTAATTCCGATGAAGGCCTTTCTGGCCGAGAGCTCCCTTATTTGACAGTTTTTTTGTTGTGTCTATCTGCAACTCGCCATCTCTTCTGTATGGAGAGTAGCAATCTGTCCTTTTCAAAATATTGTCATTATTCTACCCTGGATTTTCCTTTATCAGAGTAAACTTTTAACTATGGAAACATGACAGTAAAATGCTATGCTGCTCTCATTTGGGGAAGGAACATGCTGCAGACCTCCAGGAAATCCTATTCTGCTTGCAGTAATACTTGCAAAAGTCTTTTTGGGATTAATAGCATAGTCTTAATTCTTTATACATAGCATGGTGGGCATCTTGAATATATTCCATTTCTATTCTAGTGTCACTTAAACTGTTTGCTAATTCCCTCATTAGCCTAGTTATCCTTAATTTGCTCTCTAATGTTTTTGGATGATTCTGTGTTATACCTAAATTCTTACTCACAGTACTCATTGTATCCTTAGCATGTTACTGTAATTAATTTGTTATTTAATGCATTGTTTCAGTTATATTTAACAGTCCTTGCTCCATACCCATAATTTGCTTCATATGCTAACCCACAATATTTTCTGAATGCCTTGCTGCTTCATTCACTTAACCTATTGTAGTATTCAAAGTTGAAATATCATCATTATCTGCTGTCTTGTACGCAGTTTTTAGTAATTTACCACCTGCATTCAGCCATCCTCTCTTCCTCCGTACTAGAGAATATGTACCTGTTACTTGCTACAATGGCTCTCTCAACTTATCAGAGGAAAACTTAAGTTCATAATATTCACTCTGTTCATCCCCTATCATATTGCCCTCTTTTGCTCCCTTTAGCACTTCCAAGAACATATCTTGTAGCCTTATCACTTCATACCATACCTCCCAGAAGTTAAAGGTCAGTCTCAGTGACCATGTTTGATTTGTGCGGACTACATCCAGCTCCTGTGCAAACGAAACCCCTTTCTGCAAAGGCCGGTGACAATTCTATCTACTCCGAAGAGGAGGAAATAATTTACATGTACTTCTCCCCTCTGTAGAAAAGTGGAAATACAACAAAAATACCAATATTCCTAAGTACACTACATTAGTCAATAAAAACATGGAAAAAATGCTACTATTACCCATGTATCTCTACATCTCCAACTATGTATTCTGTGATCCCAACCTATATGGCTTAATCTGTGGTATTTCTTTACTCTTTTGCTTCTTAGTTCTAGTACATGACAGCTGCACTGCTACTTGATAAAAGAAATTTATATCCCCTTGTAAAGGTTTAATTCTACTGAAACGAATTACTGAAGTTCATCGTGGCAATTGTAACTTTACATTTACAGGCGACTTTACCTTGACCGCCTGAAACTTCATCAAAAACTTCTATGTCTTAACCTTCAGAGTGTAAGGGTTCACAAGTAATACCCATTGGGCTGTCTGATACTGTGGTAAAACCCTCTTACTTAACACCCTATGCTTTTGACATTCTAGCACATTCATGTCATCCTGTTTTACCTTTTGCCAGGCTTTCTTTAGTTTTTGCAAATATTTTAACAAGTTCAGCTTCTTTTCCAAACTTTGGCTGAATCACATCAAATGGAGGTGGCATTTTATATCCATTACAAATTCAGAAGGTGATAACCCTGTTCCTGTATGAGATTTTGAATTATAGGCACTAACTACAAAATCTTTGAATTATAGGCACTAACTACAAAATCTAAATATACATCCCAGTCTAGGTGTTGGGAATTCACAGAATGGCTTAGCATCTTTGATGTAATCTTATGAACTCTTTCCTTGTGGCCATTTGCCTGTGATTGTGGGGGGGGGGGGGGGGGGGAATCGACTCTTACTTTCATTGAAGTGACACAACTTCTTAATGAAATCAGACATGAAGTTTATCCCTTGATCTGTAATAAACATTTGTGGTACCCAAAATTTAACTATCCAATGATTTAACATAGCATGAGCTACTGTGCTCGCTTTCTGGTCCAGTATTGCTACCATTACTAAATACCTTGAGAAGTGATCGATACTTGATAATACAAACTATTTGTCTCATTGACTCCTGTGAAATGACCCGAAATATCAGCTCCTACCATTTGAAATGGGTAGCCAGTGTCCAGTAGTCTTTGTAATTGTATCCTTTGATGGTATACATCACTACATTGCTCATATGGAATGCAGTTCTTGACATACTGTTGAACATCACCATTTCTTGTTCTCCACCAGAACTTTGCTGCTAATTTTCTATCTGTTGTCCTAAGACCCCCATAACCTGATGCCACATAAATATGTGCTTGCTGTAATAATTCTCTCCACAAAGCTGCGCGAACAACAACATGTGCTCCACATTTGGTTGATCTACACAAATCCCATCTTGTATGACAAACTGTGGCTGTTTGCAATACAGCTGATAAACTTTTCTCACTTGCTTCAGATCTTTGAGATCAAACCCATAGACTTGCAATGACCCAGTCTTCATACTAAGTGCGTCAGCATTTGTGTGCTTAAAACCCAGTTTGCGAATCACATCATATTGAAGGTCATTTAGTTTCAAAGCCCATGTTTCTAGATGATTTAAATTTTTTTTTATCCCTAGTAGCCATTTTAAAGCTGCATGATCAGTAACCATTATAGATCACATGTAAAATAAGAAATACTGTGTGTTAATCCCAGCATCTCCTTTTCAGTGGTATAATAATTTTGTTCAGCTTTATTAAGCTGACAAAGAGTTACGAGGTCTGCTAGAAAAGTACCTGACCTTTGGCCGGAAAAAAAAACTGGCTTACCTGGAGCATTGGACACATAATCACCCGTCCTCAAAGTAGTTCCCTTTGGGCTCCACACTCATCTCCCAGCTGTGCCTCTATTGTTGCAAGCATGCCAAAAAAGCCTCTTTTTTGGAATGGAGTTAAGCTCGGCTGTCATTGCTGCTACAATGTCCTCTCTTGTCTGAGATTGCATTCTTTTCAGTGACCACTTGAGTTTTGGGAACATCCATTAGGTGCAGTGGGCCATATTAGGAGAGTAAGGAACCTGTTGAAGCACGTGAATCTGGTTTTTCGTCAAAAAAGGCTCAATCTAGTGCGAGGAATGTGCTGGAGCATTGTCGTGATGGAGGCGCCAATTACTTGTTGACCGCGAATCTGGTCTTTTGCACTGCACAGCAGCAAGTAGGCGATAGAGGACATTCCTTGAGCACTCTTTGGACTATCTGACCCTGTGCTGCATACTTGTGGTGTACCGCACTGCAGGAGTCAAAGACAGCAGTCATCGTCACTCTGACATTGCTCTGCACTTGGCAGGCCTTCTGTGGTCTTGGTGATTCCTCTGTGACAATTGGAATTCGGTTTCCAGGTCATTTCCGTACCTTCAGGACTCGTCAACAGTGATTATGGCGTTCACAAATTCGGGATCACTGCTTGCAGAATTCAGCATGTCCTGTGAGCCTTCAACGTGAAGTTGCTTTTGTTCCACCATCGGCAGCTTTGGCAAGAATTTTTCCGACACTCCCTTCATTGATAAATCTTCAGTCTCAGCGGAAAGTGCCGAAAAATTTCAGTGAGAATTTCTGTGACAGTCTCACAAGAGTCCCACATCACCACAATGTTCACTTTGGTAATGGCCTGGTCATTTCGGCTCCTTGATGGTCGACCAGAGCATGGCTCGCTCTCTACTGATTTGCAGCCATCTTTAAACTTGTTGTGCCACTCCTTAACCCGTGTGATGCCCAAAGCATCACCAAAAGCCATCCGAATCTTCTAAATGGTTGCCGCCTGGCTGTCGCCCAGTTTCTGGCAAAATTTGATGGAGCAGTGCTGCTCCGGTCGTTCTGTCATTTCCCTTGCAATGACAAACAGACGCAAGCACTACACACTACCTCACTCAACTACTGCTTGCCAGCAACTGACGCTATCAACAGGCGGGAAAAAGTTCATGCAAGTGTGCTAGATTCAAATCCATCAGGTGTTGAGAAAATAAAGGGTCGGATAGTTTTCTAACGTACCTCTTATATACAATTGGTTGTTCTTTCCCATCAATAATATGCCCAAAAATTGGTCCTAAAGTTGTACCA
Source organism: Schistocerca americana (assembly GCF_021461395.2). Taxonomy (NCBI): domain Eukaryota; kingdom Metazoa; phylum Arthropoda; class Insecta; order Orthoptera; family Acrididae; genus Schistocerca; species Schistocerca americana. Next base: position 430,722,971 of record NC_060126.1, on the reverse strand, counting down.
TTTGCATCACACAATAATACACTATGTGATCAAAAGTGTCCGGACACCAGGCTGAAAATGAGTTACAAGTTCGTGGCGCCCTCCATCGGTAATGGTGGAATTCAGTACGGTGTTGGCCCACCCTTGATGACAGCTTCCACTCTCGTAAGCATATGTTCAATCAGGTGCTGAAATGTTTCTTGGGGAATGGCAGCCCATTCTTCACAGTGCTGCACTGAGGAGAGGTATCGATGTTGGTCGGTGAGGTCTCGCTGATATGGAGTACCTGGCAGTGGGTCGCAGCACAATGCACTTAATATGAAAAACGCGTGTTTTTGGGGTGTCCGGATACTTTTGATCATGTAGTGTGTGAAACCCTGCAAAATCTGGAAAAATCGAAACTGGATTTGAAGTTAATCCATCTTTTAAACCGAGCGAGGGTGCGCAGTGGTTAGCACACTGGACTCGCATTCGGGAGGACGACGGTTCAATCCCGTCTCCGGCCATCCTGATTTAGGTTTTCCGTGATTTCCCTAAATCGTTTCAGGCAAATGCCGGGATGGTTCCTTTGAAAGGGCACGGCCGATTTCCTTCCCAATCCTTCCCTAACCCGAGCTTGCGCTCCGTCTCTAATGACCTCGATGTCGACGGGACGTTAAACACTAACCACCACCACCATCTTTTAAATTTTGAAATGCTGACTCACAGTCAGGTGTCCAGCTAAACGTAATACCTTTTCGCAGTCTCTTTTTCCAACTTGTAAAATACCTTCTCCAATTGCTGAACAATCTCTTCTGGTCTTTTTTGCGAATACAGCTATATCATCTAAATAGATCATGCATTTGTTTTGTTTTAAATCGCTAAGGACCCCACCTAATTAAAGGTGAAACAATCCAAAAGGCATCCTACAATATTGGTAGTGACCAGAAGACGTCAACACTGTTTTAGACCGACCCTCAGGGTTACCATTAGAGATCTGTTACTGTTTTTTTTTTTTTCCTTTAAGAATCTATAGTCGCAACAGAACCGATATTTCTTTGTTGGATCTGTTGACTTTTTTGACGCAATTACTATGCTCACTGACCGTGGACTACCACATAGCTGTTGATCTTCAAATTTCACTGCTAAAGGCTGTAAATTATTAGGTAACTGATACTGTCTTCTAAATACAGTGGATGATTGCGGGTTGGTATTCTGTGCTGTGTGATTGGCGTAGCGGGATTATCTTTATATCGTATTATCACAGATTCCATTAACAATCTATCTTCACCTTTAAGATGCTTCACTTTTTCTCAAATTACAGATATATCAACTTTTCGTTCTGTCCTACCTTGTACCCTATAAACCTCAATATCTTTCTCTTCAACAATCATTAATGTGGCTATCAGTAATCGCGTTGGAAGACTAACTTCATCTCCCCAAAAATGACCAAGCACATTGACACCATAACCTGACCCTTAATATCCCTTGCAAGCATTACGATCCTACATACAAAACATTGTTGCTCATTCAACGAGTCATTACTTTAGGAGCCTTCCAAACACACTATATCCTGTGGAATGTCAATATATGTTGGTACCCAGATTAATTTTCCTGTACCCGCTGGCAGTGTCTCATGCAATACAACTTTTTATGTCCTCATACACAGTTTATTCAATGCCACCTTTGTAATGGTTGTATCTTGTGATATAGAAACATTTGCAACTGTTGTACCCAATGGAAATAATTTACTATAGAGTTGAACTGTCCATTGCCGAAGATTGATTCTAGCACGATACCTAACCAGAAAGTCTAACCCAAGTAGCGCAGGATACGCCCCACAGTCGGCAAAACTTCCATTTGCTCATGAAGCCCTGCATTTCCTATCTTAAACCCGAGCCGTGTTGTCCCAATTGAATCAAGTGCATTGCCATGTATTGCACGCAACTTATTCCTCGGTTCTTGTAGTCTGTTCGTATCCACTAAGTCCGGACTCACAACCGATATGTGTGCCCAGTATATACCTAAAATTCGTATTGTTTCCCTTCCAACCAAGCCACCAAAGAACAATTCATCTCTGCATGCTCTTCTATTTAATGCAAATGCAAATGCTTCTTGACGGAAGGAAGGTTCCTGTTGTCATTTAACGACTTCTTTTCCCCGTTACTGTTACCCTATTTCTTTGATCTAAACTCCTGTGCCTTATGACCAACTCGTCGACAATGAAAACATTTTGGTTAGCGGCATTGTGCTTTTACATGACCCTTTCTTCCAAAGCGGTAACATTCTTTGTTTGACTCAAACATTTTATGATCATTGCGATACTTAGTAGCACTATCTATCTCTTGCAGATAACTCGTTGCATGCAACGCTGCTGCTATGTCTTTTGCATTTTCCATTCTCGCTCTGCGAGAAAATTCTGGAGAAATCCCTCTTAGGAACACATCTGGTACTCTTTCCTCAGCCCCTGTCGATAAAACTGCACCGGCATTCGGGTTGTAAGACAACTTCAAGCGCAGTTTGGCGCTCTGCAATGGTGTTTGTTCAGACAAGTTGCACAAGCTGGCTGCGGGTACCATGTCCGGAATAAAAGTAGCGACATCCTTCCAACGTTTTGCCAAAAAAAAGCGAAATTAGACTTTGTGGCCACAGCCCACGGATGGGGAAGGTACTGCCCGTCTTGATTAAGTTCACCAGTACCGGATTGTAAAGGATCTCTCATTTGACTATGTAACTGCTGAGCCATTTGCTCGTTCTGTTTCGTTAATAATTTAACCTACTTCGTCAGAGCTAATGCCGTGTCCGCTGTAGTGGTAGCTGATGTATGTGCCAAATTTGTACAATTTCTTTTTCTATCATAGTAAAACCACACACAATATACACCACTTATTACTTCACCTCAATGGCACCCAACAGTACTTCCCACAAGTGGAACATATTACAGGGATAAATTTATCACAGGGTGCACTGTGGCCAGAAAAATTACAAATTTTACGATCTGTCGCCACTGAATTCACACACTCTAATTCGATTTGAAGTCATGTAGATCTATGGGATCACTAGGCTTTACAAAAGTAACTCCGAACTCAGTGCAACCTATTCAGAAAATGATCACAATCAAAACATACTCGTATGATCAAGAAAGCATTTCTCACACTTGTTGTAACTTTTGGTGTGGCTCCAGTACGAAAGAGAAGCACGACCACTTCTTGACACCAATTTTGCAAGAGGCGACTGTTGAGAGGGCGAAAGTGGAGATGGGTCTGTGTCAGAACGCACTCTCCCGGTTTGGTCCTTGCCAGTTTTCCTCAGACGGATGGTGCTGACCTATTGTCGCCGGTAGGTCCAGTGAAAGAAGATTATGAATTAGTTATTTTTTCCAACAGTTACAATCAGTGTCTTGACTCGCTGTTGACACTGGCTGTCAATGCCCATCGATGATTTGCATTGTAAGCGGCCTCCAGCCCACTCAAGGTAGCTGAGCCCGAGCGCACTTGCTGTTCCTGCCCAACTGCCATCAGTAGTGGACCGGCGCTGGCCCTAGTGCATTTGTCTCGGCAGCATGTGTGTTGGAGGTGCTCTGTTCCCTCCGCATCACCGCCAATTCTTCTTCATCTGTTGAACCGCAGTGGCTGGTGCTGTACATTTTAGCGATTTTGATCGAGATAAACTCCCTCTGCAGTGTTCTTCTTCGGCACGCCAGTGTAGATGTGTGCACAGGAAGAGCTAAGTGAAAAATCCGTATAATACGCACGTTTACTTATAAATAAAAGCCGACTTAGGGATTTTCCTTTGTGTGAGAATGCGTGTACAATATCGTATGCCGATTTGAAGGTCTAGATTCCGATATTTTACTGTTAGCGTTGCTTCTTTTACGTAATCTTTCGTTGATTGTATCAAGAAATATTTGTATTGTGATATATTGTGAAATTTCAAACATTGCTGAGTGCCGCGATAAACTCGTATTTTTATCGTTTATTGTAGGGATGGACTTAATTGTGCCCTTTTAAAATTGTTGAGAACATTAGGCCTACCCTCATTCAAAACAATTTTGAGTGTTTCCGGACGCTTTTCGTAAGTTACTGGTACGAGTGTTTTGGGTAGTAATTCATTTCTCACATATTGTGTTACATCTAGGGTCCCCTTAAAGAGGAGTAGCACTATATATTATCTACACCTGTCAGAAATTAACTCTGTTTTCAAGTTTGCTAACATCTATAATCAATCTCAAAATGTTTTAGGAAACTGATAGTTTTCATTTTTGTGTTAGCGGAAGAGCCAACACCGTTTTACGAGTGGAGGCCGAAATGCGCGCGTTTTAGCTCACGCAGGCTGGCGTGAGGAGGGAAGAACTAGACTGACTTGAGGTCTGGAACATGACAAGGAATGGGAATTCAGAAAGCGGACGTAATTAGTTGATACATAATTTTAATCCATTAATGATGAACGTCGCTCTTGAAGGTACATAATTCACAATATTATCTGTACAGAATACATTCTTGAAGATAGTAATTATAGTAACTGAATAGGGCGCCTTGCTAGGTCGTAGCAAATGACGTAGCTGAAGGCTATGCTAAACTGTCGTCTCTGCAATTGAGAGCGTCTGTAGACAGTGAACGATCGCTAGCAAACTCGGCTGTACAACTGGGCGAGTGCTAGGGAGTCTCTCTAGACTAGACCTGCCGTGTGGCGGCGCTAGGTCTGCAATCACTGATAGTGGCGACACGCGGGTCCGACGTATACTAACGGACCGCGGCCGATTTAAAGGCTACCACCTAGCAAGTGTGGTGTCTGGCGGTGACACCACATTCATCATATGTTTTGATGTTACGTTAATAGAATTCTCGTTTTGCGCATTTGCTTATTTATTTATTATCATTCCAGTGATCACATTTGTGATACAGGATTTGTCAGGATACATTTTAACAACTTTATAATATCTTTACAAAATTTTTATCTATGCTGAATTCATATGTATCTATCTTATGTTTAATACAATATACAACTAATAAGTGTTTTTATAACATAATTTCTTATGTGCTTGACAGACATATTCACTGATGTAGTTTCATGTGTCACATTAACTTAAACATATATTCATATACAGTTGCACAGAAATATTCACTTATGCTGTAATAACATTTGTCAAGCATGTGGTTCTTTATATTCTAATGCAGTTGAGCATAAAAATTCACTTACACTGTAATAACATTTGTCAGGCATGTGATTCTATATAACAGTTTTAAATTTATCTTCATTTTCCAGCTCTTTGATATGTTTTGGTAGTGCATTAAAAAGTTTGATGCCTTGACTACATACATGTTTCTGACTTCGGGTCCTTGTTACAGCTTGTATGTGGAGATCTTTCCATTGCCGTGTATCGTAATTATAGTAGTCTGTATTGGTTTTCATTTTGTCCTGATTTTTTTTTATCACCAACAGACATTTCAGAATGTATAACGATGGAACTGTTAAAATTTTCAGTGCTTTAAAAAGGGGCCTACAAGGTGTTTGATGTGGGCTCTGGGTCATTATTCGAATAGCACGTTTTTGTAATTTGAAAATCTCATTTAGATGACAATTTGTTTTTCCCCAGAATACTATCCCATAGGATGCAATGGACTGAAAATAGGCAAAATATACTAATCTGGTACAGTCATTACTACAAACTCTTGAAATTATTCTAAGTACAGAACATGCTGAATTTAGTTTTAGTGCTAAGCTCACCACATGGTCATTCCAGTTAATCTTCTCATCAATGTGCATAGCCAGGAATTTTGCACACTGTACTCTTTTAAGTTGTTTGCCCTCCATGGTGGGATTTAGGTCATCATGTTCACTTATTTTTCCATATTGCACATAATTAGTTTTTTTGGATTCAGTGTTAGCTTGTTAGCACTAAACCATTTTTGTATATCTTGTAGGACATGGTCCACAGTACTGTGCAATGACTGCTTCATATAATTAACTATTAAACTAGTATCATCAGCAAATAACATGATTCTAGCTTTTCTCTCAGACACCTGAATAACATTAATGTAAATGAGGAACAGCAAGGGGCCTAATACACTTCCTTGGGGTACTCCTACTGTGACCTCCCTTGGATCTGATCTTAGTTTAATTTTTTGGTTAATATTTGTTGCTGTAATTTCAACAACCTGCATCCTCTTTTCCAGATACGCCTCAAACCACTTTTTCACTGGTCCTCTGATACCTATAGCTTCAAGCTTTTCCAAAAGTGTGCTGTGGTCAACAGTGTCAAAGGCTATTGACAAATCTAAATTTATCCCAACTACACTTTTTCCATCTTCCAATTTACTGATTATTTCTTTTGTGTATTCCAGTACAGCTGTTTCGGTACTTCTCCCAGCTTGTAATCCATGCTGATTACTGTTTATCAAATTGTGGATATTAAGATAATGTGTGACTCTAAATTTCATTAGTATCTCTAAAACCTTAGAGAAAGTTGGGAGAAGTGAGACAGGTCTGTAGTTTTCTATTTTAAGCTTATCACCCTTTTTCAACTTTAGAAATTTTCAGTTTCTGTGGAAACACGCCCTCAGCCATTGACAAGTTTGCTATGTGCGCCAATGATTTCGCTATTTGATTAGCTGTTTTCTTTGCTAGTATTATTGGCACTTCATCTACTCCTACTGACATCTTGGACTTGAGAGTTTTAATCACTTTTAAAACTTCCTTTTCGCTTGGTGGAACTGCCATCATACTGTTGGCTGTCTTGGGTGCTTCCAGCTTAATCTGCTCCCCAAAATTCCTGCTTAATGTCTGGGTACATTTAAAAAGTAATTATTTATATAATTAGTCATGGCATATTTATCTAGCATTTTATTCTCCTCATCTTTTAGAATAATTTCCTTATCTTTGATAGGTACCCCAGTTTCTTTTCTCACAATTTCCCATGCTATTTTATTTTAATTCTGGACTGTTTTATTTCCATATCATCATATCATTTCTTAGTAACTTTGCATTTGCAATTACTCTGCGGTATATTTTCCTATACCTTTTTACATATTCTACAAAATCAGTATCTGCACTCTCCCTCAACTCTGAATTTAGTTTTTTCATGTTTTCACATGATTTCTTAATGCCAAGAGTCATCCAAGAACTTGACTTTGTGTGTCCAGTAGACTTGATTCTGGTCAGTTTCTTTGGAAAATACACCCAAAGTTCATCATATAAATCGATGCAAATACACTATATGCCTCATCTGTACCTGTTTATTTCATAACATCTAACCAATTTTCATTTTCTAAGATACTTATGAATTGATGACAGCTGTCCACAGAGAAGTTTCTTTTGTGAATATTATTTACACCTTTATCTTCCTTTGACCTTCAAGGGATTTCAATGGTGAGAGCATTGTGGTCATCAAATCCTAAATCTGTTTGTTACCTCTATGTCAGTTGTTGACATATTTGAGAAAATGTTATCTATGAGGCTATTGGAGGTGTTTGCTATTTCTTACTGGGAATTAGCAACTTCTTAGCTCAACAGATTAAAAGATAATCAGTGGATTTAATTTAAAGTTATTTCTTCACTGCATTATAATACATTCCCCAGCTAAAATGCAGCCCTACTGTGAATGCTGTTCTGAGTTGGTTGACGTTCGTAAGCATGTGCAAATCGCCTTCACTACTGTCAAACGACTGGCAGCTGCTGCGAATTGGTGTGTTGGAAGAGCTCCCAAGAGTCGTGTACCCGTGATACCTGTACCACAGGTACCTCAAGCACTATGGGGGAGGCACCACCGCAGGGGTACACCACCCCAAGTGGGTCACCATACCGTTATCAAATATGGCTGCCGTGACGCAAGTACGTAATGTCACGTGACAGCAACAGATAATGCGAGTACTGTATCCAAAAATGGCGGGAAGATAGGTCAATTGGGCTACCTCCACTAACCTGTCACCTCATCGTACGAACTTGCGGAATGTTTGAATTTTGGCAGGAAGATAGGTCAATTTAACTACCTATACTAACCTAAGAAAACGGTGGGAAAGAAAGGGCAGTTGGGCTACCTCCACTAACCTAAGTCACCTCTAACTAGGAACTGGACATACGTCTTCATTTAAACAATTAGATACAGTACCACCATCAAATGTGTTCGCCATCCTCATTGAAAATGTGCTTGAATTTTGCTGAGGGGCGACGGAGTTGGTATTGTGTCGCCCCCACTAGAGGCTGCTCATTCAATTTGAATATAATTTCTATAAATTTGTTTAAATGTCTTTAAATTTGTATAAATTTCTCTGAATTTGTTTAAATTTATTATCTACCTACAACATTAGTTTCGTATTACCACCACAAGAGGCTGCGATATCGATAGCTGTATGCACTAGACATAAGTCTTTATTTAAACAATTAGAGCCACTACAACCATCAACTCTGTTCACGAAATTGGCTCTAACAGCTGATGCTAGTTATTATCCTGTTTCCATTCAATTCGAATATAATTTCTATAAAGTTCTTTAAATTTGTATAACTTTCTTTAAATTTGTGTAAATTTCTTTAAATTTGTTTGAATTTAATATCTACCTACAGCATTAGTGTTGTGTTACCGCCACAAGAGGCTTAGATATCCGTTTCTCAGTGTTTTAATAGCTGTATTACATGCACTCATTCAGCTCTGGACGTAAGTCTTTATTTAAACAATTAGACCCACTACCGCCATCAAATGTGTTCGCCATCCTCTCGGATAATGTGCATGATTTTGCTGAGGGAGGTTAAGTATGGTGTCGCCGCCACTAGAGACTGCTCATTCATATAGGCAAGAAAAGGTGTCCTCTGCACTTCCAAATACCTAGTTTCAACTACTTTTCAAGGTCATCCAACCACATTTCCTACATACATCGAATTACGGATCTCACCTAGTTTATTACCCTGATACAAAACACTCAATATGCCAGCGGTCTGGAGGAGAGAAAAATTGGTGTGAAAAAAGGAATCAGCCTGTTCTGGGCTGCTGGAGAGAGGAGGGAGTGTACTTTATTTATTTTTTTGAACAATTTATTTAGCTACGCATTTCATCTAATTTATTTATTACACTGATGCAAAACACTCACCCTAACGTGCTTAGAGTCACTATATACAATTTACAGGCCTCGAAACTACTCCTAAATAATAATACATTACACTGATGTGTCGAGACGCAAACAACTCGTAAATTACGAAGTCGCGCAGTAGCTAGCATACTGGTCTCGCATTCGGGAGGACGACGGTTCAATCCCGCGTTCTGCCCCATCCCGGTTTATGTTTTCCGTGATTTCCCTAAATCGCTCTAGGCAAATGCCGCGATGGTTCCTTTAAAAGGACATGGTGGACTTCCTCCCCCGCCCTTCCCTAATCCGATGAGAGCGATGACCTCGCTGTTCGGTCTCCTCCTTCAAACAACCCAACTCCTAAATTACCGAAATAATCCAGTGCATACCATGCAGGCGTGCCAATTACTCGTAGATCACCGGAATAATGCATGCACAAACACTTACTGCAACTAAAAAGCCCAACTTATCAACCACTCGAACCCTGATTCTACTGGATGTAAAGCCTAAGTGCACCCCACCCCTAACGCATGGAAACTCTCCAGATGCAGGATAGGAAGGTTAGGTTAGTCTACTTTATTTAATTTGCTCGGGAAACTGAACCAAATATCCATCTTAATTACATAATTAATTACAAAAGATCGGTCCTAATTACACAACTATATGCATAGTGCTGCATAAGGACAACTTAAAATGGCAAAAACTAACTGTACAACTCATCTTATCATGCTTTAATCACACAACTATATGCATAGCACTGCACAAGAACCGCAATACTGTGCAAAAACTGACAACTCGTGTTATCCTGTTTGGAAAAAAATTATACCACTCGAACCAACGGCAGAAACTCTCAAACTCTACCCTACACCTACAAGCTAGGGGAAAAACATTCAACTCACTAGATCCTGCTGTTCGACAGAGATGAGTTTTAAAAAAAAATAGTCTATTGGCTCCAAGCATATACCATCTATCCCTGTTTGACGTCAGAGTTTACTACACACGCCTACTAAAAAATCTCCCTAACCAAAGCCAGTGGGAGATCCTCGTCCTAAAAGACTGCCTTCTCATCCATATACAATCACAATCTACGAGATCGAGCTACTACGCTAACAGTCTCACGGTACCTGACTCACTGAAATTCCTCGCCGCGAAAGCCCCGCTTTCCCTCCAAATGCATCCTGTTCCTCTAAAAGTGTACTGACCCTAATGGCTACGCTCAAGCAAGGCCGGACGAGAGCCACCGTTCAGTGTGCGATTATTATTTATTTAACATCAACTTCGCTCCTATAATAAAGCAAAACATTTCCGATCACAATAAATGTCCTACGAAAATAGACAAAGTCCAGTTTTATGAGCAAAAATCTATGTAGTTTTTCACGTTCGACTTAGAAACTTATCACCTCTGCGAACATATTTACGTCTAAACCGATATTTCCACTCACAAACATGGATTTCCGTGATTTAGCAGATTCCAAATCACGCCCTATAATTTACAAAGTCAGATAACGTCTTTCTAATAATTAGACAAACTGCAAACGTGTCTTCCACCTGCTAGATGCACACACCACAATCGACCTCCTCTCAGCTAAACAAAGAAGTCAAATGCGAAGAAGCACTCGATTGAACAATTTACATGATAACCGAATAATGACCCAGCACAAACACACATCCATGTTCAATCTTGTCAAATTCCCACTTGATCACGAAAGCTGTCCAACACATACTAAGTATTAGTTCGCTATTCGGTCGTCTAGACGACTACACGGTTAAGTCAAATACATTCCCGCATTGCAACAGCCCTCTCCATTCGGATGGTCTCCCACCATCAGTGGGAAACTTGAATCATTCCCACCACAGACCACGCATAGACAGAATCATCGTACCAAATCGAACACATATATATTTGATCGCTATACTTACAACTGAATGACATTCGACAATGAGCGAAGTATTCGCAATACACCCTGCTTATGGCTCTGGAAATATAAATATCTGTACCGAGCGAGGTGGCGCAGTGGTTAGACACTGGACCCGCATTCGGGAGGAAGACGTTCAATCCCGCGTCCGGCCATCCTGATTTAGGTTTTCCGTGATTTCCCTAAATCGCTCCAGGCAAATGCCGGGATGGTTCCTTTCAAAGGGCACGGCCGAATTCCTTCCCCATCCTTCCCTAATCCGATGAGACCGATGACCTCGCTGTCTGGTCTCCTTCCCCAAAACAACCAACCAACCTATAAATATCTGTACCATTCTTATCACTTGACATACTCTTTCCCTTGCTATCACGGTATTCCAAGTCAAATCCAAGCCTTCATTATTGAACATAGTCTTCTCCTTTACTCATCTCAGAACACAAACACATTCTTTATAAACCAGATGCTCCCAATTTAGAAAATTATTCTGCTAACGAACATGTTATGAAACCGGTATTTTCAACCCCCTCAAGCCACCGCGGCTAGATATTTATTCAGTATTTGTAAAACATTCTCTCTCTTTGCCATGTCAGAGGTTCTGTGATATATCAACTAGACTATAGGCGATGCTTGATTGAGAAGGATCACAAACAGTGGATGATGTGCTGATTGAGGTCGTAAGAGATGTACACTAGCTCTTCAGATCTCTAGTGCTACCCTATCTGCTAGAAATACAGTATCCGATTTTTAATAAAGTCCTCGCATTCAAGCACATACCTGTATAGGATCCTATGGAGAAGTCCTTTATTACAGCCACTAATGAATCATATTTCTAGCACTCTCATATCTCGAAACGACTCACCTTTCTTGGGCCCATCCTCTACAGTAAAATCCCAACCTCGTTTTAGTTAGCCCCGATGCAACTGCTGCCATTTCTCCAGCTTTACGAATCTGATCGTTCCAATTTAAATTGCGGCTGAGTAGGAGTCGGGGGAAAATGTATCTACCACCTTCTGCAACTCATATAGAAACAGGCTAAGCTGCGTTACTGCGACAGGACTGTGTTTTGAGCATTCGATGGAAACTGGAACTGCTAGAAGAACAATGATTTTTTCTACCGTACTGCGGTGCGCCCCCAAACTACATACGAGTACTACAGATCCGCGTCCATTCACATCTGTTTTTGTTATTCTGTACCATCCAACAGAGAAATATTACCAACTATAAAAGCTCGACTAACTTCATCCAGTAGACAACTCGATAAGATTTTCACTGCATGTCTCTCCTACCATATATCGAAAACAAAATACTGCATGCATTCAGGCATCGAGCACGTGTGACGATTCTATTAAAAATACACGTTTTGATCAACTGCACACCTCAGTTTAAAGTTTCATCACCTGTACCGTAGGACAATGATCGTATCCTGAGGACTATACTCTAAGTCGCAAGAGACGCGCCCTGTGGCCCTGTATCATTGTTTGAAACGTTAATTTTTCTACTCTAACATGCTTTGTACACTGTCAAACATTTTATTTATTTTCCCCGCCATGACTTCGAGGTCTGTGTCAGGTTCGAAATTGACATTAACACGGCCTCTCGCAGAAAACTAGATCTCGCACGGTGACGTGATTGACGTCAGCTGATGACGCGAGTATGCTACCCAAGATCGTGGGAGAGTGCAGCGCCTCCCTACCAAGCGCCCCCCCCCCCCCCCCACTTTGCGAGAAGTTTGAATTTTGGAGGTGAGATAGGTCAATTGGGACACCTCTGGACTTCGCACGGTGTAAATAAATTTCTTACTGCTGTTACAATAACACACATTCGATGATTTTAAATAAAATTCACTTACAAGATAACGAAATTGGAATAGTTTTGCCGCGTCCGCGTGCGTTTCCAAACTACAGTCCGAATCTGATTGCTATGCATTCCGTTTCGACTGATTCCTCATTGCAGTCAAGTACGCGATCACTGTTTCGGTGCTAGCATCCACCAGAAGGTGTAGCCCCTCCGCAAGACTTTTTCTCCAACTCGAACAAGCGTTGTTAGTCAATCATTATGTGGTAACCAACAACTTGCCAGTGGGCGGAAAAGACACCGCCGATCTACTGAAATAATAAATATTACAATTGATTATATGAACAATTTTACCAATTCTAAAGTAGTTTCAACTCTGACCAATGATGTGAGAGCATGTTTACCAATTTCAGTACCATAGGTAAACCACCCCTTCTCCACTTTGTGAATCTGTATAGATGACTGCGCAGTATGTACATTCATTGTTAATTCTCGAACACATACATCATCAAAGTACATCAGACAGTGCTCTACATATTTCTAACACCTAGAGCATATTGCTTAATTTATGATCTATGCCTATGCTGATGGGAGTCACAGAGCATTCGCACAGTCTTATGCTGAAATTAGAGACTGAAAGACCCCCTCACACTATCATTGACCAACCCGCCCTGTGGCACTGGTACCTATTTAATCTGCAACCGACCAGAAGTAGTCCGCTACATTTCACGTCTCGTGAATGGATGGCGCTCTCTTGAGTCCTCGTCCATTGAAGTGTACAAGATTTCTCGAGATGCGCCCATGTCGAGGAGGTTAGCACTCCTTATTGGTGTACAGTAACAGATTTGAAAGTGTTGTGATCTGATAGCAGACGGTTGAGGAGAAGAAGAAGACATAGAAAAGGGTGATTTTTTATGCATGATGGAGCCTCAGACGGATGGAGTTCGAGGCATTTTTACGTAAATCAACCAAGCTATCAATTTTAAAGTATTATTCCAGAGTCTAGGATCAGTACCTAGAAGGTATTGGTAAGAGAGAATATAAACACATGCACTCCTAAGGCTACAACGTTCCTCGCTTAAAATGGGCTATAATGTTAGATTGCTGAAGTTTACAACCTATCACTTGTATGGAATGTAGCCCTGTTAATATTCCAATGTAAGTAACATTTTTCAAGTGCATGACATAGATCCTTCTTCCCAGATTCTCTAGGATAAACTATGTTATCGAACCATAAAACGAAAAAACTACACTCCTGGAAATTGAAATAAGAACACCGTGAATTCATTGTCCCAGGAAGGGGAAACTTTATTGACACATTCCTGGGGTCAGATACATCACATGATCACACTGACAGAACCACAGGCACATAGACACGGGCAACAGAGCATGCACAATGTCGGCACTAGTACAGTGTATATCCACCTTTCGCAGCAATGCAGGCTGCTATTCTCCCATGGAGACGATCGTAGAGATGCTGGATGTAGTCCTGTGGAACGGCTTGCCATGCCATTTCCACCTGGCGCCTCAGTTGGACCAGCGTTCGTGCTGGACGTGCAGACCGCGTGAGACGACGCTTCATCCAGTCCCAAACATGCTCAATGGGGGACAGATCCGGAGATCTTGCTGGCCAGGGTAGTTGACTTACACCTTCTAGAGCACGTTGGGTGGCACGGGATACATGCGGACGTGCATTGTCCTGTTGGAACAGCAAGTTCCCTTGCCGGTCTAGGAATGGTAGAACGATGGGTTCGATGACGGTTTGGATGTACCGTGCACTATTCAGTGTCCCCTCGACGATCACCAGTGGTGTACGGCCAGTGTAGGAGATCGCTCCCCACACCATGATGCCGGGTGTTGGCCCTGTGTACCTCGGTCGTATGCAGTCCTGATTGTGGCGCTCACCTGCACGGCGCCAAACACGCATACGACCATCATTGGCACCAAGGCAGAAGCGACTCTCATCGCTGAAGACGACACGTCTCCATTCGTCCCTCCATTCACGCCTGTCGCGACACCACTGGAGGCGGGCTGCACGATGTTGGGGCGCGAGCGGAAGACGGCCTAACGGTGTGCGGGACCGTAGCCCAGCTTCATGGAGACGGTTGCGAATGGTCCTCGCCGATACCCCAGGAGCAACAGTGTCCCTAATTTGCTGGGAAGTGGCGGTGCGGTCCCCTACGGCACTGCGTAGGATCCTACGGTCTTGGCGTGCATCCGTGCGTCGCTGCGGTCCGGTCCCAGGTCGACGGGCACGTGCACCTTCCGCCGACCACTGGCGACAACATCGATGTACTGTGGAGACCTCACGCCCCATGTGTTGAGCAATTCGGCGGTACGTCCACGCGGCCTCCCGCATGCCCACTATACGCCCTCGCTCAAAGTCTGTCAACTGCACATACGGTTCACATCCACGCCGTCGCGGCATGCTACCAGTGTTAAAGACTGCGATGGAGCTCCGTATGCCACGGCAAACTGGCTGACACTGACGGCGGCGGTGCACAAATGCTGCGCAGCTAGCGCCATTCGACGGCCAACACCGCGGTTCCTGGTGTGTCCGCTGTGCCGTGCGTGTGATCATTGCTTGTACAGCCCTCTCGCAGTGTCCGGAGCAAGTATGGTGGGTCCGACACACCGGTGTCAATGTGTTCTTTTTTCCATTTCCAGGAGTGTATTTTCTTAAAACATTTGCTCTGTGTGATACGAGCAAAATATACTTTCCAGAGGTATATAGCGACCACTGTTCAATCCGATCACGGTTCAGAAATTAAACTATGCGTGCATCAACCCTACATACAAAATGACCGTTACTAACGGGGAAAGCCTCTTACAAGGAAACAGATAAACGCGTAGCAGCAGCGCCTGACATGCGAAAATTGCAAGTCATTCTGCCACTAACTCTGTAAACAGCACATCTGTCGGGCAAATGTATATACGTGGAGTCGCAGTGCCTCACAAGCACCTATTGCTAACTTAGTTATGAAACTGAAGGCTCGATTTTACATCCAAGATGCGACAGGGGGATGGAGTACATCACATAAATCATAGTTCGTTTAGAGGTATGTGTCACGTTTCATCACACACGAGATGGAAGTCCTCTGATGCAGGAGAGGTTTACGGTTAACGGCTAGTAGGCAGTTCTTTAAATCATATACAGAACACGTGGCTGTATCCGAGTCGAACGCAGGCTATGTCACATGACTGCAGATGCATTTAAGTTTGTAGACGGATGGTTCTCTGTCCTCCTGAAAAGCGTCAAATACACTAGTCAACTCTCATGTATCACTGATACCTCAATAGACACACAGTATAATGCTGCCTCGAAGGACAAAAATTGACTGCTTCCCTCATTCCCTTCGCTTCCATGTCGACGTTTTCTCGGATTCGTCCTGGTGCCGTATACTTGCTCCCATGTACAAATTGTTCTGCACCAACCAGAAGATACGCAAGTACTTGCTCAATTTTGCGGCATTTATATTCGGTCAATTTATACCTATTCCCCCATCATTTTTCGAAATTCTATCTATTTTATGTCAATTCCATCCATGCGATCATGACATAATCTCTCTTACTGGTTTCTAAAATTGGTTATAAGTTTAGTACAGCTACCAACACCCTGCCCAAATGCACTGATCAGGAGGCGTAGTATAGCACTGTACTTTATTATATCCAGTCACCCACACATTTGGAAAGAGCAGCAGGATCTAGTGAGTTGAACGTTTTTCCCCTAGCTTGCAGGAGTATGGTAGAGTTTGAGAGTTTCTGTCGTTGGTTTCGAGTAGTATATTTTTTTCCCAAACAGGGTAACACGAGTTGTCAGTTCTGCGTAGTATTGCGGGTCTTGTGCAGTGCTATGCATATAGTTGTGCGATTAAAGCATGATAAGATGAGTTGTACAGTTAGTTTTTGCCATTTTAAGTTGTCCTTATGCAGCACTATGCATATAGTTGTGTAATTAGGACCGATCTTTTGTAATTAATTATGTAATTAAGATGGATATTTGGTTCAGTTTCCCGAGCAAATTAAATAAAGTAGACTAACCTAACCTTCCTATCCTGCATCTGGAGAGTTTCCATGCGTTAGGGGTGGGGTGCACTTAGGCTTTACATCCAGTAGAATCAGGGTTCGAGTGGTTGATAAGTTGGGCTTTTTAGTTGCAGTAAGTGTTTGTGCATGCATTATTCCGGTGATCTACGAGTAATTGGCACGCCTGCATGGTATGCACTGGATTATTTCGGTAATTTAGGAGTTGGGTTGTTTGAAGGAGGAGACCGAACAGCGAGGTCATCGCTCTCATCGGATTAGGGAAGGGCGGGGGAGGAAGTCCACCATGTCCTTTTAAAGGAACCATCGCGGCATTTGCCTAGAGCGATTTAGGGAAATCACGGAAAACATAAACCGGGATGGGGCAGAACGCGGGATTGAACCGTCGTCCTCCCGAATGCGAGACCAGTATGCTAGCTACTGCGCGACTTCGTAATTTACGAGTTGTTTGCGTCTCGGCACATCAGTGTAATGTATTATTATTTAGGAGTAGTTTCGAGGCCTGTAAACTGTATATAGTGACTCTAAGCACGTTAGGGTGAGTGTTTTGCATCAGTGTAATAAATAAATTAGATGAAATGCGTAGCTAAATAAATTGTTAAAAAAAAATAAAGTACACTCCTTCCTCTCTCCAAGAGCCCAGGACAAAAAAATGGCTCTGAGCACTATGGGACTTAACATCTGAGGTCATCAGTCCCCTAGAACTTAGAACTACTTAAACCTAACTAACCTAAGGACATCACACACATCCATGCCCGAGGCAGGATTCGAACCTGCGACCGTAGCGGTCGCGCGGTTCCAGACTGAAGCGCCTAGAACCGCTCGGCCACACAGGCCGGCGAGCCCAGAACAGACTGATTCCTTTTTTTACACCAATTTTCCTCCCCTCCAGACCGCTGGCATGGTGAGTGTTTTGTATCAGCGTAATAAACTGGGTGAGATGCGTAATTCGATGTATGTAGTTGGATGATCTTGAAAAGTAGTTGAAACTAGGTATTTGGAAGTGCAGCGAACACCTTTTCTTGCCTATATGAATGAGCAGCCTCTAGTGGGGGCGACACCATACTAACCTCTCTCAGCAAAATTCATGCACATTTTCCGAGAGGTTGGCAAACACATTTGATGGCGGTAGTGGGTCTAATTGTTTAAATAAAGACTTATGTCCAGAGCTGAGTGCGTGCATGTAATACAGCTATTAAAACACTGAGAAACGGATGTCTAAGCCTCTTGTGACGGTAACACAACACTAATGCTGTAGGTAGATATTAAATTCAAACAAATTTAAAGAAATTTACACAAATTTAAAGAAAGTGATACAAATTTAAAGAACTTTATAGAAATTATATTCGAATTGAATGGAAACAGGATAATAACTCGCATTAGCTGTTAGAGCAAATTTCGTGAACAGAGTTGATGGTTGCAGTGGCTCTAATTGTTTAAATAAGGACTTATGTCCAGTGCATGTAATACAGCTATCAATATCTCAGCTCATTGAGGGCATGTGCGGCTAGCGGGCGAGAGTGTTCTTAGAGAAAGTGAGAATGTTTGTGTTCGGTAGACATCAGCGGGTGTGAAAGTAGGCTTATCGTTCTTATTACCAACGCATCTGGGGTGGAGTGACGCACACATATAGCGCGATTCAATAGGGTGCGCTGTAGCGGAGAACTAGGTCAGTTCTTCAGTCGAAGGCAGTTGCTTCTTGTGTAAAGGATTTATTTGCAGGACCGTACTCTTAGTCTTCATATATGTTCGCGGATTAATGCTCAGCTGAATGATCGTATGTGTTAGAGCTATTAAAACACTGATATCTCAGCCTCTTGCTACGGTAGCACGAAAATAATGTTGTAGATAATAAATTATATTCGAATTGAATGGAAACACAATACCAACTCCCATCAGGAGCAGGAGTAGAACAAAATTAGTGAACATTTTGAAAGAGGGTGGGGAACACATATCTCAGCCTCTTGTGGTGGTAATACGAAACTAATGCTGTAGGTAGATAATAAATTTAAACAAATTCATAGAAATTTATACAAATTTAAAGAAATTTAAACAAATTTATAGAAATTATATTCGAATTGAATGAGCAGCCTCTAGTGGGGGCGACACAATACTAACCCCCTGCCCCCTGTCAGCAAAATTCAAGCACATTTTCAACGAGGATGGTGAACACAGTTGGTGGTGGTACTGTATCTAATTGTTTAAATGAAGACTTATGTCCAGTTCCTAGGAAGATGTTAGTGGAGGTAGCCCAACTGCCCTTTCTTTCCCACCATTTTCTTCAGTTAGTATAGGTAGTTCAATTGACCTATCTTCCTGCCAAAATTCAAACTTCCCGTGAGTTCATAGGATGGGGTGACAGGTTAGTGGAGGTAGCCCAGTTGACCTACTTTCCCGCCATTTTTGGATAACGCTACTCGCATCATCAGCTGACGCCACGTGGCATTACGCACTTGCGTCACGGCCGCCATATTCGATAACGGTACTTCGGGGTGGCCCACTTGGGGTGGTGTCCTCCTGGGGTGCTGCCCCCCTTGCTGGACTACTACTATCGTCTCCTGTGGATCCTGTCCTCTGCAGAAAGTACAGGACATGTCATTACTTGTCCATTTGACTGAGTGGCTTGTCAAAGGTAGATCTATGCGTCCTGTACATGGTAGACGGGGGGGGGGGGGGGGGGGGGGAGATTAGTGAGGAGTCAGGATGTTGTACCGATCCTCCTAACCAACAAAATTAGATGCTGTCTTTCACTGAAACTGAAACTGAGCCAGTGAGACTCGCTTCACCTGTTTTGGGAAAACCTGTTTCGTCCTGTGCCAGGAGGAGACAAATGCAAAAGGGTAGGGGTCTATTAATCATCAGAAGTGCTAACATATGGCAAATGATGGAGCCCATTGGGGAAATGGCAGCAAGTGCCAGGAAAACGCACCAGGTGCACTGAGTGTGTAGGCCTGGGAGCCTCATTCAGCATGTAGAAGAGCCTATTCCAGCAGTCACCGAGGGAACAGAGTGCAGTCAACTGCAGAGTGACGTGCACGTTGGAACAAATGATACCTGTCTTATGGGCTCCAAGGTCATATTTGGGTCATTCCAGCGACTGGCGGAGAAGGTTGAGAAAACCAGCCTTTGGAGTTTCAATAAAGCCCACAACTTGCAGCATTGGTCTCAGAACCGATTGTGGCCGTTTGGTTCTGAGTGGAAGGACTGAACCAGAGACTTCGAAGGTTATATGACAATGTAGGCTGCGACTTCCTGGACTTGCATCACAGGGTTGAGAACTGTAGGCTCCCCCTAAATCGGACAGGTATACACTACACATCAGAGGCTGCTGCTCGGGTAGCTGGCTCCATGCGGGGTACACACATGGGCTTTTTGAATTAGACGACTCTCCATCCTATTCAAATAATGATAGTTGTAGGAAAGAATGGCGTATCAATGTAAGATCGAAAGAAATGCCTCCCACAGTTGAGAGTATTAAAATCCTAATGGTAAACTACCAAGCACTTGCAGCCAAGTACCAGAGTTCGAAGCGCTCATGAAAAGCAGTGAAGCTCACATAATACAAGGTACACAAAGCTGGTTGAAACCCGAAATTAAAGGCAGTGAGATTTTTGGGTAAAATTGATGTGCATATTGAAAGGATAGGCAAATGGGAAATGGAAGTGGTGTATTTCTCACAGTAGACGAGAAACTCAGATCCACCAAGGTAGAAATTGAAGCTGCATGTGAGATTGTTTGGGCAAGACTTAGCATCAGGGGTGGGCACAAAATGATAATTGGATCCTTCCATTGCCCACCAGATTCGTCTCTTGATGTAACCAAAACTCTCAGTTCATTTGTACGTAAGTTCCCCAATCATACTGAAATCATCAGTGGAGACTTCAATTATCCAACAATTAATTGTTAGTGGTGGACATGATAAGACTGTAATAAACTTTATTACATGCCGTCTCTGAAAACTAGAAAATTACCTGCAGCAGATACTTAGAAACCCCACCCATGATGGAAGTATATTGGATCTAATGGCGACGAGTAGACTTGACCTCTTTGAGGATGCCCACATCGAAACTGGTATCAGTGACCATGACACGGTTTTGGCAACAGTGATTACCAAAGTACAAAGGATAACTAAAACAAGCAGAAAGATATATATGTTCAGTAAACTAGATAAAAAAAATCAGTAGTGTTATATTTCAATGAGGAACTTGAAACGTTCAGCACAGGGCAGGAGCACACAAGGAACTCTGGCTCAAGTTTAAAAGAATAATTGACTATGCACTGGATATATATGCACTTAGTAGAACAGTTCGTGATGGGAGGAAACCTCCATGGTGTACAGTCACTGTAACGAAACAGAGATTGCTGCTTAACAGGAGTAAAGCAAAGTGTAAAGCTATAGATGGGGAATGAAACACGTTTGGCTGTCAAGAGAGCAATGCGTGATGCTTCAATGACTACCATGGCAGAATACTGGCAAATGGTCTTTCACAGAACCCAAATAAGTTTTGGTCGCAGGTAAAGGCTGTTAGTGGCACCTTCTTAGCAAATGACGCAGGAGCTGAAATTGAGGGTAGCAACGCAAAAGCTGAAATGCTTAACTACGTTTTCAAATGTTCCTTTACAAAGGGAAGCCCAGGAGAGCTGCCCCAATTTAATCGTCGGACCACTGAAAAGATGAAATAAGCATTAGTGTCAGTGATGTCGGAAAACAACTAAAATCGATGAAATTGAACAAACCTCAAGGACTCGATGGAATCCCTGTCAGATTCTATACTGAATTTGCATCTGAGTTTACTCCTCTTCTAACTACAATCTATCATAGATCCGTCGAACAAAAAACTGAGCCTATTTCTTGGAAAAAAGCTGAGGTCAAACCCTTCTACAAGAATTGTAGTGGAAGTGATCCACAAAACTTCCCTCCAATATCCTTGACATCGATTTGTTGTAGAATCTTAGAACATATTCTGAGGTCAGACATAATGAAGTATCTTTGAAGGAATGACCTCCTCGATGCTAAACACCATGGATTTTGAAAACATCGATCATGTGAAATCCAACTCGTGCGTTTCTCACATGACACGCTGAAAGCTTCGGATCGAGGCAGTCAGGTAGATGCCGTATTTCTTGATTTCCGAAAAGCATATGTTAATGACCTTGCAGACAATATTAATAGTAAAATTAGGCTCTTTGCACATGATGCAGTTATGTATAAGGTGAAGTACTATCTGAAAGAAACTGCATAACTGTTCAACTTTAATTTTCCCGAAATGTAAAATTGTGCATTTCACAAAATGAAAATACGTAGTATCCTATGACTACAATATCAATGAGTGACTGTTGGAATTGATCAACTCATACAAATACCTGGTTGTTACACTTTGTAGGGATATGAAATGAAATGATACATAGGTTCAGTCGTAGGTAAAACAGATGGTAGACTTCGGATTATTGGTAGAATACTGGGGAAGTGCAATCAATCTACAAAGGAGATTGCTTACAAATCACTCGTGCGACCGGTTCTAGAATATTGCTCAAGTGTTCGGGCTTATACGAGGTAGGATTAACAGGGGGTATTGAACGTATTAAGAGAAGGGCAGCACGAATGGTCACACGCTAGTTTAATCCACGAGAGAGTGTCACAGAGATGCTGAAGGAACTGAACTGGAAGACTCTTGAAGATAGACATCAAATACCCGAGAAAGGCTATTAACGAAGTTGTAAGACCTGGCTTTAAATGATGACTCTAGGAATATACTACAGCCTCCTATGTATCACTCACATAGGGATCGTGAAGGTAAGATTAGAATAATTACTGCACGCACAGAGGGATTCAGTCATTCTTCCCGCGCTCCATACGTGAATGGAACAGGAAGAAAGCCTAATAACTGGTACAGTGGAACGTACCATCTGCCATGCACCTCACGGTACCTTGAAGAGGGTAGACGCGGATGGCGGTTGCCACATAGTCGTGTAACACGAACTTCGTGGCCTGCTGTTCAGGTAGGTCTTGGTCAGTCCACCAAAGTACAGGAATGCTGGTGTCCAAACCCGGGTCCATCCACCTGTGACAATTGCCATATGTGGTGTCGAACTCTGCGACTGGTGATCATTCCCATGACGGCTGTCATTGAGCACCTCACAGGAAACCTACAACAGACTTGTGCCAGATGTCACTTTACTGTAATCAGGGAAAGGAGTGCAAACATTTTGTACGCCATTAAGCGGTCTGACAAACTGCTTAATGAGCTAAAATGCTGAGGTATTTATGGAGGGAAGTAGTGGCTAGTGTCTGCCCTACGTCACTTGTCGTGGCCACATAGGTCTTGCTATTACGAAGGTATCAGCGATTCTCACTCTGCCATGCTTGGTTAACAAGTTTGTTACAGTATAGAATTTCGTCCTATCAAGAGTCGTTGATTTCACCATTGCGAAACACAGAATCATTGCTGTAATGCATACCGATATGCTATTCAACAGCCATTTCCATTTACTCTCGTTCAAGTGGACGCGAAAAAAAATTCGGTGACTTGCTTTATGTACGAGGCGTGTTTTTTAAGTAAGTACCGTTTTGAAATTACAAAAGACGTGCTAAGATATCTCAACAATTTTATTTTTACATGAAATCCTGTACCTTAACCTACGCACTGACGTCATTACAGTCTGATTCTTCCTTGTTTACATTGTGTACTGAGTGTTTAAGATGCCTCCGCTAATCGTGAGTCCCGCCGACTGTGAAGTACGGGCTGTTATAAGATTTCTTAGTGCTAAAGGCCTGAAAGCGATTGATATTCATCGTGAGGTCTGTGCCAGTGTACGGAGAAAACATTATGAGTGATCGCATGGTAAGAAAGTGGGTGAGAGCATTTAAAGATGGCCGCACAAATGCGCGTGATGAACAGCGGAGTGGCCGTCCTTCGGTCGTTAATGAAAGTTTGGTGCAGGAACTGGACAATAAGGTGAGAGAAAACAGACGCTTTACGATTTCCTCCTTGCGGGATGACATTCCTAATGTTTCTCGTAGTGTTTTGTATGACATTGTGACCGAGCACTTGAATTACCGAAAATTGTGCGCACGTTGGGTACCGAAAATGTTGACGGATGCGCTCAAAACCAAACGTTTAGACAGTGCATTGACTTTCCTTGAGAGGTACCACAACGACGGTGATGATTTCTTAAGCCAAATTGTTACGGGCGATGAAACATGGGTGGCCTACGTCACACCAGAATCAAAGCAACAGCCCATAGAAGTTGAACAATGGCATCGTTTTGCTGCAAGACAATGCCCGTCCGCATGTGGCGAATCAGACCATAGATCTCATCACATCTTTTCGATGGGAAACTGTAGATCATCCTCCGTACAGCCCCGATCTTGCGCCCAGTGACTACCATCTGTTCCTGCACATGAAGAAACTCCTGGACGGTCAGCGTCTTCAAGATGATGACGAAGTCAAAACAGTGGTGATGCAGTGGTTAACAAGTCAGGCGGCAGACTTCTATGAGGAGGGTATTCAAAAACTGGTACAACGTTATGACATGTGCCTCAATATTGACGGAAATTATGTAGAAAAGTAGATTAAGGTGCAGGCTTTCATGCAAAAATAATATTACTGAGATATCTTAGCAAGTCTTTTTTTAATTTCAAAACGGTACTTACTTAAAAAACACGCCTCGTATGTATGTATGTCACCTGACACCATTTAGAAAGTCCTATGGAGACGTCTGATGATATTAAGTATTTTGACGCGGGAAGTCCTCAATTTCCATGGGAAATAATTGTTTTGTAGAGCCATTCCTATTTTTCATGAACTGACAGTAAATCTCACATGGTTTATGACTTCTATAGAAACTATACCGCTTTGCTCGCAGTATTTCAAAATTGATTTAGAAATCCATTGGAAACCTCTGGTCCCAGCTCCTGTCAAACGACTATGATCACAATGTTTCGCTCTTGCAGTGGCAAAGTTCTTTGATTTTGTAAAATACAGCTCTTATTCTAAAATAAGACTCATTAGAGAATGGATTGTATGTTTGCGTGACAAATTCGAAATGTGACGATGTCATCAAGGATATTCTCTTCTTGTGTAGCACAGAATTTATACTGCAATGTATACCGTTATTGTAAAATTCGATTAGCCGCGACAAAATTTATTGGAAATGTATTTTTTTTATATACAGAACGTCAAGTAGCTTCTTCCATTTATGTATGAAAAATCGTATCCTTCATATGCCAATCCAAGGCCGCGCGGCAACGAGTTATGCATTGATTGAAGTTCTCGATAACGCATTCGCAAAAATCTGATGGGATGTCGTTAATATCCCTTTTAATTTCATCCTTCAATTGGTGTATTGTTTGTGGTTTGTTCACGTACACTTTTGATCTCACAAATCCCTACAAAAAAAAGTCACACGGCGTAAGACTGCACGATCTGCAGGCGATTCCTGGTTGCCACGCAGAGATACTTTTTTGAGAAAACTTTTCATTCGGCAGAGCAATCGTTTCGCGGGGTGTGTGACATGTCGCACCATCTTGTTGAAACCAAAAACCGTCAATTTCGTTAATAAGAGGAAGAAAACAATCAGAAAGCACGTTTCGGTAACGGTCGCCGTTCACAGTGACGGCAGCTCCCCTATCATTTTCAGAAAAGTGCGGGCCGATCACTCCTCGTGCCCAGAAAGCACACCACACAGTCGTGCATAGTGGATGCGTCTCATCTTCCACAGTCACTCGCGGATTTTCGTTACCCCAAATTCTTTAGTTTGCTTACTCATGTACCCATTGAGGTGGAAGTGCGCATGGTTCCCCGCTTGTCGAGCCCACACCCATTGAGCAAATCGATGACTCTTTCCACGATTTTCAGGCTGCAACTCTTGTGTAAGCTAAATCTTATACGCATGCATTTTATGATCTTTTGAAAGAATTTCATGCTGTGAGCTTGGTGATAAGTTCCATTGTTGAACTCGTCGGCCAACCTATTTTCTAGGGCTTTCGGCCACGTTGTCACGCACGACAGCAATGTTCTCTTGTGTTCGAACAGAATGCGGTCATCCTGTTTTCTTAGCGTTTGAAACAGAACCATGGTTTCAAACTTCCAGGTCAACTTCCGAACTGACGATTCGGTTGGAGCAGCATTACGTCCGAGTGTCACATGCAATTCGCGAACGATTGCCATGGGATCGCTGCTCAGATGTCATCTGCCCCATGACGAAAATAAACACCAAACAACAATGCTCACCACACAAAAGCTACCAGGCTTCTAATGGGAAGGATTGCAGATAACGAAATGAAAAAAACCGCGGCTCCCAACCGTCATATGACAAAATGGCGCAAAATTCGAGTTCGTTCTTACTTCCTGGACAGCATTTATAACTGTACACTACTTATTTAAGTGCAAAGCTTTCACCTTGTACTGGGAGAGCTAGCTCGAGGCTGTTGACTGCATGTTACGCCCAGTAGTTAGCGCAGGGCTCTGATGGTGATGACTGTGTAGTTTTTTCGTCTTGAAATGTCGTGTGCAAGTTCGGTCCTGAGGGCTATTCTCGTAGAAAATATGGTACAGTTTGGCAGTTACGAGTCCAGTTGTGTTACATTCTCAACTGTCGAAGCTACATGGCTTCCGCAGATAAATTCGCGTGTTTTTTAGCCGTTTGTGGTTGGTAACGTTGCTACCGCCAACTGTTCCACACACACACACACACACACACACACACACCCAGGTTATTTATGTGGTGAATTTTGCAAGTATAACACCTTAACATACTTTCTTTTTGACTTCAGTGCCACCGCTGAAGTGTCCACCGGAACGTTATGTTATCGATTCTGTATTATGTGCGCGGTGTCACACTCTGTTCTGAACTGTCATTGACGCGGCGAGCTAAGTACCAGCTGCTGGACTCTTTTTATGTCTATGGCGGTACAGCGACCACGACAGATGGCAGCTCTGCCCAGCCTTCTGGGGGTGGGAGTGGTGCACGGTGGACGACTTCCCTGTTCGCAGAAAGAGAGCTCCCCCTGGGGCCCTATTCTGTATCGTTCATACCGATTGGTGTAGTAGGTTAGTCTCGGTAGTGACGTCATTTTCGGTTCTTTATCGAAATATCCTATTCAGTAAGCTTCTGAGACCTGTTACCGAACGGTCCTCCCACCGATTTTACGACAATTGTACCGAGAGGTTTTGGATTTCGGTCTGGCCCTGTCGGTCGGTGAGCCGTGGGTTATGTACGCCTATAATTTGTTATTTTAAACATATTTAGCGGTTTTATCTTTGAATTTAGTGATTGTATTACTAAAGAATCACCAGAGGACTATTTTCCTTTGTTAGAAATATGGTTAGGTTAGGGTGTTACTGTGAATGATTACATAAAAAAAAACGTTTTCGGTCAATATTCTCGCAAATACGTGTTATTTTTATACAAATAAGAGTTTAAAGATCATTAAATATCAAGACATTGGCTCTACTTACGTATATTACATGAGTGTGAACTGACGTTACTAGTGCCTTTGTGTACTCTTTCCCACAAATGGGTTAGTTAGTAATTATCTAAACGTGTTTACAACTTTCAAGTAACAATGGAAAGCAATTATGTGAAGCCCGATATTGGAAACCTTCCAAACTACTACGCATTTATGACTTAGGCAGCACCGTTTGGCAACGAAGTCAGCCTACGTTCCTCTACGCAATACTATAACAAATGAGCGTGGTGTGTCTGTTGTTTGGCGTGGCCAAGTGGGTAGCACGTGGGAATGCAATTCGAAAGGTCACGGGTTCGCGCAAGGGTGGATGCAAGTTTTTTTTTTTCCCTTCATATATGCAACACATTCTGAGACATTGTTATTCGTGTAAGTTAAGATTCTTCTGCAATATTCGTTATTACTTACATGTAAGAGCGCAATTCCTCAGTAATGATTTCGTGATTTCTGTGTGTTGACAATACGAAATATGAAATTGTTGGAGATGAAATTGCTGTGAGTGAAACAACCGACAGTGACCTTTATATTTTTTCTTGTCAGACGTAATTCACCATTTTTTCCGAATATGTAGCGATTTCCGAGTATGCGGTTAGACAGGAATCTAAGAGCACAACTTAAATTACTGGGAATGTAACTAGCAGCAGTCATCTCCATACTCTTGCTTGTCGAAAGTATTTCTCTGCGATCGAATCCTCAGTCACAGTAGACAGAGATGAAACGTCTCTGCCGTAATATTTTTAGACTGTAGCACCATATACGAAACATTTTCATTAATGAGATGCATGTTATACACTTCGACGAACTGCAGGAGCTCTCGAAAATGCATTTTCCTTTTTTCAATTTTGTTTTTAAGACCCAAATCGTTGACGCATCATATAGGGAAGTGGGCTACTTAATCATTTGGATCTCTAGGAGTGTGTTATAACCACATTCTGTTTATCTCCTTATTCTTTGAAACTCTCAGAATCAATTTTTCGGTGTTTTATAGATGTATTAGTAAAATGTGGTACTACACACTATTCCTAATTCATTTTCCGAAACGTAAAATCCAAAACACGATGTCAGTGTGAATGAGTATAAGATGACATAATGCGGCATTTACAACAATCTGCAGAATACAGTCAAATACGCTATCGTTATTATGCATGCATGGAAACGTGCTGTCAGAGAAACTGTAAAAAGTTTTATGCATTTTAGGTGAGAATCATGGAAATGGATATACTACGCCTCATACTATTAAGGAGGAGGCAAGGGCGATGAAGGCGGGCACGTCAGCTCAATGAAATGCGGCGTCATGCGTTATGACAACGTAAACGCAATTTTCGGTACGTGGAAGAATAGCGCGCCTGTGTCGTCTGCTAGCCGCTTTGTGGTCGTGCGCTGTGCGCGCTGCAGTGCGCATGCGCGGATCTGCGGCCGCTTGCTTCTGATTGGCTTGCGCGACACGAACCGACAACAGCGCTTCGGTTTTCTAGACCCGAACGGTATCGCTACCGAAATGCATATCAAATAACGCAGGGACTCTAATTCGAGTACTAGACCTTTCGGAGCTATTCAGTACTGAAACGATCGGCGCAATGGCGGAAAGATACAGAATAGGCACCATGGCAAGGTACATATATATATATACTCTGCAAACAGCCATGAAGTGCCTGGCAGAGGGTAAATCCCATTGTATCAGTTATTAGGGTTTCTGCCCATTCCAGTCACGGTTGGAGCACGGGAAGGAGGATTGTTTTAATGCCTCTGTGCGTGCAGTAATTATTCTAATCTTATCTTCATGTGAGCTTTACATAAGGGATTGTAGTATATTCCTAGAGTCATCATTTAAAGACGGGTCTTGAGACTTTCTCAGGACAGTTAATGTCTACCTTCAAGAGTCTTCCAGTTCAGTTCTTTCAAAGTCTCAGTGACACTCTCCCATGGGTCAAACAAGCCTGTGAACGTTTGTGCTGCCATTCTCTGTATAAGTTTAATATCCCCTGTTAGTCCTATCTGACATGGGACACATACACTTGAACAATAGTCTAGAACTGATGACACATGTGATTTGTAAGCAGTCTCCTGTGTCGACTGATTGCTCTTCCCCAGTATTCTACCAATAAGCCAAAGTCTACGATCTTATTTACTCATGACTGAGCCTATGTGATGATTCCATTCCACATTACTACAAACTGTTACACCCAGGTATTTGTATAGCTGGTCAATTCCAGCTGTGACTCATTGATACTATAATCATAGGATACTACACTGATTCACCAAAAGAAACTGGTATAGGCATTCGTATTCAAATACAGATATGTAAATACACAGAATACGCACTGCGGTTGGCAACACCTATATAAGACAAAAAGTGTCTGGTGCAGTTATTAGACCGGTGACTGCTGCTACAATGGCAGGTTATCAAGATTTAAGTGAATTTGAACGTGGTGTTACAGTCGGCGCACAACCGATGGGGCCAGCATCTCCGAGGTAGTGATAAAGTGGGAATTTTCCCATATGATCATTTCACAAGCGTAGTGTGAATATGAATCCAGTAAAACATCAAACCTCTGACAACGCTGCAGCCAGAAAACGATCCTGCAAGAACGGGACCAATGACAACTGAAGACAATCGATCAACGTGACAGAAGTGTAGCACTTTCGCACATTGCTGCAGATTTCAATGCTGGGCCATCAGCAAGTGTTAGCGTGTGAACCATTCAACGAAACATCATCAATATGGGCATTTGGAGCCAAACGTCCACCGTGTACCCTCGAAGACTGCACAACACAAAGCCTTACACCTTGACTGGGCCCGTCAGCACCGTCATTGGACTGTCGATGAATGGAAACAATTCGCCCGGTCGGACGAGCCTCGTTTCAAATTGTATTGAGCAGATGGACGTTTACGGGTATGGAGACAACCTCATGAATCCATGGACCTTGCATGTCAGCAGGGGACTGTTCAAGTTGGTGTAGGCTTTGTAATGGTGTGGGGTGTGTGCAGTTGAAGTGATATGAGACCCCTGATACGTCTAGATACGACTCTAAAAGGTGACATGCACGTGAGCATCCTGTCTGATCACCTACATCCATTCATGCCCACTGTTAATTCCGATGGACTTGGGCAATTCCACCAGGACAATGCGACACCCCACACGTCCAGAATTACTACAGAGTAGCTCCAGAAACACTCTTCTGAGTTTAAACACTTCTGCTGGCCACTGAAATCCTCAGACATGAACATTATTGAGCATATCTGGGCTGCTTTGGAACGTACTGTTTAGAAGAGATCTCCACCCCATCGTACTCTCACGGACTGATGGACAGCTTGCAGGATTCATGGTGTCAGTTCCCTCCAGCTCCACTTCAGACATTAGTCGAGCCCAAGCCACGTCGTGTTGCGGCACTTCTGCGCGCTCGCGGGGGCGCTACACAATATTAGGCAGGTGTACCAGTTTCTTTGGATCTTCAGCGTATGTTTTTTGGTTTCGTGAAGTTTACAGTTTTACATTTCTGAACATTTAAGCCCGTCTTTGTACAGTTTCGTTTGAACTTTAACATAATTGAATAGGTCGAGGTGGGAGGCGTTTGCGGAAGATCTGTCCCTGCCCTGTGTTCATTTAAGTAAAGACGCTTACGGAGAGACTCGAACTCAGACGTACGAGAAACAGTGATCACACACACCTCTGAGTGAATAGTAACCAAGGAAAACATGTCAAATAGGTTAGCAGACAGGGTTGGACCTGTGCAGACATCCTTCGTATCTGACGTCGTAGCACCAGTATTCTGGAACTTGGATTCTGGTGTCATAGAACAAGGACATAGGCAGGATTTTCTGAAAGGGAGGGTGAGAATCCGATTTATTAAACAGGTCATTAAAAAGGCTCATGTTTTACATTAATTCTTAAAATTTCCCTGATGTTGTTTTGGCCTTGAGTCCAGAGACTGGTTTGAAGCAGCTCTCCATGCAACTCTATATTGTGCAAGCCTCTTCATCTCCGAATAACTACTGCAACCTACATCCTTCTGAATCTGCTTAGCGTATTCATCTCATGGTTTCCCTCTACGAATTTTACCCTCCACGCATTCCTCCAGTACTAAGCTGGTGACGCGTTGCCTGAGGCACCTTGTCATGCTCCTTGCGGCTCCCCCCATTGGAGGTTCGAGTCCTCCCTCGGGCATGTGTTGTCCATAGTGTAAGTTAGTTTAAGTAGTGTGTAGGCTTAGGGACCGATGACCTCTGCAGTTTGGTCCCATAAGACCTTACCACTAAGCTGGTGATCCCTTGATGCCCTCAGAACGTGTCCTAGCAACCGATCCCTTCTTCTAGTCAAGTTGTGCACAAACTCCTCTTCTCCCCAACTCTGTTCAGTACCTCCTCGTTAGTTATGTGATGTTCATGTCTAATCTTCAGCATTCTTCTATAGCACCTCATTTCGAAAACTTCTATTCTTTTCTTGTCTAAACTGTTTATCGTCCATGTTTCACTTCCATACATGGCTGCACTCCATACACTTTCAGAAACGACTTCGTGACACTTAAATCTATACTCGATGTTAACAAATTTCTCTTCTATAGAAACGTTTTTCTTGCCATTGCCAGTCTACATTTTATATCCTCTCTACTTCGATCATCATCAGTTACTTTAAGCCCCAAACAGCAAAACTCATTTACTACTTTAAGTGTCTCATTTCCTGATCTAATACCCACAGCATCACCTGATTTAATTCGACTACATTCCATTATCCTCGTTTTGCTTTTGTTGATGTTCATCTATCCTCCTTTCAAGACACTGTTCATTCCATTCAGCTGCTCTTCCAGGTCCTTTGCTGCCTCTGACGGAATTACAATGTCGTCGGCAAACCTCAAACTTTCTCAGGGGGAGCGTGCAAGGGATAAATCTCTGCAGTCACACTATCCTCTGTGCCTTCGGTGGCTCAGATGGATAGAGCGTTTGCCATGTAAGCTGGAGATCCCGGGTTCGAGTCCCGGTCGCGGCACACACATTCAACTGCCCCATCTGATGTGTATCAACGCCTGTCGACAGCTTAGGGTCTTGCTTAAATTATCATTTCATTCTAAGAGAACTGCATGGTCAGCGATGGTATCTGTTCCTTCGGACATGTCCGAAAGAACAGACACCATCTTCATATGAAAGTTTTTATTTCTTTTCCATGGATTTTAATTCCTACTCCAAATTTTTCTTTTGTTTCCTTTACTGCTTGCTCAATATACAGATTGAATAATATCGGGGATAGGCTAAAGCCCTGTCTCACTCCCTTCTCAACCTCTGCTTCCCTTTCATGTCCCTTAACTCTTATGACTGCCATCTGGTTTCTGTACAAATTGTAAATAGCCTTTCGCTCCCTCTATTTCACCCCTGCTACCTACAGAATTTGAAACAGGGTATTCCAGTCAACATTGTCAAAAGCTCTAAGGCTACCAATGATAGAAACGTAGGTTTGCCTTTCCTATCTTCTAAGATAAGTCGTATTGTCAGTATTGCCTCAAATGTTCCAACATTTCTACGGAATCCAAACTGATCTACCCCAAGGTCGGGTTCTACCAGTTAATCCATTCGTCTGGAAAGAATTCGAGTTAGTATTTTGCAGCCATGAATTCTTAAACGGATAGTTCGGTAATTTTCACACCTGTCAACACCTGCTTTCTTTGGGATTGGAATTATTATATTCTTCTTGAAGTCTGAGGATATTTCGCCTGTCTCATACATCTCGCTCACCAGGTGGAAGAGTTTTGTCATGGCTGGCTCCCACAAGGCTAACGGTAGTTCTGATGGAATGTTGTTTACTCTCGGGGCTTTTTTTTGCTTAGGTTTTTCAGTGCTCTGTCTAATTCTTCACAGTATCGTATCTCCCATTTCATCTTCATCTACGTTCTCTTTCATTTCCATAATATTGCGCTCAAGTACATCCCCCTTGTATAGACCCTCTATATACTCCTACCACCTTTCTGCTTTCCCGTCTTTGCTTAAGACTGGTTACCCATCTGAGCTCTTGATATCCATGCAGGTGGTTCTCTTTTCTCCAGAGGCCTCTTTAATTTTCCTGCAGGCAGTATCTATCTTACCCCTGGTGGTATATGCTTTTACATCCTTACATTTGTCCTCTAGCCATCTCTGATTAGCCATTTTGGGCCCTTTGTCGATCTCATTTTTGAAACGTTTGTATTCCTTTCACCTGCTTCATTTACTGCATTTTTATATTTTCTGCTTTCATCAGTTAAATTCAATATCTCTTCTGTTACCCAAGGATTTCTACCAGCCCTCGTCTTTTTACCTACTTTACCCTCTGCTGCCTTCACTATATCATCTCTCAAAACTACCCTTCCTTCTTCTATAGTATTTCTTTCCCCTGTTCTTGTCAATCGTTCCCTAATACTCTCTCAGTTTATCCAGGTCCCGTCTCCTTAAATTCCTACCGTTTTGCAATTTCTTCAGTTTTAATCTACAGCTCATAACTAATAAATTGTGGTCAGAGTCCACATCTGCCCCTGGAAATGTCTTACAGTTCAAAAATATGGTTCCTAAATCTCTGTCTCACCATTATATAATCTTTCTGAAACCCTCCGGTGTCTCTACGCCTCTTCCATGTATACAACCTTCTTTCATGGTTCTTAAACCACGTGTTAGCTATGATTGAGTTATGCTCTGGGCAAAATTCTACCAGGCGGCTTCTCCTTTCATTCCTTACCCCCAGTTCATATTCACCTACTACTTTTCCCTCTCTTCCCTTTCCTACAGTCGCATTCCAGTCGCCCATGACTATTAAATTTTCGTCTCCTTTTACTATCTGAATAATTTCTTTAATCGCATCATATATTTCTTCGATCTCTTCATCGCTTGTGGAGCTAGTTGTAGTACTGTCGTAGGCGTGGCTTCGTGTCTATCTTGGCTACAATAATGCGTTCACTATGCTTTTTTTAGTAGCTTATTCGTATTCCTATTCTTTTATTCATTATGAAACCTACTTCTGGTTTACTCCTATTTGATTTTGTATTTATAACCCTGTATTCACCTGACCAGAAGTGTTGTTCCTCATGCCTCCGAACTCCTCTAATTCCCCCATATCTAACTTTAATCTATCCATTTCCCTTTTAAATTTTCTAACCTACCTGCCCTATTAAGGGATCTGATAGTCCACTCTCCGATCCCTAGAACGCCAGTTTTTTTCTCCTGATAATGACGTCCTCCTGAGTAGTCGCCGCCCGGAGATGCTAATGGGGGACCATTTTACCTCTGTAATATTTTACCGAATAGGATGCCATCATCATTTAACCATACATGCATGCTCTCGGTAAAAATTACGGCTGTAGTTTCCCCTTGCTTTCAGCCGTTCCCAGTACCAGTACAGCAAGACTGTATGGTTGATGTTACAAGGTCAGATCAGTCAATCATCCAGACTGTTGTCCCTGCAACTACTGAAAAGGCTGCTACTCCTTTTCAGGAACCACACGTTTGTTTGGCCTCTCAACAGATACTCCTCCGTTGTGGTTGCACCTATGGTACGGCTATCTGTATCGCTGAGGCACGAAAGCCTCCCCACCAACGGCGAAGTCCGTGGTTCATGGGAGCAGGGGGGGAATTCCCTTAAGAGTTATTCGACAAAATGATCTCAGAGTTTTCACCCAGCAGAGATATACTCTCATTATTCAGAAGTACTGTACTTTGGCAGACCATTAGAAGGCACTCATGCTCCAATTTTCCTTCACCCTTGAACGTCGTTTTACGCTGTTCTTCGTTCAGTCTGGATTTGAGCTGAGGAAGTGATTAGGAGCGGACAAGCGCTAATTTTTTGGGACATCGTGAATGTTATTGGCAAGGTTTTTGGAATGATGAAATCTCTGTTTGATAGAGAAACTAGAACAATTTTTGGTGGCGAAAATGTAATGAATCCGAGATTATTCAACCATATACTTTCCAAATTACCTCATTTAAGTAAGCATCTCTCACTTCTTGCAATGTAAGAAAGATCATTTTCTGCATTAAAGAATGTCAAGCAGACAAATGTATGAGCCTAAATGAGGAGAATTTGGATATTATTTATTTCTCATATGGCTTTTAGGGCTTGGAGTCTCCAAAGAGACGCTCAGCTCGCCTTCGATGCAGCTGTTTTCATTTAAGTAGAGGACCTGCATCTGTAAGGGAATTGAAATCTTTTAAGAAAGAAGGGTATTCGGAAGTAATTACCGTGGCCTAAACGGTAAGGGCCACCCCGGAATCTGCCTAAACTGAAAATGAGAAATCACAGAAAACCATTTTCAAGGTTGTTGGCGTATAGATTCAAATCATCCTGCCTACCGAATCCAGGGATTGCTAGCTCAGCGGCCCAGCACACAGAACTACCCCGAGTTGGAGGAGAATTTGGAAAAAAACTGGTTGTCGTACATTGTTTTAAAATAAAATAAAATCCATCTCAACACACATTAAATTCTGACACTGCACGTTTTTCGTTAATAGTGCATATTTAGTCACCTGATAGTGCATGGATGCATGCATATTTTAAGATTTAATTGTTTCATTGTGCATAGAAGAGGCCCGAATCTAGTGGGTGGTGGAGGGCAGGAGGGCGGGGGGGGGGGGGGGATGACCCGTGGTATCTGCCCCGAGCGCAATTTTAGGGGCGCCAAATTCATATTCTAGCAGAAAACAACCTTGTTTCACAAAATGCCTAGCATCCACAGCATGTTAGTTAATCGAATATTCATATGATTTTGAAACGCACCCCTGTTGGTTTTTGAGCATTTTCAAACACAATGT
Source organism: Schistocerca americana (assembly GCF_021461395.2). NCBI lineage: Eukaryota > Metazoa > Arthropoda > Insecta > Orthoptera > Acrididae > Schistocerca > Schistocerca americana. The sequence goes on along the minus strand of NC_060126.1, from coordinate 430,686,974 downwards.
TAAATTGATTACTCAACGAATCATAAGTTGATTTTTGAATGCGTGTATAGTGTACGTGATGGCTCTGACAGGGGAATCCCTGTCGCATCACTTGGAATAGCGCGCAAAACTCGTTGTATGAAGTTCTGGCAATTGTAGGAATAGTTATAGAATTAGTGATGACAAGATAATTTGTTAGAACAAAGACGTTGAAGTAATGAGGACATAACATAAATTATATGGAAGTATATGACGATTCCAAATTTATACAAACATTTCGTATTACAGCTTTTCGATCTCCTACTTGAGAAAGTGGAGCGTATGAATGAAATGAGAACTATTTCTCAGCAGAAAACTTTTTGTTTGTAATAAGTCTAATAGGCATTTGATACTAGTACTTTGTGAATTGTATTCTGTCGTGTTATTTGTGTAAATGACGTACACAAAAATGACCATTTGTGCCAAACAGTCTCGCTAATTTGGAGTCTATTACAGTTGCTGCAATGTAAGAAATGCCTATTTCGTTTTATCTAACAGACAGCGACGAAATAGATGTAATAAAATCGAGAAACCGTCCCAGTCTTGGATATTATTTGTATTAACAGCTTTTTCAGTATTAGACAACGACACTTTGATTTTTCATGTAGCAAAACGTTTTACGAACTTTGACCAGGTAATACATTCTTTCACAGAAAGGAAAGTACGCTGTATAAGGCTGTAGCAAGATTAGAGAGGAAAAAAAAGCGTTGGGACCTAAGGATTGAAGAAATATGTACTGTCTTGCTTGTCTCTTGTCTTTACTGGTTTTATGTTTTCTATATTTGATTTTATGTTACACAAGAGAGAAAGTTATTAGATAATAGACAACAAAGAATGCAAAATTTTTGAAGAGTTCTTATTCTCCCCGCTACAAATGATCCCACCCAGTACTAAATGTGAGTTTTTTGGGGGTGAAGGATATAAGACCCTCCGACCGGGGCCAGGAGATGCACCACAGAAAATTTTAATTTCCACTATCGTGAATATAGGTTTGGTGGCTTCCAACACAAAATATACGCGTTTGAATTCCACAGAGCGAAATACAGTGACGTCCGATAGAAAGAAGCTGTGTAAAGAAGCATGGCAATGCCCTTTGTCTCGCTTAAGACCAAATAACTTGTGTCACATTTCCCCGAACATGTATGTTCTATACATCAAAATCTTCAGAAAGATGTGCGCTACAAAATGAAGATATTTTTGAAAAATCTAATTTTTAAAAGATTTTTGACATTCTATTTCAAACCCTCGAGGGAACGGGGAGGAAAGGGGATGGAGGGGAAGCGCCATTATCAAGTTTTTTTTGCCCCGGTTCAGACATACCGTAGATCTGGGGCTGGCATAGAATTGCTGGCTTCAGTCATTAAGTGTTACAAGAGCGAAAATAGATTTTGGACGAAAGTGGAAGGGAGAGATGCAGAGAGCAGTCAGTTGGAACCAATTCAAGCAGCTACTGAAAAAATCTTTGAGAAACGAACGAACTATACAATGCGCTGTCATCACACACTCCCCTTCACCCTCCACGAACCACTTCCCAACGTCCCATATGGGAACTGAGCAGATTAGGCGCAATTTTGGCATTTGGGCTACTAATGATAGAATGTTGAGCAATTTTTTTGAAGAAATTCAATCATCACTTTTTGGGCGATTTTTTTTTGTCAACGTAATTTTTGGGCGACACAGACAAACCAAAGTGCATTTTTATGCATTGATTTTAATGTATTGTTGTTTGTGATAATATTTACTTCTCTGCCTTGTGAAATACTGAAATATTGCAACCCCAAAGTTCTACCAGCCTCCAAATAACGAATCCAGTGCTAATATTAAACTACTATACATAGGTAATTAGGCTGTTACAGTAGTGTGTGCATATTTTTAACTTACCGTAACACTATCGGATGAACGAAAATCGATTTTCCTCTTCTTTCTTGTTACAAAGTTGTCCATAATTAGAAACTATCACAATAGCACACAACACAAAAACAATAAATTGTAACACAATAAATTCAACTGCAAATAAGAGCTGAACCCACTGACAAAACAACTGAGCTCAAACAAGACCGAGAGCTGGTCTTGGCTAAAATAGGGATGGGCAATGGCCCATAGCACTATGAATGTATAGGTAGCTTAAATCTATCGTTGACCTTGCTGATTATCAATAATGCGTATACCTTTTTTGTCCTATGATTGAAAATCAAAACATCTTTCAGTTTCACTACCCGGCAACTATGTTGGGTGTAGTTTCATTTAGGTGATGGAGGGGGCGTGGGCCCCCTTTGGCTACAGCCTTGCATAGAATCTATTCCAGTATCTAAAGTCTGGACCAGTATGCTGGAATTCCACGCTGTTTTAAATAGCACAACAGGTTTGAGCAGGATTGTGATGGATGTCATAGCAAGACTATGCTAGCCAAGTCTTGGGTTGTGGTGTCATACTAAGACAGCACCAGAATTCCAAGATAACCTTCTTATGTCAGCCTTATTTTATCCAGGTTGGCCATCTTGCATCGCCATCTTGTATCCAGACATCGTAGTAAGTCTGCGCCACCATTCCAAGTCTTGGATTGTCACTTTCTACTAAGAAGTCAGCCATCTTGTGTCGGCTATATTTTATCCAGGTCGGCCATCTTGCATCGCCATGTTGTATTCTGACATCATACAAGATTGTGCCAGAGTTCCAAGTCAGTCAGCATCTTAGGACAACAACAACAACAACAACAACAGCAACAACAACCCTACTTCCACACTAGCGAAATTGGGCTATTTTTTTAATTTCCCTCCAAAATTTTTAAGTTCCCGCCATTGTATACATAGGGGGAGCGTGGGAGTTGGGAAAACCCATGCCTCATCGATGACAACACCATGCCAAAACCCGTCCCATACACCTACTAACTCCAACCTTGCAATCTACATAAGTGCCACACAATGTGTTTCTTGTAACAACCCCATGTATTGTTATGGTATTCAGGATTTAGTAATTCTAATTTCTTCTTTGTATTGGGTGACCAATATATTCATTTGAATATTTCCTGGGAATCATCCCAGGATGTAAATTCTTCTGCATGAGCAGCTCCCCATTCCACCCAACCAGCTATTACATAATTAAGTGTAAAATCTATTGCCTTAGGATCTTTTCATTTCTTTGGTAAAAATCGAGAGAACACTCTTGAAAAGTAAGTCAGATGTACTGCATGATCTGGTTTAAATTTAGGAAACTGCTTTGACAAATTCATCCCACTTCCCATTTGAAATTCCTCTATGAAATCATTTGATACCCAAGAACTAGTGATAATCGTCCTCCCAAACTTGTAGAAAAAGAAATCTCCCATGCCTTATCTTTCCAGTCTCCCACCGCCTCCCAAAATCTCACTATCTGGACACAGATGAGCATTCCCCTCGTAACTCAGTACCACCCAGGACTGGAGCAACTGAATTACATTCTCCACCAGGGTTTTGACTACCTCTCATCACCCCCTGAAATGAGACATGTCCTAGCCACTATCCTTCCCACCCCTCCCACAGTGGTATTCTGCCATCCACCAAACCTACACAATATACTTGTCCATCCCTACACAACCCCTGTTCCCAACCCCTTACCTAATGGATCATATCACTGTAACAGACCTAGATGCAAGACATCTCCCATACATCCTCCCACCACCACCTACTCCTGTCCAGTCACAAATATCACCTATCCTATCAAAGGTAGGTCTACCTGTGAAACCAGCCATGTGATCTACAATCTAAGCTGCAACCACTGTGCTGCGTTCTATGTGAGCATGACGACCAACAAGCTGTCTGTCTGCATAAACGGCCACTGACAAACTGTGGCCAAGAAACAAATGGATCACCCTATTGCAGAGTGTGTTGCCCAAAATGATATCCTTCATTTCAATGACTGCTTCACAACCTGTGCCATATGGATCCTTCCCACCAATACCAGCTTTTCTAAATTGTGCAGGTGGGAGCTTTCCCTGCAATATATCCTGCATTCTTGTAGCCCTCCTGGTCTCAACCTTCGTTAGTCATTGTCCTCACCCATCCCGCCCCTTCCCTGATCCCATTCCAGCACTACCCAGCCCTCATTCCAACCACTGCACACAGCCTTTATACTTCTCTCATTTTCCACTACCCCCATCCTCCCCCCAACTCTCCCCTGCCCTCCATATAACCTCCCTTTTACACATAGCTGCCCTACCCTCTCTCCACCTCGACCCTGCGTGCTCGCTAGCAACATTTCACTGTCCAGCACCGCTACACTACTATCCCTCCCCCTCCCCACCCCAGCCTCCTCCGTACCCCCAAGCAGTTGCCACTCCACTCCCATCATGCACTGGTGCTGCTACTCGCGAGTAATTAGGGCTCATATGGAGGTGTAGAGACAGTCGTTTTTCCCTCGTTCTATTTGTAAGTGGAACAAGAGGAGAAATGACAAGTAGTGGTACAGGGTACCCTTCGCCATGCACCTTACGGTGGCCTGCGGAGTATCTATGTAGATGTAGATGTAGACATCAGTCTTTCCATTCTTTGCTTAGAAATAAAAAATTAAAAATTGTAATGATTCTTTATTCTTTATGTTTTTTAGTGTATAGCTTCCAGTCTTCAATTAAGTACCTTGTGATACACGACATTTTTTGTTTTATTATCAGGTGCAAGAACAAACAATAGAGATGGTCTTCCGACCCGTGAACATGCCACATATAACTGACCATGTGAAAAACATGGATATTCCAGATGTAAACCACAAACGGTCAAGGATTGGCCTTGTGATTTGTTAACGGTCATGGTGAATGCAAGACGGATCCGAAATTGACGTCTTTTAAATTCAAACGGCATATCGGTTGGGATCATCTTCGATACTGTCTGCCCCAAATGAGGTCATTTGGAAACAACTATTGTATTTTTGGGTGTTTGCAAGAAAATTACGTGATTCGGGTGTTTCGCCACAAAGCAATGAATGCAATGGCTCAGGCGGCGGAGTCAATAATGGCAATTTCACTTTCCCACTAAGGCAGCACAATCCGTGCGTTTCTCCGGAAAACTTCAATGCGCCACAATACTCGAAAACAACGTCCATCGCCCAATGCAAACGCAAGGATGCAAGCAGTAATCAGTGTTGCAGTCATATCTAAACGCTGCTCGATTCAAATCATCACGTGAAAAATCTCTTCTTGTGCGTCGAAAATTATCTACATGTTGATCTCTGTTGTTCGCTCGACGATTTCGCATTGCCAACCGAGCCGTTTCACGGGCTGCCTCACTTTCCTCTTGTGACTGAGAAACACGAAGTCGAGCCATACTAACGCGGCGCTCTTCACGGGCAATTTGTTGTTCTTCTTCAGTCCTTTCATTTGCAATGTTTTGTATCCTTCTTGCATTACGGCTTTGTCGAGAAATATTCGATCGCCTTGGTCGCGGCATTATTAAAGATGATTCAAAGAAAATACAAATTATTTCTTTAAATTTTTAATTAGTGATATATACTGATACTTAACCATAGACGTTTAGCTGTCATTTGCGTTTTGTTATTCCATGTCAGATGCGCTTTTCTTATACCACGTTTTATAGTGACGTTTAGCTGACAGTTGCGTTTTGTTATTCCATGCCAGATGCGTTTTTGTTATGCCACGTTTTATAGTAGTCGAAGGGGATAAAAAGTATCCTATGTCCGTCTCCTGGCTCTAAGCTACCTCTCCACCAATTTTCAGTCAAATCAGTCCAGCCGCTCTTGAGTTATAAGCAGTGTAACCAACACGACTTTCTTTTATATATAGAAGATAGATAGATAGATGATAGTGTGCTGGTGATGCAGAGGGCTTCTCGAAGGCGGTTTCGTTTGAATCGTCATGGCAGGGTTCCTGATGCTAAAATCGTTAGGAAATGGATTACAAGTGTTAGGGCGACAGGATGTGCACTTCTTAGCTGGCTGACCTAAAAGTGTGAGGACACCTGAAAATATTTTGGCAATGAGAGCGTCCATTGAAGAGTTTCCATCACGCTCTGAGCGGAAACATGTTGCTACTCTTGGAATATCGTCCAGAACGGTAACGCGAATTTTACACTCTGACCTTCTGACTCCTAGAAGTTGATGGTTGTTCAAGAACTTAGTCCAGAAGACTGAGTGAAATGTACAGATGCTTGCAATGCCATCTTAGTTTCTGTGCAACCGGACACTATTCTTTGGTCTAGCAATGAAGCGCAATTTCACCTACCCTGCTCAGTAAATAAGCAAAATTTTCGTTAGTGGGTGGCTGAAAATCCTCATTAACCTCACCAAAGACGTCTGCAAAGCGCCAAAATGACAGTTTGGTGCGCTGTGTTCTCCAGGGGCATTATTGCGCCTTACTTTTTTGAATCTCGTGGTGCAACTGTTACTGTGAAGTCTGTGCGCTGTTGTGAGATGCTGGAGAACTTTTTACTATACAGAATGGAAGAGCATGGTGAGGAATATGACACAGAAGCCTTTTGGTTTCGACAGGATGGTGCCACGCCTCATACTGCCACTCGTTCATGCCAAATTCTGCAAGAACAGTTTCCCCACCCGCCTATCTCCTAACGAGAGTATGTTCCATGGCCCCCTCGCTCCCTAGATTTGAGCTTCTGTGAATTTTTTCTTCTGGGATACCTTAAAGCAGAGGTTTACTAAGTTCGACCAAAGACCTTGGAAGCTCTTAAGAGGGCAATTACAGACGTCATCGCTGGAACAACGCAAGATAAGCTGAGAAGAATTTACGAAAACGTTTTTGGACGACTCATTATGTGCATCGTTCGCCATGATCGTCACCTGGGTGATACAAGGTGTACGACTTTGCTTCCGCCGTTTGCCGATAGGTGGCGCCAACGGTAAGTAGCGGTCGAAAGAAACAGATCGCAGACGCCAGACAGTTAGCTTGGACCTCGGTCAACATAAACTCGTTCAAACATTAGTCGATTTGCGTCTGCATCATAAAGTTGTTTTTCATTGAAAATATCAGTTTACGAGCCTAATTCTTGTCATTTGCGGGAGGTGTTACTGTTTTGTTTCAATATGAAGAAAACAGCGGCTGAGTCTCATCGAATGCTCTCAAGTGCGTATGGTAAGGACGCTATTAGTGAAATAACGTGTCGTGAGTGATTTCAACGCTTCAAGAACGGTGATTGTAACGTCGAAGACCGACACAGTGGCGGAAGAGAGGATGTTTTCGAAGATGCAGAATTCGAGACATTGCTGAGTGAAGACCCGCGTCAAACTCAAGAAGAATTGGCACGATTAGTGGGAGTGACACAGCAAGCCACTTCAAAACGTCTCAAGGCTATGGGCATGATTCAGAAAGAAGGAACTTGGGTCCCATGTGAGCTGAAACGAAGAGACGTTGAACGGCGTTTGTTGCTTCAGAGGCAAAAACGGAAGGGATTTCTGCATCGCATTGTGACCGGGGACGAAAAATGGGTTCATTACGATAACCCTAAACGCAAAAACTCATGGGGATATCCCAGCCACACTTCCACGTCGGCGGCCAAAGCGAATATTCACGGCTCCAAGATCAGGCTCTGCATTTGGTGGGACCAGTTCGGCGTCGTGTACTATGAGGTGTTAAAACCAAGTGAAACAATCACAGGTGCTCGTTATCGAACGCAATTAATGCGGATGAGCAGAGCATTAAAAGACAAACGACCGCAATACAGCGAGAGGCGCGATAAAGTGATTTTGCAGCACGACAACGCTCGACCCCACGTTTTAAAACAGGTCAAAACGTACTTGGAAACGTTAAAATGGGAAGTACTACCCCACCCCGCCGTATTTCCCAGACATGGCTCCCTCTGACTATCACCTGTTTAGATCAATGGCGCATGGCCTGGCTGACCAGCACTTCCGATTTCATGAAGAAGTCACAAATTGGATCGATTCGCAGATCGCTTCAAAAGAAGAACATTTTTTTCGTCGCAGGATTCGCACACTGCCCTAAAGATGGGAGAAAGCAGTGGCCAGCGATGGAAAATACTTTGAATAATACATGTGTAACCAATTTGTTTCATTAAAGCCTCAAATGTTGGGGGAAAAACGGTGGAAGGAAAGTTGTACACCTTGAATAATTTTCAAAACCTAATGAAAATAATATGGCCTTGAAAATAGTTTCCTGAAATAAAAACTAGTTTTAATTATCTTTGTTGGTTTATTTACAATTCACCTGTCAAATCACAGAGTCCATTTGCCACACCTTGTACTACATAAAAGGCGTGTTTACATGCACATCTTTGGTCAACTTGAGGGGAAGAAATGTAACATGCTGTTGTTAATGTATCCTCGTACTGATGACTGATCAAAGAGACTTTAAGGGAACTACTCTACTAAGAAAGCGAAACTCAGTTATAATGTCCTGGAATGAATATCCATACAACAGAAATGTCTCTCCTGTGACATTGTGTGTGATGCGCGTACATGGCAAGCGTTAGAGCTTGATAGGCGGCGATGTGAAGATCTGGGACATCACTGGGCCGGTACTGCCGGCATGCGAAAGCTGTCGCGATGCTGGTGCAGCCCAAGTCGAGCTGAGCCGGATCTGCCAGTGTCGACTGCTGAGACGAAACTTCGTGGTAACCTAATTTGTAGATATCCATGACATATAAAACCACTGATGAAACATGAGGAACATGGTCCAGTAAATTTGTAACATTTTCCTCCACATTTTGTGTAAATTGGCTGCAGAGTTTTGCCTGCTCCTTCCCAGACGGTTCACATCAAGGGTCCATCCCAGAACGTGTGATGTTGTCTCAAAGAACATTCTCTATTAAAACGTTGTTCATCAACTGGACAAATTGCGTGCTGCAAATGGTCTGTAAGCAGCCAAACATAACTATTCCCAGTCAATGTTCGGTTCACTCGGATCAGAAGACCCAGTCCACTCCATGTAAACACAACCCACACCACTATGGAGCCACCACTATCTTGCTCAGTGTCCTGTTCACAACTTGGTCCATGGCTTTATGGGGTCCACGCCACACCCAAACCCTACCATCAGCTCTCGCCAACTGAAATCGGGAATAATCTGACCTCGCCGCGGTTATCCAGTCATCTACGGTCCAACTGATATGGTCGCGAGTACAGGAGAGGTACTGCAGGCGACGTCGTGCTGTTAGTACGGGCACTCGCGACGGTCGTCTGCTACCATGGCCCATTTACGCCAAATTTCGTCGCACTGTCCTAACAGATACGTTTGTCGTACGTGCCACATGGATTTCTGCAATTATTTCAGGCAGTGTTGCTTCTCTGTTAGAACTGACAACTGTCTGTGGTGAGAGATAGTGCGTGAAACTCGGTGTTCTCGGCAGTGTGCATTTGGAATATTGAATTCCGTAATGATTTCAGAAATGCAATGCCCCATGCATCTAGATCTAACTGCCTTTCCGCGTTCAAAGCCTCGTAATTCCCGTCGTGCGGTCATAATCGCGTCAAAAACCTTTTCGCACGGATCACCTGACAAGGGAACCTCCACATCGCACCCCCTACAGATTTAGTTATAAGTTGGCACAGTGGATAGGCCTTGAAAAACTGAACACAGATCAAACTAGAAAACAGGAAGAAGTTGTGTGGAACTATGAAAAAAAGAAGCAAAATACACAAACTGAGTAGTCCATGCACAAAATAGGCAACATCAAGGATAATATGAGCTCAGGAGCGCCGTGGTCCCGTGGTTAGCGTGAGCAGCTGCTCCACGAGAGGTACTTGGTTCAAGTATTCCCTCGAGTGAAAAGTTCAATATTTTTATTTTCAGACAATTATTATCTGTCCGTCCGTCCGTCCGATGCGATCACTTTTTTGGGAGTGATTATCACAACCACAAGAAAACCTAAATCGGACAAGGTAGAAGAATCTTTTTACCCATTCGCCAAGTGTACAAGTTAGGTGGGTCGATAACATATTCCTGTCATGTGTCGCACATGCCGTCACCAGTATCGTATAGAATACATCAGACGTGTTTTCCTGTGGAGGAATCGGTTGACCTATGACCTTGCGATCAAATGTTTTCGGTTCCCATTGGAGAGGCACGTCCTTTACTAATCGCACGGTTTTGCGGTGCGGTCGCAAAACACAGACACTAAACTTATTACAGTGAACAGAGACGTCAATGAACGAACGGACAGATCATAGCTTTGCGAAAATAAAATTTTCACTCTAGGGAAGACTTGAACCAAGTACCTCTAGTTCCACAGCTGCTCATGCTAACCACAGGACCACGGCGCTCCTGAGCTCATTCTCTCCTTGATGTTGCCTATCTTGCGCATGGACTACTCAGTTTGTATATTTTGCTTTTCTTTTTTCATAGTTCCACACAACTTCTTCCTGTATTCTCGATTGATCTGTGTTCAGTTTTTCAAGGCCTATTCACTGTGCCAACTTATAACTAAATCTGAGGGGGGTGCGATGGGGAGGTTTCCTTGTGAGTACAAATGACAGCTCCGTCCATACATTGCCCTTGTATACGTTGTGTATGCGGTGTTATAATGGGCGTTCAAAAAGAAACGAATCGGAGGCATAATTACAGAAACCAGTGCCCGTATTTTAGAAGTATTGACCCTGACTGATGAGACACATGTCCCACTGTGACAGAAGGCGGTGAATGGCTGTCTCATAAAATTCCCAGGGCTTCGATGTTAGCCATTTCCGCACATACAGCTGGACGTCGTCGTCCGAGGTGAATCGTTTGCCCTTCAGAGCATTTTTAAGGGGACCAATAATGGCGTAATCACAGGGAGAGAGGTCTGGAATGTATGGAGGGTGGCCGAGAACCTCCCATTTGAATTTCTGCAGGAGTGCCGTGTTGGCCGTATGAGGCTTTGCATTGTCGTGGAGCAGATTGACCACACAGTTGAGATTGCCTTGTCGTTTTGATTTGATCGCTTGGCGAAGGGTGGTCAAGGCGAGTGACGCTGGGCATTCACTGTTGTTCTGTGCTGCAGGAAGTGAATCAGAAGGGGGGCATCTTGGTCAAGGAAGAACATCAAAAGATTCACCTCGGAAGACGACGTCCAGCTGTATGTGCGGAACTGGTTAACATTGCAGTCCTGGGAATTTTATGAGACAGCCATTCACCTCCTTGTGTCACAGTGGGACAAGTGTCTCAACAGCTAGGGTCAATACTTCTAACATACAAATACTGGTTTCTGTAATTATGCCTTCGGCTCGTTCCTTTTTGAACGCACCTTATACCGCCATCTCTATATGTGCATATCGCCATCCCATGAGTTTTGTCACCTCAGTGTAATGGTTATTCATGATTCAGATCTCACAAACAACTGTGCAGCAGGAACAAAATTTGATCTCACAGAAGGCGAAAGCATTAGAACAAAGTTGTGATTAAAATCAGTATGGATACAAGAAAACTGAAGTCATGCGAATGACAGTACTTTACAGAGGACGAAGGTAACGTTTGTTGTAACATTTATAATAAAAAGCTCCGTAATCTTTCTTCGAAATCATATATTACACAATTTCTTTTCAAAAGGGGGAAGTGAGGGGCAACAACAACTAGATGCCGCAGTGGCAGCCACGGTAACAGACGACTTTCTCTCCACTGTTAAGGACGCTGGTGTTTGAGGTTTTGTTGCGTTGTTGGATCCAAAATACACTCCTGGAAATGGAAAAAAGAACACATTGACACCGGTGTGTCAGACCCACCATTCTTGCTCCGGACACTGCGAGAGGGCTGTACAAGCAATGATCACACGCACGGCACAGCGGACACACCAGGAACCGCGGTGTTGGCCGTCGAATGGCGCTAGCTGCGCAGCATTTGTGCGCCGCCGCCGTCAGTGTCAGCCAGTTTGCCGTGGCATACGGAGCTCCATCGCAGTCTTTAACACTGGTAGCATGCCGCGACAGCGTGGACGTGAACCGTATGTGCAGTTGACGGATTTTGAGCGAGGGCGTATAGTGGGCATGCGGGAGGCCGGGTGGACGTACCGCCGAATTGCTCAACACGTGGGGCGTGAGGTCTCCACAGTACATCGATGTTGTTGCCAGTGGTTGGCGGAAGGTGCACGTGCCCGTCGACCTGGGACCGGACCGCAGCGACGCACGGATGCACGCCAAGACCGTAGGATCCTACGCAATGCCGTAGGGGACCGCACCGCCACTTCCCAGCAAATTAGGGACACTGTTGCTCCTGGGGTATCGGCGAGGACCATTCGCAACCGTCTCCATGAAGCTGGGCTACGGTCCCGCACACCGTTAGGCCGTCTTCCGCTCACGCCCCAACATCGTGCAGCCCGCCTCCAGTGGTGTCGCGACAGGCGTGAATGGAGGGACGAATGGAGACGTGTCGTCTTGAGCGATGAGAGTCGCTTCTGCCTTGGTGCCAATGATGGTCGTATGCGTGTTTGGCGCCGTGCAGGTGAGCGCCACAATCAGGACTGCATACGACCGAGCCACACAGGGCCAACACCCGGCATCATGGTGTGGGGAGCGATCTCCTACACTGGCCGTACACCACTGGTGATCGTCGAGGGGACACTGAATAGTGCACGGTACATCCAAACCGTCATCGAACCCATCGTTCTACCATTCCTAGACCGGCAAGGGAACTTGCTGTTCCAACAGGACAATGCACGTCCGCATGTATCCCGTGCCACCCAACGTGCTCTAGAAGGTGTAAGTCAACTACCCTGGCCAGCAAGATCTCCGGATCTGTCCCCCATTGAGCATGTTTGGGACTGGATGAAGCGTCGTCTCACGCGGTCTGCACGTCCAGCACGAACGCTGGTCCAACTGAGGCGCCAGGTGGAAATGGCATGGCAAGCCGTTCCACAGGACTACATCCAGCATCTCTACGATCGTCTCCATGGGAGAATAGCAGCCTGCATTGCTGCGAAAGGTGGATATACACTGTACTAGTGCCGACATTGTGCATGCTCTGTTGCCTGTGTCTATGTGCCTGTGGTTCTGTCAGTGTGATCATGTGATGTATCTGACCCCAGGAATGTGTCAATAAAGTTTCCCCTTCCTGGGACAATGAATTCACGGTGTTCTTATTTCAATTTCCAGGAGTGTATTTGATACCAAATCGAATAAGAGGAAAATTGCGCTGCATGATTGAGGTAAGTTACCGTAAAGAGAAATATACTGTAAACGTGCAAGTGAAATACTCTGCCTGTGCTTCTTTAATGACTGATATTTGGATCTCGCGAGGGATATATAGCTGTAACGGGTAACCTCATTAACAGCAATTGGTGCCTGAAAGCTTTGGCTCTCAAGACGCTCTCTTTCCCAGAAAAACATGAAGTGCTAAATATTAGTGTGACTTTACATAACGTGGTTGAAAAACAGAACATCGAAAACAAAGTAGCAAACATCACAGCTGACAATGCAAGTAACAGGTACCTCGTTTAGTATACACCGTCACTTCAGTTGTGAAAAGCTCTTTCAACTGTAACAGTGAGCTCTGCATTGTGCGGAAAAGGCCAGAAAAATGGTAAGTTATTTTCCAATAAGTTGCAGTGCTAATGGAAAACTCCATGAGATCGAGGATCTAATGAAAATAATCTGAACATAAACTAACAAAGGGAACTAAAACCCGACGGAACATGTGAAGATGACTGATAATTTTTTTTCTCTTTTTCTATCGTTTCTTTCACATTCTAAGAGTAAACATTCATATCTTTGATGGTGTATCAGAACTGCGTTCGGTAATAATGTTAAAACGTAACTGCAATTTATTTATTTTTCTTCAATGGATAAATATATTTTCTTATTATTACTTGAATACGGAAAGACTTTAAAATTATTTTGTTTATTTTATCTGCATTTGTATTTATAACTATGACGTGAAGCACTGTTACATAAATCGTAGGCATAAAAGCGTAGAGTACGATGTCGAGAGTAACGGTTGAGCTGTCATGTACAGGGAGGGGGTGTCATTGTTCGCGTCATGTAAGAAGGAGGCCCAATTTTCAGCTGTTCTGCGCATCCGCCTCCACTAGCCACTGGCAGCCAATAATGTTCACTCTCTTTCCGAGCGGCTAGCAGAGAGTTACAGCTAGAGAGCGAGAATCTCGCTCCTACATGCTGCAGTGTTGCTGTACTTCGCGACAACCGAATTATTCATTCAACTGTCAAATTTCTGTTTGTTTCCTTCTTTTTCTTGCAGCAGTATAACTGTGAACGTGTATCTGTAAATGTTTTAAGTGCGATTAAAAAAAAAAGCCAGGCGACGGCAATAAATGTGAAGTGCTTCACAAGCATGCGAGGGGGTTATTTAGCACATTTATGACTTTTTCAAACGTGAATTTGAAAGCAGGTCTCCTTCTGTTGACATCTGAAATCAGAAGAACGGATTCCAGAACCACGTGGTGTTGGCAAGAGGACTGTAAAGAGAACTGTAAACTAAAGTGTCAGAGAGCCGGCCGCGGTGGCCGTGCGGTTCTAGGCGCTCCAGTCCGGAGCCGCGCTGCTGCTACGGTCGCAGGTTCGAATCCTGCTACGGACGCAGGTTCGAATCCTGCCTCGGGCATGGATGTGTGTGATGTCCTTAGGTTAGTTAGGTTTAATTAGTTCTAAGTTCTAGGGGACTGATGACCACAGCAGTTGAGTCCCATAGTGCTCAGAGCCATTTTGAAAGTGTCAGAACTGTAGGAATCGTGGAAAAATTTGGTTTGGTGTCGCCTGGAAAGCATCGAAGTCGCAAGGAGCCTGTAACGTAAATAGACTGTTTTAACGACGATGTTCTAAAGTGCTCCAAGCGAATGATGAATGCCCGACATCACAAAAACGTGTTACAGCTATGCAGACTTCAATGGTAAGAACTTCGCCAACGTAAAGAATTTAAGAAGATATTGGTTCCATATATGTTAAGAAGAGAGTTTTTAGTTCAAAGAAGTGGCATAGGTGCAGCACGAACTGAATCCCATATAAAGTTTCACGATACAAGAGAAGGAGGTAGTTCAACAGTGTATTACCTTGATGAAACATGGGTCAGTTAGGATCATTCCAGGAAGATATGCTGGAAAATGTGTGATGGTACTGGCGGTTTTAAAGTTCTCATAGGAATAGGTTCTCGGATAATTATTCTGTACGCGGACTCTTCTTCTGGTTTTGTTTCTGAGAATAAACTTGTATTTACGAGTAAGAAAAACAGCAGTGACTACCATTCGGAAATGAATGCAGTCAGTTTCGTGACGTGATTCATAACTTGCCATATCTTGGTTCGAAGTCGGTCATTGCCAGTTATAATTCAAATGTTACAGAGACAACACCAAGTGCAAACACCAGAAAATCGAATATCTTTCCCTGGCTTAAAAATAAAAATATTAAGCACAATATAATCCAGAATCATAACGATCTCCTGCAGCTCGTTAATTTATACAAGTCACGCGACAGAACGTACAAACTTGACTTCCTTGCATGTGAATGGAGTCACACAGTTTTGCGTTTGTCCACGTGTCACTGCCAGCCTCATGGAATTAATTTGGGCAAAAGGCTTTAAAGCTATGTGGGAGGAAAAAAAATCAAGATAACATACACTGAATCGCTTGTGCTTGAGGCAATAGACAACATTCCACCTGGAACGTGGTCACAGTCTGTGCGGCATGCTGAAAAGTTTCAGAAACGGACAGGGAAGTGATGATGAATTTAAGCCTTGAACCTATCATCGTAAATTTACAATCAGATTGTTCGGAAGCAGACTCAAATAGAGGTGACGATGGTATTACAATGTAGACTTTGGAACAAAGCAATAATATTTCTTAGTTTAAAGAGTCGAGGTTTAAAAAATGTGTTTGTCAACATATCACTTGCATACATAATAATGAGAACTCCCTAGCCTTTTTTTAATTAGGATTTCGTATCTCTTTAATTATGCAGACTATAATCTTCAACATATTGCCCAAGGATAAGTTAAGCTTCTCCCACCATATTGTATGCTCTAATAACACGCGAGAATGCGGCTGCACAAATTCGTCAGAAGTCCGATATTTCCACATATAAACCTCTGTCATTTTCATGGCACGAACTGGATAAGACCCTAAAGTGACAGTAACTGATACTTGTCGTGATATCGGTGGTTTTCGACATTGTCGGTCAGCATTCCCTGGAGTTATTAGAAGATGATGGTTAATTGTTTGTTTGTTCAATGGGTTATAAATGTTCCTATCCACGCCATCCAAGCTCTGTTTGACTCAATGCCCAGGCGTATCAAGGCCGTTATTACGACCAGAAGGTACTGATTTCTCAGGATCTAAGCACCCAAATTGTGTGAAAATGTAATCACATGTCAGTTCTAGTATAATATATTTGTCCAATGAATACCCATTTATCATCTGCATTTCTTGTTGGTGTAGCAATTTAATGGCTAGTAGTGTACTTTTTTCTGGCACCAGTTAATGTTTATACCCAGTGATTACTCTTAACAACAGTCAAACACATCTACACACACACACACACACACATGCCTTACACATTTTTAAAAATTCTTTTGAATAGAAGCAGTTATCAAGCAAATATAATGATTCCAGTTTGTGCTTGAAGTAACTTTGTTGTGTATTAAATTTTTAATTACAATGCAGCTCAAATCGCAAAAAATTACAATTATTGCGTCAGCTGTTCTCACCTCCCGACGTCACGCATAGTAAATCTGTGGAGCAGAGGACGCAACGTCGTCAAGACGTGAATTAATATTTCCTTCTTGACGACTGATCGAAATTGGTTTTAATATTACAGCTTTACTGTATGATTAAATGATGATGGCGTTCTCTTGGGTAAAATATTCCGGAGGTAAAATAGTCCCCCATTCGGATCTCCGGGCGGGGACTACTCAAGAGAACGTCATTATCAGGAGAAAGAAAACTGGAATTCTACGGATCGGAGCGTGGAATATCAGATCCCTTAATCGGGCAGGTAGGTTAGAAAATTTAAAAAGGGAAATGGATAGGTTTTAAGTTAGATATAGTGGGAATTAGTGAAGTTCGGTGGCAGGAGGAATAAGACTTTTGGTCAGGTGATTACAGGGTTATAAATACAAAATCAAATAGGGTTAATGCAAGAGTAGGTTTAATAATGAATAAAAAAATAGGAATGCGGGTTAGCTACTGCAAACAGCATAGTGAACGCATTATTGTGGCCAAGATAGACACAAAGCCCATGCCTACTACAGTAGTACAAGTTTATATGCCAACTAGCTCTGCAGATGATGAAGAACTAGATGAAATGTATGACGAGATAAAAGAAATTATTCAGGTAGTGAAGGGAGACGAAAATTTAATAGTCATGGGTGACTGGAATTCGTCAGTAGGAAAAGGGAGAGAAGGAAACATAGTAGGTGAATATGGATTGGGGGGAAGAAATGAAAGAGGAAGCCGCCTTGTAGAATTTTGCTCAGAGCATAACTTAATCATAGCTAACACTTGGTTCAAGAATCATGAAAGAAGGTTGTATACGTGGAAGAATCCTGGAGATACTAAAAGGTATCAGATAGATTACATAATGGTAAGACAGAGATTTAGGAACCAGGTTTTAAATTGTAAGACATTTCCAGGGGCAGATGTGGATTCTGACCACAATCTATTGGTTATGAACTGCAGATTGAAACTGAAGAAACTGCAAAAAGGTGGGAATTTAAGGAGATGGGACCTGGATAAACTGAAAGAACCAGAGGTTGTAGAGAGTTTCAGGGAGAGCATAAGGGAACAATTGACAGGAAGGGGGGAAAGAAATACAGTAGAAGAAGAATGGGTAGCTCTGAGGGATGAAGTAGTGAAGGCAGCAGACGATCAAGTAGGTAAAAAGACGAGGGCTAATAGAAATCCTTGGGTAACAGAAGAAATATTGAATTTAATTGATGAAAGGAGAAAATATAAAAATGCAGTAAATGAAGCAGGCAAAAAGGAATACAAACGTCTCAAAAATGATATCGACAGGAAGTGCAAAATGGCTAAGCAGGGGTGGCTAGAAGACAAATGTAAGGATGTAGAGGCTTGTCTCACTGGGGGTAAGATAGATACTGCCTACAGGAAAATTAAAGAGACCTTTGGAGAGAAGAGAACTACTTGTATGAATATCAAGAGCTCAGATGGCAACCCAGTTCTAAGCAAAGAAGGGAAGGCAGAAAGGTGGAAGGAGTATATAGAGGGTTTATACAAGGGCGATGTACTTGAGGACAATATTATGGAAATGGAAGAGGAGGTAGATGAAGACGAAATGGGAGATAAGATACTGCGTGAAGAGTTTGACAGAGCACTGAAAGACCTGAGTCGAAACAAGGCCCCGGGAGTAGACAACATTCCATTAGAACTACTGATGGCCTCGGGAGAGCCAGTCCTGGCAAAACTCTACCATCTGGTGAGCACGATGTATGAGACAGGCGAAATACCCTCATACTTCAAGAAGAATATAATAATTCCAATCCCAAAGAAAGCAGGTGTTGACAGATGTGAAAATTACCGAACTATCAGTTTAATAAGTCACAGCTGCAAAATACTAACGCGAATTCTTTACAGACGAATGGAAAAACTGGTAGAAGCGGATCTCGGGGAAGATCAGTTTGGATTCCGTAGAAATGTTGGGACACGTGAGGCAATACTAACCTTACGACTTATCTTAGAAGAAAGATTAAGAAAAGGCAAACCTACGTTTCTAGCATTTGTAGACTTAGAGAAAGCTTTTGACAATGTTAACTGGAATACTCTCTTTCAAATTCTGAAGGTGGCAGGGGTAAAATACAGGGAGCGAAAGGCTATTTACAATTTGTACAGAAACCAGATGGCAGTTATAAGAGTCGAGGGGTATGAAAGGGAAGCAGTGGTTGGGAAAGGAGTGAGCAGGGTTGTAGCCTTTCCCCGATGTTATTCAATCTGTATATTGAGCAAGCAGTAAAGGAAACAAAAGAAAAATTCGGAGTAGGTATTAAAATTCATGGAGAAGAAGTAAAAACTTTGAGGTTCGCCGATGACATTGTAATTCTGTCAGAGACAGCAAAGGACTTGGAAGAGCAGTTGAACGGAATGGACAGTGTCTTGAAAGGAGGATATAAGATGAACATCAACAAAAGCAAAACGAGGATAATGGAATGTAGTCGAATTAAGTCGGGTGATGCTGAGGGAATTAGATTAGGAAATGAGACACTTAAAGTAGTAAAGGAGTATTGTTAATTAGGGAGTAAAATAACCGATGATGGTCGAAGTAGAGAGGATATAAAATGTAGACTGACTATGGCAAGGAAAGCGTTTCTCAGGAAGAGAAATTTGTTAACATCGAGTATAGATTTAAGTGTCAGGAAGTCGTTTCTGAAAGTATTTGTATGGAGGGTAGCCATGTATGGAAGTGAAACATGGACGATAACTAGTTTGGACAAGAAGAGAATAGAAGCTTTCGAAATGTGGTGCTACAGAAGAATGCTGAAGATAAGGTGGGTAGATCACGTAACTAATGAGGAGGTATTGAATAGGATGGGGGAGAAGAGAAGTTTGTGGCACAACTTGACTAGAAGAAGGGATCGGTTGGTAGGACATGTTTTGAGGCATTGAGGGATCACAAATTTAGCATTGGAGGGCAGCGTGGAGGGTAAAAATCGTAGAGGGAGACCAAGAGATGACTACAATAAGCAGATTCAGAAGGATGTAGGTTGCAGTAGGTACTGGGAGATGAAGAAGCTTGCACAGGATAGAGTAGCATGGAGAGCTGCATCAAACCAGTCTCAGGACTGAAGACCACAACAACAACAACAACAACAACAGTATATTATTCCCGTCATAGATTCGAACGTCTAGTCCAATGTACCGTAAGCAATCGAGCCTGACTGTTGTCCGCAGCAACGCAGTTCGGCAACGTGGAATTTGTTGGCCCGTTCTCCGCTGCCGAGCATAGCGAAGTTCTCATCCCCCCCCCCCCCCCCCCCCCCAACGTCCTAGGTGATGTGGGCTTTAGTGTGTGCCCGACAACATAGCGAGAAATGCTTTGATTTGAGACGCTAAAACTTGCCGAGACTGTGAACTGGGGAACTTCACGATAGACGATTTGGGTTACAGTTATACTGCATAACGAAGTCGAAGTGATCATTATGAACAGAAAGATCATACACTTTGAGTATTACTGAATGGCTGTGTCTCAACCATAGAGTAAATATCTCTGGAGTGAGCATTCACATGCGCAGAACAGATTTTGTGTTGTCAACATACATTGCCGCTCTGGTCACGTGTTCTCGGGACGTCGTGTGTTTGTCCGTATAGCGCCCTGTATATTTCGAATGTCACTGCATCCCTAGTACAGACGGATTCTTTTCGTACGTGTCGTGGATTATTTATATATGTTGCGCAGAAATTTTACCAGTATCCATTTGATGCCGGGAATAAACCAGCTACGTAAATTTTAAGGGCAAGGCATTCTGCTTCTTTGCGATAGGTGTCACAGTTCAGATGCACTCGATTTTTGGTAGTTTTAGGTATGATACGGCACTTTATAGTATTAAAGAGCCTGACGTACATTTTTGCAGTGATAGTCTTGCAAAACGACTTGACAGTACGCTAGTACTTTTGCAAGTGTCCGAAAAACACCGAATTTGCCTCACATTAGTGATTATATCCCTGATAATTCGTCCTTTTTTTCTGCTATTTCTGTGTATTTATTTTCTTTTTTTTTTTTTGCGACCTAAAGCACAATTTTTCTTACTGGTGACACTTTGAAGTGTTTATTTAATG
Source organism: Schistocerca americana (assembly GCF_021461395.2). Lineage (NCBI taxonomy): Eukaryota > Metazoa > Arthropoda > Insecta > Orthoptera > Acrididae > Schistocerca > Schistocerca americana. The sequence continues at coordinate 430,666,299 of NC_060126.1, read as the reverse complement.
ATTTTTATGTACTTGCTCCCAGTTTATTAAATAAATAGTATACTGAGTAAGAAGGGGGGAAAAGGCGATCGGAGAATAAATGTTCTGTAAAGCAAATACAGTTGGTCATGTAAGAGTCAACCCATATAACACCATTAAAGGAAGTTGAAAGTGACACAAATGAAAGAGTTTGGGGACATGTTTACTAATATTTTACGCTTCTTAATCAAATAGTGAAGAAAATAAATTGAAGGCAAAATACACCAAAGAAGATGAATTTGTGGTTTGATTAGCTACACTATTGTGTTTTTTATTTGATTTGTGCAGAAAATGTATTTAAGCTGAATGCAGAAATTGGTAGTAGGTGCTGTGGAAAATTAAAAGTAGTTGGTATAGCATCTACCTTCAGCCACACACGTCCAAATTTTTCTATTTCTAAACATTCCTCTTCAAAATGTTTTGAAAGTACTTTGGAATATTTTGTGGGGACAAAACTACTCCTCTTTATTTTCTGGAGCCACGTCTTTACTCATCGTTCATCCTTCGGGGAAACTAAAATATAAATCACACATAATCATTCTCCATTCCTAGACACACTTAACATGGTCTCCTACTGTAACTTTATAGTAAACAAAAGGTTTGGTCGCACATATTATACGAAGACAATTACAGACTCCCACTCTATTGAATTTATCTGTCTCCCGTCTTTCAAATCTATATACATAAACGACATGTCACTGATAAATGTATGGAGGATAGTATTTGTTGAAACAACTAACCATACCCTTTCCTGTTCCACTAGCAAATTTAGGAGAGAAAGCGATTGTCTGTAAGCTTTTGTACGAGCCGTAATATCTATTATATAGTCATAAAATCGTAGAAAAATAGGTCTACATAATCAAGCCTTGATTATAATGCGTCTCGAAATTTTTAAACATAGTACCCATGAAAAGTTACTATCCCTCCTTTCGCATATTTTTCTTTGCATCCGTAGCAACAACAGTAATTCACCATTGCTATTACACTATCAGCAAACGGTGAAAACACAACAAAAACTCTTGATATTATAAACTTCAAACTCTGAGGAAAGCACACACGCACAGCGAAGTCCCGAAAACACGTGACAATCCTGGTTTAATGTTGACAACATGCGCAGAACGCAATTCTCACTCCAGAGATATTTACTCTATGGTCTCAACCGGCACTGACATGCTTTCGCAGGCATACGTTATAGTTATTGCTACCATGTGAGTGGAACTTCTTTTACATTTAGCCACATCGCGATGGCCAAAGCTCCATAAAACTGTGTAATATATTTGTCTTCTTAATGAACAGCCGAGCGTCTGAAGCTGTAGTTATTGTGGTGAACATATTTACAGTATTGTGGATCAGGTGTAACAATGGTTTTACCATATGTGAATTTGCGATCGCTGTAGTCATATGTAAACGTGTCGAACAGTTACATCGTGAACAGCGTATAAAGTACAGGCACAGAGCTGGATGACTAAAACGAATAATAGACGTGTACGCGGTGAAACCTATGAATTATCAGTGACACATACGTCTATTCAGCCAGTGCCTGTTAAATGCCACTGCAGATGACTTTACAGCCTAACTGAGAAGAGACTTCACCAGCACACTTCACCACGAGAATACAAAAAATAGATATGCTGTAATAACTTCACCTGCAACATCACAAGCCGCCGCCATCATCCCGCCGGAGCGCCTCTCCAACAACAAACAGGTGAGCTGCATTGCTGAGCGATCTCCCAGTTAAAGACTAACAGAATTTCGTAATTCATAGTGTAAATCGTTTGTTTCATTATAAAACTATTTTCTTTTTTGGCTACTTAAATAAAATTACTTGAAATGAACTATTAAATTTCGGTGTAGCTCTGTTGAACCACCATTACTTATAAGTAGTTTTCTTTTACTCAGACTATGTCTTTCTTTTAAATTTGTGCACTTCAGTCGCATGTGGATTCCGTGCCTTTTGAGGGGTTGTGTTACTGAAGTGTGTGCAATGTTATTTTCGTAGTGAGTTCGCATATCTTGATGTCTGATATCGTCGTGAGCGTAAATCGCGGCGTCCGCCATTAGCTTTTGGGCTGCTTGTTTGCTATTGGTCTAAACTTCACAGCAATGGCGATTTGAATATAACAGCTGTCAAACCACGGATGTTATGTTTACATCGTATTTAGAGTTATGTTACCACACCTTCGCGACTAATAACTTCGTTGTTGATGATTACAGGGATGCACAGTCTAATCCTAAATTGTTTACAGCATTAGTGACAGAATTGTGTGTGTTTTACATTCTCCACATCCACACAGTTCAGAAGTAAAACGAGTTCTTCTGGGGCGAAACAGTCAGACGTGAACTGATTTGTTATTTATGACAATACTTCCTATAAATATTCGCGAAGTATGCCCCAGAGAACCGTTTTCTCCACAAACAGTACGTTTTATATGATACAGCGCTTGCTGGAGTAAAAGGAATGCATTGTAGTCTGTTTATTATCTTTGTAATCAGGCGGCAAATTTTGAACGAATATTTAAGTGTGCTAGAGCCATCTGAATTGCTAACAGGTAAAATCTCAACTGAAAACTATATCTCTCTTTCAAAAGCTATTCCAATAATCAGACAGCCAATGCTAACTGTATCCAAAAGCAAGTGGGTTACTACGACAGTGTAAGAATTACCGCAGCATCTGCACAACTCACAAATAGCTAGGCTAGGATTTATATAAACAGAACAATGCAATTGCTACCTTCCCAGCCCAAGATTCAAAACGACACCATTTATGAATCCCATTCATTCAAAAAATGTTGTTGCATCCCTAATTATAGAGTTAAAGCACGTGATAGAGATCTCAAGATCTACTTATCCCACCGCTGTCGATAAGGGCCACAAGTAACAATTTGAACAAAACGTCAGTAGTTCCTTATGGGCTTCTTTCGATTAAGAATTTTCCAATAAAAATCTACTGAAAAGCAGTCGTCAGAGTATAAACCTGGAGGTCCAACGAGATTTTTGGAAAAAATCTTACCTACAATGCACAGAGAATCCTATACAGTTCTGGACGAAAACTGATAACAGTTACCCAGGTCTAACTGTCGTGGCAAAAAAATATGTTGCAACATGTGCAAGTTCAGTTCCCAGTAAGAGAATCAAACAGGATTAGTTATAAATACATAAAGAAGCAGACTAAAAGGCCAATTGGTTAATAAAATAATTTTTCTAAACAAACCTCTACGGCAGTGCAGTAATGGGAAATGAAAATGGATTCAGATGAGCCACATTTTTTTTCCCCTTTCTACTATAAGTAAATGTATACAAGCAGTATCTGGGTGTAATAGAGTATAGCAATTCTACTGTATTTTATGTCAGTATACACACGTTCAGACGACATAAGGTATTTTTTCTTGTAAAGAAAAAAAATTTTATTTCGTGCAAGATCTGTGTTTTTAAAATAACAATTCTATGATTTTTGTCTTCCTAGAAATATACTACCACTTCAGTAAAAATAAATGGAAGTGCTCGAAATACAATTCGAAATATTTCTTCCTTGCACATGCTGAATGCAATGATTATGACTGCCGCAGCATACTGCTTCATTGTACAGAAGCTTCGAGCAGTCTGTCAGCGAGTGCAGCACCGTCAACAACTTCTCAAGAATGCCCGAGAAGTTCTCCAGAATTTGCCTTAGCATCGCTTGTTTCTCGACACCTGGGGCTTCTGGCCAAACGCAACCAGGAAAATCCAAAGTGGTACAGTTTAGAAAGTGATGCTGCTGCCCTCCCTGCTCGCTCTCACTCTCTAGGAGGTTAGAATATGTCCAGAGTATGGGGTGCATGATTTCCATACGTCACAGCGCCACCATCCAGTTCCAACTGTGGTCACCAGCTGCCCTGATCAGTCATCGTGTTTCATAATCTCACACACCTGTCCAGTTGCAGTGCATTTGTTGACATGTCAGCATGAGCTTGGACAAAACGAGCAGGGCATCATTGGTGAAGCTCCATTACCAAAACAACATTTATACTGAAGCTGCACTTCGAGAATATCGCCAGCTGAAATGACTATGGAAGGATCCTCTTTCTCCGCCTGCTGTGTGCAGCATGATGAAGTTCGAATTAACTGGTGAACTGAGCAACGCTCCGTGAAGAGGCTGACAACCATAGGTCGTTGATGAAATTAGTGTTGCTATGGGAGACAACGCTGCGCACTATTCCCGATCGTCAGGCAGCGCGAGTGCTGTGCCACTGTTAGTTAACGAGCATTTCACTCTCATTTAAAAATATGGCCGAAAGAGTCAGCCCACAGGAACTGTGAAATGAACCCTGTCGTTCAGGACCGTGTGCCACAAAGGGCGCAGATTCACCACGAGATGGGGAAACTCACAGGTGTCTATTGTCTATTGAGGCCTAAGCGCTGTAGTGCGTGCGTGGGACAGCCGTTTGTGGCTGAGGAGACCTAGCAGTGTGAGGAGACCTAGCAGTGTTAAATATGGTGAACCTATGACCCGCTTATAAAGGGAAACATTTATGGAAACTATTTAATTCTGTAGTAATGCAGGGAATCAAGAGACACTAATTTTAATCTGCCATCCTCCATAAATTTTCATGGTGATCCCAATAAAACTTGAATGTTGATCATATCTGTAATACTTTAGCATTTACTGTCATAGTGAAATTCACACGTTTCGTAACGAAGACCTGAGTGCTAAAATCTGAACGCTATAGTCAAACTTAACGACCGACATTTCATATAGAAGCGCATCATTGAAATGACAAACGCTGTAAATATCAACTCTGTAACTTTCTTTGTTTAAAAGATATAGTAAATTTAAATTATAAATATTTTCAGTTGAGCATCAAATCATCATTTCCTTCACACAAAACATATTGAAAGATGACAACATGACACCATTGAATCATTAGGTAATAGAATACTTGTTGTAAAGTTTAGTGCATAATAGTTACTTTTGTTCTTTATATATTTATCAAAAAGCACATTGGTGCAAGGCTACTGGCCATGACATTCAAAGTTAGAGGGAAATTGTACTGGATGTATGTAAAATAATTTAACAATGGATATTATTGTTACTTTATTTAGCATGTGAAAGTGCTCAAGCTTTGATTATTTGAATATGTTTAAATGTAAAATAATGTAGAATAAGCTGTAGCCAATCAGATGGACGGCTTCAGTCAGTTGAGCGAGAGTATTCGGCGCGCGGGAAACGCAGCTGGGGATGGACAAAGTGGACAGTGCTGGTGCAGATGCGAAAGGGGACAGTTCGGCTGGAGACACCAAAGGGAACAGTTCGGATTGAGATGCGAAAGCGGACAATCCGTCTTTGTGCAGCTAGGAAGTGAAACGACTTAAAAAATTTCGCGTTATGTGTTATCACAGGACTTAGTCTCTGAGCGGTGAGCAGCCATGCACCTGGTGTGAAATCTAATTTTTCGCATAGATAACTTGTACATCTCGATGAGATTGTAAATGATCGAACTGTGTCAAATGGATATGCACTCGAGTGTAACAGTAACTCTAAATATGACCACTTTCGCTATTAGTTTGCTTTCTGAATAAAAATTATTCTAACCAAATCTCAACTGTGTGGTGTACATCATTTATGGGTTATTAATTTAGTTCCCAATATTATTAATACTCTTATTATATGTTATGTTAACTTTGTATTTCGCAAAATTGCTATCAGCCAGACAATTTAACCAAAGGGTCACAAGTGTCTAATTTAGGGCGTGTAATTCCACCACATGCGGTTCAACCCCTGAGCCAAGACATTTCGACGAAGAGGAACCGCATGTGAGCCAGAACATCTTTGGGATGTTAGCTCGTAATTGAGGGCTCATCTGGGATAAGAATTTGGAAAGTGTTAGTTGAGGGATAACAATCTTGCAAAGTGTTGGAACAGGATTGGATTTTGGAAAATGTTAGTTGCAAAATGGACCTCTGGAAAGTTTAGAATTGGATTTGAATTCTGCAGAGTGTTTCCAAAAGTATTATCTGAACTTCAATAGGCAGAACCTCTCGCAAAAGTTAAATGTGAGATCGGTTCAGGACTGAATATTAGGTTCCTTTAATAGTTGTGAAATTACAATAGTAATTCTCAGAGTTAACGACATTCTTGACCTACGTCCCAATTTTGTGGCAGTTTATCCAGTTTGCGTGGGGGCTCTGAGCTACGAATTTTGCAACAGTTGTGTGCACCAAGTTTTAGCAGTGGTTAGGAGTATTAAAAAAATAGTAACGCAGAAGAAGAGGCGACATCAAAAGCATGTGGTTCCAGCCAGCAGCAGCATCTTCAACGGCGATTTATCGCGCAACGGCGGTTGCAGTACCACAGCAGAGGCTACGAGATCTTCAGCGTCGGCTTCCACTGCAACATTAACAGCCGAAGGATCCAGGACGACAAAGCTAAGTACATGCGCTTATACTGAGATTATGTATGGCTCTGTAGTTCAATCGCCAATAATAGACATCACTAATATTAAGCAGTCAGCCAGTTTGCGTGGGTCCGAAAATTCTGGTGAGCCGCTTACCCAAAGTCGGAGTGGGAGAGTGTTATCAGGCGTGAATTTATTAGAGCAAGTAGTCCGAAATCAGGCAAGGGAGATGAATTTGGGGGAGACACGATGTCGCAATTAATGCAAATGATAAGAGGATTGGGATCCAAAACTGACTCTGTTAAAACCGATATGGGATCCAAAATTGATTCTGTTAGAACCGATATGGGTGACGTAGATTTAAACATTGACTCTGCTAAAACCGATATGATTGACGTAAATTTGAAAATTGATTCGGTTCAATCTGGAATAGCTTCGGTTGTGAAAGACGAAGTAGGTAAAATGGCTAGTGGAATCGAGGAACTGATAGAAAATTAAAAACCGTTCGAATGAAATGGGCAAATTACTGATGAAGTTGGGATACTTGACTGTAAGGTAGATCAAGCGGAGAAAAATTTCAGTGATAAGGTGGAGAAGTTGCAGGCAGATCTGGGAGGCAACGTAAGAAATTGTATGAGTAGGCAAGATGCTCTAATGGCTGAGACGACAGAGGCTATTAGCAACTGATCCCTTCCAATAGGTGAAGTGGAGAAAGAAGTAGATAAAATAAAGGAATAAGTAGAATCTGGCATTAAAACTGAAAATAGTGAAGTTAAAAAGCAGATCAATGAAATAAAAAACGAACTGAGTTCTTTAGCTGCACGTAAAACCTCTATAGTGATCAGTGTGCTGTGGATGAACTCGGGATCGGTCAAATGTTTTGCTGACAACGGGAAATATCACCCAGTAAATTTTCTATCAGCATGCAGGGATGGTTTTGTAAGGGGAATGTCTGACGAGGAGAAGATAAAATTCGTGAAGAGACATTTGGAAGGTGAGCTGCAGTCGTGGGCAAATATACACAGTGATACATTTACTACCTACGAAATATTTGAAAGCTGCTTACTGAACAAGTTATGGAGTGAAGCAGAGCAAACATGACTCCAAAATGTGTTTCTGAATGGGCCAACATTTAAATATGGGAACGGCTCGATGCGAGAATTTTGTAAACGTGAACTTGGAAGATAAATGCATGTGAAATGTCCATTGGGTGTGCTTACTGAAGTTACGACGTAGAAAAGGCGGTTACCGGAAAATTTGCAGTGGGATCTAGTGCACAGTCTTAGGAACTCAATAGAAGAGTTTTTGAACTTTGTACAAAAATTAGGACGGGGGTGAAATTTAGCCTGCAAAGTAAGTGGACAAATAATTTTCAGAGTGGAAATCATAACTACAGTCAGAGTAACTACTATGAAAGTCATCTGGGAAGTTATCAACAGAATGCAAACAACAGTTTTGATATGGGAGATGGTAGCAGGAACACATCCAATGATAACTTTCAAAGGAGTAATGGGAACGGATGCTTTCGTGACAGGGACCGACACCAAGAACGTAGATTTGAGGGACCGTCACCTGGCGAAATCAACCAGCGTAATGGGAGATCGGGAAACTAAGTTTCGCAGCATCTCAGGTCCGGAGATGGCAAAATAAACACGATGAATAGGGTGTGAGTAAACGAAAATATGATAGGTGTTAAGAAATCGGAAGAAAGGTGTCAGAATTTTGAAATGAAATTAGAACGAAATGAGAATCAAATAGGTAAATTTTCAAATCAGATAGTACATAATAGGCGTAATTCTAAGATAATGAAAAATGATGATAGTGGCGATGACAACGATTTAGGACTAAATGATTTGTTTGATGAATGTGAGGCAAAAGAGTGCATGCATGTTAATATAATCAAAGATTCTATGTGCCAAAAGGAGGCTGAGGTGGAGCTGAATTTGATGGAGTTAGATGGTATAGAAAATTCTAAAGAAGTACTAATCTGCGGTAACAATTATAGTGATGTTGTTTCAGGTGATATTGTGATGGCGAAAGTTGTTAAGGAGGTTAATAAGGGCGGTGTAGCATTATTCTCATCAGCTGTTGATGAATTTGTGTGTGTATTGGTGGATATTGGTGAATTATTTTGAATTATTTTTGAAGGAAGGTAGTAATGATGTTTTATGTGCTGAAGTTACGGAAGTTGAAGCTGCTGGTACTGATACTTCAGAGGAAGGAATCTGTGCATATCTTTCTACTAATGGAGGTGATAGATCTGTGGATCTTTGAATGTTTGTTTAAGAATGAATGTGGATCTGAATTTGATGTGCGATCTGCAGTTAATGTGGCGCAGAAACGTGTAGGAGAAGAAAAGGTATTATGCTCAGGTTTAAATTAAATTGCAGAGGAATTTAATGCTACTGTTGATTCTGAAATTGCACGGCACTGTACTTACAATTTATGTGATGTAACAGCTGAGGATGGTGAAACTATGAATCGTTATCATATTGGTGATTTGTTGACGGAGGTAAATGACGTTTTATGTAGCGCGTTCTATCATGTATCAGTGGCTGTTGAAAGTCCTGTTTGTGAAAGAGTTTGTACTGAAGTGGAAGTAAAAAGTACCGTAGTGCTTTATTTCATGATAATGATGTTGTAGCTACAAATGTCGATAATTTTAAGGGAGAATACAGTGAGTTTGATTCTAATATAGAAAGTGATATTTGGACAGAATGGTATCTTAAGGAGGAATGTGATTTTACTGTAACTGGTTGGCGATGGTACGGTAGAACATTACGATCGTTATTGCCTCATTTGTGGACTCGAGAGAAGTTTGATAACGAGAGGTCTAGAAGGGAGAAAAAATGTAATTGGGGCGAAAGAAGCATTAAGTGAATTATTTTGGGACAAGTACGAAATTGAGGGGTGGGTCGAACAGGATATGTATACTCTAGAAATGGAAGACAAGGGGAAAGTAGGTTAAGAAATAAATGTATCTGTGTTTAGATTATAAGATTATTTGGAGGGGTAATTTGCAATGTTTTATTTCAGGATTTATTTTGGCTTGTTTGCTGTTTCGTCACATAAGGATTTTTTTGGGCACAAGGTCTGTGCAGTTATAAAGAGATAGTTTAGACGCACATTTGGGTGTGAGGAGGTTGGAGAACTCGAATAATTGGTGAACGGTATCAACTCAAAAACCAGTGCACAATATCCATATAAATTAGGTTTTTGGGGGTATATAAGGGATTTATTTACGTGTATGTATGTGTTATGCTTAAGTTTTTGGATGGTTTTATGTTTGTTGTATTTTCCAAATTATAAGCTATGGTCGCACCAATTTGGGTGCATGGCGGTCAGAGAGATTTAGAAAATGAAAATTAATAATGCATACTTAGAAAGAAAGATGTATGTTTATCTCCTTATATGAGAATATTTTGGGGGAATAATTTATTGCTGTATGGAGTAACGATTTGTGTACGCAGCTTCATTGCACGAAGTTAAATGAGGGGTGAGATTTTTTCATATTTGTTGTTACTTTTGAGTCTAAAGGAGTTATTTAAATTAAAAGAAAATATTAATTTGCCGATGAAGTCGATTGGGAATCTATCACGAGGTGCATGTCTCTAGTGGAACTTGTACGATAGCGATGGAGTGCATAGCCGTACAGAATTTCGGCAGAATCATTGAAGAATTTACGAGAATCTTGCAAACGCTGTAAATGAATTGTTTACTGTTTAGTTTAGATCTGTTTATATCCATTCCACTGGGGGAAGCGTTCAGTGCAGCTCCTGGGTGGTTTCGGAAAGTGTTTGTTTTCTGGTATCTGCACCCGATTGGAATGTCAACAGATTTTGTCCCGCAAGACGATGGTGATGGAGTGTAGAACCATACAGAATTTCGGCAGGGTACTTGGCTCCAAATCTCTGGAGCGCCGCTGGAGACATCGTTGTGACAAAGTAAAAGTGAACGCAGTGGCGCTGATAATTCTGTGGTATTTCAATAGACAGTCGATTTTGATAAATGTGTAGTTTTATTTGGCATTTAATTAATATGCTGCAATTCATAAACCATGTTAGATATAAGTTTCTTTAAATTTAAATACAAATAATTACACTATTGATCTGGCGCTTAGGATATTTATGTTATTGTATTATAAAATTGTGTCTTGTAAGTTTGGGTGCTACTTCATAACTTATATGGCACGCCAACGTATTATGAAGTGGAGGTGTGTGAGTTAACGAGCGTTTCGCTCTCATTTAAAGATACGACCGACAGAGTCAGCCTACAGGAATTGTGAAACAGACCCTGTCGTTCAGGACCGTGTGCCACAAAGGGCGCAGATTCACCACGAGATGGGAAAACTCACAGGTGTCTATTGTCTATTGAGCGCTGTAGTGTGCGAGTGAGACAGACAAGAACCTATGTCACAGGCCGAGAAGACATAGCAGTGTTAAATATGGCGAACCTAAGATCAGCTATAAAGGGAAACCTTTATTGAATCTATTTAATTCTGTAGTAATGCAAGGAATCAAGCCACAGTAATCTGAATCTGCGATTCTCCATAAATTTTCATGGTGATCCCAATAAAACTTGAATATTGATCATATCTGTAATAGTTTAGGATTTACTGTTAAAGTTAAATTCACAAGTTTTGTAACAAAGACCTGAGTGCTAAAATCAGAACGCTTTAGTCAATCTTAACGATGGACATTTCATATAGAAGCGCATCAGTAAAATGGCAGACGCTGTAAATATCAACTCTGTAACTTTATTTGTTTAAAAGATACAATAAATTTAAATTATCAGTATTTTCAGTTGAGCATCAGATCATCATTTACTTCACACAAAACACATTGAACGATGACAACATGACATCTTATTGAATCATTAGGTAATAGAATATTTGTTGTGAAGTTTAGTGCATAATAGTTACTTTTGTTCTTTATTTATTTCATTGGTGCAATGCTACTGGCCATGGCATTCAAAGCTAAGTAGGAAATCGTATTGGTTTTTTGTAAAGGAATATGACGATGGATATTACTATTACGTTATTTAGAACGTGAAAGTGGTCAACCTTTGATTATTTAAATATGTTAAAATGTAAAATAATATTGAATGAGCTGTAGCCATTCAGATGGACGGCTTCAGTCAGTTGAGCGAGGATATTCGGCGCGCGGGATACACGGCTGGCGACGGGCAAAGTGGACAGTGCTGGTGCAGATGCGAAAGAGGACAGTTCCGGCTGGAGGCACCAAAGGGTACAGTTCGGATTGAGACTCGAAGGCGGACAATCTGCCTTTATGTAGCTAGGAAGTGAAGCGACTTAAAAAATTTCGCGTTATGTGGTATCACGGGACCTGGTCTCTGAACGGTGAGCAGCTACACATCTGGCGTGAAACCTAACTTTTCGTGTAGATAACTTGTATTTCGCGATGAGATTGTGAATGATCGAACTGTGTCAAATGGATATGCACTCGAGTATAACAGTAACTCTAAATACGGCCACTTTCGCTATTAGTTTGCTTTCAGAATAAACATTATTCTAACCAAATCGCAACTGTGTGGCCTACATCATTTATGGGTCGTTAAGTTAGTTCCCGATATTATTAATATTCTTATTATATATTACGTTAACTTTGTATTTCGCAAAATTGCTATCAGCCAGACAATTTAACCCAGGGTTACAAGTGTCTATTTTAGGGCGTGTGATGCGACACTTGCGGTTCAACCCCTAGACGATATTGAGCCAAGATATTTCGATGAAGAGGAACCACATGTGAGCCCGAACACCTTTGGGATGTTAGCACGCACCACGGCAGTTGAACATCCTGTGGTCCACTGTACAGAAGCTGCATCGAACCATTCTCAAATGGTATCCGAAGAAAATCCATATCGTTCTGCAGCTTGCACCACAGTATGCACAATGACATGTTGACTTCGCTCTCCACTTTCTCGCAAGGATTGAAGTTGAGGAGGGCTGGCCCTGTACCATCCTATGGGCAGATGAAGTTCATTTTCTCTGACGGGTGAAGTGAACACACACCATTGCTAAGTGTAGGGATCTCCACCTTCAGTCACTGTGCATGAAGTTCCTCTGGATGATGAACATGTCGCCGTATGATGTGGGTTTATGGCTGTGTACATCATTGGCCCATTATTTTTCGGACAGGCTGGCGCTCAAGGATCAAACCGTGCCGTGTGACTGGCCAGCGGTACTGCGATATATGCAGACGCGTTGAACTCTACAGTTTTCATGCAAGATGGGGCCCCACTGCACATCGCTTGTGAAGTTCATCTGCTTCTCCGAAACACACTTGGAAACAATCGAATTATCAGCCGATCAACTGATCTCACTCCCTGTGATTTCTGGTTGTGGGGCTACCGGAAGGACAGGTTTTATCTGGTGAACATTCACACATGTGCTGACCTGAAGCATATCAAAGAGGTAGCCAGCATACTTATGGACATGCTTCGTTTTGCTGTGCAGAATGCAATCCTGCGCTTTCAGACGCTTCCGGACACCGATGGGCGCCATATTGAGCCCGTTTTGTAGCAGTAATGGTGCCGGTGTGTAATGGTATGATGTCCCATAGCGCCACATTAAAAGCGTTTCAGTTAAATTGATTCTGCATTATTTCTCTACCCCATATTCTTGACATTAATGCTACCAAGTTATGTACTCATATGGTATTTAGCTTCTGTTTTATAACATGTTAAATAGGGAAAATTTAATCTTATAACCACCCGGTACATCTGTGGTATTGCCAATAAAATCCCTTTAAGCGCTTACTACATAAAATATGAAACTCGCTTTCTGATTTTCTACTTTAAGGAATTAAACTGTTCGAGGCAAGAATTACACTGAGAATTGCTGAAACCAGTGCTCCGCAACAGCTAGGCTTCACAATGATGCTACTAGTCTAGAGGTGTGGATCCGTGAAGTTAATAGACTAGAGGTGGTGTGCATTTTATAAGCTACCGGATACAGTTAATGAGTCACACCCCCATGGAGGAATTTTGCAGAAGTACGCATTTGTACAGATGGGACACACGGACTGGTAACTACGATTCTGAGCAAACGACATTACTGGTATTGGATGAGACAAGGATTCCTATGTGGCTTTCTCATACTAAAGTCCTGTCACTATTCTTTGACTATGTAAAAACTGAGGTTGGAATCATTTTACCGAAAGTTTTCACATCAGAAACCTTTCTTTAACGCGTGGACGATTTCAACGGGAGCTCCGAAAATGACGAAAATGTACATGGCACGTAAACAAGGCCTGGAGGGAATACATAAATATTAAAGTAAGAGGCCGAGAGAAACAAGTTAAGGCGTACAAGATCCCCACGGCTTTATTGTGGGAGCGACATGCTTCTGCACTTCAAATTATGCTCCCTGCTGAAATAACAAATTTAAAGCGTGATTCTCGTACAGTAGAGTTTGTAACCCACTTTCTGGAAAACAGTGACCATAATACGCACTGCTGGACGAATTGTTACTCACTGCAAGCCTGGATGAAGACGAATTATGCATATCGAAAGAGTGCATCACACTTTCAAATATACATTACCGAGCCAAAGAAACTGGTACACCAGCCTAACGTCGTGTAGGGCCCCCGCGAGCATGCAGAAGTGCCACAACACGACGTAGCATGGACTCGACTAACATCTGACATAGTGTTGGAGGGTATTGACGCGATGAAAACTGCAAGGCTGTCCATAAATCCGTAAGAGTACGTGGGGGTGGGGATCTCTTCAGAACAGCACATTGCAAGGCATCCCAGACGTTCTCAATAAAGTTCATGTCTGGAGAGTTTGATGGCCAGCAGATGCGCTTAACAACAGAGGAGTGTTCCTGCAGCCACTTTGTAGCATTTCTGGACGTGTGTGGTTTCGCATTGTCCAACTCTGTCAGAATGCACAATGGACATGAATGGATGCAAGTGATCAGACAGGATGCTTACGTATGTGTCACCTGTCAGAGTCGTATCTAGACTTATCAGGGGTCGCATATCACTCCAACTGCACAAGTCGCACACCATTACAGAGCCCCCACCAGCTTGAAGAATCTCCTGCTGACATGCAATGTCGATGAATCTGTGAGGTTTTCCCCATATGTCCATCTGCTCAATACAATTTGAAACGAGACTCGTCCAACCAGGCAAATGTTTCCAGTCATCAACACTCCATTGTTGGTGTTGATGGGCCCAGGCAAGGCATGCAACTTTGTGTTGTGGAGTCATCAAGGCTATACAAGTGAGCCTTCGGGTCCAAAAGCCGATATTGAAGATTTTTCGTTGAATGGTTTACAAGCTGACACTTGTTGATGGCCCAGTATTGCAATCTGCAGTAATTTTCAGAAGGGTTACAGGATCCTTTTCCGTCCTCTGATCTTGATAACCTGCCATTGTAGCAGCAGTAACCGATCTAACATCTGCGCCAGACATTTGATATCTTATACAGCCTTTGCAGACCGCAGCGCCATGTTCTGCCTGTTTACATATCTCTGTATTTGAATACGCAACCAAGATGGCCGCCGAGTCAGATCACGTATTTTCTTAGTCCGCTAAAAGAACTTATTTAAGAGGAAATAGTGTCAAATTAAAATTTTCTTGGTTTTGTATACTTGCTGTGGTGTCCGTTCCTGTCACACAACTGAATATTAGCGTCCCAGCAGCGCTTGTTCTTGAAAAAACTAGTTCTTTAGCTGAAGCCCCGATAATGGCGACATAACCCGAAATTTTGCGTGACATAAACACAAAAAATTCTATTCAAGTTTTCTTGATAGTGCAAATTCGTTTAAAAAAGACAGCTACTAGTTTCATCAGTGTCTATTGTTGCAATAAAAGTGTAATTAAACGTTTCTAAATAGTATTTAACTGACACATTTCTTATTGTTTACTAATTAGATAGACGTGAACTAGGCCTAAATTTTCCGAGTTATAAACGTGAAAAACCTGACCAAACACGCCTGATAACGTAAACTCTCTAAAAGCAAATTAATTACAAATTCATTCTTCTGTCACTGTATCTCTAAATCAGTACAAAAACAACAACCACCGCACGTAAGACCTTTCTGTCGTTTTTTGTTTACTCACACCCAATCTCACGTCCTTGACAAATTTAAAACATTCTTTAAACTTAATTATTCTTTCGAAACTGACCATGAGTGAGAAATGTGAGAGCTGTTATAGGGTAGTGAGTAGAGGGATTTGTTGCCAATCTTGTAGGACATATTTTCACTGGGGTTGGGGGGGGGGGGGGGCGGATGCAGTGGGGAGAATGTTGGAAGAACAGAAGAGGCTCTCTCCTGGAACTGCAGAGTATTCAGTAGGAACATTTTGATTAGGGAACAGGAAAGGAAAATCTGTGCCTTCAGGCACAGTTGGAGGAAGCAAGGAAGGAACTCATGAGAACCAAGGGAGATAGGGGGGAAAGGCAAACTCTTACTGCAGAACTACGTCAAGGGGTAGAGGATCACGCATTTATATTAGAAAAGAAACACAGTTCAAATCAAGACATGACCTTAGTACAGTAAGTGAAGACAAAACAATGAAATATCAGCTATTGAATTAACAGGACTTGATATCACCAAGAAATTAATCATTTTGTGTGTGTATAGATCTCCCAGTGGAAGTGTGGACACTTTTCAATAAGTTAACAGAAGTTCTAGATAAAGTCTCAGTGCGAAGGTCAACATAATTCTGTGTGGGGACATTAACATCAACACTAATATCATAAATGAATCCAGCAGCACCTTCATAAACATCTTTCAAAGTTTTGGCATGTCCCTATTGGTCAATAGTGCAATAGTGCTACAATGACTTCATCAGTAATTGACCAAATGGCCACAAATATGGACAGGGGAAAATGTGATGTACTGTAAAAGATCTCGGACTATCAGATCATCTCTGTCAAATAACAACACTAAAATCAGGCATCGAATCATTCCCTAAACTAAAAGCCTACAAACGACATCTATCAGAAATCAAAATAAAAGATTTTTCAAAAGAACTAGAAAAACAAAGCTGGGATGAAGTGTATAAGGAAACCAATGTGAATACGAAATTCTCTAGATTCTCCACACTGTTTAAATTGAACTTTGAAAAGGCATTTCCAAAAGTATGCATGTGTGAATCAACATCCCACAAAAACAGATGGATAACAGCAGGTATTAAGAAGTCCTCCCAAACACTTAAACACTTCAGTTCCACGAAAAAGATTCGCAATGATCAAAATAAAAGATTCTTCAAAAGAACTAGAAAACAAAGCTGGGATGAAGTGTATAAGGAAACAAATGTGAATATGAAATTCTAGAAATTTTCCACATTGTTTAAATTTGAACTTTGAAAAGGCATTTCCAATCCAAATTTCTATCATAGATAC
The DNA here is from genome assembly GCF_021461395.2 of Schistocerca americana. Lineage (NCBI taxonomy): Eukaryota > Metazoa > Arthropoda > Insecta > Orthoptera > Acrididae > Schistocerca > Schistocerca americana. Next base: position 430,649,533 of record NC_060126.1, on the reverse strand, counting down.
AAAAAGATCTATATGAAGGTGCTGATTGCTGCAAAAAAAGTCATTTAATGACAAAGTAATATATAATGCAGAGAATAAAAGCAAAGCAGTCTGGGATGTTATAAGAAAGCAAATGGGGAGAGGCAAACAAGTGCAGAATAACATACTGCTAAGGGAGAAGGATAAGGTAATAAATGATCCACAACACTTAGCAAACTATGTAAACGAGCATTTTTCAAGTATTGCACAGAAGTTACAGCAAAAATTCCCCCAAACAAATATAACACCTGTAAATAATGTTGCACTAAATACAATGATGTTACTTCCAACCACAGAGAATGAAGCCAATAAAACTGTTCAAAAATTTAAAAAAATAGAGTGTCAGTAGGCTTAGATGAAGTACCAATGTATGTACTGAAACAATGCATAGGAATTATACAGGGCCCCTTAACAAATATAATAAATGAATCCTTCACATCAGGGACATTTCCAGAGAAGTTAAAACAGGCAAGAGTTGTACCTTTGCTTAAGAAAGGTAATGCAGAAGACATAGAAAATTAATGGCCCATTTCCCTGCTGTCAGCATTCTCAAGAATAATAGAAGCAATTATGAAAGACAGATTAACGAATTACCTGAATAAATACAATCTTTCAAGCGAATCACAGTTTGGCTTCTGAAGTGTCAAAAATACGGAGTCAGCCATAGTAGAATTCACAACAGTAGTACTCGATGCTCTTGGTAAAGACTCGATGCTCTTGGTAAAGATGAGTGTGTCACAGGCATATTTTTGGATCTTTCTAAGGCATTTAATACAGTCGACCACAAGATTCTATCAAATAAATTAGAAACACTATGAATAAGAGGGGTAGCTACTGACTGGTTTCGATCTTACGTAACAGATACGGTGCAAAGAGTAGAGATAACACATACTTCAAATACATCTAAACATTTAGTAAAACACTTATCAGAAATAAAATACATTAATATAGGGGTTCTGCAAGGTAGCATATTAGGACCAATACTGTTCCTGATAGACATCAATGACTTTCCCAGTGGTGTTACTTTTGGTAAAAAATTTCTCTTCGCTGATGACAGCAATATTATAATCACTGAGAAAACATGAGAACTCCTTTCCGAGAAAGCAAATGAAATTCTCAAGGAAGTTTATGATTGGTCAGTAAGCAATAAAGTGACATTGAACATAAAGCACACTAATACCATGAATTTTAGTTTGAAGAGGAAAAATGACAATGTTAAATTAAATGTAGATGGCACCTCTATAGACTGTGTAACAAATGCAAAATTTCTAGGAATGAATGTTGCTTCTCAGTTGAAGTGGTGCGAACACATGTAGGTACTTGCAAACAGAATGTCAGAAAAGAGCCGTAAGAATAATAACCAAAAAAACTAGTTGAGCTCACTGTAAAGATCTGCTCAAAACACTGGGAATTTTAACTGCTCCATGTGAATACATTTACCAGTCAGTTGTACACATCAAAAATAACATTGGTAATTACTGCACAAACAGCTCTTTCCACAACCATGCAACAAGAGATAGACTCAACCTACATTTAGCAAGAAAAAATAAACATAAAACTCAAAACAGCATTTTCTACCAAGGAATAAAAGTGTACAATAAATTATCAAAAGAGATTAAAGAAATTGCAAAAATTCACTTATTTAAAATGGCAGCTATAAAGTACCTGTTATGCAATACATTTTATACATTGAAGGATTACATAGCTAAAACAGAGTAGGGGTTTGATTAAAAAAATCTTATTCAAACAAATAATAATAATAATGATTATAAAATATCCAACATTCCACATAACATCTTTACTTTGTGGCGTCGATAGGTCATATCGACCATGATTAACACCATCTTTGGACTCTAATTGCTCTGTTGAGCCTCCATGTTAGTTTTTAGTTCTGTTCTGTATCTCAAGCTGTGTTTACATATTTGACGTACTCTCTATGTGGGATTTATTGGGAACAGTTATTGAATTCGACCGATAATCGTATCCTGTTCCCACACTGGTGACCCTGAAGTTTCTACGTCTTCTGCGTCTTCCGCACCGGGTGTTGTAAATCAACAGGTTATGCGCATGATGCCATGGCTGCCTCACCCAATGCTTTGTTCGAGGATTTGGAGGCCCAACTATGACAACCGGGCCACTCCAATCCTCTGCCAATGGTCGGCTCTCCACTAATCGACAGTGATTCGCGATCTCCAACCAAGTTAACATCAAATTTTGTTGTTCCACAACAGTCGAGTGCTACACCGTTAACTCAAACAATGGACTCAGGTTTCATGTTGCCAGACTGTGCTCACCAACATTTGAAATGTGAAGTGGATAATTTTCAGAACTGTGTAACTACCTATCGATCATGTAATTTTCAAAGTGATCTACATTCGCACATGTACTTTGACTTTCAACAGGCAGCAATGTCGGTTACAGTCATGCCGTGTGTAACACCGCCATTTGTGCAAAACGCACACGCTATCAACCACTATGAACCTATTCCGGTTTTGCCTCACTCACAAACTAATGATGCACATTTTCATGCGTCAAATTCCCCTTGCTCACCCACCAGTCCTGTTGCTCAGTTTTTCGACCATGTGGGCTCGAGCACATCTTACGGCGCATCGCCTTCCAAGAATGTTTTACCGCAACAGTGTGATCTTTAGCAAGTTTCACCCGTAATTTATTGTCTGACCACACAGGGTGTGTTCCCGATGTACACAGAAAGCCCACACTGTTGTCACACAAAGTACCAACCCACCACCCCTACCCCCCCCCCCCCCACAGGCACGGGGGTGGAGCCCAGATTCTGACCATTAAGCCCCTCGCCTCTCCCACAGTTCCGCCTGTGTCTACCATGCTAGCCTTCCACATCATTTCTAGGGTGGACAATTTCAAATCTGTATCTTAACCTCCGGTCCAGTTTATGGGACCGCCACACGTGTTGTGCAACTGCTTGTTCCCACGGTACTGAATGTGGCAGCCATATCATGTTTTCGTGACACGTCAAGGACAATGCAACCCGCCGTTGCTTCGGACGTACTTGTCAATAACACACCTATGCCTAGGGCGCCATGCTGCAGTACAGCCCCTCCTACCATGGACCAGCATGCCTTCCAAGATACACCGAAACTGCCTTCATCCACCCCCCTGGCCGTCTGCTGAAGTGGCCCCCTTTATATGGGGACAAACCCGTATCATGGTTTATGCTTGTGGCGCATCTGTTCGAGTTACATCATGTGTCCAACGACAACTCTAAATTCCTATGTCTCGTCACGCACCTCCATGATCACTCAGACTTAATTTGTGTACTACTCCTCTTGCCACCACCTCCACCGAAGTACGAGTTCACAAAGAAAACAATATTGGACTGACTCGCCTGCTCAATACATGAATAAATCATCAAGATCTTGTATGAGGAGCACCAGGGGGACCGAACCCCATCACAACTGTGGTGTCACCTTCGATTACTTGTGAGTGAACATACGATGCCGGACGTTACTCTGTGGGCGGTATTGTCCACCAAGTTACCTACCGACCTATAGATTCACCTGCTACCGCACTCCTTTGAGTCAATCAGCTCTCGTCTTCGCATTGCAGACCAGCTGTATGCATTGCTATGACAACACCAACCAGCACACCGCTCACCACTGGTTTCCACAACTGCTCCTGTTTACCAGCCATCTGTGGGCAGAGGCAGAGCTCGCTCCACCTCTGCGCTGTCTACACTGCCTGGCAGTATCCGCTCACTCTCTCCTCCGTCCGAGCACTCATGAATCATCCACACACCATACATGCCAGTACACATCCTGGAACAAATCAATGAGGACAAGCCTCCTCCACTGCCGCAGTCACCACCGCCACCACCACATCCGGCTCATCCGTATCGTTGGTACCGTAAAATTTTCGGCGATGATGCCAAGAAGTGTCGATTACCTTGCCAGCACCCAAACGCCGAGCACAGGATCTAGAAGACGCCAAGTCCTGTGGGAAACCAATTCTCGGTATGGATTTTTTGTCACATTACAAACTCTCTCTGAACATGGTTCAGATCTCCGTGCTACATCATCCCACTGACACTCAGATACTGTGCTCCCGCACTTCTGTTCCATGTTCTGTTTCTCTTGCGACATGTGAGATAGCAAGCGAATGCTCCGCACTAACAGGCGACATTGTGACCTGCGTCACTAACCTACTGTCAGAATACGACTTGGCGGCACAACTCCGCCAGAAAAACGACGAGCTGAAACAACGAATAGCACACACAATGAGCTCGTCGCAGCTTGTACCTCGCTGCTGAGACTGCAGGCCACAGTGCCATCACCTAATCGTGTTTCTCCAGCAGACACAAGCTCGGACACTCAGCAGGTTAGTCGAAAAACATTAATTGCATGTGACGATTTGCGTCTGGTAGACACCGCACCCCCGACAAGCTCGCCACATTCAGTGCCATGTGTTTCAAACAGTGCTTCTAATGACAGTCGCGTGCACAATACGACCACGCCCACCGCATAGGCAGCCGCCCCGCGTATTGATAAACATGCCCTCTCTCTCGGGCGCCAGCCACATGACTCGGCGGCCATCACTGTTCCCCGTGCGATGCCAACGCCTCTCTCGCCCGCGCCGGTTACCCATGACAAGGCTGACAACAGTCACTGTGCACCCCGACCCGCTCCGTGCTGTGCGTGCAGCCGACCTCTCCAAACAAGCTCACGCTGCGCTCACGTAATAGGCATGTGACTTTCGTGCTGCCTTTTCCCACTCGTGCTAACGGTTACACCTCGTTGCGCCCCACTCCTCCAAAAACTTCACGTCAGGACATTGCTCAGAATCGTGCGCAGTTCTCAGTTCCTTCCGTCACTGACGGAACGACACACATGATAATTACCACTGCCAGCCATCCTATCAGGCACAAGGTTAGACGCCTCAACCCCCTTAAGTTGCGTGCAGCCCGGCAGCAAATTAACAAACTTTTGGAGGCAGGTATCCTGCAACCATCGGACAGCAACTGGTCTTCACTGATTCACCTGATCGCCAAACACGACGGTTCTTTCCGAATGTGCAGCAACTACAGACGCTTAAATGCTCGTACCATCTTGGACAATTACCCAGTGCTGAACATAAATGATTTCACTCATATCTTATCAGGCGCCACAATCTTCAGTGTTATTGACTGTAAATGCGCCTATCACCAGATTCCTGTAGCACCAGAAGACATTCCAAAGACAGCTATTATCACGCCGCTCGGTTTGCTCCAACACAACTTCATGCTGTTCGGCCTGATACATGCGGCACAAACATGGTAACGTTTCATCGACTCAATCTTACGACAGTTCGACTTTTGCTTTGCATATCTGGATGACACACTCATTTTCAGCAACTCAGCTGAGGAACACGAAAATCATTTATCCAAGGTCCTCCAGACCTCGAACTCCAATGGCGTCGACATCAACAAGGACAAATTCCAATTGCGCCAGTCTTCTGTCACATTTTTGGGTAACACCATCTCCACAGACGGAATACAGCCTCCTAAATCCCGCGTGCAGGCCATCATGTCACTGCCGTCTCAGGCTACTTAGAAAGAGCTCTGACGTTTCTTGGGTACAATAAATTACTACTGCCATGCAGGCTCTGCTGACAGACTCACTGTCGGGCAAACAGACTTCAAGCCTAAACCAGTTTGCTGGACTGAACCTATGCTGGAGGCCTTCGAGGCTCTAAAAACTTCCTTAGCTCACGGCGTGACACTCGTCCATCCTGACCCGTTGGCCGAGTTATTCATCACTCCGGACGCCAGCGACATCGTGGTGGGGGCAGTACTACAGCAATGCAAAAGCGACACGGTCTCTCCCCATCATTTCTGTCTACAGCTCAGAAGAAACGGTCCGCTTTTGATAGGGAACTTCTGGCGGTCCATGAAGCCATCAAACACTTTCGCCTTGATGTCGAGGGCCGTTCTTTCTTCATCCTTACTGATCACAAACCACTAGTAGATGCTTTCTGTAACCCTTCCTCGAGGATCCACCCTCTCGTCATTTCCGACACTTTGATTTAGTCTCTCAATTCACAACAGCCGTTCGCTACATCAAAGGCACAGAAAACATCCTTGCTGATTTTTTCTCACGGATCAATACTGTCTCACGCATCATTGACTTATCCAACCTGGCCACTCACCAGGCCTCTGACGAGGAATCTCAAGCTCTCCTCGCAAATCTTCTTGTGTTTACCAAAGCCAAGTTCCCCGGTGTTTTGGACGAGGTGTGGTGTGATTCTTCTACTGGCACCCTGCGGCCATTGCTCCCACCCACATTGCGCCGGCAAGTCTTCGACACCTTGGATAACCTTGCTCACTCTGGCATCTGCACCACCACACAGCTCGTATTTGAGCGTTTCATTTGGAAAAATATTAAACGGGACTGTCAGACCTGGGCATGCAGCTGTGTCTCCTGCCAATGCAACAAAATCGGCTGCCATACCTCCCCTCCACTAGGCAAGTTCGACATTCTGCAAGTAAGATTTTGTCATGTACATACCGACCTTATCGGTCCACTACCACCATCGGAAGGCCACAGGTTTATATTCTCCAGAATCGACCGCATGTTTCACGGGGTGGAAGCTGCTCCTTTACCCAACATCACCGCTGAAACCTTGGCCAAGGGTTTTGTCTCCTCATGGATTGCCAGGTTCGATTCCCTGACCACCATCACCACCGACCAAGGTCAGCAGTTTGAGTCTGCCCTGTTCACCATTTTATGTAACATCTGCAGCATTAAAAAAATTCATACAACAGCCTACCAGCCGCAAAGCAACGGATTCGTTGAACAGTCGCACTGCACCCTCAAAACTGCCCTCAGGTGCCATGTCTGCCTCTGGTCTGAGGCGCTTCCATGGGTGTTACTCGGTCTCAGTTCTACCTTTAAACAGGGAACCATCTCTGAATTCGTTTCTGGGGAGAACCCAGTCCTACCAGGGGAACTTATCCTGCCTCAAGCACCCGAGGATTTTGCCCCCTCACCGTGTTTCATTAGTCACATGCACACTCACTTCAGACATGCACAACTACACCCGCCTATCAGCCATTCCCCACTGGACACTTACGTGCCAACCGCACTCGACACTGGCTCCCACGTTATGCTCAGGGATGATTCCGTTAAACAACCCCTGCAATCACCCTGCCTCAGCCCCTTTTAAGTACTCCAGCGGGGCGAGACAACGTTCGACATTATGGTTAAGGATTGTCCTCAAACTGTTTCATTAAACAAGCTCAAACCTGCTTTCATGGACTCCGACGCCCCTCTACCATCTCAGTCAAACCCTCCTGACGACTTTTTCGCTACGGAGCCTGAAAATACTTTGTCTTATCCCACGGCGCTGTTTCCTCCAACCCATGATTCGTCATCGCCATTCGCAGGTTTTCCAGGTATGTCGCCATCCACCACATGTGCATGTTTCGCCGCCACTTCACCGACTGCGGAAACTCGCTCTCCCACATTCAACCTGTGCTGCAATGTGCCACCACACCGCGTGGACGATGTGTCGATCGTCACCTTCGATGACCGATTGCTCGTGCTCCTAACAGACACCGGGGCCTTGCTCTCCAATGGGCAGTTAAATATTAGTGTCGTGCATAGCCTGTCCTTCCCCAGCGAGTGCGACCTGTCAGAAATTCGCGCGTTTATCTCCTCAGATTGCTCTATCTGCATTCGGGGCAGGCACACCTGCACCTTGCCACACGCCGTTCCACAAGCATGCTCTCAGGCCGGCCAACGCATCGTCAGCCTCTGCTACTTGACTGACTACGAGGTGAACCTGCCACCAATCACTCTGCCTCTGCGCACCGTGTCGACCAAGATGGACATCCCCGTTGTACCCCTGCTGCCTCGCACGACTACTACCAACGCCGACACCCACTTGACCTCCACTCAAGCCTTACAGGTGGTACTGTGTACTGAGGGGGGGGGGGGGGGGGGGCTGTGTGGCGTCGATAGGTCGTATCGACCATGATTAACACCATCTTTGGACTCTTATTGCCCTGACGAGCCTCCATGTTAGTTTTTAGTCCTGTTCTGTATCTCGAGCTGTGTACACGTTTATGACTAACTACGAAATATATCCCTATGTGGAATTTAATGGGGACAGTTATTGCATTCGACCGATAATCGTATCCCATTCCCATAACTTTATGTTTTTTTCCTTCTTCTTTCCTTTCTAGAAATTCTTACCCCCCAAGCTATGCTAGCACAATACTAACACCTCTTCCTCTTTCTGAGCTCAAAATCTCACTCATTATGGAGGGATGCTGACTCAGTTTTTTCAGGACAGCAAATGGGAAGCTGTACAGAAAATGGCCCAGAGATCACCAGTGTATGTGTGTGTGTGTGTGTTATGAAACAATGTGTGTATAGTGTGTGCAGTGACTGATATGCCATAAAAATATTCTGATGAAAGTATCAAAGTCAATATCTATGTACTTAGGTACATAGTAAGTGCTGGTGATGTCCTGGATGTGTCCCATATTTATACAAATAACTGAGTCTAGTAGAGGGCATTAATGCTAGGGAACATGAGTAACAATTATTGTCAATTCAACAGTTAAAATGCAGTATGCACAGTCTTTTATTAAAATTACTTCATATGGCAAAATGAGCATCTGAGTGAGCAGTGTGGCATTACATTATTTAATAAGTTATTTGTAAAAAAAGTATTGTATACCAGGAGTAAATCTAACGATTTCTCTAGCTACAAGTCTGTAAATATATGTGTGTACGAATTAGCTTATTTTAAATTGATCTAAATTTGTAAATACTTTGACATGTCCTATATCCTTGTAAAAAGAAATCTACGGATGAATAAACCTACTACTACTACTACTACTACTACTACATACCACTTTCTTTGGCGCTTCAGTGTATCTAACTGGAGGGGAAGCGTACTAAGCGTCTTCATAAAAGTGTTTTTGCGTTTATGACTTTCGTTAAAGATAATTTGTTTGCCCAGCTAATAGTTATGACAAAAAGCATAAATAAAGTGCACCAGTAGACGAGGACCTCATTGCAGAGGAAGACAGTTGTTGTAAAGTGCCATCTGAATCAGAAGCCGTGGAAGTTTATTTGACCAAAGACAATCAAGTGGGATGCAGCTGTAAACTGATGCATCGCGACTGCAAAACTTGCATACATAGATATTCGTGCTCATGTGCCGATTAGAGCGTAAAATGGAACGTGTGCAGGCATGTACACAGTGTATGCCAAATGAGTGGCCAGTCGTTCTCAACCTCTGACGTTCACAAAAAATGACGAAACACATGCCGTAGCAAGCAACTATCTTTCCGCTCTGAACGAATGAGGTGCAACACTGGTGGATATCAGCAAACATCACACCTGTAGTAAGGTTGCTGTGATCGAAAAGATAAAATTGCTTCTGAGCTATTAAGGCCCGTCCACACGCAACGATCTGTCTGCGCAAATGTCTGCGCACAGCACATCTGCGCAGACAGATCGTTGCATGTGCACAGAAGATTTGCACCAATCTGAGGTGTGTGCAGACCTGGAAGTTGGAGTTGGAGGTTTGAGCGAAACCTCTCAAATCTGTGGGTTCAAACTACATCTGCGCAGACAAGTTGGAGCGTATGGACAGGCGATCGCTGCAAATCTGGCGCGAAACAGCTATTTGCTCAGTCTAGTGTTTGTATTTGTGCGCACAGGGCATTAAAATGGCTGATACTCGTCGGTGTTCTCGAGAGTCTGTGAGCGAATTCATTGAAATATATAGAAACCACCCATGTTTGTGGAAGATTAAAAGTAAAGAATATAGTGGCCTGAGACAAAAAGACAGCAGCATGCAATGCTCTAATTGAAAAATTGCGGGCAGTTGACGCCTCGGCAAACAGAGAAACGGTAATAAGAATAATAAAAAAAAAATCGTTGCGAACTGGCGAAATTATTTGCGGATGGATGTCGAAACTTATAATTATCTCTTAAAGTTTGTAACCCATCATATTATGAGAAAAAATACTTGTATGAAAAGGGCAATATCTCCTCATGAACGGCTGGCGGTAACATTAAGATTCCTAGCAACAGGAAGGAGCTACAAGGATTTGGAATTTTCAACTGCAGTATCGAAACAAGCGTTGAGTAAAATAATACCCAACACATGTGACGCTATTTACGCTGTCCTGAAGGATGAGTTCATGAAGGCAAGTCAAGTAAATTAAGTCTGTCAGCGAACTGTTTACCGAAAAGAGTTATCCAAAGTTCAGAAATCTAGAAGATCTGGTGTAAGAGTAGATCGAGTATACCAGCCAATGTTATGGTATTTTGATCTGCTTGGCTTTCTTAGTGATCAAGAAACACCAAGACCAAGCAGGAGTACAATTGAAGATGAAATTGGAGTGTCAATGTGCCAGGAAATGGAACATGAGGTAATGTAAGTAAAACAAAACAGGTTCGCCCTGCAACTAACTCTCGCAGTAAATGTACGTGAGAAAACTGCTTTTGCTTTAGCAGCCACTGTCTACACCATTTTGACCGCTTTCTCTGTTTCCTGCGGTTGGTCTGAATGTTTTTTGCAACACAAGTTGCGAACACAGACCACAACAGAACTTCCTCCAATTCTATATTTCAAAATAACTGAATTAAATTTTTGACGTTTACGGAGAGCGTACTCGCTTGCCACTGATATTTCTTTTCTACACCGACAGATAGCGGGCGAGTAGTAGATTGGGTTTTGTGTCGTGTGAACACACCACATTTGCACCGATCTTTTGCATGTACAGACAACTGCGCCGATGTCTGCGCAGCAGATCGTTGCGTGTGGACCGGGCTTTAGGCTTAACCTGCGAGACGTAGATGCTATCGAAAAACATGCAGCTTCCATAAAAGTAACGTTAACTGCTCTTCATTCCGAAACATGATAAGCACTTCATTCCGAAACATGTCAGACGAGAAAAATCATTCCTCAACGAAGACTGTTTTCATCAAAGCAGAAAACAGTTATCCTGCACATCCCCTTCGCAAGGCCTAATACAACGGAGAGTCTTTGTTGAATCATCGGAATGAAGCAACAGATGTTTCGCCGGATCACAACACAAACGTCTAACAGGAATAACGGATAAGAAAGATTACATATTAACTCCTCGGTGTACTCAACACAATGAAAGCTTGACCTTTTTTCCCAGATCGGTACACTGTCCATTTTCTCATAGACTTTAGTTGTGATAAAACAGCCTAGAGCAGTATTATCAAGTGTTTTCTATTTTACTTCTGTATTATTTGCATTATAGTTAGGCATGGATGTTGCCCGGGAGGGGGGGGGGGGCTGTCTGTGCCAGGTGGCAATTTCGGGGAGGGCCAAAATCATATTCTTGAAGGAAAAAAACTTGTTTCACGAAGCGCCTAGCACCCAGCGCACGTTGGTCTATCGATCATTCATATTATTTTGAAGTGCATCCCATTTGGTTTTTGAACATTTTTGAAGACATTGTAAGTTGATTTCTCAACGAATCATAAGTTGCTTTTTGAATGCGTGCATAGTGTACGTGACGTCTCTGCCGAGAGAACCTCTGTCGCATCTAGGAATACAAAGCATTACCGTAGACAAAAAGAGGCTAGGACTATACGAGCTGAACCGAATAAACCGAACGTGTGAATGCCAATCGCTGTTTGTCTCTATGGCTAAGTGGGCGTGCGAATGATTAGCGTTATTATAATTATTAGTGATATCGATAAACTCAGACTACCAGTATGGAAATAAACGTCTAACAGGAATAACGGATAAGAAAGATTACATATTAACTCCTCGGTGTACTCAACACAATGAAAGCTTGACGTTTTTTCCCAGATCGCTACACTATCGGTTGTACAGTCCCCGGTTAGCAGCCGCTAGGTTCTGTTCTCGGAATAGCGAGGGAAAACGCATTGTACGAACACGTAAAAACGCCCTACCAGAGAATAAATGAGGGATACCAGTGATTCTTGTGGGGTTAGTGAAATTAACTGGAGGATAAGTTTTGACAATGGCAGGAATAGTTACAGAATTAGAAATGCAAAGATTCACGGTAAATGATAAAGAATTATTTTTTCTTTATTGAGTTTCGATTCCCCCCGAAGGGGGCGGACTGGCAGCGGCGTAGTATGCCGCTCTTCAGCCTACAGACTTTGTTTTAAAAAGATGAAGATAATAAATAATAAAAACAGGCGATAAAATCGGAGACTTAAATGGTAACATGGCGAAAAAATCGTGGAACTTAAAACATAGAACAAAGGGATGTTGATGCTAATAAAATACATATGAAGCAGACAGGTAAAATAATAGGCAGGCAATTAAAAAACACGGCGACAGTCTGGTTTCTGTTCGCAAAAGACATAAAATTCACACCCAGCGAAAGCATGGTTTCTATTCGCAACACTTTGGAAAGACGAACAACACTGAACATTCACTTGAACACTACACTAAAAAGTTGACAAATATGACATACCACAGCCAAGAGCAGGTGCGGGAAACTGGACAGATGATGGGAAAAACGAAGGGGGGGGGGGGGGGGGGGAGGAGCCGATGGAGAATGAGGTCCCAGATGATACAGAAAAAAACACTATAGCTTAAGTAACTGTAAAATTACCAGAGTATTACAAGCACAAAAACTTTTAGTCACTTACTAAAATCACATCCTGCAGTGGAGATACATAAAACAATTGTGCCAAAGGCGTCGTCGTAGTTAAAACATCATCTCCACTTATACAACATAATTATGGACAGAGGGTTGATGCGAACACAGCATAGCATCATTACCTCGCCTGTGAACTAGCGTGAAGAGGGTGTGAAAGCCCTAGGGCAGACAGTTTTACCGAGAGAGGGCACTTGTGGTTCTTTCTCAGTTCCGATGCTACGTTTTTGCCATTGCAGGATTCTGCCTGTTCAGGTGTATTTTACTTCTGATGAAGGTATATTTAGATATTCCGGAACCGTAGTCAAGAATTTTAATAAATCTGTATCCTGCAACTGTTTGGCTGTTATTATTTACTGTGAAGAATTTCAACAGTTGCTTTTTCAGCAATCTGAAAGATGCAAAGATTGTTTGTTACAACGAGGTAGAAGAAGAAACGGGGACATCACACAAATCATGTGGAAGAATATGACGATTCCAAATTTATGTGAAAATTTCGGACTATTACTACTTTTCGATCTCGTGTTTCAGAGAATGGAGAGTATGAACGAAATGTGAAACTATTTCCTAACGTAAAACTTTTTGCTTGTAGTGGGCCTAATAGGCATTTCATGTTGGTACTTTGTGAATTGTATTCTCTCGTGTTATTCATGTAAATGAGGTAGTTAAAATGACCTTCTGTGCCAAAATAGTCTCTCTTATTTGGCATGTGTTACAACTGCTGCGATACTAGAAAGACCAATTTCGTTTTATCCAGCAGACAGTGACAAAATAGACGTAATCATATCGAGAAACCACATTAGTTCAAATGGTTATGAGCACTATGGGACTTGACATCTGAGGTCATCAGTCCCATAGAACTTAGAACTACTTAAACCTAACTACCATAAGGACATCACACACATCCATGCCCGAGGCAGGTTCGAATCTGCGACCGTAGCTTTCGCGCGGTTCTAGATTGACGCGCCTAGAGCCGCTCGGTCACACCGGCCGGCACTACACTAGCTTGGGTACTATTTGTATTAACAGCTTTTACACTACTGGACAACGACCTAAAGATTGAAGAAATGTGTACTGTCTTGCTTGTCTCTTGTCTTTACTGGTTTTATGTTTCTTATATTTAATTTTGTCACACAAAAGAGATTAGCTAACAGACAATAAAGAGTGATCGTGAGGTTTCTTTTTTTATTATTTTTTTTAAAGGGGTGGTAGGATGTCAAACCGGCCGACTGGCAGCAGGAGAGGCACCACAGAGGATATTTTAATTTCCACTGTCCTGAATGTAGGTTTGATGGCTTCCATTATGAAATATAAACGTTTGAATTCCACAGAACGAAATAAGAGTGTCGTGCGATAGAAGAATATCGTGTGAAGAGCCGTGGCACTGCACTTTGGCACACTTAAGACCAAATGACACGACTAACATTTCCTCGATCATAACTGTTTTATACAGCAAACTCTTCAGAAAGATGTGCGCAATAAAACGAAAATATTTTGGAAAAATCGATTTTTAAAATAATTTATGATGTACTATCTCAAACGCTCCTGTTCGGAAATATCGTAGATCTGGGGCTGAATATAGTATGGAAACTCATGAACGTCTCTCCAAACGCATTAAGTATGGTACAAGATCGCAGGCCAGCAACATTGATTCCAGCTACGCTGTCGCCACCAAACTGCGCGACTTGTAACTGTTCGGCTGTCTTCGGTGAGGTTCGCGAGCGGAGCCCAGGACGCCGTCTGTCAGTAATCAATAGTGATAGCCCGCTATGTAATGACACACGTCCGGCATAATTCGACAGTGAAATACGGAGGTGTGGCTCTAATCCATATCTCTTATTTGTAAGTGAACAAATATGTTCTTGTAATCGGTGGGACAGGCAATCGCTCGCATGCAATACCGCCCGTTTGTATGTTGTTTTATTATGTTCGACCGATAGCCACACCAAGCGGACTTACACCTGTTGTGCACCAAGACTTTACGTCGTTTTTGTAAAATGGGGTACGAAATCAGCTTTTTCGAAATATTGGGTACAATATCCTTGATCACAACTAACAGTTCCCAAATTTCGCTGTATATTTACTTGGAAGAGATATACTTGAACTGTAGCCCGAAAATCGTTGCAAATGTACGAAGCGTTTCAAAGTATGCTCTTTACACCAAAATGTGTAACGAAATTTGGGAACTGTTAGTTGTGAACGATGATATTGTCGCCAATAATTCTAAAAAGATCAGCCTTACAGTTGCCGATACAACACTGCACAATATAACGCATTCCCGAAACCTCAGTTTAGGTTTACAATTCATGTGTACTATATATGAACTGAGAAAGAGATTTATATGGACAAATAATTAAAATTTAATACTACTACACAGTATATCTCGACACTTGCTCGGACTAAAGTTATGTATTGGACCCCCCCCCCCCCCCTCCTCCTCGACTAAAATCTTTGTTTTATGTCGGTTTTAGCCATAAATGCCAAAAGACTGCTGATAGTATTTGGGGGTCAAGGGGAAACTAGTGTTGACCATTGCTGTGTATCCAATATTTGTTTCGTATCAAACCCATAAACTGAAAGAGAATCAGCAGGCTTAGCATAAAGTTATTTGTTTACTGTTCTGTCTTGTATAACAACTTGATCATTGGCAAATAACATCATGTTAATATATTTATTCATCCCGTTATTTATACCTGATGATGCCCAGTTAGCCATGCGGTCTAACGCACGGCTTTCCGGACTGGAAAAGAGCGCTTGGTCCCCGACACGAATCCGCCCAGCGGACTTGGGTCAAGGTCCGGTGAGCCGGCCAGTCTGTGGATGGGTTTTAGGTGGCTTTCCATCTGCCTTGGCGAATGCAGGCTGGTTCCCCTTATTCCGCCTCAGCTACACAATGTCAGAGGTTGCTGAGCAAATGAGTTCTCCACGTACGTGTACACCACCGTTACTCTACCACAGAAGCATAGGGGTTACACTCGTTTCACGTGATACGTTCCCCGAGGGGGGGGGGGGGGGGGGGAGGGCGGAGGGCGGAGGGTGGCCGAAACGCACAATAACCCTGAAGGAGTGGTTCGGTGTGGGGTGGCGGAGGGGTGATATGGACTGCGGTAGTCGCCGTGGGGTTGTGGACTACTGCGGCTGCAGTGGGAACAGAACCTCTCCATCATTTATAGACTCCCGGTTAACATACAATACAATATACCTGATGATGATCTGTTTCTTTTCCATTTGCTGATCATGTTATATATATAGGCTAGATACTGAATAATTTTGGTGACAAGCTACACCATAGTAGTACTTGTCAATTTGTTTGTATTTCAGATGTTATCACTTTACTCGTGTCAGTGCTAATTCTGATGTTCACATACAGGCTTTTTGCGACTTGGATCAGGTGTTTAGGGATTCCCATTATTGCTCATAACTTGTCTCTGTAAATTCTGTCGTATGCTTTTTCATAATACACAAATGCAATTCAGTCTGGAACCGCACGACCACTACAGTTGCAGGTTCGAATCCTGCCTCAGGCATGGATGTGTGTGATGTCCTTAGGTTAGTTAGGTTTAAGTAGTTTCAAGTTCTAGGGGACTGATGACATCAGATCTTAAGTTCCATAGTGCTCAGAGATATTTGAACCATTTTTGAACAAATGCAAGGTGAGTTTCCAGATTAAATTCTCATCTCTCATGAATTACCTGTTTCAGTGCAAAAATGTCCTGTATACATGATCTCCCCATCTGGAAACCTGCATGTTCCTCCACTAAGATCACACCAGTGATACTTTAGAATGTTTCATTTATTATTTTTCTGTAGATTTTATAAGCAATGTTCTGATTACTTATGCCCCTGTTGTTGGCTGTGTTACTTCTTTCATCTTTCTTACATATTGAAATGAGCTTAGCTAATTTCTATTCTTTTGATACCTCATATTTTACCCAGCACCTGTCAGAGAGGTGTAGTTACTTAATTCTACGAGACATTCTCTGTGTTTTTAATCGGTTTGGTATTTATTCCATCTAGTCCTGGTGATTTTTGGTTTTTCATTTATTTTAAATTGTCTTCGATCCTGTCAGATCAGTGTAGTCTATTCCTCGCAGTTGTTCTTTTTTATTTGTTTCTTTAATTTCTGGTTTGTACCATAGTTCTTTATAATGTGAAACATAGTCAGATGGTTGTATTACATTTAAATTTCCGGGTCTAGTGCAGCAGGGGATACAACCTGTCGGCTTTGGACAATGACGTCACAAGTCGCCAGATAGCAGTTTACCATTTTCGCTTTTGCTGTTATGTTTCAGTTTCGTTTTTTTACTGATTGCTTAATAAAGTGGATCTGTTTATTCTATCTCGTGAGATTTTTTTTTAAAAAGCCAAAAAACACTTATCAGCCACTGAAGGGAGCTACAACACTAAGAAGGATCGCTTCTTGATTGGCGACTTGTGACGTCAATGTCCAAAGCTGACTGGTTGTATCCCCTGCTACACTAGTCCCAAATTTCCAGTATCTCTTTCTTCTTTGTTGAAATGTTTCATTAATTTGGATGCTGTTTCTTTTCTCCCATGGATATCATGTTCAACTCAGCTTGCCGATGTGTCCCACAATCTCCTTTTTGTTTGTTTGTTTATTTATTTATTTTGTCATTTGTCTGTAGACAAATTTCTTTATGTGGACGTTGTCATTACACACACACACACACACACACACACACACACACACACACACACACACACACACACACTTATACGCATAATTTATAATAGAGGCGTGTAAGATAATGGATAAAACAGGATATACATAAGAAATTCATTATACAAAAAAATAAACACGATTGATCACTGAATTATACAAGGCAGAAAGAACAGGCTTTAAACGAGAGAAATGAATCATAAGACTCCTCTGATAAAATACCTTGGCTTTAGATTGTGTGGAGTAAATTACAAATTAAAATTTATTGTGTTGCTTACACATTTACTCAATCCTCTTTGTCTACATTGTAATTGGTCAATCTAATTATTTATTTGTAATAATTTTATGATACATAAATTCTTTAATGGATTAAAAACTATTTTTAGTAAGTATCCTTTAAGATATGTTTTAAATTTGTAGAGTTCCTTGTGTCTTTGTTCACTGTTGATAGTTTATTATATATCTTGAATCCTTGGTAAAACAGAGTGGTTTGACCCTTTGCTCCATTCATTCTGTCTAGGCAAAAGCGATCACTTTATCTGGTTTGATGATCATGTATGGAGCTGTTGCTGCATATTGCTTTTATTAAAAAAAAAAAAGTTTGAAATATGTATTCACTTGGAACTGCCAGAATACCCCATTTTTTGAATAGCCCAATGCAGTGGGCACTGTTTTGACTCTTGCTTATTGTTCTGATGGCTCATTTTTGCAGTTTGAGCACATTTTCCACATTCATAGCATTTGCACCTCAATCCCACGGGCCATTATTTTGTGGAGATCTGGGGAATTGCCCCAGTTACAATACCTTAACAACCACTTATCACAACAACCAAATAAGTGGCCAGTACCGACACCCCACTTGTCCCACTATGACACACACTAATTGCAGATATATGCAAGGGTGAAGGATATACTTGTGTCACAGCATTCTACAAGTATTATCATCCAGGCCTTCCAATGCAAAAGGATCCTAACCTAACTTAACCTAAAGTCTGCTAATAAGGGACACTTTCATAATCCCTGAAGTATAAAGTACGTGTGGTCCAATGCCTATTACTACTGTGGCATTAACAGAAATGGTAAGTATTGGCATTAGCTCCTGTCAATTCATGACTACCTTGAGGACCACCAGTGTCAACCTGTAGCCTTGCTAATCAACTCCAAAGCTGTTAGCTTGAGCTACATAGCAATTAAATTCATATTAATATATAACAAGCAGAATGTGTGGCATCATCAGCCCTGCCAGCAGTTGCATGGCTAATCTGTGCAGTATGTAAAACCTACAAAAATTCAGTCAATAAGTACAACTCAAATGAACTCAACAGCAGTCCAGCTGATTGCAGCAGCACCTAAAACCAGTGGTAAATTTAAATGACATACAGCTACAATGCAGACGAACACAATGGGTACCCAACTGATCTATGCAGCACTTAAAACCCATGAATATTCAATCAGCAACTGCAAAGACAACAAATGAATTCAACAGCTGCCCAGCTGATCCGAGCAGCATCTAAAACCGCTGGTAAATATAATCCACAAACAGCTAAGAAGCTAACAATCACAGTGGCTCCCAGCTAATCTGTGCAGCACTTAAAAATACATGAAAATTTAATCACAACTGCAACAACCCAAACGAATTCAGTAACTGCCCAACTGATCCTTGCAACACTTAAAACCACATTAACACCTGAACACAAGTCGAAAGAATTCCCTTCAAGGAAATGAAAAGCCAGCACAACCACCTCAAGGTGGCCCACAGCACAACCCACTGAAGCACGCACTCAACAACTTTCCGCTTCCGTGCCACCACCGGAGCTCCACATGTCCCCTGACCAATACAGGAGGGTATCACCTGTTTGCCCTGTGTGCAACAACTTAAACCAGCAGGTCTTTCAAATTAAACCTGTAGTTGACTTGTGCCAAAAGGAGAGATATGCTTGCAGCAAGTACCATATGGCACAAACTCCAGGGCACAGAATTTTTGGCCTGGCTAACTTGGGTAACCTAACCTGCTGCAACCAGCTTTAACTGAGATATATGATCCTAATTACATCACTGTGCTGCAGTCCAAGCAATTGAATTTTTGACAGGTGTCAAGAAATTGATTATTGAAACAGTTTCCTGAACTGTAGTAGTGGCTTCTTCATGATCTTGTCAATAGCCCTACTTTTTGCTTGATAATTCTTAACGAACACCATCCAATATTGATTTACCTGCCACCCTACAATGTATTTCTTACACTGCTATCAATACACACTACGGATGTTACCCTAAGCGGCCTTCACCTGCTGTGCAGTTATGTCAGCACTAATCATATCTGGCAATGAATCTGTTTTGCCTAAGAGGTTGCTGAGGGGCGAATTGGCAGTAAAAGTAAACATCCATTGGGCAGCAGTTGCCTGAGGGGCTTTGTGCCTGGCTATGTTAAAGGCACTGAGCCAGGGCACTGACTGATCCCACTTATTTTGACTGTCATGATGATAAGGATCAATGCTGCCCAAACATTCTGGTTAACTCTTTTGGCATATGAGGGGAGTGGGTAATAGGGTGTGGTTGTAATGTGCCTAATACTCAAACTAAAACATAGACTTCTGAAAAGATTGGAGTGAAAAGCAGTTGTGTTGTTGTTAACAAGTGTCCTACTAGGCTCAAATACAACACATATTTGTTGCAAACCCTGCACCGTGAATTCGGCAATAGCACCCTCGGTGGGAGATAACCAAACAAATCTGGAAAACACATAGAATCACCATAATATACTTGTCCATTACAAGTTGTAGGCAACAGCTCAACAAAGTCCACATATAATTTATGAAAGGGACTGCATCTGGGTTGAATGCCAGAAAAATGTACCTAGTGTTTTGCACTGGCTTACTCGTAGGACGAATCTGACAATTTCTTACTTCACCATTAATTTCTTTATCTATTCCTTTCCAAATAAACATGTTCAGATTTTTCTGAGTCCTTAAATGACCAAGATGTCCACCTACCAGACATTGATGAAAGAGTTGAAATATGTATGATATTTCCATCAACTCTTTCTGTACAGCACAACACATTTTCCTTAAGTGAATAGGGTGGCACAGACACACTGTTATGTAGCTGATCCTTAGCACCTTAATGGCTACAGCTTGGTCTTGACTCCCCAATCCCTTCACACAATGGCAGAAAGTCTATTACAATTAAATTAAGTTGTGAGAGGCATATGCTGTTCAGTTGTTTCCTGGTTAACCAATCTACTAAGACTGTCAGCAACATGATTTTCAGTCCCCTTAATGTGCACAAACTCAAACCTAAATGCTAATATCCATGTAGCCCATCACACTATTCGCTTGTTCTTAGTGTTTTCCCAGGATCCAGCTGAATGCCTGGTTATCTGTCTCAAGTTGAAAAGTAATATATTTGATATAATAACGAAACTTCTCCAGTGCAAAAAGAACCGCCAGCACTTCAAGCTCATAAAATGAGTATTTCTTCTCTGCATCAGATAATCCCCTCAATGTGTATGCAGCGGGTTGTTTATCTTAATAGCACATACAATGATTTTTTTTAAAACTGAGCAACGCTGATATTGGAGCCGAGGCGAAGGCCTGAAACACAGCTTTTTGTGCTGGACACCACTCAAATTTCTGCTCCAATCACTTACGTGATTCAGCAGGGCTGCCTTTTGGGCTATTTGAGGGACAAATTCCCCTCCTCACCCACAGAAAAAAAGGTAAGCTTGTAAAACTGGGAATGGCTTTGACGTCGGTAATTCTTGGACGACTGGGAACTGCATGCAATATCTTGGGATCGACAACTAGGCCCTAGACAGACACTATATGGCATAGAAACTAAATTGGTCTCTGTGCAAAGTTCACCTTACTGGATTAACAGTCAATGCTGCAATATGTAATCTACCAAAGATGTGGTTCACATGACCCCAATGCTCCTCCACAGTCCTATAAACAAGCACATCATCCAGATAGTGTAATGCGAACTTAATATCTGATAATTCTGCTGCCCCAGTGGTGAAACCAAGTGGCATCCTTGCAAAGTCAAGTAAATTCAAGTCTATAATAAATTCAGTGATTTTCATAGAGTATGTTGGTCACTTGCCTCAGGGCTCCTGGGGAGGGGAGAGGAAGATTGGAGGATGTGAGAGGGGAATGTTTTATTGTTTCTCTTCCAATACTTCCCAAGTCACAGGTGTACACGGCTTGTACTGATTAACTGCTATGATACAAATTTTGACACGGAAGTAACGTGGATTCACGAATGTGCATTGTAGAGACAGTCATCTTCAGACACTGTCCATATCCTTAACAAGGAATAAAAAATTAAATTAAGGATGATGTTATCCAACATAGTGAGTAGAAGAAGTATGACATACAAAACATTTAGAAAACATTTGTGCCTCATATTATGTTATATGGTTGAATATAAGTACAACTGCGATTCTCCCAAAGGCAACACAACAGTTCATCAAGCAGTTACTGTGACACAACTTTGTGGACAGTGAGGGTGGCAGCAATCTGAAACAGAGAACATTCTACACATCAGAGTCCATCAAACAAAGCTGATTGCTCAGCTGTGTTGGTAGGTTACATAAAGATTTAACTACAAGAATACTTTGTGCTTGATGAGTAGCACATTTGTTGAATACTCATTAAATGTGAAAACAAATGTTAGCACCATTTTAAGAAGAATACAACTGATTTGTAGGCTAGTTCGTTGCTGGGGGTGAAACTTGAGTTTGTGAATACACATTAGAAGTAAAACAATGATAAAAGCAGTGTGTGTAAGCTAGTTGCCCAGCATGAAAAGAAGGCCAAGTTGATTTCACCTCCTTGATTTGACGGCCATCTTTTCTGGGATGTAAAAAAGGAGCCTTGTGGATCAACAGAATGAAACAAATAGACAGACTTCCATATGCAGCAAGATATCATATGGTTTGTGGTGGGGGTACCTGTCATTTTCCCACTTGCTGTTCTGTTTGTGAATGGTGCGTGGGAATGTCGATTGCTGATAAACTGGCCAGAATTGTGAAAGAACAGAATAAAATAAAGTCTTAATTATACATGTATGCATAAAGTTGCTTTGAAAATTGGGATTTAAGTATGGATACTTGGAGCAACTTCACTATTATTGACTAGAAGTGTCCATAAATTCTCATATCCAAATAAATGTGTTGCTGGAAAATGTTTTTTTCAATATGTTGTAGCAGCTGTAAAGTAATATTTTGCCGATCAACCGGAATTCCATTTCAGGAATGGATCCAACACAAGTGAAGAATAGGCTAGAGTTTTACAGTGCTCCCCCCCCCCCCCCCTCCTCTCCTCCTCAACATCTTTACAATGATCTGTAACATAGTCTTAGGTCTAAGAGCATGAAATGTGCCAGCTTGGTTGGGAGTTAGCAAAGCTTATGAGTGGGTATGCAAAGTAAATATTTTGGTAACAGCCTTATCTGTAGTGTAGTTTGATGTTTATGTTTGTGCCACCTTTAACATACTTCTCATACAAACTGAAACTGCAAGATAAATTTAGAAAATCTGTATAATGGTCTAAAATCCAACAAGTTTTTTGGTGTATATTATGTACACATACTGCATATCAGCTGTGAAAAATGTAAAGGGTGTGGGGACATTACATAAGTCGTACCAAAAAATGTTGTGTAAAGTAAACTGACATGAAAGGACACTACATAACAAACTTGGTGTATTATTTTTCACCAGAAGGCACAATCTTTCACTGCAAAGTTGAGAGCTTGTCAAATTTCTCTTGTAACCACAAAATTAAGTAACACATGAAAATTTGTGCCATGGCTGACTGAAATGATGATATGGACAGCACAATGGACTTGCATTCAGGAGAACAATGATTCAAGTTCCTGCCTGGTCTTAAAGACATAGATTTTCCGTAGTTCCCTTAAATTGATTAGGATAAATGCTGGGATAGTTCCTTGCAAAAGACATCCCTACCCCGATCAACCAGCCTTTCACTCACTTCTCCACTTCATTGTGTTCCACAAACATCTTCCTCTGCCTGCACTAGAGTGAATTTACTTGTGCCACATTCCATCAAGTTCCCTTGCCACCTCTCCCACCTGGCCATCAGTCTCTCTTCCCTCCCAACCCTCCCTTCTCCTCCCTAACTGCTTTCTCCTCCCACCCACTCCACTCACCACAATCCCCCCCCCCCCCCCCCCCCCCCCCCCATTTTGGGCTGATATGCAGTGATAAAGTAGTTTTTCTTTCTTCCGTGTGAGTGTGACTGTGACTGACTGGCTGTGTGCCCACCATTTATGTAGTTAACCCTGAGAAGGACATTGTCCAAAAGATTTGCAACATTTTTAGTCTCATTCATGTGCTTTTCGAGTGTTCAATGCCTCAGTTGTATGCTGTGTGGTTACCATTACTTGCTTCTGTACAAGAACCAATTAAGATGTGTATCAGCAAAGTCACTATGGTATGACACAAAATTTACAGAATTCTTATTTTGAGGTTTGAGAAGCTGGAAAAGGTGATTTAAATAATTCTACTCCATACTGTTAGGTTGCCAAGAAAATGACATGCAACTTTTAATGGGATGTCAGCTGATAAACATATGTTGTGAAGACTGATAATGAATGTAGTGGCTAGGAAAGTTAGAGAAAGACAAAATACATTTAAAGTGGAGTCCTAGTTTTTATATTACTAGGATGGGGAGGGAAATTAGGCATACAGTTTTAAAAGGAATGTTACTGACATTTACCTTAAAGCAATTGGATGGGACTTGAATCCAGTTCTTTGTGAATGTTAATCCATTTCAGTAATCATTGTGTGAAGCAGAAAACTGTTATGCTGTTGTACACACTTCTGGAATTTACAGAAAAAAAATTCTGGAAAGATATCATTCTCATATGGGTATAACTGAACTTGTTCAACAACTGTAAGTAGAAGTCAAGGTCTTTTTCTATGTAAAGAAACATAATGGCAGGGCACAAAGACTACAAGCAAGACACTAATTGATATATTGACAACATATGCCACAATATTATATCAAAAATGTGATACAGTTAACAACAAGAAAATATTTTATCTTACTACTGGTTTGTTATTTGATAAAAATTAAAAAATTGTGTTAAATGAAGAAATGTCTCTGATAATGCTTCTATGATTGCATTTCCACAGCCCATATATGCAGTGTTTCAGACTGCTAAATTCCTACCTGGGATTGTAGTACACAGACAAAAAAGCCAGTGGAAAACCACATGAAAATGTGAGAGCAGTTGTATGGAGTTAATGATCATTTCCCAATCTGTGAATGGTTCATTAAGGCAGAACTAAACTCCCATAGTTTCATTAAAAAAAAAAAAAAAAAAAGTTCCTAGCTCAAAAGCTGATGTGGGCCAAGTAACAAGGTTCCAGTTTAGGTGGGCCTGAGAGAGAGAGAGAGAGAGAGAGAGAGAGAGAGAGAGAGAGAGAGACTACAGAATCAGTTTTTATAGAAACGTAAATTTATTTGGAAAAATATAGAACAAAGCACAAGAACAACACTAATATTGTTTTCTGCCTGACATTTGACATCTCATTTTTGCTACTATCTTCACTGTTTTGGAAGAAAACGTAGTGGCAGTAATTACTTTCAAAACTGATTCTAGGGTAAAATCTGAAGTTACAAATTTATTTTCTTTCATAATTTAAAGTAGATGCTCACATTGATAAGTATACCCAGATGTGGAGATAATTTTATATGCAAATTTTCCAGTGTTTTCAAAATTGGCAGGCAAATATTCATGAAATTCAGATACGCCAACTTCATAAAATTTTGTATTCAAATCTGACTTGTACAGGAAGGGAATTACCACCATTTGCATTGATCACTTACTGATTTAATATTTAGTGCAGAAATTGAAGAGATCAAAGAAAACTAGTGTTTCAGCAATTTACAATCTACAAATGTTGATTTAAACTTTCGGAGACTCAAAATTTTTTATGGATGTGTTTTGTATGGCAGTGTTTCACGTGATAGTAATGTGAACACTATTAGGAAAAATATTTTGCTGCTCACTGTAAAGATGACATGTTCAGTTGCAGATGGGCACCTTTTATTAACCTGACAAATTCCACATCATTACGAAGTGTCGTATTCATGATCTATGGAACAAGTACTAATCTAATCTAGTCTAAAAAAGACTGTTGCACATTTAGTTTTCAGTCAAAGTTCTCATCACACACCTCACGCACACCTGATTGATGTTTCTGGCAGCTTGGACTGGAATGCAGCTGTTTAAGGAGTTGGGCATTCTGACTAATGATTCACAGTACATTATCCCCTCACAAAGTTTGTTGTAAATAATCCATGACAGTTCAAAAGGAATAGTGAGGTAAGGTAAATAATTATAATACCAGAAGGAAAAATGAAATTTCATGTTAAGGTTGTTTTAAACACAAAAAGGGGTGCCGGTGCTGCAACAAAAATTAGTGATCACTTACCCAGTGATATGAAATGTCTGACAGAAAGCAAAGAAAAATCTGTAGCAAACTGAGTGTTTCTACTTGACAACTCCTCCTATTCCGTAGGAGAATTTCTATTACTGTAATGTGTAGAAGATGGTGGGTAGGAGTTGCTAACTCATCTGCATATCTTTTTTCTTTGTGGGAAAAAAATCTCATAGAAATCTTCAGAATGTAAACGTATGTACAAATTAATTCACGATGTAAATGACTCATTCCACATCATTACGATCTAGCATGTTAAATGATCTATGGCATGTAACTAACCAACACCTGTCACGTTGAATGAAAGTAGCAATCTGGAGTGGAGTGGAGTGGGGTGGGGAAGGGGGAGGATAGCAGGGTACAGGTGGGGGGGGGGGGGGGGAGTGGAGAGAGGAGAGCTGCCTGGCAGAGCATGCAGGATTTAGATGGAGCCATGACAAGACTGCTAGGAGCAGCATTGGGGGGGCTGTAAGGCAGGTCGGGATGAGGAGTGGAAAAAGAGAGGAGCAAGGAAGGAGAAAGATGGGAGGGTGAGGAGGGGTGGTTTGTTTTGGCAGAGGGTGGCACAAAAAAAGGATGAGGGGACGTGAACATGGAGAAGGTGTTAGGACAGAAAGTGTTGGATGGAGGGTGTGGGGACAATAGGTCACTGTAAGTTGAGGAGAATATGTTCTGTTAACTCCCATCTGTGCAGTTCAGAAAAGCTTGTGGTGGAGAACAGAATCCAGATAGCCCAGGTTGTGAAGCAGCCATTGAAACAGTATGTTATGTTCAGCTGCATCTTGTGACACAGGTTGGTATATCATGCTGTTGACCACAGTTCAGAAGTGGCCATTCATCCTGGTTGACAGCTGGTTGGTAGTCATACCAATATAAAAAGCTGTGAAATGATTGCAGCAGAGCTGGTATGGCATGGCTGTCTTCAGAGGTTTCTGAGCCTCTAATGGGGTGGGATAAGCCTGTGGCAGGACTGGAACAGGGTGGGTGGATTGGGCTGGTCTTGCACTGGGTCTGCCACCAAGCCACTTATTTTGGAATCAAAACTGCAGGTCAAATCCAGTTAATATGGTGGATGTTTGCAATAATTGGAACATCAGTTCCAAAATTTTGTCCACTGAAACTATGCAGGTGAGCACCCATGCATTGTTGTGATTGAGGAGGATATTTTTATTTTTTAATCCCTTAGAGGGTCATGGCTCTTTCGTGTATGTCAAGGGGGTTGGGATTGGGAGTGGCATAGGGATGGACTAGGATGATGGGCTAGGATGTTATGGAGGTTTGGAACACCACTAGTAGTAGTGTGAAGGATCTTGGGTCATAGGTCCCTTGTGTCGGGCCATGATGAATGACGTATTTCAATATATATATATAGACGCACACAGAACACAATCCTATTTTAACTCTATATAATTTTCCTAGCCTTGGTCCAACGTTTTGAAGCTATACAAAAAATTCCACCAAGCCACTTATTTTGGAATCAAAACTGCAGGTCAAATCCAGTTAATATGGTGGATGTTGCAATAATTGGAACATCAGTTCCAAAATTTTGTCCACTGAAACTATGCAGGTGAGCACCCATGCATTGTTGTGATTGAGGAGGATCTTTTTATTTTTTAATCCCTTAGAGGGTCACGGCTCTTTCGTGAGTTTGTGCGTGGTGCACAAGAGGCCCCAAGCTATTGCAGTCCATTCTTCCTTCCCAGGCTGCATTTCTTTCCACGTGCTCTTTCCTTCCTCTTCTCGCTCCTTCACCTCTGCCCCTTCCTTCCCTTGCTCGGTGTTCTTCATGATGTGGACCTGGCTGCCCAACTGCTTTCTTGTATTCCTTCTGGATTTTGTTCCTCTTGCCTTTTCACCTTTTCTTTTTTGGTATTTTTGGTCTCCCTTTGTGGTTTGACCTCCACTTCTAAATTTTCTCTCTGTAGTGTGATCCATGTGGGGAAGAACTCCCTCCCTAGCATCTACGGTGTGCATTCCTCTCCCTCCCTCCTTCCCCTCTTCCTTTCCTGCAGTAGCCCTGTCCTCTCTCCCTCCCTCCCCTTGCCCCACTAAGTCACCATTGTGTGTTGTAGCCAGTACATGTGATGAGGTTATTTTGTACCCATCTGGCTGAGCCCGCTGACAACTCAGGGATCACACCTCTTGATATGTGAGCTGCTGCCTCCCTTTGTATGCCTAGGAATGGTTGCTCATCATTCTGGGGCATCAGAACTCCTGGCAACGACCACCATGTCGGATGGCTCTTACCACAGCTGTGTGGCAACCACAGGAAGAGGACGACGGTTCAAACCTGTGTCTGGCCGTCCTCATTTAGGTTTTCTGTGATTTCCCTAAATTGCTTCAGGCAAATGCTGGGATGGTTCCTGTGAAAGGGCACAACTGACTTCCCTCCCCATCCTTCCCTAACCCGATGGGACCGATGACCTAACTGTTTGGTTCCCTCCCCAAAATCAACCAACCAACCACAGGGAGAGCCCCTTATCAGAGTTTATAGTATCAGGGCAGATACTTTGCATATGAAAAGCATTAAGCTCCATAAAACTGGCCATTCTTGTATGGTTGTTTCCTCGGTTGGCAGTGGATCATTTAATACTGCTTGTTACGACCCTGCGGTCTTCTTCTTGTCTGGCTGCACCCTGGGAGGAGGGCCAGGCTCACTGTCTTGGGGTGAAACACTTTCCTTGCTACCTGGTGTATGCTAGGACTGATGGGGTCACTTTCATCACCACAAAGCCTTTACTTTCTGTGGAAAATATCAAAGACAAGTTTGGCGAAGTTGAGTCTCTCAGTAAGATGTGGTCGGATCTGCTGTTGATCAAAACTTCTCGTGCCACCTGATCTGCAGCCATTCAAACTTTGACCATCTTGGCAATGTCTTGGTGTCCATTACTCATGACCAGTCTTTGAATGTGGTTCAGGGAGCCATTTTTCATGGGACCTCATCCTTAAAACTGATGAGGAACTCCGGGCTAATTTGGAATGACGGGGCATTCATTTTGTTCAGTGTGTTCAGAATGGTCGTAAGAACAATCGTATCAATACTGGCATCTCTATCCTGGCATTTGAGGGAGATACCCTCCTAGAGGTCAAGGTTGTGTGTTATAAGTGTGACGTGAAGTTATATGTCCCGCCACACGAGACATTTTCGAGATTGGTATTTCACATACGTGTCTTCCTGCTGTATGGAAGACCCTTTATGCAGTGAATATGTACACCCACTCCATGAGGGGAGGCCGTGTTGTGCCACCCGTGTATATTAATTGCCACAACTGTAACACTCTGTGCTCGCCAGATTGCCCAATTTATAAGAAGGAAAAGAAGGTACAAGAGTATAAGCCCCTTGATAATTTATCCTACACTGAGGCTCATCAGAAACATGACCATCACCAACCTATGTCAGTGACATCTAATTTTCCCTCTATTATGTCCTTTCCCCCTACTGCCTCCTCCTTACCCCAGTCCCACTCCCCTCTTCTCTCCGCTTCCCTTGCAGTTCCTGCGACCTCCCTTGCAGTTCCTGCGACCTCCACTACAGATGCCACTCCCCCTGCCCAGCCGGAGAAGTGTCCCTTCTTCAGCACCTGCCGGTGAGGAGGCTCCCTCCCAGGACCCCTACTCCGGCATCCCCCAGGCTGGAGGTCTGTTGCCACAACTCAGCCACGGGACCAATGGTCCATGCACCCCAACAGGTACCATCACCCTCTTTGCAACTTGAGCCTGATCTCTTATTTACGGATGTCAAGTCTTCTCATTGGTGACTCAGCAATGCAATTGACTCCAGCTCGTTGACCTCACATTTGGATCCTCATTATATGCTTATTCAATGGAACAATAATGGATACTACTGTCACTTACCCAAGTTGCAGTCCCTTATTTCCTTTTACTTGGCAGCTTGTGTTGTTCTACAGGAATCTCATTTTACTGATACTCATCGACCTTCTGTGGGTTCTGTCGGAACCAGGTCAAACCTTTGAGGGCTTCCGGTGTCATTTGCATGTTGGTCTGTACGGATGTTGTTGGTACCTGGATCCCCCTTCGTACCACATTGAAAGCAGTTGCCATCTGAGTCCACTTGTACTCTGTGATCACAGTTTGCAATCTCTTGTCTCCCTCCTGACCAGCCAGCTACACCTGTTGCTCTAATTGCCCTCCTTCAGCAATTCCCCCCTCTGTTTCTCTTCCTTGGGGATTTAATGCCCATCACCCTTTGTAGGTCAACACTTTCTCTTCTAGTTCCCTTACTCATTTTAGTGCCGCCTACGTCACTTTCTCTGCCACTGATCTTTCACTCACTTCCCCTCCCTTGTTCTTTCCTTACACTAGTTGCCGCATTGACCTCTGTGATAGTGACCAGTTCCCGTTCATTGGGCTTTCCATTGAGCTGATTGGCCTCTGTGTACCTCCCAGGACATGTTTACACCTTCTTTGTCAGGTTGTATTCATATTGTTCGTGATCTGTCCGATAAGATAATTTGTCCCACTGCCACTGCCTTGCTCGAAAGATCCCGTTCGCTGCTGACCAGTCCTGTGGCAGAGCACGGCCATTGCCAATGCTGTCCATCTTCACCGTCGTGCCTTACATCTTAAATGGCAACTGTCCTCAGCTGGGCTTATTACCTTTAAACATCTTCTCCTCAAAGCCTGTTACCTAATCAAACACAGCAAGTGGGTGTGGTGGGAATGCTTTGTCTCCTCTCTAGGTTCTTCTATCCCTTCCTCTATAGTTGTAGGATACACTGCACACCCTCAGAGGTCGTCATCGGAAGTCTTCCATTCCAGATCCTGCCCCTCCAAGTGGCCTTTGTACAGATCCATCAGTTCTTGCAGAACACCTCGCGACCCATTTTGCGATGGCGTCAACATAGGCATCCTGTCCAGCCATCTTCCTCGTCCGGAAACAGCAGGCTGTAGCTTCCCACCTGTGTTTTACCCCATGTCAGGAAGAATCCTACAGTGAACCTTTTACAGAATGGGAACTTCTTCTGGCCCTCTCTTCTTTCCCCAGTTCAGCCCCTGGCCCTGATTCCATCCACCACCAATTGCTTCAGCACCTCAGTACTTCACAACAACAATCTCCCCTCCAGGTGTTAAACCTTATTTGGCTCCAAGGCATTTTCCCCTCTCACTAGAGAGTCAGTATTGTGATTCCTGTCGTTAAGCCTGGCAATGATGCATTGTCCTTGATAGTTACTGGCCAACCAGTGTCCCATGCAAGTTATTTGATCGGATGATGGCTCACTGGCTCAGTTGGGTCCTGAAATCTTGGGACTTGTAGTCTTGTTACCAGTATGGCTTTTAGGAGGGATGGCCTCTGATCAGTCGTCTGCTTTGATTGGAAACCAGAGTTCAGCAGGTCTTTCCTTAGTGACGCCATCTTGTCACAGTTTCTATGACACAGCTTGGCACCCTCACATCCTACTTACACTCCACGAGTGGGTCTTCTGGTCCCCCCTCCCAATTTTTATTCACCATTTTCTTTCCCACCAATCGTTCAGAGCTCGTGTTGGCGGCACCTTTCTCAGCCCTCTGCAGACGCAGGAGAATGGCATTCCACAGGGTTCTATATTAAGTGACCTTATCCTCATCACTATTAATGTGCTTGTGGCCTCTGAGGGACCGTTGGTCACCCCTGCTCCATATGTGGACTAGTTCCCATTCAGTGGCCTCTGTGGAGCCCAGCTCCAGGTTGCCATCTGGTGGATGCGTGGACACTCTTGCACGGTTTTAAATTCTCACCCCTGATGTTGAGGGTGGAGCATTTCGCCACCCTACTACTGTCCATCCTGATGTAGTACTCTACCTTGATGCCCAACGCTTGACTGTGACCCCTAGGTCCAGTTCTTGGGTCTTCTTTCTCCAACAAGCTGAATTGGTTGCCCCATATTCGCCTTCTGAAGGTTGGCTGTTTTTGTAAACTCAGTCTCCTTTGCTTCCTTGCCCACACCTCTTGGGGTAAGGATCATTAGACTCTTCTCTGTCTGTATTGGGTGTTAGTTCTGTCCCTTGTGGACTATAGTTGTTAAGTTTATGGGCCAGCTTCTCCTTCCACACTCCTCCTCTTGGACACGATTCACCATCACAGCTGCTGTTTAGCCACCGGTGCCTTTCAGACTGGCCCTGTCAATAGTCTTCAGGTTGATCTGGGATCCCCCCTCCCATTTCAGTTGAGTGGTCCCAGCTCCTGGTTTCCTGTGCCATCACTACCTGCTTTTCTCGCGCTCACCCCCTCCTATTCTATTATTTTCATGGCTTGGGGACATCACCCACCCTCTGCACACCTACGGGTGGGTTTACCAATTGGGCTCCGCCTTGCTTCTCTTCTCCATGTTTTTCATCTCTCCTCCTTGTCCTCTTCCCCACATTCTCACTTGTCCACCGAATCTTGGTTAGTTCCTCGGCTCCAGATTTGGTTGGATCTCTTCTGGGGTCTGAAGGCCTCCATCATTCCATTGGTGTTCTGTTGATTATTCCACCTGCTCTTATGGGAGTTTCAGGATGCTATTGTTTTTACATCAATGGCTCTAAATCCACCAATTACGTGGGATAAGTCTTCACATCTTCTGTTGGCACGGAACACCATCTCTTGCCTGTCATGTGCGGTTTGTGTACCGCAGAAGTGATCAATATCTATTGGGCACTCTGCGTTATTAAACATCCTCCCTCACCTGAATTTTATTATGTACAGACACAATGAATGGCCTTCAGGCTATTGCTCGGTGTTTTTGCTGCCACCCCTTGGTCCCCATCATTCACAACTTTCTCGCTGATCATGGTGCTGCTGCTCCTTGGGGTTTATTTCCTTTGGTATCGTGGCCTAATGGGTATCCCAGGTAATGAAATGGCTGATTGTCTGGCTGGGGGGGGGGGGGGGGAGGTGGTCCACCAACCCCCGTTCTCTGTGACCCCTCAGCAGATGGATTTGCAGCCTTACGCCAAATCCCTTTTTGGTTAATTGTGGGCTGACTCTTGGCGGAGGGGTGGCTACCCTCCATCCCTGTCTAATAAACTTCATGCAATCAAGGAGAATCCCACCATGTGAGAAGTGGGATTCTCTCTGCCTCTCCTGGTGGGAATCTACCATCCTCTACTTTGTATCGGCGGTACTAGATTGACGCATGGTGATTTACTTCACACTGAGCCCCCCCCCCCCCCCCCCCCCCCCATGTAGCTGTGCGGAATTGTCATAGTGATTTGTATTTTGCTGAACTGTCCCCTTTTTGACCCTTCACGCTAAATACTCCCTCCTACCTTTCTTGTCCCAGGTGTTATAAGCAGATGATCCTTGCATGGTTACATCTGTCCTTGGTTTTCTTCAAAAAAGTGGCCTTCCAGGTTTAAGTAGCTGAATTTCCCTGTAGAATTGAAGTCCCTCTGTTAGTGTTGGCATTGGTTATAGAGGCCTTATCCTTGCCTCCCCGTGCATCAGGTTCCCCCGCACCTTTTCTCTGTGTTTTGTTTTGTCTTGTCTCTTGTGCTGCTTCGTTTCCCCTTTTCTTATGTCCTCTTCTCCTGGAGTTGCTCCTGTTGTCGTGATTCTGGTATGATGGGGGGATCAGGAAGGGTCAGCAGCGGTGCTGGTGACCCAATGCACAGAGCATGACTGGGGCATCCTTGCTCTTATTGCACCCCCTGCCCCCTCTCATCTCCTCTCCTGTTGATTCCTCTTACTGCTGCCCCAATGTTCTTTTTACTTCTATGTTTGAACGTTTTCCGTTCCCCTTGACTTGGCTGTGCTGTTTGTGTAGTTCCTCCCTTGGTTCGTACCACTTCAGATCATGGGAATGATGACATCACTGTCTGGTCTTCTTCCCCAACCAGCCAACTGACGAAGATGTCTTTTTTAAATAAGTATGTTTGTCCTTGAGTTATTCACTCAACCAGTGCAATAATGATGCATAATATTTGCCAGTAATTGTTTGTTGTCCTTTTTCCAAGTAATTGGCGTAGATGATACTGTGAGCATCACAGAAAGCAATGGCCCTCATCTTGCCAGCCAATTTCACTGTCTTTGCCTTTTTTAGAGCCTGTTTGCTTTCAAAAACCCACTGTTTTGTTTGTTTCTTAGTCTCTGAAACATCTAGTGTATTCATGTTTCGTCCAGAGTTATGTATCAGTGCAGAAATCTGACAGGATTTTGATGGAAAAGTGCCAAAAATATCTCAGCATTGACCACAAGTTGTGTTCATTCTCCACTAAGAGCAAACATGGCACCCATCTTGCCAAGATTTTTTTTGCACCTAAGTTTTATGCAAAACTGCTTGTGGCTTCAACTATTTCATGCACTTGATTGATTTGTTAATAACTCAAAACCATAGTATATATTTTGAAACCATTTTGAGGGTAGTCACTCGCACTGGATGTCCCAAACACTATTTTTTTTTTGTGGATGTATGACCATATTTAAATTCATTTACCCAGTTTTAAACAGTTTCAAACAGAGGGGCAGATGTGCTGCGAACTTCACCCAACTCAGCTTTTATCTGTTTTGTTGTTAAGACTTAAACACAACTGTTTCATCACTGATTGAAACTCAATTTTTTCCATGTTACAAATTAAATATGAGCTTGTTGTTTAAATCGACTGGGACAATGAAATCAAGCAATGGATACGGCTGCAACTTTACCTGCCCTCTAGCGACGGATGATGCTTAGTACCAACGAACTGTTTCAATATTAGGAGTGGCATCTCTTGGATTTTGTAGGGGTTTATGAACGATCCCCATAAAAACTGAAAGCCAGATCAGGAAAAGCCATACACCTAACCATATCCAATATTCTGAAGGTGCTAGTTTATAGTGTATTGGGAGAGACTGAAGATTCTTGAAGAATGGGTAACTCTTGTAGTGAGATAGAGCTTTGAGCTTGAGTGTAGCATAATTGTTGTTTCATTTCTTACTAAAGACATGCATGGTCAAGGTGACAAGTTTAACTTGTTACACAGTGACACTCTGCTAAAGAATATCTTAATTCAGTCACAGCTTCTGAATATTTTTACACTGTGAGGAGCATTGTTTATTAACATTTTAAAGTATGTGACAAAATATTAATTCCTGCTGTTTATAAAATTAAACTTTACATTAAAGCATTAACAATTAAGTTTTATGGAGCAGTATGTTGTGAAACACTTAACTAAGGAAATAACGTGATTGTGGATGGAGAAGTCTCCCCAGATGCAGCCAACAAATCAGTTCTTCTTGTTAGATATTCAGTGAGTATAACAAGATAATGTGAACAATAAAAAAGAGGAGGGGGGGATAGAACAGAGGCTGAGGAGGACAGCCAAGAGGGGAGGGTGGATGTAGATTAATGGGCTGAAGCGGGAGGCAAGGGTCTTTGGTGGAGGTGAATTTTGGATAGGAGCTAGCAGAGACTGAAGTCAGGATGACTGTGAGGTCGAAGTGTTTGTTGCAAGGACAATTCCCATTTACTTAATTCAGTGAAGCTGGTACGGGGAAGTTGAGGGGATCCAGATGGCAGGGGTTGTGAAGCAGCCATTGAAATACAGTCTGTTGTGCTCAGTGGCATGCAGTGTCACTGATTGGTCAACTTCACTTTGGGCTGAGGTTTGATATTGGCCATTGAAGCAAATGGACAGTTGGTTGGGGGTCATGCCCACATATATGCTGTGCAGAAGTGACAGTAGAGTTGGAATATGAGAGGAATACCTGCACGGGTGGCCTTGCCTCTTATTGGGGACAAAATGCTTGAGGCAGGAATGGAATAGGCCAATAATTTTCCCTCTTCCAGGGTTATGCATCTCCTAACCATCAGCAAGGATAGTGGGTCTCTGTGGTCATAATTACTTGCTGAATTAAAGGTAGTAGATGACATCTTAGAAACTCATTATGTCAAACAAGTTTACTGTTACCTGTCACTGTTTATTTCTACAACACATTTCGGAGGCGTAAACCTCCATCATGAGGTGGATTTGAGTATAAGGGGCACTCAAACAACAATGAGAGAGATGAAAAAAAAAGTAAACAGCAGTTTACTTTTGAAATAATAATTGCCATAACTGCTAATACATTTGTCCCACTGTGAGACAAGATGGCAATGCCTTCATAGAAAAATGTTTGTGAGTGCCTACAGAACCATGATTGTACCCTGGCATGTATCTCTTTGTATAAGCTAATCGACTGCCACTAATGTTTTTCTTCAGGGCACCTAAAATATGGGAAACACATGTTTTGACTGTTACAGAAGTTTTGCGGGAATCCCTCACATGTTCTCCATACAGTCAGAGTCTCTCCCTATGCGATTTCTATATTTATAGAGCCCTGAAGAAAGGCCTTTGTCGCCGTCGATTTGGTCTGGACAAAGAGGTGTGTGTCTGATACAGTGGTACAATCGTGGTTCCATAGGCAGCTGTAAATATTATTCCATGAAGGCATTGACCATCTTGTTTCACTGTGTGATAAATATAGTAACAGTTATGGCAATTATTTTTGAAATAATAAATAATTTACTTTATTCCCATCTGTCTTGTTTTCATTTGACTGTCCCTTATAGAGTAATATGGCATATATGTATTGTGTTATAACTTTGTAGTAACCTGTGAAACTGTCTCCAATGGTCACGGGCTCCTCTCTGTGTCATGGTACCCCACGCACACCATCACACTTTGCGAACACTGAGGGAACAAAGGTGGCACCTAGAAACTAATAAGTGCACTTATATTAGCTTTGTTCCCCTCTGACTTAGGCAAATAATTTCAGAATTTGCCTTAAACCTGTGGAGACAACCTGTATGCTCAGTATACTTCTGTGTTTCAATACTGTTCACATTGTTGTGAGTATTTGGGTGAAATGCAGTTCATATAGCGGAACTAATGCAGCCGTAGCTCAGTGTATCAGCAGAATTAAAACTCATCTCCCAGATTTCACTTTCTCGCATTTTAGTGCTGCTTCACAAGAAATCTATTCAAAATCCTTCCATTTGCTATCAAATCTAGGATCTCAAGAGATTTTGCAAATTCTTTTTGTGAATTCAATCAGTTTTCCTTCTACTTTCTTACGCTTTGCAATTTCGCAGCAGCTGAAAGTGGTTTCTTTTGCTTTTGTGTGCATCCTTTGTACAGATCACTAAACACTTTACTTTGCATGAGTGAAAATATAGTTCCTTCAAAGTGTAGTTTGTCACAACTAGACGGATGTGTAGAAAACACAGGCTACTACGCTGTCCAGTCACTTTAATGTTACCATCTGTCGAAAGCTTGAACAACCACTTTTTGCAGTGTTGGACATCCAGAAACAGAGCCAGTGAGTTTCTGGAAGGTACCGACTAGGGTCTGGAGCCAGGCCGACTCCAGTGCCATAGTCATCTGTGCTATGTTTCTGGTTTAGAATCCATGGCACGAACAGCCCAGTCAAGGTGGTCCCACCGATTCCCAATTGGGTTTAAATTGGGGAGTTCGGTAGATGGTAGATGCCATGGTCCTGAGGAAAAACAAACTGCCTGTAAGGCTGGACATGGTCCCCGTATATGTGTGATGGTGGATAACTTACAGTGCTTAGTCACTCAGCAAGAGAGAGTACAGAACTGAGCTTCATTAAGGTAGTTCACACTGCATCTGTAATAAGTCCAAAATTCTCTCATCCTCAGCATGTGATGTTATTTCTATTCCAGCTGTCTGAAGTAAATGTCCAAGCAGTAGCTGCAAGGGTAGAACTCAGAGAGGAACACCAGATGCGAAGAGCATTTTGGGAAAATTAGACTGCCTGGCAGGACAAATTCCAACAGCTAGAGGAACAGTTTTCTACTTACCGAGAAGAAAAGGACAAGGTTTGTTCAGTTACCTTGCCAGATAATTTTTAGGCTAGTAGCACTTATTTTTGTTTGGGAATGGTTAGTTGTTTTGTACCGTTTCTCCTTTAATTTTAATTTCATAAAAGTATAATATTCTTGGTTATTTTCATTCAGAGTGTGCTTATGCAAAGAATCCACATGTCCTTTCTATTTTCAGGAATATTTTAAATACAATTTAATTTCCAATGTGTTAAAAATAGCCATTCAGGTCATGAGACATGTACTTATTTTATTCGTTCCAAAATAAAAATGACATAACATGTTTGTATCAGCTCAACATAAAATTCTGTAACAAAACTGAGCTGGTATTAAGTTTTTAACTGAAAGAAGTCCTTCACAGTTATTGTTTTCTCTGTGGTCTTTTCCTATTGGGGGGGATAGCAATTGATGGATGATGTTAAACACGAGCTGGACACACATCAAAGACACCATCATACTGCATTGCTGGAGGCACCCGAAACAAATATTAAAATTTGCCAGCACCACTGTATTTACAAATATCCCCCTAGACAGGCAGTCAATCTACCCATTTATAAACCAAGTGTTTGAACCTTTTCAACTCGAAGATGAGATGGCCAGCAAATTCTTGAAAAAAATTGAGCACTGGATCCTACGTTTCAATTACATTCAAGCCCCCATAATTGTATGGTACTTTTGCAACCCCCAGATGCCTACACTCTTTAATTGTACTGTACAATATTTAAGTGAGAGATAAAGAGATGAGTATTGTGACACAAATGCGAGTGTGTACTACACAGTGATTATTTTTGAAGTGTAATTTCACTTGGAATACTAATTTTATTGCAATAGTTACAGGAACTTCCACAGTTGTGTGAGCAACTGAGGGATGAAATGTTCTACCTTGAGCCCCAGAGGCAGATATCAGAATTGTCAGACCATCACAAAATAGCAGAGAGGCAAATAGTTGGCACAAGCCATCCACGGTGGCTTCTCATGGAGGAAGCACAGCTGGCCAACATGGTTGCCACAGGTGCAAGCACTGTACTACATTATAATTCATCATCATATTCTAAGTGTTGTATCGGATGACGTATTTATAATAGTTGAAGGTGATACTTGTTGATCTTGTATCCCTTCTTTTGCTACAAAAATGAGGCCACACAACGCAATGTGATTTATTTAGGTTTTCATTGGGTAATCAAGTAAAACTGTATCTTGCAGTTTGTAGGCCTGTAAATTGTATCCAATTATGCATATAATTTCCAGCCTTCGTGCATGCTGCAGCGTACTACTTGATATTATGAATCTGATTACAGCATTACAATTTTTTTATATGACAGGGAAGACTACACACAATTGTGGGAGGAAGCACTAACATTTGTGTGGAAACGGTATGTAAAATAAACAAGAAAAACATTATTTTACTCCCTGTCAATATCCAAATTGAAGTTAGGACAGTTGTTGGTGTTGCAACAACTTTACTTATCACAAGTTTCATTTTTTAATGCTATGATAAAAGCTTACTCTTGTATATTTATTGATCAGCTGTTGCTGTTCAAGCACTAGTAGCTGGAAAGGACATGCTTATTATGATACAATGTATATCTAAATAAAAGTGTTAAAAAAAATTATGTTAAATGTTGCAAAGATCTAGATTGTTGGTTGAGATTTGTTCTAAGTGGAGGAAGTGTTAATCATTTTTGTAACAAATCGCCATCATTATACAAATATACAGTTACCTAACTTTGAGTAATTATTTATTTGTGTGTTCTGCATGGACAAATACAAGGATTTGTTTTTGCATAGTTTACATATTGATCATTTCCCCTTATAACATTGTGGGAAACAATTATATACAATAGGCCTACAGATAAAAAATTATGTTCCTTTTCTTTTTTTTGGTACATGTAAATACTATTTATACAAATGAAAGTATTCTACTCCTCTGAGAGGAATTCCTTAATACTATATAGCACACTGGACTCGCATTCGGGAGGACGACGGTTCAATCCTGCGTCTGGCCATCCTGATTTAGGTTTTCCGTGATTTCCCTAAATCTCCCCAGGCAAATGCCGGGATGGTTCCTTTGAAAGGGCACGGCCAACTTCCTTCCCCGTCCTTCCCTAATCCAATGAGACTGATGACCTCGCAGTTTGGTCTCTTCCCCCAAACAACCCAACCCTTTAATATTATAAAAACACTTATCGCCGAGGAACTCCTTCAAGGCAATTTCAAAGCAGCTCCCACTTAAGCTTTTTAATTTTTTTTTTCAAAATTTGTTATAAAATTTGATCCCCATGTAATAGGGGCTCTTGTCAGCACTTTTTGTATTTCTTTCTTTCCAGGTGATAATCATGGTAGCTCCTAGTATTGTACATGTGCACTTCTCTATTTAGATGATTGTACTGCTTGTATTTTAGCATCAGCTGAACAGTTTTATAAATATATAGTGATGGTAGTGTTAATAGTTTCTTAATTTTGAAATTGGCTTTGTAGGACTCATTATATCTAAGCTTACACTGAAATGATGTCTCCATAGGCACAAAGAAAAATCTAAACTATGAAAACTGCACTTCATGTCCATAGGATCATTCAGTTGGGCTGTCAGTAGCAAGTGCTGAATTTTTTGAGAATGTAGGCATGTTGTCCCATTTAACTTTGTTTCCTATTGGAGTACAGAATGCAAAACATTCAGACTCTTAGTCTAGTTTATATTAAGGATTGTTAATGTGCTTTAAAGTAAGGATGTATAAGCCCATCGTATTTGTGTATTGATGTAGGCCTAGTAATTTATATCTCCACTGAAATAGGGTTTACCACATCAGAAATATTATGTATTGTGCACATAAAGATAAATTGGTTTACTACAGGTAGTTCTGTTAAGGATTGTGTAGTATAGTTCTATTAATACTAGAGCTAATTTTAAAAAAGAAATTGTTGTATGTCATGTGTAAATATAATGATGGCCTGGGTGTTTTGTACTTGTGAAAGTTTTAGAAAAAAATAAAACATTGTTGTCGTAAGTTTGCATTCATTTATTACAACTGTTATTATAATGCAGATGAACATTGAAAGCTTTGTTACGACAATCAAATTATTTTCCCATTCCATTTTTGTGTATCTCCTGAACATTGTGATGTGTAATCAGTGCTTCTGCAACCAGCAGAAAGTTAACTGCTGACCTCCTGGCAACAGTAAGTCACATGGAGTACATCTGCCCTGATGCTCAATATAAGCTCCTAGTAGCACTGTTAACAGGTAAGCAATGAAAGAATAAGTATAACCAGAGAAAAAGGCTCTGTTCACAGCTTTAGAGCAACTGAATAAGTGTGTGTGTGTGTGTGTGTGTGTGTGTGTGTGTGTGTGTGTGTGTGTGTTATTCGGCTACTCAAAGCTCCACCTGTACAGCAGCAGACTAGCTCGCAGGTGGGCAGACCGACCTTGTCTGAAAACTCGAGGCAGTTCCTTCCTTTGTGCTTTTACATCTATAATAAATGAGCTTCACATTATTGGCCTTGTCAAAATAATATGGACACAAACTTGGCATTCAAAACAGCAAAAGTGCTGGTAATTATCAAGCCATACAACAGTAAGTAGTAGCCACTAAAATTTTACACAATTATTTGAAAAACTATTTCAGTTCAGATATAGATGATGGAAAAAATAATGGGCTCTTAAATTTTCACCCAACCTACTTTTTGAGGGTAGGTAAGAGATGTTATGCTTCTTTTGCTAATAAAACCAACCTTTGTCATTTCCAATCAAGTAAGTGTTGGCTGGCATCATCTTGGAACAGCCAAGGATCCTGAGAAAGATGGCGGTACCATTAAATAACTGTCTGAGACTCTCACAGAAGTCATCA
The DNA here is from genome assembly GCF_021461395.2 of Schistocerca americana. Lineage (NCBI taxonomy): Eukaryota > Metazoa > Arthropoda > Insecta > Orthoptera > Acrididae > Schistocerca > Schistocerca americana. The sequence goes on along the minus strand of NC_060126.1, from coordinate 430,608,097 downwards.
GTTACACATCTTTCAGTGTGACTAAAAAACTCAATGAAAACCATAATACAGCTATTATGGTTGGAAGAATATTGTCTGGACTGTATAATTCTGTGGTGTTGTTGTATACATAACCATGCAGTGGGGGACATTTATAATCATTGGAACATGTTACTTGTTTCCATTGTTAGCGCTCCACAAGTTGTGATCATGTGATAGTTGGAGCCTCTTCTTTGTATTTCTCTGTGTTAAAAGACGTGTGGCAATAGCAACTATGATGATGGAATGTTTTGTTTATCCTGTTTCTATCACATTCAATTCTCTAGATACATGTGGAGTTCATAAGTAATTTTCATGATATTAGTCTTTTAATTGGAGATAGGGGTTACTATTGGTGATTTTAAGTCAGAAAATCACAGTAGCTCTTCTCATTTCCCAGTGCACATAACTATACACACTGGGCAAAGTGTTAGTGGCAGGATTTGGACAGTTTGGCGGGGGGAAGAGAGAGGGGGGGGGGGGGGGAGAGGGGGGGAGAGAGGGGGTGGAGAGAGAGAGGGGGGGGGGAGAGAGAGGGGGGGGAGAGAGAGAGAGGGGGGGTTGCAAAACACATCTACAAACAGTGTGTTATTAGCGCTTTAAGGCAATTTTTACAGATGTGATGAAAACGTACACTATTTTTTTTAACCTCATTTGTGTGAGCATTCAATTACTTGATTTACTCACTTGAAGGGGATAACACACCATGTTTAAGACTATCTGTTCTTCCAGTCTAACTGTTGTCTGTCCATTTGAGAATAAACTAATTTTGATTTTATTTGTAACATCATACTAAACTGTTTTACTGAATGTACTAAATTATTTTGTCACCAGGCAATTTACTGCAGAAGAATTTCTTGCAAATGAAGTAGTAACATAATAGAATATGCTGAATTAAAGCTTTCAGAAATTTTCACAAGGGTGTGAGAAAAATAAGGGGACACATTTGAATATAACTAGGGATGAAGGCAAAACAGAAACTTGGGTTGGGCAGATACCACCTTTCTGCAGTTAAAATTGCAGGCAGTGCAATAAATAACAGAGAAAAAGTTACAATAAGAGAGAAGGAAAGTTGCTACTCATCATATAGCGGAGATCCTAAGCCATGATAGGCACAATAAAAAGATCCACACAATTAGTTAGTAAGATAAAAGCTGAAGGAAAATTAATACAAAAGGAATTGCAAAATTGTTTACAGAATGCCTGCAGAGGAACATAATTCTCCAGGATTGGATATCACTATAATTATTATTATAATGTGAGTGTATACCTGTCCCTTTTTCCCCCTAAGGTAAGTCTTTCCGCTCCCGAGATTGGAATGACTCCTTACTCTCTCCCTTAAAACCCACATCCTTTCGCCTTTCCCTCTTTCCTGATGAAGCAACCATGGGTTGTGAAAGCTTGAATTTTGTGTGTGTGTTTGTGTTTGGTAGTGTCTCTATCAACATACCAACACTTTCGTTTGGTAAGTTACATCATCTTTGTTTTTAGATATACTATAATTATTATACTTCATAAGAAAGGAAACTCTAAACTCTGTCTCAACAGACCCTGAAGGGGCACCGGTAACAACCAACCGCTGTGTCATCTTCAGCTCAAGGAATCACTCAATGTAGACATGGAGGAGCATGTGGTCAGGACACCACAAAACTGTCCGTTTTTGTGACCTGGAAGAAAGAACATAGGCAAGACAAGCTACAGACCTCTCAGCCTCCTCTCTGCAATGGACAAGGGATTCACTAAAACTGTCAACAACTTTGTAGAAACAACAGTAGATTTTAACCAAGCAAAGGAACAATCTGTCTTTAGAAGATAATAAATCACAATGGACCATTTGCTAACCACAAAATTATGTAATGTAGCTCTGAGCATGAATTATCACCGTGTCAGAGTTTGATAGATTTTTGAGAAATCTCTACTAACAGCCTAAGAAAAACGTGGTACTGATTCAATCTGTGTGAATATATAGAAGAATAAACATATCAGTGCTTACAGCTTCCATTTGGCTTCATTAGGATGGAAAGAAATTTAAAGTTGAAGGATTAATAATTTGATGAGTAAAGGCAACAGCCTGCTGAGTAGTGCTGGTACTGAATCATTGACAAGCGTATCAACAAGAGTGAAAATTATGGTTGGATTGGAGAAGCACGAACTGCACAGTGCAGGGAGTGGCACTGGTGATCTGGTTCCATTCTCATTCGGGAGCAGGGGACGGGCACAGAAAGACGGTGAGTGCAAGGTGAGTGATGGGCAGTGGGTGTATGGCAGTGGCTAGTGGAGATAGAGGATTTCCCAGTACTGAATGGAAAGATGAGTCTGGCACAGATTTTGGAAAGTACATTTAGTTTCAATCTGCCAGTCACTGTTTTATCATGTTATTTTGGGATAGTTAAACAGTAATTAACACTCTGAAAATAATTTTATTTTCTAGAAATAAGTATCACGTATTGCTCCCTACTGACAAGCAACAATAATTATTACCGAAATGATTTTCAGTAGTTGTAGAGGAACTTTTCAGGTCTTTGATCCGGGAGAACTGAGTACATCACAATGGAACATATCTGTATCATCTTCATTTTGTTGCTAACAATGTACTTAGTCTGCTGTTGAATTAAACTGCAACAACAAAGGAGTATCCTAATATAGAAAGTTCAAAAGTGGGTATGAAAATCAAAGTAAGACTAATATAATGTGCAGCCAACATGCTAAAAACAAAATAGTAGCAAACAACACTGAACCCGTTGAACCAGTTTAGTTTTTGTATTTAGAGCAGTTTAGAACCACAACTGTGTGGACAGTGAAATACACGACAGAAGGGTAAAAATGGTCTGGAGTGTTTGTGGTTAACTACATAGTTTTTTCTAAATTAAGCTTCTATTGTGTCTGAAAAGAAAGTTTACAGTCAGTGTATTTTACTTGTTTTGATGTTAGGAAGTGGGGTATGGACTTTTAAATGAAGAAGCCATTCAAAAAGTGTGTCAGTCAGCAAGGTGCATGTTGGTAATTATTAGGAGAGACAGGAGAACAAACTAGTGGATGAGGGAACACATTAGAATGGAAAGTGTAATTATGACTCAAATGAAAATTAAATGAAGGTATGTGGCACCAAATATGTGCTAGATGGCCAAAGGATGTTCCAAGAGATAAGGAAACACTAAGACGACAACTTAATGGAAGGTGAGTCCACGATGATAAGAAATATGCAAGAACAACATGGGTGCTTGTAGCTGAAGAATGTAATCCACATATGAGTGTTGAGGAGGCCTTTATATAGCAGTGGATATCATGTAGTGTAACGAGAATTATACGTATAAAAATTTTTTTTCTTTATGAATTTAGATAAATTAATAATAGCAATGTGTTGAATTTCTTTTTCGATTCTTTTCGTGTCATGTTAAAGAAACTGTGAGCAACTTTTGAAACGAATATTATTATTTATGTTAGATTTCAAATAATGTGGTAATCAAAGGAAAGTGTATTTAATATTAAAACTATTGTAAGATGTGAAAATTGTAATTTATACACTTGGTCCATACGTAGGTAATGCATTAGGATATGTGTAGTAGAAAACCTGTGGTGAATACCCTACCTGTAGGGGAGCGGGAAAAGGTGGAGGCAGGCGAGGCGGGAAAACGCACACTGGCGCGGTTCGGCACAACGGGCTCAGTAAGACAGTCGGAGGCGAGCAACAGTCGGAAGTACACGTACTGTACCGAGGAGGCTACCCAGGAAAAGTGGATTCCATTGAGCCTCGGGTGAACCGATTCCGACAACTACTTGGCATGGCTATATTCTGAGGCACAAAATTGGAAAAGTTACGACGCTAAGAAGATGGAAAGTGCCGGTGTTGTGTGAGCCTTAGCCGTGCTTGTATGTGTGCCGTGCTGCCCGCTATCTCGCTGCCCGCCATCCGCCGCACCGACTTGCACAGGTCAAACATTTATTTCATCTTTAGAAGTGTATCTGTGTGGACCAGTGTCGAAACTGTTTCTAACGGTTCAATAATAATGTGACTTTTACCAGAATTGCTTTAGCCATGACTTATCCTGATCACTGACCTAGACAGGATCCTTACCTCGTATTATGCAATCCGAGTATCCTAAACTGAAAGTTTAATGTTAATGTTAATGAGAATTATCAGCAGATTAATCTATGCCATAAAGGGATCTAAAGTTCTGTGTGTTGTTGCAAATGTTGGTAAAGAACAAAAGAGTTTTTTTTTAATTGAGTTAGCGATGTTATTTAATTAATTTGAGACAGAAATAATGACAGTTAAATTATTCAGAAGTAAGACTAAAGAGTAGTTATCCAGAGATTGATAAATTTTGAGTGTTAATTTGCCTTCAGTACTTAACAGTTTCAGTATAACCACTATAACAGTTTCAGGGCCCCCCCCCCTTTTTTCTCTTATCCATTCGTTTAAACCTTGATGTGTACTGCTCAGATTTGACCAGTAAAGCTAAATTCTATATTATACCTAAGTGTATTAGTGTTTTTCCATCTTTAATAGTAACATTGTATATGTGCTTTCAAAACTGCTAATTATAGGGTAATCTATGCCCGATTTCAGTCTGCTCAACATACAAAATGTAGTTAGTAGTAATCATTACTGTGTGGTGTTGTGTAAATGTAGTTCGTCCAAATTAGTACAAAAAGAGAAAACTTTAGTTCAGTGGATTTTTCGAGTTCCAATCTTTGCCATATAACGCATCATTACTACGCCTTACTATGCTTGTACATGCACCCACTTGTACAAGGAAAAACTCACTAATTGCCTAAGTGGGCTGGCGACCGAATTGTTAAATATAGGTAGCATCTACTGTGTGTATTTCTTGTCCATGCGAAAGAGTAATTATACTGTACATTTGCTTGATGCATCACTGTGGTTATTGACTGAATATAAGTCCGATTTTGCTTCTATTAGGTACACGCGGTCAACTAATGTACTAAAATCCTTGTTTATAAGGTGAAGCCCGTGAACTTATTACAGTACAGGCTTTATATAGCTAACCTACGTCCGAGCAGGGCGGTAGTGTTACAAGTGGCTTCCCGGTGACAGGACATCCATCTGTTGTCGGTTACAAATTAATGTAAATACCGAACAGTGGATGTTTAGTGGCACGAATAGCAATAAAGTTCAGTAAAAGAAACTGCAGTGTGAGCCAAGTATAAGAGTGTGGTGTAGTTGGCATTTAGTATCGACAGAAACGTAGGCAGGGTAGATGCGCCAAGTGAAATGGAGAATGCGGCTGGCAGTAGCCGGAGTTTACGCGGCCAGATAACAGATGGCGTTAGCGAAAGACAGTTGGCGTACATACAATACCACGAACATGTCAATGAACAGATTGAAAGGTTGAGATCGCCTCGAACACAGCAAGGGACAAAACAGGAAGCAGAGGATGACTTTGTAGATGATAGTGGGTATGTGAATGAATCCACTGACATGTTTGATTCTCAACAAATAAAGAAAGAACCGAAAGAAACTTTTGAAGTAGGATCGGAACACACCGATTCCGTAGAACAAAACAGTGTGAAAATTTTAAGCATGAATGATTTATTTGAACAATTAACCAAACAAATTTCAGGACAGAGTGAGCAGATCAAAACACAGAATGAACAGCTCAAAACACACGTTGACGAACAGCTCAAAACACAAAATGAGCAACTTCAAAAACAAGTCGGCAATCAGGTTAATCAGCTTAAAACACACGTTGACGAGCAGCTAAAAACACAGAATGAACAGCTCAAAACACACGTTAACGAGCAACTCAAAACACAGGTGGATCAAATTAAAGCACAGGTTGAAGGACAGGGAATTAAAATTAGTAAACAAATAGAAAAAGTAGAACAAAAAGTGGGTAATTTAAATTCTGTGGTAAATACTCTGAAATTTGAAATTGATACCATTAACAAAAATATGGATACTATGCAGGAGGAAATTGGAAACATTAATAGTAGATTCAATGTTGAAATCCTCAACATCCAAGAGAAAGTAGAACCTCTGGTGGAAACTAAGGTAGTCGAAAAAGTTTTCGGTCTTAAAACTGAGATCGTAAACGAATGTCAACACGGGATATCGCAATTGAAAAAGGTAGTTTCAGACACTGAAAGGGATTTAAGCAAAAAAGTATCCGGATGTGTTCAAAATTGTGAACAAAATACTACGAAAATTCAAGGCAAAATTTTCGATCTGGAGAGCAAAATTAAAGATAGGCTTGGTGTTGTCTGTAATGGAACACCAATTACGAAGCTGTTAGAAGGCGAGGAACGCTTCGATCCAGCCAAGAAACATAACGGGTGGCATCCGTTGGATTTTATCAAAAATTGCGAGAGAGTGTTTCCTGAGCACCTGTCTGATCAGGAAAAGATAAACGTTGTAATTAGCGCCTTAGCGGGTGATGCTAAGCGCTGGGGAATAAATTTAAATACCGAACAAATGACGTTCGAAGAATTTAGGCAGAGATTTACGGAAGAATATTGGTCTGAACAAAAGCAGGACCATTTATGGCGGGAGTTCATCATGGCCAAACAGCATGATAACAGGGGCAGAAATTCTTTGAAAGATTTCTGTGAGTATTGGTACCGAAAATTGACACACTTAAGGGGTAGAAGATCAGATTCAGAAATTATCTGGGAGCTATATAAAAAACTTCCAGAAGATTCAAAGAGGTATGTAGGAAGCAATCATCGCAGCTTCCAAGCATTTCTCGAAAGAGTCGAAGACGAAGATCATTGGCGCGAAAGTCGTGCCAATTACCAAAATTTTTGTAACCGTAATAACCGAAACAATGACGAACGAAATGACGGCGATGGATTTCGCGTCAATGTAATACAGAGAGGAAGAGGCAGAGGAAGAGGCAGAGGAAGAGGCAGAGGAAGAGGCAGAGGAAATAATCCAGGTCGCGGTAGAGGGTATACCGCACAAAATAATAACGACGCGGGAAACTAATTTCCGCGAACGTTGCGGGCCAAACGGAAGCGGACAATACATACCGGCCCCGATTCAAGAAAAGATACCGGACCGAGTGTAATGTAATGAGACAGGCTAGGAACGAGCATGGAACGCCGCGACGTGTTGTGGCGAAACAAGCGTCAGGTGCGAGCCAGAATGAATCATCGCTGCCGCACAGAGCGCTACATGTTAACAGGCGAGTGGAGCATCAGAGGGCAACGTCCCAGCCTAGCCGAACATCTGTTCGGAAAGAAGCCGCTAGCAATACGGCAGCAGTAGGTACGAACGTAGCAGTCAGAGCTAATGAAAATTTTACGAGTGATAATTCCGTGGCAAAGGAAACAATAAATGAGACTGTGAGTACACAGAGAGGTGCGGTTAGCAGTGTTTGCAATGAGATAAAAGGCGAGGATGAACTAGCAGAAGTAACTGATTGGCGTGTGCAGATCGATGATCTGTACAAGGGCCTAAAGCAATGTGAGTGGGAGGATTTTAAGGAGGAGTATGAGGCGAAGAAATTAGTTGGTGGAAAGAGAGATAGTAGGGACGTCCATAAAGTGACGTGGCCCAAATTTGAAGAGGGGAGAATAAATAGCGCCGCGCAAAGTACGCGTGCTGCCAATAGGATGAAGGTTAATGATAGGAAGGATTTGGAGGATGAAATCCTCCGCATTGATGAAGAAATAACTTCTGCTAGCAGGCCGCCAATAGTACAAGCTGCTACCGAGAGGCACCGTGGAGAAGGGGTAGATGATTACCTGAAAGTAATTAAAGTCCACGAGGATTACACCGAATATGAAGTCACAGTGGATGTGAATAAAGCTGAGGATGAGGCCGTTTTGCCAGAAGAGGAGATTGAATTAAAATCTAAGCCTGACGACAATACAGAGGAAGAACTTAGTGCCTGTCTCAGAAAAGCTTTTGTGTTAGAACCTGAAAGCGATCCGGAATGGTCGGATTCCGACAATAGTTCGGATGATGAAAGATACACAAATACAGACGAAAATGAATGTACTAACTCTCCCTATTGTACAAAAGTAGCGTGCTTAAGTGAACCTGATGTTGAGGAAGAGAGTAGTGATGACTCTAGTGAAGATGAATTTTCAGGTGTAAAGGAAAATGAATATACTTTTACTGAAAGAGGGTATCAGAAAATCAGTGAAAATAATAGGGATGCAGTTAATTGCGGTATTGTATCTAATGAGGAAGAAACTTCAAAGCAAAATCCAGACGTTGAGACCGAACAAAGAAAGAAAGAACCACCAGACGACTCAGGGTTTATTTAGCAAAGAGTTCAGGTAATTGATAACTTTGAACTTCCGGAACCCAAGAAACCGCCAGATATATGTGAAGTGAATGTTAAAAGCATATCTTGGGACGATGTTATTGTCGACCCGGATTTGCTCAAGGAAGACCACGGTAACGAAAAACATTCGACGGTTAAACAAACTATAATACCAATTGAAATTTATAACGTGGAATTGCAAGTACTTCTTGATACTGGGTCTCAGATAAGTGCAATTTCTCAGTCATTTTTCGAACATATTTGTGATAAGCCTGGGCTAGTAATTATGTCAGTGACAGGTGTAAAAATTGTTGGTGCAACTGGTAAGGCTAGCAAGCCGGTAAAGAAACAGATTTTGGTTGAATTTAGTATAAAAGGACAAAACTTTGAACATGATTTCTTGGTTGTGCCAGACTTGAGTACTGAAATGATTTTGGGGATAGATTGGTTGGATAAAGAAAAGGTTATTATTGACTGTAGCCAGGGAGTGATCAAAATAAATAGTACATTTAGGAATTTGGAATTAATTTTTGAGGGAAGTGGGAAAGTGTTTGATTCAGAAATTGATTCTTTGTTGTTGGAGATCGACCAAGGGAATGATGGGTTGACAAACAAGTACGAGGTGTACCATGTCCAGAGAATGTTAAATGAGAGTGACGAGCAGGGGCAGGAATTTAAGGGAATGGTGGAAAATTTAGAGGGAATATCTCCCGAACAGAAAGCAGAATTACTTGAAATTTTAGATAGTAACCGCCCCGTATTTTCGGACAAACCTGGCCTAGTTAAGAATTTTGAATACCAGATTGAGACCATAGAGCATAAACCTTTCTCCGTAAGACCGTTTTTGATACCCATATCAAAGAGGCAGGCTGTTCAAGTGGAAATAGATAAAATGATAGAGTGGGGGGTAATCGAACGAAGTAGCAGCGAGTATAATAGTCCCCTTATCATAGTGAACAAAAGGGATGGGGGAGTGAGAGTAGTTATCGACGCCAGGACTTTGAACAAAATTGTAAAGAAGGAAATAGACAGACCTGAAAATCTGGACGAAATGCTCCAAAAATTTTATAACGTGAAGTATTTAACCAGTCTGGATATGACAGCCGGATACTGGCAAATCCCATTAAGTAAAGAATCCCGTAAATATACCGCTTTTCTATTCGCCGGGAAATGCTATCAGTATAAAGTAGTGCCGTTTGGGCTTAGCACTTCTGTGGCAGTATTTATTAGGGCACTGGACTTTGTGTTAGGGAGAGAACTGAGTTCCCGGCTAACCATTTATGTAGACGATTTACTGATTGCTACAGAAGCATGGCAAGAGCATTGCGAGTTGTTGCGGAAAGTTTTTGTTGCTCTACAAGCAGGGGGCATGACACTTAAGTGGAAGAAATGTGAATTTGTGAAATCGGAAATAAAGTTTCTGGGGCACATTATTACCACAAACGGCATTGGCAAGGATCCGGAAAAGTTAAGTGCAATATCAGGATGTCCGGCTCCTAGAAATAGAAAACAGTTGAAAGCCTTTTTAGGTTTATGTGGGTTCTATAGAAAGTTCGTCATGGGGCAAGTTTTTAATAGTCCTCATCTGAATAATTTACTTAAGAAAAATAGTGCTTTTGTGTGGACTGAAGGGTGCATGAGAGATTTTGAAAAATTGAAGAACGAACTTTTGAATGACAATATTTTGCATCACCCCATACTATAGGAACCTTTCCATATGAGTACTGACAGCAGTGCTTATGGAATTGGTATAGAAGTTTTCCAAGAAATCTGTAATGACAAAGAAATCGAACACAGGACTATCGCATTTGCAAGTAGAACTCTAACAAAATACGAGAGGAACTACACTATTTCGGAAAAGGAAGCTTTAGCCATTATATGGGGGCTAAAGAAATTTAGAAATTATCTGTGGGGCCATAAGCTCATCATACATACTGACCACAAAGCTTTAACTTTTCTTAAAGATTGCCGTTTACTTAATGGTAGGCTGACTCGTTGGGCTTTGTACCTACAACAATTTGATTACGATATTTACTATGTTAAAGGTACTGAGAATTATGTGGCAGATGCTTTATCTCGATTGCCTAATGGTATGAGTGAAGTGCCAAATGAAAATGGTGAAGAGGGTACTTTTCAGATAAGGTATATGAAAGAGGTTTCAGGAAAGAGGAAAATGGAGCAGATATGTAAAAATATGAGACACCATCAGAATGAGGATTCAACCTGGAAATCAGTGAAGGTAAATTTTGACAGTGTACAGTATCCTCAAATTAAGAAATATTACAAAATATTTAAAGGCATTTTATATAGGAGGAAAGATTTAGCCACTGAGGAATGGAGAGTATGTTGGCCACACCAGTTTGATACCGAGGTCATAGATTATTTTCATTTAGCATTGGGGCATAGTGGGCCAAAGAAGTGTTTGGATAAATTGAATAATGTAGTAGTGATTGTTGGTAGTGTCAGTAAGAAGGTAAAGGAACGAATTAAGTCATGTGATGTCTGTTAAAAAGCCAAAGTGCCGAACAAAACTAGTAAGGGACCAATGCAAAGTATGTTGCCTGAAGACACCCTAGACTTATTATCGGTAGATTTATACGGTCCCCTCCCAAAGACTTCGGGGAATTGTGCATATATTTTGGTGATATTGGAGGTATTTTCAAAATTTGTGAAATTATACCCCTTGAAAAAAGCAACAGCAAAAGCTGTATTTAATAGGATGATCGAATACTTTAGGACCATCGGGAAACCCAAAGCAGTACTATCTGACAATGGACCCCAGTTCATATCCAAAATTTGGAAAGAAGGAATGGAGAGAAATGGTGTGGAGGTTAAATATATCTCAGCTTATCATCCTGCTAGCAACCCGGTTGAAAGGTACATGCAAGAAATAGGGAGATTGTGTAGAACATACTGCAGTCACAATCATAGAGCCTGGGGCAGGTTTATGTCGGATTTTGAGAATGTCATGAACACATTACATCATGAAACTACAGGATTTCCACCGGAAGAAATTTTGTTGGGCAGAAGTAGTAAAAGTTTAATTGAAGAAAAACTAGAGTTTCCACCTTGTACAAGTTTGGGGTTGGATCAAAAAAAAGAGTTGGTGATAAAAAGGGCAAAGCAAAAAGCTGAATCTAGATCTAAAAGACACAACAAAAATTTAAAAGTTTCAAAATTTAAAATTGGAGATTATGTTCTTTTAAAAACCCACGAAAAGTCTAGTGAACTAAACCATGAAATTTCAAAATGTAAATATATTTATAATGGACCATATATAATACAGAATATTCCACACGACAATGCTTACTACCTGATCTACCCAAAATCCAAAAGACCTTTAGGTGTAAGAAATATTGTGGACCTGAAACTGTATGTTCCTAGGAACGAGTAAATGTGCTGTATCTTATGCTGAACCCAAGTTATTCTAAATGTATCTAATCTTTGTAAATGTCTGTATACCCTTGAAAGTGTGCTAATGTAGTTATGTGAGTTTCAGAATACCAATTGTACTGTAACTATAAAAATGTATGGAGAAAAGGACTGAAAAGAAAGGATAAATGCTATCAGCCAGATAAAAGATGGGACTGTCAAAATGAAAATGGGCAGTGTATGAACCATAATATGAAGGACTGCCAAATACCAATGAGGGCAGATAAATAATCGATGGAAAATTGTAAATGTGATCCAGGAGATGTCACAATATGAAGTGAAAAGGACTGCCTAAATCCGCATAATAGGCAGCAAATATGTGTAATTAATTTTCTGAATATATGTGTGTGTGTTTTGTTTAGTAAGTAAGAAAATGGACTGCTATTCAAAGCAAGCAGCGACAAATTATCTTATATTGTATACAAAATATGAAATTGTTTTTGTAGTTAAATGTTTGTATTCCAGAATTTTAAATTATTTCTTTGAGAAATTTAGAAAAAATGAGTAAATTGCTATTTTAGTGAGGTTATGATGGGAAGTTGGACTGTGCAAAAGGCACTTGAGTAAATGACAAGTAGTTATTCTTGAAGTGTTAAAGAAAAAAGTGTAAACCTATATACAGTGAGCAAAAGGAAATATGTAGTGTAAATCTATTTGGACAATTAAGTAAAGATTCGGAACCACTGTATAATTGTAAGATTTAGTGTTCCCATAAAATTTGAACTTAAGAAAATTTTCTGGAAACAGGGGCATGTGTAACGAGAATTATACGTATAAAAATTTTTTTTCTTTATGAATTTAGATAAATTAATAATAGCAATGTGTTGAATTTCTTTTTCGATTCTTTTCGTGTCATGTTAAAGAAACTGTGAGCAACTTTTGAAACGAATATTATTATTTATGTTAGATTTCAAATAATGTGGTAATCAAAGGAAAGTGTATTTAATATTAAAACTATTGTAAGATGTGAAAATTGTAATTTATACACTTGGTCCATACGTAGGTAATGCATTAGGATATGTGTAGTAGAAAACCTGTGGTGAACACCCTACCTGTAGGGGAGCGGGAAAAGGTGGAGGCAGGCGAGGCGGGAAAACGCACACTGGCGCGGTTCGGCACAACGGGCTCAGTAAGACAGTCGGAGGCGAGCAACAGTCGGAAGTACACGTACTGTACCGAGGAGGCTACCCAGGAAAAGTGGATTCCATTGAGCCTCGGGTGAACCGATTCCGACAACTACTTGGCATGGCTATATTCTGAGGCACAAAATTGGAAAAGTTACGACGCTAAGAAGATGGAAAGTGCCGGTGTTGTGTGAGCCTTAGCCGTGCTTGTATGTGTGCCGTGCTGCCCGCTATCTCGCTGCCCGCCATCCGCCGCACCGACTTGCACAGGTCAAACATTTATTTCATCTTTAGAAGTGTATCTGTGTGGACCAGTGTCGAAACTGTTTCTAACGGTTCAATAATAATGTGACTTTTACCAGAATTGCTTTAGCCATGACTTATCCTGATCACTGACCTAGACAGGATCCTTACCTCGTATTATGCAATCCGAGTATCCTAAACTGAAAGTTTAATGTTAATGTTAATGAGAATTATCAGCAGATTAATCTATGCCATAAAGGGATCTAAAGTTCTGTGTGTTGTTGCAAATGTTGGTAAAGAACAAAAGAGTTTTTTTTTAATTGAGTTAGCGATGTTATTTAATTAATTTGAGACAGAAATAATGACAGTTAAATTATTCAGAAGTAAGACTAAAGAGTAGTTATCCAGAGATTGATAAATTTTGAGTGTTAATTTGCCTTCAGTACTTAACAGTTTCAGTATAACCACTATAACAGTTTCAGGGCCCCCCCCCTTTTTTCTCTTATCCATTCGTTTAAACCTTGATGTGTACTGCTCAGATTTGACCAGTAAAGCTAAATTCTATATTATACCTAAGTGTATTAGTGTTTTTCCATCTTTAATAGTAACATTGTATATGTGCTTTCAAAACTGCTAATTATAGGGTAATCTATGCCCGATTTCAGTCTGCTCAACATACAAAATGTAGTTAGTAGTAATCATTACTGTGTGGTGTTGTGTAAATGTAGTTCCTCCAAATTAGTACAAAAAGACAGAACTTTAGTTCAGTGGATTTTTCGAGTTCCAATCTTTGCCATATAACGCATCATTACTACGTCATGGTGGATAGTAAACTCGCTTGGCAAGAACACACTGCACATTTATGTGTAAAACTGTCACGAGTCGTAGTTTCTGAGGAAACAAGCATGTAATAACTCATTGGTATGTGCTGGTGGTATATTATTCACTGTTCCACAGCCACATTAACTACAGCCTGTTACTATAGTGTCACTCTACAGGCTGCAAAGCAATAAGGATCATAACCTGTCTCATGTATGTGGAAGAAAATCATGAAACATTCACCAACAGGAGTGATGTCCACAATTATAATACATACAGTAAGGGAGACAGACATCCCAAGCTGTCAACTCTATGCCATAAGACAGTTTCCCTCTGGTAGCTATTAACATGTTCAACCATCTACATACTAAAATGCAATCCTTGGACTTTGTGTGGTTTTGAGGAAAGACGTCACATCGTCGTCGCCTATCATCTTTTATCTCCTCTTTCCTTTCAGTCTTCTCCAACAAACCAATCCCTCCAAAACATCTGGTAGCAAGCACTCCCTTCTCAATGAATGTCCCAACCAGTTCGTTTTCCTTTCTTGTACAAACTGCAGCAGACATCCTCTCTCATGAAACCTTTCCAATACTTTTTCATTACACACTCTTTCCATCCAGCTTATTCTCTCCAGTCTGCTCCACATCCACATCCACATCTCAAATGCTTCTAACCTTTTTCATCCCCTCGTTTCAGTGTCCATGTTTCTGCCCCATATAGTGCCACACCCCAGACAAAACATTTGCCAAGCCTTTTCCTTTGACCTTTATCTAATTTACCACAGAAGAGTCTCCTCTTTCTGTTGAATGCCTCCTTAACTATGGCAATTCAAGTTTTCACCTCTTGGTGAAATCTCAAGTTTTCAGTTATTGTGCTTCAAGATATTTAAACGCACTTACTTGGCTAATGGTGGATTGTCCTATTTTAATATTGGGCAGTCTGCATCTTGTACTGATGACCATACTCTTTCTTTTATTTTTTTTATTTTATTTTATATTTTGCTGTGTTTATTTGCATCCCATATTCGACACAAGCTTCATTCAGATCTTATAGCATGTTATTCAATGTCCGCTCACTTTCTACCACTAATACCATGTCATCAGCAAATCTAACACATTCTATTCTCTTTCCACCAATACATATTCCTCTTTTCCCATCTAAGCTTTTCGCATTAATCTCAAGGTATGTGTTAAACAACAGTGGGGAAAGGCAACAACCTTGTCTAACACCTCGTCCAATTCTCCTTCCTTCTGACATTTCATTTCCAATCCTTATCCTTACTTTCTGGTGTAAATATAGATTCTGTATCAGCCGTCTCTCTCTCCAATCTACTCCTTTCCTCTTCAAAATATCCAGCAGCTTCTTCCACTGAACTCTGTCAAAAACCTTTTCTAAATCTATAACAGGCCAACAGCATCTTTTTCTCTTCTAAGTCAGAACTGCTCTTCTGCAATCCATCTATCCAGCTTGCCATATAGCCTTCTATTCAACATTATCAGCAAGACTTTAGCTGCATGAGAAATTAGACTGATGGTCCTATGCTCTTCACACTTTTTAGTGTTTCCTCTTTTTCTCTATTTGTATCACAACTGTTGCAGGAAAGTCCTCAGGCCATTCCCCTTTGTCATATATCTCGTTACAGAGGTAGACTATTTCTTTTATTGCCTTCTTTCTCAGACTCTTCAACAGTTCTGCTGGCAAATCATCAATTCCACATGCCTTCCTATTCTTCATCTCCTTCTGCACCTTTTCTACTTCTGCTTCCAAGATGGCAAATCCCTTTCCATCTTCCTCTTCAACCTTAATTTTGCTTTGTATTTCATCCCCCTTATACAGACATTCAATATATTCTTGCAATCTGTTCAAACCCTCCTGTGGTTCTGCTAGAGTACCATCCACTCTATTTTATGCTATTCCTCTTTCTTTTACATTCAAAAACTCTCTCACTAGCCACTCTATACATCATTTCATACTTTTATACTTTCCTCCTTTCTCCATTTTCCCTATTTGGTCGCATCTCTGTTGAAATAGACGTGTCAAAACTGACACCAAAAACTACTCTAGAGTTTAAATGAGTTCTTTGACAGTGAAACAGCAAACTGGACTCCCTAAACAATGCACTACCATGTGAAGTGAAGTCATACTTGTTAAAAATTCCTCACTATGTGCCATTAAGTGTAATACTATACTAAATGCAAATTTGTTCATCATCAGGTACACTTAATGCTAATTTGTTTTTGTATTATAATGGTTGCGTAATCTTGATGGTGTAACACTGACAGTTTATCCAGTCTTGACTGGCAAACTACATAGCTATGCTAATAAATGTTAATAATCCTGAAGCTTTTAATTCTTCCACCAATCGTATTTTGTAAGGGTGTAGTTTAAGGACTTTTTACAGAATTTGGTGCAATGATGGTTATGTACATTTGATGACTTTACACATTTACAAATGGAGACGTTAGGATGGTCACAAACTTACTGATTTACTCTCTTTGGATTTGCCCAGTCATGTTTACCTTGATAGCCCAGATTTTGGTTTTGCCAGTGTTGGACCAGTCTCCTCTAAAGTTTTGATCCATTTCCGGATAAGGGGAACAATTTGAGCATCATTCACAATATGCAATCCTCTGTGCCAAGCAAGTGATGCGTGTGTGTCACCCACACAGCCGAGGTGCTACTAATCTTGCTGCACTCACGCCTGCACAAGACACTACTACCAGCATTGCAGCAGGTGTCCAAACCACACGGGCCACTGCATCCGTGCAATTGCAGTTTGATGACACTGCATGTGACTTTCACCTCTTGTGACTACTCAATAGTGCCTGCAACAAGTTCATCCTATTTGAGAAGACTTGTCACCTAAGTATGCTGCATGCCAGTGAACCTTCTCTTATTCCACCAACAAAGATTGCTACCAGTCTTCACACCTCTGACTGTGCACACAGATGTGATCACTTTGGACAGACAAGTATTCCAAATGGCTTCTTCATTCATTCACTGTGCGAGCTAACATCCTAAAGATGTTTGGGCTCACTTGCACTTCCCCTTCATCGAAATATCTTGGCTCATACTCATCTAGGGGTTGAACCACACGTGTCGCATTACACGCCCTAAATTAGACACTTGTGACCCTTTGGTTAAATTTTCTGGCTGATGGCAAGTTTGCGAAACACACACACACACACACACACACACACACACACACACAAAATTCTAATAAAAGTAACAACAACAACAACAACAACAATAATAATATTAGGAACCAAATTAATGACCCATAATTGATGTAGGCCACACAGTTGTGATTTGGTTAGAATAATGTTTATCCAGAAATCAAACTAATAGCAAAAGTGGTGGTATTTATAGTTACTGTTACACTCTAGCGCATATCCATTTGACACAGTTCGATCACTCACAATCTCATGGCGAAATACAAGTTATCTACACAAAAAGTTTCAGTTCACACCAGAAACATGGCTGCTCACTGCTCAGAGACTAAGTCCCGCAATACCAAACAACACAAAGTTTTCTAAGTCGTTTTACTTCCTAGCTGCCTAAAGACCGACTGTCCACTTTTGCGTCTCAATCCAAATTGTACCCTTTGGTGTCTCCAGCCAAAATATACACTTTCCTGTTTGCACCAGTACTCCCTCTGCCCATCCCCGGCCGCGTTTCCTGCGCGCCGAGTATCCTCCTCAACTGACTAGGGCAGTTCCCTTTCCTGAAGCTGTCCATCTGATTGGCTACAGCTTATTCTACATTATTTTATATTTTATCATATTCAAATAATCAAAGCTTAACCACTTTCACATTCTAAATAAAGTAACAATAATATCCATTGTTAAATTCTTTAATGTAAAACCGATATAGTTTCCCTCTTAGCTTTGAATGCCAGGGCTAGTAGCATTGCACCAATGTGCTATCTGATAAATAAAGAACAAAAGTAACTATTATGCACTAAACTTTACAACAAATGTTCTATTACCTAATGATTCAATAAGGTGTCATGCTGTCATCGTTCAATAAGTTTTGTGTGGAGGAAATGATGATATAATGCTTAACTGGAAATACTGATAATTTAAATTTTTTATTGTTGTTGTCTTCAGTCCTGAGACTGATTTGATGCAGCTCTCCACGCTACTCTATCCTGTGCAAGCTTCTTCATCTCCCAGTACTTATAGTAACCTACATCCTTCTGAATCTGCTTAGTGTATTCATCTCTTGGTCTCCCTCTACGATTTTTACCCTCCACGCTGCCCTCCAATGCTAAATTTGTGATCCCTTGATGCCTCAGAACATGTCCTACCAGCCGGTCGCTGCTTCTTGTCAAGTTGTGCCACAAACTCCTCTTCTCCCCAATTCTATTCAATACCTCCTCATTAGTTATGTGGTCTACCCACCAAATCTTCAGCATTCTTCTGTAGCACCACATTTCGAAAGCTTCTATTCTCTTCTTGACCAAACTAGTTATCGTCCATGTTTCATTTCCATACATGGCTACACTCCATACAAATACTTTCAGAAACGACTTCCTGACACTTAAATCTATACTCAATGTTAACAAATTTCTCTTCTTCAGAAACGCTTTCCTTGCCATTGCCAGTCTACATTTTATATCCTCTCTACTTCGACCATCATCAGTTATTTTGCTCCCCAAATAGCAAAACTCCTTTACTATTTTAAGTGTCTCATTTCCTAATCTAATTCCCTCAGCATCACCCGACTTAAATCGACTGCATTCCATTATCCTCGTTTTGCTTTTGTTGATGTTCATCTTATATCCTCCTTTCAAGACACTGTCCATTCCGTTCAAGTGCTCTTCCAAGTCCTTTTCTGTCTCTGACAGAATTACAATGTCATCAGCGAACCTCAACGTTTTTATTTCTTCTCCATGGACTTTAATACCTACTCTGAATTTTTCTTTTGTTTCCTTTACTGCTTGCTCAATATACAGATTGAATAACATCGGGGAGAGACCACAACCCTGTCTTACTCCCTTCCCAACCACTGCTTCCCTTTCATGCCCCTCGACTCTTATAACTGCCATCTGGTTTCTGTACAAATTGTAAACAGCCTTTCGCTCCCTGTATTTTACCCCTGCCACCTTCAGAATTTGAAAAAGAGTATTCCGCTCAACACTGTCAAAAGCTTTCTCTAAGTCTACAAATGCTAGAAATGTAGGTTTGCCTTTCCTTAATCTATTTTCTAAGATAAGTCGTAGGGTCAGTATTGCCTCACGTGTTCCAACATTTCTGCGGAATCCAAACTGATCTTCCCCGAGGTCGGCTTCTACCAGTTTTTCCATTCATCTGTAAAGAATTCGCGTTAGTATTTTGCAGCTGTGACTTATTAAACTGATAGTTCGGTAATTTTCACATCTGTCAACACCTACTTTCTTTGGGATTGGAATTATTATATTCTTCTTGAAGTCTGAGGGTATTTCGCCCGTCTTATACATCTTGCTCACCAGATGGTAGAGTTTTGTCAGGACTGTCTCTCCCAAGGCCGTCAGTAGTTCCAATTGAATGTTGTCTACTCCTGGGGGTCTTGTTTCGACTCAGGATATAAAATGAGATTGACAGGAAAATTTAAATTTACTGTATCTTTTAAACAAATGAAGTTACAGAGTTGATATTTACGACATTTGTCATTTTAATGATGCACTTCTATATGAAATGTTGATCATTAAGATCGACTAAAGCGTTCAGATTTTAGCATTCATGTCTTTGTTACAAAACTTGTGAACTTCACTTCAACAGTAAATCCTAAACTATTATAGATATGATCAATATCCAAGTTTTATTGGGATCACCATGAAAATTTATGAAGGATGGTAGATTAAAATTACTGTGGCTTCATTCCCTGTACTACTAAAGAATTAGTTTCCATAAATGTTTCCCTTTATGACCGATCTTAGGTCCGCCATATTCAACACTGCTATGTCGTCCTGGCCACAAACGTCTCCTCCTGGGTTTCCCTATGACATAGGTTCTCGTCTGTCTCACTCTCTCACTACAGCGCTTAGGGCTCAATAGACAATAGACACCTGTGAGTTTCCCCATCTCGTGGTGAATCTGTGCCCTTTGTGGCAAACGGTCCTCGACGACAGGGTTCGTTTTGCAACTCCGGTAGGCTGCATTAACTCACAACTGGTCCCTTTTCTGGGAACCATGTTTTCGGCTGTACCATCTGCCTCCCTCCCTCTGATGAACCTCCTTTCAGAGGACTCTAGTTCTGACGACTCACTACCGTCTGATAGCTTGACAGGACAAACCCATGTCATTGTAACTGCATAGGGCTATCAGCTCATTGATCACAGTGCATGCATCCATGCCTCACACCGTACAATGGTCACTGTCTCGATGCCTCACATGGATATTTTTACAGACATACAACTGGACCTGGGGATGGACTTCTTATGACACCTCCACCTCACTCTGATCTTACAAAACACCGTGCTCCTGCACTTTTGACATGGGCCCCTGCATCCCATGACCTTCTAACCTGATGCCCCCTGCCCTCCACCTGGTACATCAACTGTTCAAAAGACAACAGGTAGACAATCTTACATCCGTTGACAGAGTTAAGGAATGTGCCACCTCAGCTGATGAGTTTTTAGTGGTTCACCAACACCACATAGGATGCACTCCATACGGAGAACATGTTTCATGTGCAATGTAATAGTGCTACATCTGCTGCCATGGTCCTGGCCCTCGAGCAGCTCATAGCCTTGATACACAACTGCCATAACAAGAGCAGGAGTGACCGGTCATGCCCACCCGACATCCAACTCTACCCAACACCCACACTGTCAACGACCCTGAGCAAAAGACAAAGCACACACTTTGGTACACTGTGCCCTGCCTCACCATCTGGCTACCACATTGCTGGCATCATTGCTCGCACTCTTCTGGCTGTGCAACACGTCACAATGTCTTCTGTATGACTCCACTGCACAGCTCAACCACCACCTGCTGATCACACAACACCGACCTCACCGTTCAACTACCACACACCTACCATGGACTGACTACTAAAATGCACATTCAAGACACATGAAAGGAATCTAATGTAACATATCTTTCTGACCACTTACAATTGCACAATTTGCCTCCAACCATCATAGGCAACTTTGGCACCTCTTTCCAACATAAGTTATTGAGCACAACAGCATCCAACTCTACAATAGCACCTCTTCCTGCATCAACTACAACCACTATCTGAAATGTTTTTGTATCCAGCATTCCTGTCTCCCCATGGCTACTTCACCACCAAACCCATCAAAGTTCACTCTGGCCAAAATTACTGGCTTGTGTCAACCACAGTTTTTTCGATAGATCAAGTCTCTCTGGCAGATGTGATCTTATCTCTCCAGTTGTAATACACTACTGGTGATCTGTTTGGACACTCCCCAAGGCAGCTACAATTGTACTACCAGATGTGCAGTACTCCTACCACATCCACCTCGACTTTGAGAAATGGTGCAATTGTTTCTTGCTTAAGTTCCAGCCACACAACAACTAGTTTACATTCCTGGATCCGCCACTTAAGGAGTTGACGATCCTGCTGCTTCTTTTCTGTCCTCCACAGTCCATGGGGCAGCATACGAAAGGGGGGGGTGGGGGTGGAAGAGGCAATCGCAGAATTCACTCACATGCACACACGTAGAGCAAATACAAATATTGTGATAAGTTACACTGATTTATTTCAAGTGTTTTATACAATAGTTTAACATTTGGACAGCACTCTTTCAGGATGCGAGGTGTCAGCAATGAAAACCCTTCCAGTTTTAAAAGGACTTTACAGGATGAATAAAATAAAGACATCTGATGAAACACTTTAATAATGTCAACATTTAACAGATATCTTTTATTACAGCAATACAGGGACAGAAGCACACTTTAGACATAAAATCTTTAAGTGAATACAGTTGTCTGGGGGGGGGGGGAGGGGGGGGGGAGGAGGAGACAAAAATTAAATTATAAGTATTATGTAATAATATTTGCTGTTCTAATGAGAATGATTTATCACATGCTTAAATATTGCAAAAGAATTGGCATGCAGCTCTCGTATCAAGTACAGGATGGAGGAGAACTGCAAGTTCTTCCTAACGTAACATAGCTCACCAGCTTTTATGTACGTCAGGAATGTGGCTAGTGAAGCTCCCAAGCAAAAACACAATTTCACTGATTAAACAAAGGTAACAAGAGGACCCATAAGAGAAATTAGCATTATCACAGGTCACTATTGCATGTACTACAATTTCTGATGCAAATACAAGCCATTATTCTTTCTTCCAGCTAGCCTTCAAAATATAATAATTTCACAGTTCATATATTGTTAAACCTGGTCTTTATTTACTTAGTGTGAAAATACCTATGAATTTGAAAGATGCAGGAAATGGCGATTCAAAATGCTCAAAATTAAATGTTACAGCAATAGTAATCAAGGCAAGTGTCTGAGACAGAGTTTCCAATCCAACACACTTAACAGAGAGAAAAAAAAAAATTAACACCTTTCAAGATTTTTACATAATCCAATGGCTGTAAAATTCAGTAAAAATAAAACTTCAAGACAGTAATCTGATAATACAAAAAGCTTCAAAAAATTATACTTTTAAATCTGCAGTCTTTTAGAATTTGATCATCCTCCACTGTATCCTACCTGCTGTCATCTCTTAAAGATGTGCAAAAATATGTAAAATAAGGGAAAGGCAACCACTTACCCATAGAGGACTGGTGTGTGGTTGCCTTTCCTTTATTTTACTTTTTTTTCCATCCAGGAATTTCCATGTTTGTTATTCATATACATGTGTGAATCACAGCAAAGAAAATAGTGCACTTCAGTACAAATGTAATCTGACCATCTAAAAAGTTGGTCAATTTTCAGGAAATTTTTATGACCTGCTCTCAAAAATCAGTCAAGCAATTTTGTGATATATACATATAACTATGATGTACTTTTAACATTACACAAATTATCTGCAGGATTAGAACAGTACATGCTAAAGATGTTGACCTGAAGCACCCAAATCTCTACCATTATTACACATTTTCTCAGCTAACTTTGCATTACAAATTGACAGTAATAGACCACTCCAGTGCAATCTTCTGCATGACAACAGTACCAAAACATTAGCCAGCTTGTCCCTATCTTTCTTAGTTCTGACAAACTAAATGCTCACTACATGTACTACCAAATATCACAATAAGAAACTCGGCACTTAGTGGTTTCTGATGCAGAGTATATCACATTTCCATGCTACTGCATATCCAGCACATCAGGTGGATGTTTTTTTAGGTGATGTTACGGTGGGTGGGCTTTTAGGTGACGTTTTCTTCTTAACTATCACTTTTGTATCAATAACATGTAGGCCATGTCGTGACTGTTCGACAAACTTTGCAAGAGCGACATCAGTGACATTCGGTGTATGGCGGAGGTCCAGTCGAACTAGAGCATCACAATGTGCCAAGTGGTCGAGACTTGAATCTGTTAGCAACCTACACGATGACAGATCCAGAGAGGCTAACGTGGAAATCGTGGTTGCAGGGGGTGTAGCCAACTGTGCTACTCCTGCATCTGTCACACGAATGCACTGCAACACAATTATGGTTGGTTGTTAACACCAGGTATCTTTTTCAGTATTAGTGTAGTAACTGTATGAGGAAAATATTTTTATTTTCAAAGTTGTTCCTTCAAAAGGAACTGAAATTTACAAAAAACTGCAGTTTTCATATCTATTGAACTAATTATCCATTAGTCTCATTTTATGTAATAAACTATTACAGCCTCCACTCTGGGTCTAAATCTAAACTGTTTATTCTGTTTCCAACTCAATATGTCAGCATTTTGTAACTCCATTTTGCACCAAGATATTTGTATGTGCAGAAATATCTTGCTGCAACATGGGTTACATTTCCTTTTACTTTTCAGTTCCAGGAATGCAACATAAATGATAATACTGTAAAATCTTGTGAACATTCTATGATTTCTTAAGTAGAAGTATGTTCTTTGTGTATAGTAATTTGGCACTGAAAGACCAAAAGCTCTTCCAGTGTGATGCCTGCCCTGGGGCATGTTTCCGCAACGCACCTGGCAGATCCAAAAACTAAGCAGTTATCACTTGCTTACACACCCAGCAACCTCTGCAAGAAGACCAAGGTATGTTATGCTTAAAGTATCTTATAATCTCTTGAAACAGTATTAAGCATGTGTGCACTTGCTAGAAACTGTGGTGGACACAATAGGAATATCTTCATGATTTAATAATCATTAATTCCTGTAAAAAAAAAAAAAAAAAAAAAGAAGAGAGAGAGAGAGAGAGAGAGAGCTTGAAATGGCCGACTGCCATAGTTTTTATGGAATACAGTAACTGCAAAATGCAATTTTAATAATTTTGGAACATGTGAAAACATAAGATGTATAAGGATTTCCTCTAATTCTACATACAGTTCCCTCATTCTTACTCAAAACAAAGAGAAGAGTTGGAGACAACTACATGTTAATCCCGATCGACAGAAGAGAAGACAGCTAGAAAAAGGGACATAGAGAGAGTGCTATAAAATACGCCACAGATAAACTGAGGTTATGAACAAAAAATTGAATGCCCTTCGCCATATTGCTACAATGGATAAAAAGTAAAACACAGTCAACAGTCAGCATATTGTTCACAAAAAACGGCTGATAAATCAGACGGCAAAAAACAAACAAAAACTTAAGTTGTTACAAAAAGGGCATTCTGTCAGGAAACCGCAGACCATCAAAGGTTGAGCGCAATGAGTCCAAGTGGTGGGGGAGCACTACTTAACAAATAACGATGACTAAAAAGACAGTGCCCAATGCGCAACTGAGCTAAAATCATCTCACAGCGAGGGCCGAGAGGAGGTCTGCCAAGCCAGTGAGAGAGGCTTAGTTACCCAGAGTTTGTTCCCATGAAGGAGGACCAGTGGTGATGCTAAAGTGACACCACCTACTGACAGATTGCAACACAGATCATCGGAGGGAATGTAAGCACTAGTGGACTGAGGTACGGCTGCAACCTTGGCAGCAGCGTCAGTGGCCTTGTTTCCTGTCACACCGACATGACCAGGAACCCACAAACATCACAGTGGCTCCATCAAGAGTGAGCAAGTGACAGCTTTCCTGGACCTGTTGCACTAAGGGATGGAATGTGTACACCACACAGAGGCTTTGAAGGGCACTGAGAGAGTCTGAGCAGATGGCGCAATTAAAATTCCTGTGTCACCGGATGTACTGCTTGGCCTGATACAGGGCAAAGAGCTCTGCTGTAAATACTGAGCAGTGTTCTGCAAGCTGATACCAAAAAACATTGTTGCCAATGATGAAGGCACACCTGTCACCATGGTCAGTCCAAAAGCCGTAAGTGTACACGAGGTACTATCGTGAAGTTCCGTGCAAAGGTTGTGAAACTGAAGGCAATAGAGTGAGGTTGGAGTAGTGTCCCTAGGAAGTGAATTAAGGCCAAGATGAACACAGGCCGCTGCATGAAGCCAAGGTGGTGAAGGGTTTACACCCACCAGCGAAGTTGCAGGTACCGTGAAGTAAACGTGCCGGAGCAAGAGCTGAAAGCGAACTCCAGGAGGTAACAGAAGAGAGACACACTCCATACTGATGATCAAAGGAGTCATCGAAGGAGGAGGCATAGCACGGGTGGCCACGTGTGGCAGGCAAATGACTTGCATACCTGCTGAGGAAAAAGTTACGACAGTAGGACAGCAGTAGTTCAGCAGCTTCTGCATACAGACTCAACCAGGCTGTGTGAAAGGCACCAATGGCCAAACAGATGTCACAATAGTGGATAGTATTGAGACGGCATAAGAGGGACGGATGTGCAGATGCATGACCAAAAAACCCATATTCTACTTTTGAACGGACAAGGGACTGGTACGAATGGAGGTGGGTGGCTCAATCTGTTCCCCAGGAAGTACCACTAAGGACACACAGGACATTGAGGGACCATGTACAGTGGGCTGCCATGTAAGGCATGTGGAAGACCAAGAAAGTTTCCTATTGAGCATGAGCTCCAGGAAGAGCAACAGGTCCAAAATATGAAGACTGGAAGAAACCAAATGTGCTGCCAGAAATTCACACAAATGGTTTTGACAGTAGAAAAATTAAAGCCATTTCAGTGCTCCATGAGTAAAGTGAAGATGATCGAGATATTGCTGAAGACACTGCTCAATGAGACAGGTCCATGGGGAACTGCAATAGATGGCAAAATCATCAACAAAAAGGGAGCTGGAGGTGCCCAGTGGGAGACAGGCCATTATAGGATTAATGCCGACAGCGAAGAGGACAAACTCTGGATGGAACCCTGAGGCACACCGTTTTCCTGAATAAAGGTGTGACCAGGCAGAACCCACACATATCTTGAAAACTCTTGTCATTTAAAGATAACTGAGTGATTGCCTAGGATCCTACAAATTTTGTGCATTTCTCTCTTTTCCGGAGTCTTTGACAATTTCTCAGATGCATGTTTCTTCTTACCAGTTCATGCGTTGTCTTTTCAATGACCAGTCAAATTCTTACTGTATTTAAGTGTTCATTTTGAATACACAAGGAAGTTTGTACAAAGTGGAATTCACCTAACAAGGAGACCTCCAGTACTCACATGTCTTCAGTTAAACTCCAAAAGCATGTTGGTACAGTGCCCTAATTCCCCACTGTTTGTAACAGAACAAGTCCTTGTCCCAATTGCAATTTTATCAAGTCATCCAAATTCAAAGCCACCTTCCTAGGTGTTTTACTCCACCAGGTTAGGTTCACAACCAAAATTCTGTTCTCATGAAACAAGCCAATGAACAACACTACCTCCAGTTTGTCAGCTGACAAACCTTTCACATTAAATTATTCTTGCTTTACAGTCTAGATATTTGTAGTAAACAAATCTACCCCAACATTAAGTTCCCCAAGACTTATACCAATGAATTCCATTAAGCTTTCCACTCCTCTAACCAACCCACTGACTTGTCCTAAAACAAGAAGTTTATTGGCTGTGTTTTCTTTGCCACTACTAGCAGAAAAAAAAAAAAAAATAAAAAAAAAAAAAATGAAATGATTGTATGGCATTTAATGGCCAGGATATCCCCTTCAGGGTTCAGCCGCCATATTTCAAGTCTCTTTAGTTGGTGCCACTTCAGTGACTTGCATGTCCATGATAATGAAAATGATGAAGGACACACAACACCCAGTCCCCTGCCAGGAATCTAACCCGGGCCCCTTGTGCAGTAGGCAGTAACTGCTGCGCTAGCAGAGAAGTTCTTACTTCAAAGCAGTCAGGAGTAGCCCCCATGGTCTCAGATAAGACTGTAATTCAAAGATTCTTTCACAATATTAAACTTGCTTCCACTGCTCTTCTAACCTTTGAAACATCATGCAATGCATATAATTTTCGTGTTCAGATCCAGCACGTGGCATAGCCACAAAGACTGCCTTTCCAGGACCAGAAACAAGGCAGAGGGGGGGGGGGGGGGGGGGGGGGGGGGGGAAATCAATTTGGCTAATCCGAATAGTACTTCCATATTGGTGGTGAGATAATGCATCAGCTGGTACCTACCATGGACCTGTTAGTCAAGTGATTGAGAAGTTCATTAATTGAATTATGTGATTTGAGCATGAAGGTTAACTTTGTATAATCATTAAAGCAAACTAAAGTCATGCCTTCAGAGTGTACTATCAGTTGAAGGGCACTGAGTAATTTTCCCATTCCCGAAAATATTTAAGATTATGGGTTGCCTTGACATTGCTAGCCGTTAGATTGAAGTATGTCTAGCAGCAAAGCAGTCAAGCAGGAAGCCCGATACAATGTTTCTTGGGAGAAGTTTGTGCCCATACTGGCCTGGTAACCTAAAATGCAGATGGCCGATTCACACCTTCAGCCACACGAACATTAACCTTCCACTCCTGGTTAATTTGGTACAGGGCACCCATTTTGTGTTCGCAGAAATGCAATGTGTGGAGGTGCTTGTGTTAAAACTCTTAGGAGGCCAGCTGTCCCCCCATTTGTTCTCAGTTCTTGGAGAGATGGAAGACATTGGACACTGTAATTAACAGTAATGTGGAAGTGGATGCTATTTTAGTCCAAACCATTCCTCCATAACAATGGAAGCAGTTTCATGTATCTCTCCATTACCGTGTGTGGAGAATATGGTTTAGCATATTGTAGCTACTGCAAGGGTGGATTACACCTCACGTCTATGTCATTGCCTCTCAGAATTTCAGTCATTTATATCTCTTGGCCTACAGCAGTATAGTTATTTTAACATTCAAGGTGATTAAGTCCGTAACAGGGCTGCTTCTTATGAATTCAGTATACTTGCAATTTAACCTCACAAAAGGTTTCTCACTTTCTGTAGCTTTTCCCTGTGCACTTTCAACTGAAATCTTTTCAGTAGCTAGATAACTACACCCTTCACAATTAGGTTAAGAACACAACAGCCTACATTGTCAATTATCAGTGTATCAGCAGGTGATTGGTTGGTTGGGTTCTTAAGGGGACCAATCTATTAGGTCAACAATCCCTTTGTCCTCAAACAGACAGGTCTATATGACTAGATCAGAGAGCCTACCACACAAAACCCAGGGCCTGCCAATGTCAGTGATGCTGAGGTAAGGGATAAAAAGAACAAAGGGAGACAGGAAGAAAGGCAAGCAAGGTGCCCCGTCTAGGGAGCAGCCGGAAGCCCCTGAAAGCAAAGTTCAATGAGGGGACTTACAACGTCAGTCCCTACCGCTTATCAGAGGTACTCTACTCTGTGATTGACTTTGAAAAATTAGCAACGCTGACAGGGCTAGAGAAACACAGAAAGACAAAAGATGAACAAATCTGACAGACCACATGGGAGTGAGTGAGTGAGTGAGTGAGTGAGTGAGTGAGTGAGTGAGTGAGTGAGGGTGAGGACTGGGTTGGACCACCACCCCACCCCACCTCCCCTCCCAATTGCATCACCAGGCACAGCACAGATAGGAGTTTTAGTTTCTGTCAACAGTAACACCCCCCCCCCCCCCCCCCCCCCCCCCCCCCCCAGCACTCTGTTAACATGGTTGACAGTCTTATTAACCCAGGGCTGGTCAAAGTGCTGCAAAACATCCACAAATCCCACACGAGTGTGAGCTGTCGCTGCTCCTATTACATCCAGGTCACACCTAATACTATAGTCTGAACTGCTAGCCAGGCTGTTTCCTGCTCCTCCTACTATAAGAACATGGTCCCCGCCATCAAAATCTTTGCACAAGGCCCCTACGTTTTCTGTAACCTGGCTAAGCTTAGCACTGGGTTTTGCAATGCTTGTGACCTGGTTCTCGACTCTTAGCCTATCCTACAGCAACCTACCTACATATCTCCCATGACTGCTACCTAGCAGCACGATTCTTTTCTTTCTGCTTAACTTTACTCCTGACCTAACATTACAATTGTTACTATGAGTCCGCTGCACACTACTTTGCTCAAAAACTGTTTGAGGTTCTTCTACTTCAGGTAACATATAAAACTGATTGCTCACTGGACTCTGAAGAGTCATTTCTGGGGTTTTCTCCTCCTGACTATGACTTGTTACATGTTCCCAGCTCCCATTGTCTCTCTCCTCCTACAACCTGTCTAATTCCAAGTACACCATTTCTAGTTCAGCCTGAAGGGCGCAAACCTTTTTTCCCTGTTCCACAATTTTCTTGTCACGGCTACATAATCTACAACTCCATTGGTGAGCCTCATCTGGCACTGTAACAGCTTCCCCGCTAGGATCACCCCAGTGAAACACCATCCCACAATCCTGACATTTCACTCCCGTGCTAACTAATCTACGACAACATCCACATTTGTCACACATGACAGCAGATTAAACAATACAAATTACACTACAAACAATACAAATTACACCAATGAATAATTAGTAGAAGGCAACTTAGCTTCTGGTGAGATAAGCAGAGAACTTCTGGATGTCAGGAGAATGTAGCAGTAGGCGAATGTAAACAAAGTGAAGTTAATTGCCCATGCCAATGAATTGCCCTTTAGAATAGTTATCTTTTCACGAAAACTATGCAAGTAAAAGCAAAACCTTCAATATATATATCACACTAGATACTAATTTACTTATTTAAGCTACAATATTGCCTTAATAAATTGTTTTTCCATGAGTAAACACCTAATATTTACGAGCACACTGAGTAAACACACATGCCTGCTCCAAAGAGCTCCACCGGCCTTCCAGATAAGACTGAAGCAGCTAAGGGCTAAAGCACCAGTACCACCCAGATTTTATGGCCTGCCTAAGGTGCTCAAGGAAAGGGTTCCTCTACGACCAATAGTCAGCAATATTGTTGCAGTCACCTACCCCCCACTGCTCAGCACCTTAAGAAGATGTTCTTGCCATATGTGGGGAAGTGTGCCTATCACATTCACAACTTAGAGGAATTCCTACAACGCCTTAGGCAGTTACAGATCTCCGACTGTGACACATGGTCAGTTTCAATGTGGTCTCCCTGTACGCCCGCGTACCCCTGAATGATCCACTTGAGCTGATTGGAAGAAAGTTTGACAGTGCTCTCCTCGACTTATTCAGACACATACTGACTTCGATGTACTTCCTATATGGGGTCAATTCTATGAGCAAACAGAAGGAATGGCAGTGGGCAGCACGCTCTCACCGGTTGTGGCCAATCTCTTTATGGAAAGATATGAAGAGGACGCACTTACATCAGCCCCAGATCAACCGAAATGCTTTTTCAGATACGTGGATGACACCTTTATCATATGGCCTCAAGGGAGGGAAAAGGTTGATGTTTTCTGGGACTACCTAAACTCATGCCACCCTAACATTAAATGGAACTGGAGAGAGATGAACTACTCACTTTCCGAGATGCACTAGTTAAGAGGAAGGGAGATGGTACGTACAGTCACTCACACCGACTTGTACCTGCAAACCAGCAGTTGCCACCACCTGGCACAGAAACATGGTGTACTCAGAACACTGATTCACCTGGCACGAACTCTGTCAGATCCAGATGATTTGGCAACGGAGATAGAACATCTACAACCTGTGTTCTACACAATTGTAAACTCTTCTCAAGATGTGCAAAAGGTGCTGTACCCTGTTTTGCCACCAGATGTTTCTGAAGAGATACAAGAAGAAACACAAAAGGTTGCACATTTGCCATATGTTGGGCAATATGTGCCAAAATCAGCAGAATCCTTCTCAAACATAACATTAAAGGTGTGCTCCATCCACCCACCAAGATTAAGGCTCTGCTAGGGAGTGCGAAGGATGACCTGCATCAACAGAAACCAAGCGTTTACCATGTACCATGTGAATGTGGGATGGCATACATCGGCCACATCAAGTGCAAAGAGCACCAAAGGCACACCAGACAGGCGACCAAGTCAGTGATTGCCAAGCATTGTTTAGAACTCTATGAAGTATGATGATGCCAAGATTTTAACACAAACATCGAGATACTGGGACAGTGTCATCAAAGAATCTATTGAGATTAAGGTCGCAGAGAATCTCATTAACCAGGACACCAGTTTCCAGCTGAGCTCAGCTTGGCACCCAGCACTAACTTCTGAAGACGCACCGTAGGCAAAATCCAGACCTCAAGGGACCCAAGTATAAAGATTAGGGATAACAGCCCAGTACACGTAACAAAGGACGTACACAAAATGGTACCTAAGACAACAGACAATATCTGAGGGCGTTCTTCCAAGTCTTGAGTGACAATTTGAACAGAACTGGCCTGAAAATGACACTGTGGGACAAGAACCTCGGATGGCACACCTACCAAGCACACCATGGTAACAGAACATATCAGTTCACAAAAGGACTCAAATGATGATAATCGGCCGATAGAAGTCTAGAACAGCTTGGATGCCATTCAGAACTTAATTCAGCTATACTGACAACAGATAATAGCCATTAAGTATGTGCACAGCTTTCAAAACAGCCGTGTCTGGAAGAAAATGCTACAGCCACTGCTATTGGTTGGTGCACACCACGTAGAGTGCCAGATGCGCTGTGGACCACAGAGGAAATGCCTAGCACAACGTAGGCATAAATACTGGACTCATTTCAACTGTGTGACTCACAGTCGTCGTCAGGTTCTGTCAGAAATTTGATTCCAGTGTGTAACATCGTGCAGAAAAGACGCAAATAACAGGCAGAAACCCGATTAATCAACATGACCCCAACGTCTCGCTGGGAAAGCCTGAAGCATTATCTTATAACCTGTTATTGTATGTATGTAATTTACTATCTCAAGTACTGAACTTCATACAGTGATGACCCCGAAATTTCAACCGCACCGCATTTAAAATGTGAAATGTCCTGTACCAGTCCGTTGTCCTACAATGCCAGAGCTACTTTCAGCTCAATCATTTCCTACTCTGAGGGACATCAGTCTCAGCACTTTGTCAATGCCAGTGAATTCCATGAACTTTCTGTGCCTCAGTTTGGTACAATTTCACCAAAACCTGGGCAAAGTGTCCAATTCAGCAGTTTAGTGAACCAACAACAATGCTTCCATTGTTTCCATGTCTACCATGCCAGGCTTACACTACTTCACTCCAAACTGACCAATTCTCAGTGTGACCTTACTAGTGACAGCACTGTATTGGTGGGGTGACTATATGCCTTGTAATTCTGCAATGACAACAAATGTTATTCCAGGAGAACAATGACTTCCTACCACCCCTTTCTTCAGTACACATAGTGCTCCGAGCTTCCACACACGAAATAATGACACTTATTCCCATGGACAGTCCTTTAGTGCCAGTGAATCTAAGTGCATTAACATTCCCAGTGTTCTATAGAACTGTATGGACACCCACCCAACAAAATACCATGGGTTTGAGTGGTCTTCCTGGACATAAAAGCGAACTACCCAACACAGACTACGTTGTTTTGCAGCTTTCACCTGCATCTGACCTCTGCCATGTCATCCGAGTGATGCCACATCTCCACCACCTGTCCCACACTCACTCACAGTTGACACCGCTGTGCACAATGTGCACACACTGCAACTCGTCCATCTTTGTTAACTCTCAGATTCAGCACAACTGCCTTTCCAGATTCATTACCTTGTGAGCATACTATGTACTCCCAGCACATGGCAGCTCCTGTAGACCAGCACCATGCACCACATACCACCCACCTTCATGCGCAGCTCACGTCTAATGTGCCACACATACATTTGTCTCATCGCAATGCACTCCGCCCCAATGCTTCCATGCCATGTATCACTTCATCACTTTACAGTGTGTGTCGTTTTACGATGCCTCCACTCCTGCTATGTCTACTGCACTGGGCAATTGCCCACCTCATTATAGTGCCAGCCTCACATAGCCATGGACCTTACCATTCCACATGTCCTTGGCCAAAACTCCCTCCTCCTAAGCTGTGGTTCGGGCTTAGTGAGTGCATAATGCAGTCTGCCAGCATCACTGAGGACAATGACAAATTTGCAATACTTCTCAACAACCTTACTGATAACGCCGATCTCATTAGGGACTTTCTGCTTGATGTGCATGAACAGAAAGCAAAAAGTTGTGCTGAATAACACAATGTTGGGAGGGTGGTAAATTCTAGTGAATGGGGAGTTATCACAAAGGGAGTCCCACAGGGTTCAATTTTGGGTCCTCTGCTGTTCCTTATTCATGTGAATGACTTCTCATTTAACAGTCAGCAAGCAGAACTAGTACTTTTTGCAGATGACACGAGTGTTATAATAAATCCCATTCCAGAAAAAGCAGCTGAAGATATTGCTAAGGATGCCTTTCACAGAATTATTAAGTGGTTCTCAGAAAATAGACTCTCCCTTAATTTTGAAAAAACTCACTACAGTATATCCAGTTCAGTACACTGAATAGTCGTACTGACAATTGATGTAGCTTATGAACAGGGCTCAGTTAAGAGGGAAGATTTCTCCAAATTTTTGGGTGTTCACATTGATCACAACTTGAACTGGAAGAAGAATATAACTGCGCTTCTCAAACAATTAAATTCAGCTTCTTTCGCTCTTTGTATAATCTCTATTCTTGGGAATAAACAAATCAGCCTCCTAACATACTTTGCATATTTCCACTCAATAATGTCTTATGGAATAGTTTTCTGGGGTAACTCACCACTTAGGCATAAAGCATTGATTGCACAAAAGAGAGCAGTGAGAATAATTACTGGTGTTCACCCAAGGACGTCATGTAGGCGTTACGTATTTCAACTGCACCATATAGTACATATATTTACTAATGAATCTCATTATAAGTAATCCATCTCAATTCACGAAGAACAGTGATGTTCGTACATACAACGCTAGAGGAAAAAATGACCTTTCCTATCTGTTATTAAAGCTGTCAGTTGCTCAAAAAGGAGTACATTATTCAGCAACAAAAATCTTTGATCATTTGCCCAACAACATAAAGTGTCTGGAAGGTAGAAGATCAAGTTTTAAATCTAGCTTAAAATTATTTCTTTTGAACAACTCCTATTCCATGGAAGAGTTTCTCTCTCTCTCTCTTTCTCTTTTAAAGAAAGAAAGTACCTCTAAATGTAGTTGCATGTGTAGAACTAAAAATTTCAGTAATATTAATATTAGCATTATTCATGTGTGTATATACATCCTTTAATCTGACTTGTTCCACATCATATTGACAGAATAACCGTGAAAATGATCTACGGAACATGACATTACTAAACTAAACTACTAATAAACAAGTACAAGGCTGTCAAGCTGTTTCTACTCAATGCCTCTCCCGCTTGCCAGACCGGCAAAGTAATCCAGTGGTAAGTGAAACCTCACTGTCATAGTTTGCCTTCTGCTTTGTGGTACATGCTTTGCCTGCAAATTGATATCAGTCTACTCCTGGATCATGACGTGTATACTTTGTAGCTATTAAAACTGCAGAGAGAATTCAAACGGTGATGCTCACGTATGAAGACGCTCCACTGGATTTCAAACTACACCTGGTTGACAGAATGCTATCACTTTCACAGCACCACTCATGGAATAATTTTCATTGTGACCTCGCTAGAGCTGGCAGCATCCCCACTTACATCGTCAACAACATGATATCGGCCGAGCCTAGCCAACACTCCACTTGCACTCCCGGCTACTACCAGCGCACATACGCCGGCCTCCCAATGTCTACCAGGACTTGGAAAACCTTGCTCAGATGGCACCTGCTACTGCTCCCTGTGGTCTTCCAGCTGACAAACGTCATCAATGCAGACTACCACTGGTGTAAGCCTGCCCGGTTGGCCGTGCAGCCTAAGGCATGGCTTTCCGGGCAAGAAGGAGCTCCTGGTCCCCAGCATGAATCCACCCGGCACATTTGTGTCGAAGTCCGGTGAATCGGCCAGTCTGTCGATGGTTTTTAGGCAGTTTTCCATTTGCCTCGGTGACTATGGGCTGGTTCCCCTTATTCCACCTCAGTTACACTATGTTGGCAGTTGCTACACAAACAAGTTCTCCATGTATGCGTACACCAGCATTACTCTACCATGCAAACGTAGGGGTTACACTCGTCTGGTGTGCGACGTTCCCTGAGGGGTCCACCAGGGGCCGAACCACACAATAACCCTGGGTTCGGTGTGGGGCAGTGGAGGGGTGAAGTGGACTGCAGTAGTTGTCGTGGGGTTGTGGACCACTGCGGCTGCGGTGGGGACGGAGCCTCTCCATCGTTTCTAGGTCCCCAGTTAACATACAATACAATAAAATACCACTGGCGTACCTCCACATGGTCACCACGCCTGCCAGTCAAAATAATGCAAGGCGGCCGGTCACTATGCCCACCTGCGCGCACTGCCTGTGCTGGTTCCACATTTGCTTCAGTTCCAACATGCTATGTTGCAGACAGCCATGCTCCTACACAAACTGATCTTGCAGCCTGATACTTTCACACCAGGTCGTTCATTCTCTTCAAGTCACCACAAATCACAACGTCGTGGTAGTGTTTACAGGTCTCATCTGTGACCAACGGCTCTCTCCTCTGTTTATGGCACTCAACTGAATCCTTATTTTCTAGTCAACACTGGAGCCGACTTCAGCACAAACCACAGTTTTTCACTCCCACTACACTTTCACCTTCACCCATAAAACTGCATGCAACTAATGCCTCTGTGACACCAACTGTTGGCACTGCTGCCTCCATCACTCTCGATCTTGGCAAGCATGCACCTAAGCCATGGACATTTTTAGTGAGTGAAACAGTGGAATCCATCTTAGGAGCAGACTTCAGGCACTACCATTTACTGCCAGACCTGATCTACACTCTGCTCCTGCACCACGATGGCCAACAGCTGATCAGCTTTTCCTTTCCTGCCAATGATATGCTGCCGTCTCCTACTTCAGATGTCTCTTGATTTTATCTAGATATGTCAAATGCTTCTGGATGAGCTCCGCACAATATCTGCCATGCACTCTGAACTCTGGCATTCCAACTCACATAGGCGAGCAACTAATGACCACCTCCACTCGTGCACCACCAAGACATCTAGCGAGTTTCAAATGGCTCAACGGCAAATCACCATTTTGCAACATCTACACCTGCTGCTTGATGAAGACCTTATGTCAGCCTCAAAACACATCAGTCAAGTGGCATTATCTACTTGTGCTTGCGTGACCACACCCAGTGTTACAGACAGTGCCTCTGCAACCGGGTTGTCCATTGACAATGGTGTTACAATAACATTCACTTCACACAAGCCCATCTGGCCAAAGACTATTTGTACCATCTGATGGGAAAGTTCATCACAACGCCATCCCCGGCCCGTCAGTGCATCATCACATCGCTGCCTATCTCTCCATACACTCAAAGTAGCAAAAGCTGCCATGGATGGATTCTTGTCTGCTAGCACTGAACTGCCATCTGACTGCCTGGGTTTCTATAAAGCCCATCCTCATAAGGGTAGCACTTGCCGATTGTGTGACAATTGTCAGTACTTCAACACCCGGACTATGAGATATAGCTACTCTGTACTGAACTCTCAAGACTTTACACACGAACTTGCTGGTGCCAGTATATTCAGTCTTATTTACGGATACCTATGACAGATGAGGCACTTTAGAAAACGAAACTCTGGGAACAAAACACATTTTGGGAAGATGTCTGACGTGCAGCAACATGTACACTGCATATTTTCTTATTACGAAAGTATAAATTAGAATTCCACCAAACATTGCATGTTACTTGCCACAACATTGAAATCGCGATTGCGATGCGCTTTTGTAAACCTGTCATAGCTCACGTCACGTGATCTCGCCAGCCGACGGACAGCGGATGTTCAGAACATAGGACACGTGGTGAAGTCAGCCAATAGCTTTATTTGCCAATAGCAACATCACTGTTACGCAACGCGAACACACAAATAGGAAAAGTTAATGGTTTAAATTAATATACGTAGTGCTGCTACAAGAAAAGAAAAGCTTTCACATATAATGTTGCCCCTTTTGCAAGTGTTACACTTTAAGCTACATCACACAAACGTGCCAGTAAAATTTTTAAGAACGACATATATGTCAGGTGATCTGGGCTCAAAATTATTCTAAATCATCATACTCAAAGAGTTGATTTTTAAGTGAGATTCAAAAGCTCTGTGAGTTAAGAAATTCACCGCACATTCTCGCACATAGTTCGTCTTCCGTAAAAGGAAATTTACTGTGAAAGTAACGCTTTTCATACCACCATGCACAATATTTTCCTGCGACATGTTAGAAATAGGTTCGTTTCAGCAGTTACCAGAGAGCGCCAGATAACAAGCGTCTTACATAATGTCACAAATGAAACAAGATATTAGAGGATACTCAAAGAGCACGGGACTTTCGTGAATCATACTAAAATGTATAATTCCGCTTAAAGTGCACATTCGTATGTCCAGATTCGGATGTAAGTTTTCTTGGAGTACCAGTACTGTATTATCTCATGTTTGGTTCCTTATTATGGTAGGGTGACCAAATTATTTTCGGTGAAAACCGGGACACATTCACCCAGGTGCCAATGGTCACCTCATTCCACATGTACCAAGGTTTCTTAATTTTAAATATTAATGTTTTGTTGATACATTTTGTTAACCCGATTATTATAACTAATAAGAGGATACAAAAGATTGATAATGACAGTTAATAAACATATACAGTAATAAAAAAACGTATTAAGATTTTACAAAATTTTACAGCCATTCAACTTTTAATCAATTAATATTAATATGAGCTTTAATATTACTGAGCACTTGTGGATGGAATTGACTGTCCTTGGAGAAAAGGGTATTTTTCACTGCCTCCAGCCTTCTTGATCATGTCTTTGTTCTTTGAGACACAGTGATAAAACTTGGCACAATCCATTTTGTAGTTGTACAGGATCTGCAGGATTGCTTCAAGAGAGTCCACCTCCATTCTGTTTCTTTCATCAGTCCACTGGATATTCATGAACGAAAATATTCTTTCCACATTGGCATTATGGGCTGGGATTGCAAATAAATACCTTGCAATTACTACCAACTAAGAGTAATGCTAAAGACAGTCATAGCTTTTTAAAAAACTCACCCACTTCTCATGACATTCCAATGGTGTTTTTTTTTCATCACTCCACTTGTGAAGACTTTTCAACAAAATTTGTCAGTATGCCGAACTAATCAAAGAGAATGGAATCATCGCTTTCAATCTCTTTACTCTTCAAATAAGAAACTGTCTCTTCAACACTTTCCCATTTTGGCACTATCTCCAGTAATATCCAATCAAAGACCGGCGATGAGGGTAAATATGAGGAGCTCCACTTGCTGAGATATTCTACACAAGTGTCATAAAACTTGTTAACTTCTCTAAAACTCCTTTCCACTGCTTCTGATACTTCTGCTCTTTTAAGGACAGATTTAACATTAAAAGAAATGAACTGCTGTTCTCTCCTCTTAGTAACAGTTTCCAGAGTATTTTTCAAAACATCATTTACCTCTATTACACTTTTCGTGCTTCCCTCAATTTCCTTTATCCTATGCTGCAAAGTGCTAAGCTCACTGTGAATGAACCATAAGTAGGCTTCACTTAAAGGGTTACTGAAAAACTGAACCAATATTTTGAGGGTTTTGTCTTCATTTAGGAAAAAATCTTTTTAACGGTTCAAACAGGCGGATCACTCTCAACTGCTGGAAACAGTGATAACTAGCGAGTTTTCAAGTGACACATTACATTCATATATTCAGTTCCCATATAATCACAGAACTCCTTAAGCCTCTCTGCTCTAACAGTATATATGTAAAAGTGTGAGTATACCTTCATGACAGTTTCAACATCTCAGCTTAAACTGTCAGCAGATGACTGCACGCTATAGTGTAAAACATGTGCAGGGCACCCTATGCCTTCAATGTTTTCATGCAATGTTGCCTTTAATTTGGTAAATACGTTGCATTTGCCTTGTCTTTTTAAACCACCAAAGTTTGTGTTGGTGTTGTCTCCACAAAATGCCACCCCATTTATTTTTCTCAAGATCAAACATTTCGATAGTATTCATACAAAATCTTCAAATTTCGTCACACGTTTCATTAGGTAGGGAACTCACCTTCAAAAGTTTAGTCTGAATTCCCTGATTAATATTGAAAAACTGAACAACAAATGGAAATCTTTCAATGGCCTTATGATTTCTGGCATCAGTGGATATCCCGTAGAAAGAAGGCTTTTTGATGTATTCAAGGCTTTCCTTTACACTCTGGGGAGCAATAACTCGTTTCACTAAGGCTGACACTTTAGTTCTTGCTGAACTAAACTTTTTTGCAATGGAAGAATCATCAAACATAATGCTGTTAAGCTTATTAGTACAATCACTAGATCTATAAGTTTGGTGATGTTTTACCGTGTGGTAGGCTAGTGTAAGCTCGGCTGCTCGACTTTCGTCTCTTCACTTGACTGATGTTTCACAAAATTATTTTGAAGAGTTTTACTGCAGCTCGGTGCACTGTATCTTTTAATGTGTTTCTTCGACCTGATGTGATCAACTATGTCGGAACGTCCACCACGACTTATACTAATAAAACAGTTACATACGGAACACACTGCTTCGTAATCAAAACGACCTTTCTTAATGAAATTCCATTCCTTGGAATAACAGTCACTGAACTTGCAGGCACGTCTCGGCATTGCGTTTCACAGTACTGCAGCAATAATACCACTAATATGAGAAAAAAAACTATTGCAGTTTGTCTGACAAAATATCAACTACTACACTATTCTGACAATGAGTGTGTGAGTAAGTGGCGTTACAATCGGACGGTTTCATAGCTCTGTTGCAATAATACAACTTACTACTTGTTGGTCAAAGTACCGCTCAAAGTAAATTATTGCCTGAGTGTATCAATACTGATACTGTGATTACTAGTATGGGACAATGGAGGTTTTAGACAAATAAGCTAAAATATATTAACTTCTTGTGTTTTATTTCCTTTAATATAGCGAAATCCCAAAAATTTGAGAAAGTTTCACGAAATGTATTTAAAAACTGAATTCCGGGACTTTTGACCGTCCCGGAACACAGGGATGAAAACCGGGACAATTCCGGTTTTCCGGGACGTTTGGTCTCCCTATATTATGGCGTAATGCTATACGTGCTAGAAGATGAAAACGTGCACTTGAAATGCTGCAAACAGTTGAAAGCAGCCAGTACTGCGGAATTGAACATTTCGTTTGAAATACATTGACTGCCTCTGCCGAAAAGGTAAATAAAAGTCAAATTTCTTTAGCAAACAGACAAAAAATAACTTCATTGTTCTGCAAGGCGATTAGCGCTTGACTGTCAGAAAGGTGGAAATAAAATAAAATCTGAAACTAATAACATATTTTAGCCTTCCGTAATTAGTGAATGTGTTTTAATTCATTTGATAGCGCCTGCCCACAGATATCCGTTTTGTTTTCGTTTGACGTGAGAGTAAACGAAGGAGAAACAGCAAAATCACTAAATGTATACATGGGTCGCCCATCATCCCCGGATCTACGATATTTGCTAACTGGGTCAAACTAAAAAAAAAACGAATTTTCAAAAATATGTTCATCTTGTAGCGCACATCTTCCTCAGAAGTCTAAAACATATGTGTTCGAGGAAATGTAAGACATGTTGTTTGGTCTTAAGTGTGCCAAGTGCAGTGCCATGCCTCTTTAGACAGCATTCTTCTATCGAACGTCACTGTATTTCGTTCCGTGGAATTTAAACGTGTATATTTAGTAGTGGATGCCATCAAACTATATTCAGGACAGTGGAAATTGAAATGTCCTGTGGTGTCTCTCCTGCTCCCATTCGGCCGGTTTGACAGCCTGTCCCTCTTTTAAAAAAAAAAAAAAATAATAAAATAAAAAAAAACACCTCGCGATTAATAGCGGATGGGATTATTTGTAGTCAGAAGAACAAGAACTCTTCAGAAAATATGCACTCTTTATTGCCTATTAGTTAATAACTTGCTGTTTTGTGCGACATAAAATTAAATATAGGATACATAAAACCAATAAAGACAAGCAAGAAGGTACACATTTCTTCAATTCTTAGCTCCTAGCCTTTTTATCTCTCTAATCTTGCTACACCTTCACATGGCGTGGTTTCCTTTCTGCGAAAGGATCTATTACCTCAAAGTTCGTCAAATGTTTTGCTACATGAAAAATCCAAATGTCGTTATCTAATACTGAAAAATGTGTTAACACAAATATTACTTAAGACTGGTGTGGTTTCTCGATCTGATTATGTCTATTTTGTCACTGTCTGCTAGATAAAACAAAATAGGCCTTACTAATATAGCAGCAATTTTGTAACACACACCAAATAAACGAGACTGTTTTGGCACAAATGGCCATTTTTATAACAAGACATAATATAATTCACGAAGTACCAATATCAAATGCCTATAGGCCTACTACAAGCAAAAAGCTTTATGTTAGGAAATAGTTTCACATTTCATTCACACGCACTAGTTTCTCAATCATGAGATCAAAAAGTATTATGAAATTGTTATATAAATTTGGAATCGTCTTATTCTTCCATAATTTGTATAATGTCCCCTTTTCTTCTCCTTCCCCATTCCAACAATCTTGTAATCACCAATTGTGTAGCTATTCCTGTCACGGTCAAAATTTGTTCGCCGATT
Organism: Schistocerca americana; assembly: GCF_021461395.2. Classification (NCBI taxonomy): domain Eukaryota; kingdom Metazoa; phylum Arthropoda; class Insecta; order Orthoptera; family Acrididae; genus Schistocerca; species Schistocerca americana. Next base: position 430,566,103 of record NC_060126.1, on the reverse strand, counting down.
AATTGCACTAACCCTGCTAGAATCACAGGTTTAGTTATCCCACGATTATTTTCCGGTTAGCCTTTGTTACGTATTCGTACAAACCGTTTTCCGCGTTACTTCCAGAATAAAACTTACGCGGCTGCTAGCCGGGGACTGTACAACTGCTCCTTACTAGTGTAGCGATTTGGCCAAACATTTTCTGTCAAAATTTCATTTTCTTGGATACATCGAGAAGACAATATGTAATCTTTCTCACCTGTTATTCCTGTTAGTCGTTTATTTCCCATTCTGGTAGTCTGAATCTAAGGATTTCGCTAGTAATTATAACAACACTGATCATTCGCAAACCCAATCAATCACATAATCAGACGGCAACTGGCATTCATCCGTTTGGCTTTACTCCGCTCAGCTCATATAGACCCGTCCCCTTTTGCCTGGGGAAAGTTTATTTCTAGATGCGACGAGTATGTGTTCAAAAGTGTTGAAAAACAGAGATGCGTTTCAGAAGCATATGAATAATCGATATACCAACGTTCACTGGATACTAAGCGCTTTGTCAAACAAGTTTTTTTTCCCCACACGAATATTAATTTGGAGGCCCCTTTTCCCGGTAGCATCTAGCTGCGACTGCTTGCACAGCCAACAACCACATTCCTGTAGCCAGAAGTGGAACAATCTACTGCTCAAACGCGACTCAACTGCGCATGCGCATGAGTCCGCTCGTAACTGCTAAAACGAATCTCATGTAAACAGTTGTGATTTCACGCTCATCGGAGGCAATTTGTTGTTACGGAGTATTGCGTTGTCTTCCTGTAGCCTTTGACACATTTTGCTATTGGCACACGCTTGCATGAGCACTGTGTGTCGTATTTGTATACGACACATTTCCTTTGCAATTTAAGTTATTTTCGTTTTTTTTCTCTCATTTATATTTTATTGTTGAAGAGTTATTCTGCAGTAGCGTGATACAGTAATATCTTTTGTCAGAGTGCTGGTTATTACCAGTGAATGTTACAAAAAATTAACTGAAAACTAAAACAAGGAAAAATTCCCGGTTTTTTCCGGTTTTCTCCCGGATGAAAAAATTCCCGGGTTTTTCCCGGATCTCCCGGTTGTCCCGGGTCGTAAACACCCTGTATGATGATTCTTCAGAGTCATTAAGTTTTACAGGCACTATCTCCCACATGCTGCTGAAACACACTTTTGCTTCAGACTGAGCCGCTGCATGGCAAGAGCATCGCCAGCAAATGACACCTGAAATGCCAATGGCCTTTGACAAGATTAAATCCAATCTTGCATTAACTGTCACCCTTGTCCTCCCATCACTGGATGCATACCTCGTGTGCATCGCAGACACCAGTGACTGGATGGTACTGCAACAAGAAATTGCCGGCACAACACAGCTGCTGGGTTTCCTTTCTCAAAAGTTGACTGATACTCAGAAGACGTAGTCTATTTTTCTCAGTCAGGTTACCATCCATTCGGAAAGTGGGTGCAGTGAGCAACTGTTACGTGACTTATAATTTATAGAGTGCAGCATTCAGTCATCCTTTTTTAGATTTCATTACGCAAATCCAGATTTCAGCTAGCAGCTAGTCATTCTCAATGCACATTGAGAATAGAAAATAGGCACTGAGAATGTCTAGCTACTAGCCGAAATCTGGATTTGTGTAATAAATCTAAAAAAGGATGACTGATTGCTGCACTCTGTAATTTATTTGTCTATTTTGATAGATAGCTTTTGGCCATCAATGAAGTGGTCCGCTATTTCTAGGACATCATTGAAGGATGTCCTCTAACCATTTACACTGACCACATGCCTCATCCATGATGATTATGAGGTCCCATACTCCGAGGAGCGTAGGGGACGATACGGGAGACCCGCACCGCTGACTAGGCAAGGTCCTACCGGAGGTGGTTTGCCATTGCCTTCCTCTGACTATATTTGGGATGAATGATGATGAAGACAACACCCAGTCATCTTGAGGCAGGGAAAATTCCTAACCCCGCCGGAAATCGAACCCGGGACCCCGTTCGCGGGATGCAAGAATGGTACCACAAGACCATAAGATCCATAAGCGATCAAAAACCCTTTTGTTAACACCACACTTTCAGAACTCGACCTGGTCTCGCAATTTACCACCATCGTCAGACACATCTGAGGTGCAGATAATATGGCCATGAAGTACCTGCCTCACTTGGTGGCCACATCCACTCAGCTGGACTTTGATCTATTCACTGATGCATAGGCCACAGATCCAGACCTACAAACGCTACTCACCAGACAAGGCTCTGCTACAACTACAAGAATGCACACTGCCAGGAGCCACCAGACCTGTTTCGTGTGACACCTTGTGTGAGAGGATACAACCAATCATCTGCCTTGTTCAATAAACTGTGCCGACTTTGTGGGTGCCTTTTTTTTTTTTTTGTAATTTACAGGCAACTGCTTACCACCCCCAGTCAAAGGACCTAGTAGAATGATGGCACTGAACACTCAAGGCAGAATTAATCTACCATTCACAATCACGGACCAATGCCCTGCCCTGGGTGATTCTCGGAATTAGGACTGTTTATAAAGAAGATTTGCAACTCACTTACTGAGGTCCTATGTGGTGAGCCACTCTGCCTTCCTGCAGAATTTGTCACTTAGTGTGTAGTTACACCTGACAGACCATGACCTGCCATAACTAGTGCACTGAGCATGTGATCATATACGTAACATTCGAATGCCACTGCCTACTCATCACACAAAGCCTACAATATTCGTTCACAAGAATTAATGAATGTCTCCATGTTACGCTGTGCACAGATGCCATCAAGACACCTTTGCACCCCCCACCCCCACCCCTCCCGACCCTCCTACAGTGGCCCATACCACAATCAAGTGGGACACCAACACATTTGACATTATCTCTGAAGACCTATGGTATCAAACAGGCTGAAGCCTGGATGAGTTTTTCACTCTGCAGCAGAGTGTATGCTGATATGAAACTTCCTGGCAGATTAAAACTGTGTGCCGGACTGCGACTCGAACTCGGGACCTTTGCCTTTCGCGGGCAAGTGCTCTACCAACTGAGCTACCCAAGCATGACTAACTCATTCTGGAAACATCCCCCAGGCTGTGGCTAAGCCATGTCTCTGCAATATCCTTTCTTTCAGGAGTGGTAGTACTGCATGGTTTGCAGGAGAGCTTCTGTAAAATTTGGAAGGTAGGAGACGAGGTACTGGCAGAAGTAAAGCTGCGAGGGCGGGGCGTGAGTCGTGCTTGGGTAGCTCAGTTGGTAGAGCACTTGCCCACAAAAGGCAAAGGTTCCAAGTTCGAGTCTCGGTCTGACACACAGTTTTAATCTGCCAGGAAGTTTCAGACTGAAGCCTGCATGGGCTTAAGCTGACTCCCTGGTGCGGAGCCCTGTGTCAACACCTCTGCAGTCACTCACTTCAAAGTACAACTGAATACAAGTGACAAGATATCTATGTCACCCTATATTATTCTCAATCATCTCCGTCACTTCCGCAAGTAGGCAGGCAGGCCCCAGTGAAGTCTCTAAGTCAAACATGCTGCACCCCTGCCCTCCATCAATACAGCAGATTTAACATGTCTTGACGACTGATGGAGCCCTCATTGTCACCACCCCAGTGCTCCCAGTGCCGATGCCTAGGATGACACTACCTCTACCGCCACCTCACCAGCCTCTTAATCATCAAGCCAGGTACGCTGCCCCTCCTCCATCACCAATGATGAGGTCATGCCTCCCGCCACTTTGCCAGTCGTGGACCATCATACTGCATACACAGTGCCACCATTCCCCTCTCCTCAGCCTCTGGCTGCTCCTCCCACTTCGCACTCCACCCGCCAGCACATCTCACCACTTAAAGACATTTCAGCAATTAACGCATCCACACCCCACTGGTGCACACAGCTTTCTCCCACATGTTCCGCACAATGGGGGGGGAGGAGACATCTCTCCTGGGATGTAAATCTGTGGAGTCACCAGGAACAATATCACTGCCTTGAGATAGCTCAACTAATCTCTCTGGATCTGCAGTTTGCTCTGATCGATGTTTGTGAGAGCATGCTTTGTACTTTACAGGACAATATGATTCTCTGATCATTATCTGCTACAATATACTTCTTCTTAAAAGTAATAATGCTATTCATCTGCTCTTCTTTAATGGTTCCTAAGTTTTTAGTATGGGCTTAATGGCTATTACATAGAGATTTTGGTCATGAGCAGATCAGATTTTCAAGTACCAGATGGGTGAGTAGACCATTGCTACAAATGGTAATGAAGTTATCAGGTCAGGGCAAAGGAGTGCACGTGACAAATTTTACACTGTTCTAATAATTGGTGTATTCTGTTATTTATGGTGCGGTAAACAATTTGACTAATGTAGAGGTTTAACAATCTTGTACAAGTAACACTTAAGATAGAGGAATGTTTAGTGGTCAAAGGCTGATCATTTCATTCAGATCAACTCAAATCTACATTTGTAATGGTGTAAGGAAGACATTTTGGTTGGCGGGCTCTTTGATAACTAGTGTGAAGTATAGTTTCCTGTGTAGAGCCCCATCTGTTGAGACCAGTGTCTTCTAATTTATGTAGGAAGAATTTAGTAAGGTGTTTCAGGTGGTGGCAACAAGCTGAAACACATGTTTGAGTGTCGCAGGGACTAGTTTTGAGTAACTATACTGAGATGCTTATAGACGAGTTCATTTATCAACAAAAATCATAAGTTTATTTTCCTACTTTTATATGTGGTCTGAAGGAAATGTTGAAACAAAGTACAGCATTATTAGTCACGCATCAGGCTATCGAGCCACACAAATTTATTATTACCATGTGGGATCTAGTTTCCTCATTTTAGTGTAGCCTACAACTTGGAGAAGTAATTTAGCTAGAAGACAATGCTTAAAGTGGTGGGCAATTGTTGCATCTTCAATAATTGGCAGGCAACCAATTATGCCAAGTTAGGAATGTGGATACACTGGAATTTAACTGCAGTGGGTTTATCAATTAAAAAAATTAATCAGTCTTATACCACCAAAATAGATAGTTCTGATCTTTCTATTTAATAGTTTGATGTGCTCACATGATAAAAAAACACGTTGTGGTGAAAGAAAATACAAGTACTTTATAAAGAAAGAGTGTGGAAAGAATTCTCACACTCAAAATCCAACAGATACAAACATGGTTTTTAACTAAATGAAGATGATTGAGTTAAAGAGTCCGAACTACACGGTCATCAATCTCTTGTCCTTTGTGTGTCAATCTAAGAACATCCCCAGAGAGGAAAAATAAGAAAGACAAATCCCAGTGAACTATCAATCAACCAAAAAATCCAAGAGAGAGAAGAAAGTCGGAGAGAGGAGTCAACGGGTGAAAGGGGAGAGTTGTCACACTCAGAAAGCAGCTGCATCTCTGCTCTGGATAACTGCATCAATAGCTTCATTTGGTGGGGTACTTAGGGCGACAGAGGTGGTGACCAAATCCCATTCATCTTTGGGGAGAGCACATCTGAGTGCAAGCCCAGGCGAGCGATACTGTGGGAAGGTCAAAACTGTCTTAAAATAATCACTAAAACAATCAATTATTGACAAAATTATTTAACTGGATAGATAAAAAAATCTACTCACCAAGTGGTGGCAGAACACACATACAAAACACTGTTGTAATTGGCAAGCTTTCGGAGACAGTGGCCCCTTTTTCAGGCAGAAGAGTTGAAGGCGAAGGAAGAAGGGTGAAGGAAAGGGACTGGAGAAGGCTACAAAAAGGGGTAGATTTTGGGAAAGTCACTCAGAACCATGGGCCAGGGGAGACTTACCACATGGGATGAGAAGGAAAGTGATTGTTGGGGACTGCATCAGATAAGATTTGAAAACCTCTGAGATTAAAGCTGTAAGACAGGGTAATACGCAGACAGAGATTACTGCCTGAACATCATGCATCAATTAATAAGAGTGAAAAGCCAAGTGCATTGTATGTAACAGAGGTGGGAGGGGGTGGTGAAAAATAGATGGGAAAGACAATGAAAGATGTAGAAAACTAAAACGGAGTGAAGCAAAGAGTTGTTACAGTGAAGAAATGCTGAGACTGAAGAAATTAATGTAAATTAAGCCCAGATGGGTGGCAAGAATCAAGGACATGTCACAGTGCTTGTTCTCACCTGCAGAGTTCTGAGAAACTGGTGTCTGGGGGAAGAATCCAGATGGCGCGTATGGTGAAACAGGTGCTGAGGTCACAAACATCATATTGTAGAAATTGCTCCATAACAGGATATTGCTAGTTGCCAGTATACACCCTCTACCTATGTCCGTTCATCCTAATTAATAATTTTGTGGTAGGGTGTATACTGGCAACTCTCAATATCCTGTTATGGAGCAATTTCTACAATATGATGTTTGTGACCTCAGCACCTGTTTCACCATACGCGCCATCTGGATTCTTCCCCCAGACACCAGTTTCTCAGAACTCTGCAGGTGAGAACAAGCACTGTGACATGTCCTTGGTTCTCACCACCCACCTGGGCTTAATTTGCATTAATTTCTTCAGTCTCAGCATTTTTTTCACTGAAACTACTCTTTGCTTCACTCTGTTTTAGTTTTCTATATCTTTCATTGTCTTTCCTGTCTTTTTCATCATCCCCTCCCACCTCCATTACGTACAATGCACTTAGCTTTTCACTCTTATTAACTGATGCATGATATTTAGGCAATAATCTTCGTCTGCATATTACCCTATCTTCCACCTTTAAGCTCTCAGGTTTTCAAACCTAGTGCGATGCAGTCCCTAGTCAGGCAGTCTTTCCTTCTCATACAGTACAGCAAGTCTCCCCTGGCCCGCAGTTCCGGGTGACTTTCCCGAAATCTACCTCTTTTTGTGGCCCTCTCTATTCCCTTTTCCTTCAACCTTTTTCCTTCTCCATCAACCATTCTGCCTGAAGCAGCCACTGGCTCCGATAGCTTTCCAATTACAACAGCCTCATGTGTGTGTTCTGCCACCACTTGGTGAGTAGGTTTTTAAAATAATCACTTTCACACAGGTCATCATGGACACTCCAGTGGATGGATGGGAGAAGACCTAGGCTGCAAATGGAGAGGCCAATGGCTGAATAGAAGCTGTATGCTACACAGAAGTGCATTGGAACACCAATACTAAACAGGCAAAGATTTGGCTTTTCGAGTGAGTTTTACACCTATACTGCGGCCAATGACTAGTTTCACCCCACAAAATGTCGCAGGCATTGGTATCAATCAATATTAGGGAAGGGGAAGGGGACGAGTTCACCAGATACATTGCTTTCAATACAGAGAGAGACAACATGGGACCACCAGACTCCCTGTTTTGGATGACCTTTGTTCTTAAGTTTAGACTACTGCAAAGGCATGTCTGTCCCAGATTCTGGCTTGGGGGAACACAGCCAAGCATGAGAATAAAAAGGGAAAAGCCAGCCACTCTGCAACACATTAAAACTTCCACCCTAAAAGCACTTGGTTGGAGGACACAGTGGCACAAAGGACATATGCTAAAACCTACACAGAAGTATAAAAACCACTCTCACAGATAAAACTTAAAACTAAAGCTGCTGTGGAGGCATTGTCGCCCAACACCAAAGGCAGGGTGCTGGGAAAGCTAAAAGTCTGCTGCAGAGCAGCAGAAAGTGGGCAGTCCAGCAAGAGGTGGACGACTCATTTGGGAGGCACAGCAACACTGAGGTGGGTCCTTGTGACAGTAGGTAACCATGCGTTAGCCACGTATGGCCAATGCAGAACCGGTAGAGGGCAACTGATTCCCTGCGAGAGGCCTGCACGGAAGACTTCCACACAGTCATAGTCTACTTAATCACACACAGTTTGTTGTGCATGCTGTTATAACATTCCGTCTACCAAAGCCGGAAAACCCTGTGGTGTAAAACATAACGTAGGTCAGCTTCGCAGATGCCTCTCACCAGAAGTGGTTTCCGCGTTGGCTGTTTGGCCAGCCTGTCGGCAAGTTTGTTGCTGGGGATTCCGACGTGTCCTGGGGTCCAACAAACACCACGGAATGGCGGGACTGTTCCAGGGCATAGATGGATTCCTAAATGGACACTACCAGATGGTGGAGAGGGCAGCACTGGTCGATAGGTTGTAGGCTGTTCGATGAGTCAGTACACAAGACAAATGATGCCAGGGCATGAGCAGATGTACTCAAGAGCACAAGATATGGCCGCCAGCTCTGCAGTGAAAACACTGCAGCCAATTGGCAAGGAGTGCCACTCAATATGTCCTCCATGAACATATGTGAAGACTACGTGACCATCAGCCACTGAGCCTTCGGTGTACACCGCTTCAGAGCCCTGGAACAAGTCAAGAATCAAGAGGAAGTGACAGCGGAGAACGGCGGGGTTAATGGAGTCCTTAGGCCCATGGAAAAGGTCCAGACGAAGCAGTAGCCAAGGCGTACACCATGGAGGCGTATGTGAAAGGACTGCAAGTAGAGATGGTAAAGGGAAGGACTCCAGTTCGGAGCTAAGGGACCGCAAGTGAACTGCAATCATTAGCCCTGATCTAGGCCGCCAATGTGGGAGACGGACTGCCGAGGGCAGAAAAAGGAGACTGTAATTCGGATGCTCAGGGGAACTTTGAATGTGTGCTGCGTAACTGGTGAGCAGTTGTGCACCTTTGATCTGCAGTGAAGGGACGCCAGCCTCCACCAGTACGCCGGTCACCGGACTCTTCCTAAAAACTCCTGTCCCCACAGTGGTGCACAGGGTCGAGTAAATACAATGCTGAAGGCGCTGCCAAACCATAAGCCACACTCCAATAGTCAATTCGGGATTGGACAAGGGCTCTGTAGAGCTGCAGCAGCTTACAGTGATCTGCACCCCAATTGGTGTTGCTCAGGCAACGGAGGGCATTGAGGCGCTGCCAGCACTTCTGCTTAAGCTGACAAAGATGAGGGAGCCAAGTCAATGGAGCATCAAAACCAGTCATAGGAATTGATATGTCTCCACTACAGTGAGTGGATCGTCATTAAGGTAAAGTATGGGTACCGGATGAATGGTACAATGCCGACAGAAGTGGTTGACACACGACTTTGCGGCTGAAAACTGGAAGCCGTGGCCTAGAGCCCATGACTGCGCCTTGTGGATGGCTCCCTGGAGGCGCTGCTCAGCAACAACAGCACTGGAGTAGCAGTACAAAATGCAGAAGTTGTCTGCATACAGAGAAGTTGAGACCGAGGGCCCAACAGCTGCTGCTTGACCATTAATGGCCACTAAAAATAGAGAGACACTGAATACAGAGCCCTGCGGAACTCCATTCTCCTGGATATTGATGGAACTATGGGAGTCACCAACTGGACATGAAAGTATGGAGCGACAGGAAGTTTTGGATAAAAATCAGGAGTGGTCCCTGCAGACCCCACTTATATAATGTGGCAAGGATATGATGTTGCCAAGTCGTGTCGTATGCTTTACCTAAAGACCACAATCAATTGTTGCCATCTGGAAAAGGCTAATCGGATGGCAGACTCGATGGACACACGATTGTCAGTGGTAGAGCAACCCTGATGGAAGCCGCCCTGACATGGAGCCAGCAAGCCACGTGATTCCAGGACCCAACTGAACCACCGACATACCATACGTTCCAGCAGCCTACAAAGAATGTTGGTGAGGCTGATGGGCTGATAGCTATCCTCATCAAGCGGGTTTTTACCAGGTTTGAGCACCGGAATGATGGTGCTCTCCCGCCATAGCGATGGAAAGGCGCCATCACACTAGAGCTGGTTGAAGATGACGAGGAGATGCCGCCTGTAGTAAGATGAGAGATGTTTAATCATCTGGCTGTGGATGCGGTCACGACCAGGAGCTGTGTCAGGGCAATGTGCAAGGGCACTGAGGAGCTCCCACTCTGTAAATGGGGCATTACAGGATTCACTGCAGCATGTAGTGAATGCGAGGACGTTCCCTTCCAGCCGCTGTTTGAGTGTGTGAAAGGCTGGGGGTAATTCTCCGACACAGAGGCTTGAGCGAAGTGCTCAGCAATCATGTTTGCTTCAGTACATAGCTCGCTATTTATGGTTAAGACTGGGGACAGTTGTTGGCACCTGGTACCTGAAAACACATTTGATCTTTGCCCAGACTTGGGAAGGTGATGTGTGGCACTCAATGGTGGAGACCTATCTCTCCCAACACTCTTTCTTCCACTGTCTGATAAGGTAGCAAACATGGGCACGAAGCCATTAAAAGGCTATGAGGTGCTCCAGGGAAGGGTGCCGCTTATGCTGCTGTCGCCGACGCTCCTTAATTGCATCAGCTACTTCTGGCAACCACCAAGGGACTGCCTTACGCCTCGGGCATCCTAAAGAGTGAGGGATTGCGTTTTCTGCCACAGAAACAATTGTGCTAGACACCTGCTCAACCATCACATCGACATTACTGTGTGAGGAAGATTCAGCGGTGACAGCAAAGGTGAAAGTTCCCCAGTCCGCCTGCCCATCTGGGCAGGCGCCCGTGTGCCTGACACTGGGGCAGTGACAGGAAGATGAGGAAGTGGTCACTACCACATAGGTTGTCTTGTTCTCTCCAGTGGATAGATGGAAGAAGTCCTGGGCTGCAAGTTAATACGAGGGCTATCCACAAAGTACATTACGTTTTCGTTTGTGTCTGTTAGGGGCGGGGCTAGCGCTGCCATCTTGGTGTCATGGCATTCTGCCGCTCAGTCGGCATCCTGCCATGCTAGTGAGAGGTTCATGCTGTACTCTGTTGAGTTACTGTGACAGTTTGAAATGTCAGCATTAATTGAAAATGCCGCGAAGTGTGACGTGCATGCTGTAATAAGGTTTCTGACTGCAAAAAACTGTACACCGATAGAAATCTATTGGCAGCTTTGTGAAGTGTATGGGGACAACATAATCACTGAAGGTGGAGTGCGTCAATGGGTCATAAAATTTAAAAATGGCCGAACTAACGTTTACGACAAAGAGCGAAGTGGAAGACCCAACATAGTGACTGCCGAACTTGTCGAAAAAGTCGATGCCGCGGTCTGTGAAGCCATAATTTCACAATAACGGAACTCTCTATGAGTTTTCCACAAATTTCACGAAGTTTGTTGCACGAAATCATTACCGAAAAGCTTGGTTACCACAAGTTTTGTGCGAGATGGATACCAAAAATCTTGACAGAGATTCACAAAAATCAGCGAATGGCTGCAGCGTTAATGTTTTAGGACACTTACGAGAAAGATGGCGACTCATTACTCGATTGCATCGTTACTGGTGACGAAACATGGGTTAAGCATGTGAACTGCGAGACAAAATTGCAGTCAATGTAGTGGGGGCACACAAATTCCCCCCAAAAACCCAAGAAATGCATGCAGACAATGTCGTCAAGGAAGGTGATGGCGACTGTCTTTTGGGGCAGAAAAGGTGTGATTTTTGTGGATTTCCTGGAAAGAGGCACTACAATAAACTCTCAAAGGTATTGCCAAACTCTGCACAACCTCAGAAGAGCAATATAAAACAAGCGCAGGGGAAAGTTGGGCTCAAAGATCTTGCTGATTGAAGACAACGCCCGGGCCCACACGGCAAATGCCACTCGTGAAGTTCTCGAATCTTTTAAGTGGGAGTTGTTTCCTCATCCGACGTACAGTCCCGACCTGGCACCGAGCGACTTCCACTTATTTCCAGCAATGAAGAAGTGGTTGGCTATGCAGCATTTTGATGACGACGCACAGCTTCAAGAAGAGGTAACCACGTTGTTGAAGGCGCAGGCTGCTGAATTTTACGATGAAGGAATTTCCAAGCTCGTCCATCGCTACGATAAGTGCCTTAATTTAAATGGCAACTACGTAGAAGAGTAGTATTTAAGTGTAGCTTTCATCTGTATATAATAAAAAAATTTCCAATACTTTATTTATTTTTAATTCCAAAACTTAATGTACTTTGTGGATAGCCCTCTTACATCAATGCAAAGATATACACTGCAGACAGTTATTTCCTCCATCATCCTTATTCTGACAGCCACAGCTTCAAGAAGGGTTTGAAGTGGCACATGTTCACTACAAATCGAATTTAGGACACAAATGCAAACTCCACCTGACACTCGATTATAGTCGTTATGGTTCCTGTAATATCCCTTATAGCCACGGAGGCCAGGGGTCTGCGTTGCTGGGAGCCAGGTTTCCCAGAGGGCAATGCAGATAGCAGGCGTAAAGCTTAACAGTTGCTGTAGCTCAGCCAGGTGGTGGAAAAAACCGCCACAATTCCATTGGAGGATGACGTCATCGTGAGACTAGGAAGGCATGGAACATTCAATGAGGCAGTTTACGCCTCAGGGTCACCTGCTACCACTGATTTATTGCCTAAGCAGTCTGTATCCATTGTGTTTAAGGGTCTGGCAAGATCTAGGTCCTCATCGGATGCCAAAATCTCCACCCCATCCTCAGCCGCAGAGCTTGTAGATAGTGGTGGCGTGGGAGCCACTGTAATTTACTTGGTGTTAGGGGTTTTATTTTTGGATTTCTCTCACTGCTCTTTGGGTTTCCCTGGCTGGGAGGACTTCACTGACTCAGTCTCTGGGACCGAGGATAAGTGTGAAGCCCTACGACCAGCTTCTTTTGAGCTCTTTAGCCACTGGTGGGTGTCTTCTTTCCCACTAGCAGAAACCTGGGAAGGGAGTGACCCAAGGGACCCCTTCCTAGAGAGAGAAGCCAAAGAAGACTTACGCTTCTCCAGCTTAGAAGTGGGGACAGGCATCCCGATAGTTGGGGGGGGGGGGGTGAGGTGGGGGCTGTTGCTCCAGACCAGGGGCCATGCCCACGGGCGCCACCCAGCCACAGCAAAGGCCACCTGGCAGGATGGCCATTGCCGGGACTCCTGATGCCCCAGGGGAATGGGCATCTACCCCTTGGCATACGTGGGGAGTTAACAGTGCAGGCATCAGCAGAGTGATCCCCGTGTGGTCAGGCAGGGTACATGGTGGCCCCACCACAACGGACTGGCTACTGTGCTGGGTATCAGGTGCAAAGAAGTCCATGGTCATCGCTGATGCAGAAATTGACACTGCATAGTGCACGGTGGAAAATGCACCCAAGAAGGTGTCTTCACCCAAGAGATGGAGAATGGGCAGGACTGCAATGCGATGATGAGAAAGAAGACTAAAGATCTCAATTTACAATAGACACGATGCACCTTTTAAGGCACCCTTCCCCAAATGGCTCGCTCTTCAGGAAAATTTTGAGGAATGGAGGTCAAACCCTACAGGGCACCATCACATAAAGGCAGAAACGTGTGAAACTCCTTTTAGTCACCTCGTAAGACAGGCAGGAATACCTCGGGCCTATTCTAACCCTCAGACCAGCAGGGGGGAACACATTTAGATGAATGGCCCCAAGAGCCAGATGTAGAATGGCACTGTCACTAAAGATGACAATGTCATCGCCAAGCGTATAGGATGGAAGCAATCCTACTTCTTCTTGGCTGCTTCCTATGTGAGGCAATCAAGGGTCTTTTATTCCTTTATTTTCTTTTTGCATTTCAAAGTAGTGCTGCAGTCCAGTGAACAGGGGGAATGGTGCTCCCTTAGCTGACTGGTGGGAGATAAGGTGTCAGCACAAAGAGTGAGTTTGCACATGTGAACTGATGGCCACACCATCTCTACAGATGGGGCTGGCACTAATGTGAAGACACTTGCCCAAACTGCAAGATTTGTAGCACTGCATGGGAGGAAGAATATACAGCTTATCACACTGATACATCACCACCTTGACCTCCTTAGGCAAGAAGTCTACTTCAAAGGCAAATATGAATATCCCTAACATGCACTCTTGTTTTTTGGTCCCCACAGGACACAGATTAAATACATACATCATCCCACCAAATTAGCACACAACTGATTTTCAGTTTGTAGAAAGACATCATGGTGCAAGATGGTTCTCTGTGCCATATTCAGATTTATGGAGGAGGTGGGGGGGGGGGGGGGGTCTATAGAGAGAGGAATATCTGACTTCCCTCAAACCTGTCCAAGGGTTTTCAATGAAGCTTAATGCAACAGTTATTACATACCTGTGATACATCTAGCTCCACAAGTTTTGGTAAATTCTGTGCTATGTAGCGCAGAGCCATATCCGAGATGTCGCATCCTGCTAAGCGGAGCGTATGCAGGCCTTTCAGTCGTGAAGGAGACCCTACCAGACCTGGTCGCATGTCAGGTGGTGGGCTCAGCAGTTCTCGCAAGGATACATCATTGAATCCTGAAACAAAACTGTTAAAGGGCCAGTATTACTGTCAGAATCAATACTGTCAGTGAAGTTCTTCATGGAATACAAACAATGAAAGTAGTAAAGGAAGCAACTCTGTTTACAGCTGAGGCACTGAGTTGACAAAAGGCACATAGAAATGTAAATGTTGCTTAGCTTTCCAGCAACATCTTTCAGGCCTAATTACAGAGTACACCTACATGATTACATTGTTTCAGATGACTAGGCCTACACTGTACTGGAAATGCAGCTCGTCTGGGATGATGGTGCTTGAAAGTAGTGGAGTAGATTAGCAGAGAAATGGGGGGGGGGGGGGCATGGAGGGGGGAGATGTTAGACGTAATGGTGGCTGAGAGCTGGGAGGCAGCTTTAGCAAGCACACATGCTAGCAACATGGCAGCAGTGAGCTCACTCTTGTGCAAGGATCGGGAGCTGCATGTTGCTATATACTCTTAGAGCCATACCCTTCCCTCCCCATCTAATACAAGCACCCTCAATCCGGTCAAGGCTAGGCTAGCTGCAACACAAAATGTAACTGTAGGTGTATTCAATTGTATTCTTATGTACCTCTTTCAACTGTTCAATGCCTCATTCATAGAGAAGTGTTCCTTTACTACTACTTTCACCATTTTCAGGACATATTCAGGTAAATGGAAGAATATTACTAGAACCAAAAATTACTCCATATATCTGTACATAAACAATACCAATATTACAACAACAGTTATCTGCATGCAACACTACTTGCTAGCAACATATTAGAATACTGAGTTCCTTGACACACACACACACACACACACACACACACACACACCTCTCTCTCTCTCTCTCTCTCTCTCTCTCTCTCTCTCTCTCTCTCTCTCTCTCTCTCAGATCTATCTATCTATCTATCTGTCAGATCTATCTATCTATCTATCTATCTGTCAGATCTATCTATCTATCTATCTATCTGTCAGATCTATCTATCTATCTATCTATCTGTCAGATCTATCTATCTATCTATCTATCTGTCAGATCTATCTATCTATCTATCTATCTGTCAGATCTATCTATCTATCTATCTGTCAGATCTATCTATCTATCTATCTGTCAGATCTATCTATCTATCTATCTGTCAGATCTATCTATCTATCTATCTGTCAGATCTATCTATCTATCTATCTGTCAGATCTATCTATCTGTGTAGAACAAAAGGCTAACTTGAAATAGGGATAAATATTTCAAGGCTTTCCAATACCATTAAGGATGAAAACAGATGTACCCCTCTATGTTGCTTATATATAAAAACAAAGATTCTGTAACTTACCAGATGAAAGCGTTGGTACGTTGATAAAAACAATAACAAACACACACACAAATTTCAAGCTTTCCAACCCATGGTTGCTTCATTAGGAAAGAGGGTAGCAGAGGGAAAGGCGAAATGATGTGTCACTTAGAGGAAGCCTTCTTGGTTACCCAGGCCTGCAAACCCAAAGTTTGGTACAGATTTATTGATGACATCTTCATGATCTGGACTCACAGTGAAGAAGAACTCCAGAATTTCCTCTCCAACCTCAACTCCTTTGGTTCCATCAGATTCACCTGGTCCTACTCCAAATCCCATGCCACTTTCCTTGACGTTGACCTGCACCTGTCCAATGGCCAGCTTCACACGTTTGTCCACATCAAACCCACCAACAAGCAACAGTACCTCCATTATGACAGCTGCCACCCATTCCACATCAAACGATCCCTTCCCTACAGCCTAGGTCTTCGTGGCAAACGAATCTGCTCCAGTCCGGAATCCCTTAACCATTACACCAACAGCCTGACAACAGCTTTCGCATCCCGCAACTACCCTCCCGACCTGGTACAGAAGCAAATAACCAGAGTCACTTCCTCATCCTCTCAAACCCAGAAACTCCCACAAAAGTGCCCCCACTTGTGACAGGATACTTTCCGGGACTGGACAAGACTGAATGTGGCTCTCCAGCAGGGATACGACTTCCTCAAATCCTGCCCTGAAATGAGATCCATCCTTCATGAAATCCTCCCCACTCCACCAAGAGTGTCTTTCCGCCGTCCACCAACCTTTGTAACCTCTTAGTTCATCCCTATGAAATCCCCAAACCTTCTTCCCTACCCTCTGGCTCCTACCCTTGTAACTGCCCCCAGTGTAAAACCTGTCCCATGCACCCTCCCACCACCACCACCACCACCACCACCACCACCACCACCTACTCCAGTCCTGTAACCTGGAAGGTGTACACGATCAAAGGCAGAGCCACGTGTGAAAGCAGCCACGTGATTTACCAACTGACCTGCCTACATTGTGACGCATTCTATGTGGGAATGACCAGCAACAAACTGTCCATTCGCATGAATGGACACAGGCAGACAGTGTTTGTTGGTAATGAGAATCACCCTGTGGCTAAACATGCCTTGTTGCACGGCCAGCAAATGTTGGCAGAGTGTTACTCCGTCCGGGTTATCTGGATACTTCCCACTAACACCAACCTGTCAGAACTCCGGAGACGGGAACTTGCTCTTCAGTATATCCTCTCTTCCCATTACCCACCAGGCGTCAACCTCTGCTAATTTCAAGTTGCTGCCACTCATACTTCACCTGTTATTCAACAACATCTTTGCCTCTGTACTTCTGCCTCGACTGACATCTCTGCCCAAACTCTTTGCCTTTACAAATGAGATTACTTTTGCTGGTGACTGATAATGATATTTCAATCATTATATAGAAGTTGAAGATGATCAAAGAAGTAGACTAAGATCTATAATCTGACTACGCTGCAGTAGGAGAACAATCAGCAGGCCGACATGAAGAGGAACAATTACATGTAAGGAATAATACCAGTATCTAGCCCGTCAGCAGATGGAAACTATTTGTGCACGAGTGTAACCTTGGCCCTGGGAGCAAAAAGATACCTCCATTCTGTTATTGTCATCCTAAACAATTACTGAAGAAATTATCAATTACATTGTTGAAGCAAAAAATATGGTGCAGAGTATCAATGAGAATGTTAGAAGCCATGAAATTGGGTCATGTGGAATGGGTTGCTAATATACCATGACTACTAAGGGAAAACAATGAAAACGACTCAGGTCATCAAAGTTGGGGAAAAAAAAGAAAGAAACAAATTGGTATGGTGATAAGAAAATCAATGACTATACCAATGAAGATTTTGAAAAACAGTCCAGAAAGAAGCAGAGTAGTAGGTTTAAGGGGGACTTGCACAAAAGGCGACAGGTGAAACAGAAGGGTAAAGTTCAAAATTTGAAAAGCTGAATAATTTGTAAGCTCCCACCTGACAGACAGAAGGGGGAGATTAATAGTCCCTCAAAACCAACTCGCAACTATGTTCATCTTTTGCTTTCCTAGTTTCCTGAAGTTTTGAATATTCTGAATCAAAAGCAAGTAAAGTGCACTTGGCATGCACAAAATTAAATGTGTTAACAAAATATACAAGCAGAGAAGATGGTGCAGTAGTAAGATGCAGGATTGGTACAAGGATAAGAAGCTTTCTGAAAGACTTGCATTCCTTACTCTAAATGATATGAGAATGTTAACACAGTTCCTTAACTGTTGAATGTAATCAAGACCACACAGAAGAAAAGGAAAATATATGGACTGTAACATCAAAGAGGTGCCAGACTAAACATTATGAAGTCTGGCTAATGAATGGAGATCGATTTACAAAGCATCATCATGGTGTTTTTATTCGTTTAGGCCTGCAAGCTTGTCCTGGTCCATCAGGGCCTTTGTTTTTCCAATGTATTTTGTGTATCAGTCAGTATTCGATTGTTTGTTTTGGCAGATGCCCTTTGCCCCTTCAAAGGGTATGGCTGGGCCAGCTTTGTCTATTCTGATTTTTTTCAAGTATTGAGAAGATCTTTAGCTCTCTTCTGAGGACTATTCTGGATGTGAGCCAGCCTATTATGACCTCTTGAGTCCTCAGAAATTTCTTGCTGGGGGTTTAATCTGGCTCCAATCATTAGTCATTGGGCTCCATGCTTTGCTCTTGTGTGGGAAGACCAATATCCCTAACTTCTGTTTGCTGAATAATCCTTTAACACAATCTCAGAATATAATAAACTTTATTGAGGCTAAGTGGCTTATGTCTATGAATGAGCATGGTTTTAGAAAGCATTGTCCATGTGATATGGAGCTTGCCCTTTTCTCATGGGATATACTGAGAACTCTGGATGAAGGGCAACAGGCAGTTCCGTATTTCTAGATTTCTGGAAAGCATTTCACACATTTCCTCATTGTAGGCTGTTAATGAAGGTATGAGCATATGGAATAAGTTCACAGATATGCGAGTGGCTCTAAGACTTCTTAAGTAATAGAACCCAGTATGTTCTCCTCTACTTCGAGTGTTCATTGGAGACATAACTGGAGTGCCCCCAGGGAAGTGCAATAGGACCATTGCTATTTTCCATATACATAAATGATTTTGCAGACAGGATGTTTGTTTTGCTTTAGGGTGAAAAACCTAGGGTCATACGCACCTTTACTGTAGAACATGAAGACAAACAGAAGTTAAAAACGACTACACATTATTCCCAATCAGTGGAAGAGAAGACAGCTAAAAAACAGAGACACGAAAAAAGGTCTATAAAATATGCCATAGAGAAATGGAGGTCATGAACTAAAAATTAAATGGCCTTCACCATATTGCTACAACAGACGAAAAGTAAAACACAGTTGACAGCATGCACACTGTTTGATAAAACGACTGATAACCCAGACAGCAAACACAAACGAGAATGTAAGCTGTTAAAAAATGGGCATTCCATCAGGAAATGGTAGACCGTCAAAGGTTGAGCACAATGAGTACAAAGTGGTGGGGGAGCATCACTTAACAAATGGCAATGGCTAAAAAGACAGTGCCCAATACGCAACCTAGCTAAAATGATCTCACAGTGAGAGGGCCGAGAGGTGGTCTGTCAAGCTGGTGAGAGAGGCTTAGTTACCCAGAGCTTGTTCTCTTGATGGGAGGACCAGTGGTGATGCTAAAGTGATGCCACCTACTGACAGACTGCAACACATACCATCCGAGGGAATGTAAGCACTAGCGGGCTGAAGTACAATGACTGCAGCCATGGCAGCAGTGTCAGTGGCCTTGCTTCCTGTCAGACTGGCATGACCAGGAACACCCAAACATCACAGTGGCTCCATCAAGAGGGAGCAAGTGACAGCTTTCCTGGACCTGTTGCACTAATGGATAGACAGTGTACAGCACACAGAGATTTTGAAGGGCACAGAGTGTGTAAGCAGATGAAGCAATTGAAAAGCCTGCATCACCAGATGTACTGTATGGCCTGATACAGGGTGAAGAGCTCTGCTGTAAATACTGAGCAGTGTTCTGGGACCCAAAACCGAAAAACATCTGCACCAACGAAGGCATACCCGATACCATGGTCAGTCCAAGAGCCATCAGTGTACACAAAGGTACTTTCAAGAAGTTGTGTGCGAAGGTTGTGAAACTGAAGGCAACAGAGTGAGGTTAAAGTAGTGTTCTTAGGAAGCGAATTAAGGCCAGGACGAACACCCCACCAGCAAAGGTTCAGGTAGCATGAAGTTAAGGTGCCGGAGCAAGAGCCGAAAGCAAACTACAGGAGTTAACAGAGAAGATGGATGCACCCCATACTGGCAATCAAAGGAATCATCTTAGGAGGCATAGGATGGGTGGCCAAACATGGCAGACAAACAACATACATATCTCCTGAGTAGAAAGTCAGGGTGGTAGGACAACGGTAGTTCAGCAGCTTGTGCATGCAGACTCTCAACCAGGCTAGTGTAAAAGGTGCCAGTGGCCAAACCGATGCCACAATGGTTGATAGTATCGAGACAGCATAAGACGGACAGATGTGTAGATGCACATCGGGTTTCAAACAGACAGGGGATTGGTACAAATGGAGGAGGGTGGTTCATCTGCTCCCCACAAAGTGCCACTGAGGAGATGTAAAACACTGAGGGACCACGTACAGCAGCTGCCAGGTAAAACAAATGGGAAGACCAAGAAATTTTCCTATTGAGCACGAGCCCCAGCAATTTCATAGTTTCAATGAACAGAAGAGCAATCGGCCCATGATGTAAAGATGGTGTAAGAAATCAATTGTGCCGCCAGAAAATCATATAAACAGTTTTGTCAGTGGAAAAACAGAAGCCATTGTCAATGCTCTATGAGTGAAGATGATGGAGACATCACTGAAGATGCCGCTCAATGAGAAGTCTGGAGAACTGCAATAGAGGGCAAAATCATCAAAGAAAAGGGAGCCAGAGATGTCCGGCTTGAGACACACCATGATAGGGTTAATGGCGATAGCAAGGAGGAAGGTGCTCAGAACGGAACCCTGAGGCACACCATTTTCCTGGTGAAAGGTGTCAATGGCAGAACCCACATGAACCTCGAAAATTCTGCCTTTTAAAAGTTCTTGAAGAAAACACAGTAGGTGTCCACGGAAGCCCCATGTATAGAGTACGGAGGATACCACTCCTCCAGCAAGTGTTGTAGACTTTCTCCAAGTTGAAAAACACAGCCACAGTCTGTGACTTCCATAGAAAACCATTCGTGACATGGATGAATAGTGAAAAGATGGTCAACTGCAGAATGGCACACTCAAAATTGCGAGATTCGAGCCTCAGACCAGCCAGGCATGAATCATATGTTCCATCACCTTGCAAACACAGCTGGTGAGAGAAATGGGGTGGTAGCTAGAAGGAAGGTGTTTGTCCTTACCGAGTTCAGGTATGGATATGACAGTGGCTTCATGCCAGCATCTGGGAAACGTGCCCTCTGCCCAGTTGCGGTTTTACATATGAGGGAGAAAGTGCTTGCCCACAAGAGAAAGGTGCTGCAACATCTGAATATGAATATCGTCTGGCCCTGGGGTGGAGGATCAGGATGAAGTGAGAGCGTGATCTAGCTCCCTTGTAGAAAAGGTGGTATTGTAGCAATCACAATTCTGAGAAGAGAAGGGTATCATTTACAATAGAGGAAGGCAGGGTGATAGTGGGAGGAGCTTGAAATCTCCACAAAATGGCAGCCCAAGGTGTTGGAGATAGCAATAGGGTGCACGATGACATCGTCTGCTACTGTCAGGCTGGAAATTGGGGAATGGATCTTGGTCCCAGAGAGCCATCAGAGGTTGGCCCACATTACAGATGAGGGGCTGGAACTGTTAAAGAACTATAGAATGAAATCCAGCTAGCTTTTTTGCTATCCTGAATAATGCGACGACACTGAGCATGCAACTGTTTATATTGAATGCAGTTTGACATCACAGGATGACAGTTAAAAACACAGAGAGCACGTCTCTGCATGTGAATGGCATGGGACTGGGACATGGCGTGGTAAAGAGGAAGTGCAACAAATGGAACGTTCTTCAGAGGTAAGGATAACACTTTTAAGATATTCTACCTGGTAATCACAACTGGGGAAATGTTGTTCATCAAAGGTCATCATGAAGGGGTAAAGCCTCCAGTCGGCCTTAATAAGCCACCATTTGGGTGTGCTTGTAGGTGCGGTAGGAGTCAACGAACAGATAGTACATGGTAAATGGTTGCTTGAGTATGTGTCAGAGAGAATGGACCACTTGAGATGAGAGGCAAACTGGGCAGTGCAGAAGGATAAGGCCAAATGGCAATAGGTGTGCGTGAAGTCTGAAAGGAATGTGGGTGCTCCTGTGTTAAGGCAGAAGAGGTTAAGTTGACTGAGAAGGTCAGCCAAGAGGGCACCTCTCTGACAGGTTCTGGGAGAATCCCAAAGGGAATGGTATGCATTAAAGTCACCAAGCACCAGAAAGGGGTGACGTAGCTGCCCAATAAGCTGGATGAAGTCTGCCCTGGTGACAATGAATGATGGAGGGATGTAACTGGTACAAAGGGAAAAAGGTCAAGTGAGGAACGAAAAGGTGAACTGGCAAGTAGTCAGGGACACGTGTTTACTATGAACATCAACCCGTATGAGCACCAGGACTCCCTCATGAGGTAGAACACCAACTTCTGGGGAGGAAGGTCAAAACGAACTGGGAAGAAATGCAAAAGCTCATAGTGGTTGTGAGGATGCAATTTTATTTACTGAAGGCAGAGAACAAGTGACACTGCGGTTCTAAGAGCTGCTGTAAAACCTCTGTGGGATTGTTCCATTGGAGGAGAGTCATGACGAAAAAATGAAGGAATCTCACCTTGGCAGCTGTTGAGTACCAGCCTTCGAAGACTTGCTGCTACAGGGCACAGAGGCAGGAGGATCCTGCTCCATGAGGTCTACAGAAGTGGCATGGCATTGGTCCTCTGTCAGCCTGTGAAGTCCACGGCAGGGAAACAGTTGGTGGTACAGACTGGTGACATGGAGATTGGCCGGGCGAGGATATCACGTGGCGACACCCTCAAAGAGGATCTTCGAGTCAGTAAAGGAGAAGGCCCTTTGCCTTTGTTTGACTTCTTGGAGCCTTTCCGGCTGGCAGAGGAAGATTCTGATGTTGGTTGGCTGGAAGGATGTAGAAAGGCTTCACAGGAGTATTCCTTCCGTCTTTTCTGGCATGCCAGTTATGTAGCTGGTCGCTTTTCCCTGCGAGGCGAAAATTTGGTGGCATGTTGCACAGCTGGAGGAGGAGACTGGGATGCTACCATGACACTGGGTGATTTCACAACCGCACTGCTAAATTTGAGGATGCCTGGACAGCCCGCTCATCAAGATACATGGAACAATCATGGGAGGAGGCAGCACGGTCGCCATTGCAGTCAATGCAGTGGGGAGAAGGAAGCAGACAATTGCCCTTGTGAGCATCCCTACCACAGGTTACACATTTGGCGGAGTGTCTACAGGGCACTATTGTGGTTGTAATGATGGCACTGGTAGCAGCGCATCAGGTTCGGAATATACAGTCTGACTGTAATAGCTTCATAACCTGCTTTGACCTTTGATGGAAGGAACCACTATGAAATGTGAGAAAGAGTGCATGTGGGCACTAAGGAGCCATCTAATTTCTTCATTACCTGGTGGACTGCAATAACACCCTGATCAGAGAGGTATGTTTGGATTCCTGCCTCAGTCAGGCCATCTAACAGGCTAGTGTAAATAACACGATGGGAAGAATTCAGCATTCGATGGGCCTCAACATGAGCAGGATAGCCACAGAGGAGTGAAGCTGCAAGTAGATGTGCTTGAGAATCAGAAATAGTCTCTAAAAGTAAAGTGCCATTGCATAAATAAGAGCTGGATTTCACAGGGTCAGCAATTGCATCAACACCTTTCTGGATAATAAGCAGATTCACCGTAGAAAAGGACTGACCATCTTCAGCATGTGAAACCACAAGGAACCGTGGTGCAGCTGGGAGGGTTTTTGGATTGCTAGCCTCATTCTGTTTATGTCTCAGTCATTGACTTAAGACGAGTGGCTCATTGTGAGAAAATCCCCATGATTGCCAGCATCTCCAATGGTGCACTCCTTCCAACTGGGGGCCCCCTTCAGAAGGGGCACTCCTGCCTTAGATGATTCTTTACACATCATGTCACGCCTCCTGAACACCTGACAGGGATCAGTCAGCAATTTGGGAAGGTAGGAGCTCAGGTAATCACCACTCCCCGGGCCTGGCCTGTACCAGGAAGTATGTGCGAACCCTACCTGTCGACCTGGGGCTGGGAATTTCATATTACCCAGTCACCTGTTACGTGTCAGATGCATGGACCGGCCTTCAGAAGTGCACGGGAGGAAGAAGAAAGAGGAACTTCAAACACCGATGTGGAGGAAGAGGGGGCGGGGGGGGGGGGGGGGGGGGAACACAACAACAGCAACAACAACAACAACAACAACAGTGGAGAGTACTCTGATACTGACTGCCAAAAATGCAGAATACATTTCCAAAAACAGTCCAGATATGTTACCCAAGGGAGGGGGAAAAAAACAGCAAGAGGATAGACACACAGCATGGAACGGAAAAATGCTGCAGAGGCTGGGGTCCCCATGGTAGCCAAGCATAAACCTGCCAAAGAGTGGCAAGCCCCAGGGGTGGGGGTGGGGGGGGGGGGGGGTAGAGGAGGGGGAGAGGGTGTAAGTTAATGCAGACAGGTAGGAAGAATAAACCTGTAATGTTCTGATACAGTATTAACTAGTGTCCAGCTTGACACAGTCAAGTCGTTTAAATATCTGGCTGTAACATTGTAAAGGGATATGAGGTGGAATGAACATGGAAAAGTGTGCTAGGGAAGGCAAATGGTTGACTTCGGTTTATTGAGAGAATTTTAGAAAAGAGTGGTTTACCTGTAAAGGAGATTGTATATAGGACACTGGAGTGACCTATTCTTGAGTACTGCTCAGGTGTTTGGCATCCATACCAGGTCGTATTGAAGGAAGACATCTAAGCAATTTAGAGGAGGGCTGCTAGATTTTTTACCAGTAGATTCAAACAAAACTTAAGTGTTACGGAGATGCTTTGGGAACTCAAATGGGAAGCACTGGAGGAAAAGTAGTGCTCTTTTCAGGAAATACTATTGAGAAAATTTAGAGAAACAGCATTTGAAGATGAGTGCCAAACGATTCTGCTCCCGCCAACATACATTGCGCGTAAGGATGACGAAGATAAGATACGAGAAAGTAGGGCTAATACCAAGGTACACAGACAGTCTTTTTCCTGATCTATTTGCAAGTGGAACAGGACAGGAAATGCAAAGTAGTGGTACAGGGTACCTACCCTCCACCATGCACCTTACAGTGGCTTGCAGAATACTGATATAGATGTACCTGTATTTAATTTGAGACTGCCCTGTACAGCAAGTTGCTGAAAGCATTGTTTTGTGAGAAACAAACAATCTTTAATAATAAAAATTAAAAATTGACTACAATATCTACTGGTATCAAAGAATTGTTTTCTAGAATAGCCTAAAGTTTGAGAAGAAACTTTTAGACTTACCTGAGATCAAGCACAGAGAGGGGAGGACAAGTGCATGACCTGAGGGCTGAGATACCGGTCCAGGAGAACCCTTGCAGTGACAGTTCTCGTAACTGTGGGAGCCTCACGATGAGCCAGGCAAGCTGCTGCTTTGTCAGCGGTGGTCTCATCCAGTTGAGGAGCAAGGCCCCAGGTTGCCGGCGTACGATGCCTGCTAGAAGTGAGGCTGAGGGACGCCGCCTTGGTAAGTCAATACGCCTCCAGATCTGAGGGTCAATGGATGCTCTGGACCATGCTTTACATACCAAAGCACAGTGGCCGAGATCTGCCAATGACAGAAACCTGAACACGAAGAAAAATCTATAGTGTGTGCTTGAGCACTGTTATCTTTCAACATTATTGAAAGATAACTGCATTGCAAAATCCACAGCCAACCTCAGCAATCAACATATGTAGATAAAGCAAAGTACTTACTTACTTACTTACTTACTTACTTACAGTAATAACAGATAAAAATAAAATGTTCATGAACCCAAAAAAAAGTCAGCCCATAAGTTTAAGTAAACACAATCAACAATACAGAAAGAATCAGCTTAATTTTTCAAGGAACTCCTCGACAGAATAGAAGGAGTGACCCATGAGGAAACTCTTCAGTTTCGATTTGAAAGCACGTGGATTACTGGCAAGATTTTTGAATTTGAGTGGTAGCTTAGTGAAAATTGATGCATCAGTATACTGCACACCTTTCTGCACAAGAGTTAAGGAAATCCAATCCAAACGCAGGTTTGATTTCTGCTGAGTATTAATTGAGTGAAAACTGTTTATTCTTGGGAATAAGCTAATATTGGTAACAATAAATGACAGTAAGGAATATATATGTCAAGAGGCCAATGTCACAAGACCCAGACTAGCCAACGGGGTTCGACAAGAGGTTCGTGAACTTACACCACTTATTGCCCGAACCACCCGTTTCTGAGCCAAAAATATCCTTTTAGAATGGGAAGAGTTACCCCAAAATGTAATACCATATGACATAAGCAAATGAAAATAAGCAAAGTAGACTAATTTTCATGTTGAACGATCACTCACTTCAGATACTGTTCGAATAGTAAAAATGACAGCATTAAGTCTGAACAAGATCCTGATCGTGGGCTTTCCATGACAGTGTACTATCTATCTGAACACCTACAAATTTTAACTCTTCAGTTTCACTAATCATATGCCCATTCTGTGAAGTTAAAATGTCAGGTTTTGTTGAATTGTTTGTTAGAAACTGTAAAAACTGAGTCATTACTGTGATTTAGTGTTACTTTATTTTCTGCAAGCCTTGAATTAGGTCATGAACTGCACTATTTGAAACCGAGCCAATGTTGCACACAACACCCCTTACTACCAAGCTAGTGTCATTAGCAAACAGAAATACTTTAGAGTTACCCATAATACTAGAGGGCATATCATTTCTATAAATAAGGAACAGCAGTGGCCCCAAGACTGATCCTTGGGGCACCCCCCACTTGACTGTACCCCACTCAGATCCCACATCACAGCCATTCTCAACATTGTTATTAATGACCTTTTGCTGTCTGTTGCTGAAGTAAGAGGTGAACCAACTGTGAGCTACTCCCCGTATTCCGTAAGGGTCCAACTTCTGGAGCAATATTTTGTGATCAACACAATCAAATGCCTTAGTTAAATCAAAAATATGCCTAGCACTCGAAACCTTTTGTATAACTCATCCAGTACCTCGCAGAAAAAAGAGAATATAATATTTTCAATTGTTAAATGACTTCTAAAGCTGAACTGTAAATTTGATAGCAAATCCTGTGATAAAATGACCAACTATCCTTACATACAGTCTTTTCAATAACTTTAGCAAACACTGATGGCATAGAAATAGGTCTAAAATTGTCTACATTATCCCTTTCTCCCTTTTTATAAAGTGGCTTTACTACTGACAAGGTAACCTCCCCATCACACCCACCTCAAATTTAGTTATAAGTTGGCACAGTGGATAGGCCTTGAAAAACTGAACACACATCAATTGAGAAAACGGGAAGAAGTTGTGTGGAACTATGAAAAAAATAAGCAAAATATACAGACTGAGTAGTCCATGCGCAAGATAGGCAACATCAAGGAGAGTGTGAGCTCGGGGGCGCCGTGGTCCCGCGGTTAGCGTGAGCAGCTGCGGAACGAGAGATCTTTGGTTCAAGTCTTCCCTCGAGTGAAAAGTTTTCTTTCTTTATTTTCACAAAGTTATGATCTGTCCGTTCGTTCATTGACGCCTCTGTTCACTGTAATAAGTTTAGTGTCTGTGTTTTGCGACCGCACCGCAAAACCGTGCGATTAGTAGACGAAAGGACATGCCTCTCCAATGGGAACCGAAAACATTTGATCGCAAGGTCATAGGTCAACCAATTCCTCCACAGGAAAACACATCTGATATATTCTATACGACACTGGTGACGGCATGTGCGTCACATGACAGAAATATGCTGTCGACCCACCCAATTTGTACACTTGGCGAATGGGTAAAAAGGTTCTTCTACCTTGCCCGATTTAGGTTTCCTTGTGGATGTGATAACCACTCCCAAAAAAGTGATTGCATCGGACGGACGGACGGACGGACAGATAATAATTATCTGAAAATAAAAAAATTAAACTTTTCACTCGAGGGAAGACTTGAACCAAGGATCTCCAGTTCCGCAGCTGCTCACGCTAACCACGGGACCACGGCGCTGCTGAGCTCACATTATCCTTGTTGTTGCCTATCTTTCACATGGACTACTCAGTTTGTATATTTTGCTTATGTTTTTCATTGTTCCACACAACTTCTTCCTGTTTTCTCGATTGATCTGTGTTCAGTTTTTCAAGGCCTATCCACTGTGCCAACTTATAACTAAATCTGAAGGGGGTGCAATGGGGAGGTTCCCTTGTGAGTACTTCAACCATTCTGGAAACTGACCATTCCTATTGGAAAAATTACAAATATAGCTCAATACAGGGCTAACATGTGCAGCAAAGTACTTAAATATTCTGCTAGGCACTGCATCACATCCATGAGAGTCCTTAGTCTTCAGTGATTTAATTATTGACTCAATCTCACCTTGCCTGTATCACAGAGGAGTATTTCAGACATCAATCTCGGAAAGGCACATTTGCCAAGAAAGTTATACGATTCTCTGTAGAAACTAAATTTTTATTTACTTCATCAGCAATGCTCGGAAACTGTCCTCCCTTTGAAACTTTTTTTTTTTTTTTTTTTTTTTTTGGTGGGGTTTAAGGGCGCTCAACTACTGATGTCATTAGTGCCCAGTCACAGTTGTTAGAGCACATGGAATCTAGTAAAACTCAAGGGGAGGGGGGGACACCAGAAAGGCTTGACAAAGATTCAGATAAAATAAGTAAAAAAGTTAGATGTCTTCGGACAAGCCAGTCAAAGTTATAAAATGCAGAACATGAGCAGCTGCTCAAGCGTCATCAGCTAAAATATCCGGTAAAGTAGATGGCAGGGACAGGACAACACGAGATTGACTAAAGCGGGGACACGACAATAAAACATGGCGCACTGTTAATGCCTGACCACAAGGACACTGCGGGCCTGGGTCACCGGAGAGCAGGTAGTGGTGGCTAAACCGGCAATGCCCAATCCGCAACCTGGTCAGAAGGACCTCTTCTCGCCGAGATGGTCAGGAGGAGGTTGTCCAAGCAGTTGGGAGCGGTTTTACTGCCCGGAGCTTGTTTCCTTGGAGGGATGACCAAGCATCCCACCACAACGACACAAGCCTCTTACAAATATCCCCACGAACGTCAGATGACGGGACACAATGGGAGGCTGGCCGAGGCAGGAGGACTGTAGCCTTGGCTGCAGCATCTGCAGCCTCATTCCCAGGCACTCCTACATGTCCAGGAACCCACAGAAAGCTGACAGGGGAACCATTATCAGTGAAAGAATGGAGGGACTGCTGTATCCGTTGAACCAAGGGATGGACCGGATAGGGAGCTCCAAGGCTCTGAAGAGCACTGAGTGAGTCAGAGCAGAGTACATACGATGAATGGCGGTGGCGGCAGGCGTACTGAACGGCCTGATGGAGAGCAAAAAGCTCGGCCATAAAGCTGGAACATTGGCCGAGGAGCCGGTATTTAAAGGTGGCGGCCCCGACGACAAAGGCACAGCCAACACCATCGTCAGTTTTGGAGCCATCTGTGAAAATAAAGGTGTGACCGGCAAGTCGAGCACGAAGTTCGACAAACCGTGAGCAATACACTGCAGCCGGAGTACCCTCCTTCGGGAGTGAGCTGAGCTCCAGAAAAATACGAACCGGAGCCTGGAGCCAAGGTGGTGTCGGGCTCTCACCCTCTCTGAAGGTGGTAGGGAGGGCAAAATCCAATTGTCGAAGCAGGCAACGGAAGCGGACTCTGGGGGGCAGCAGCGCAGACACATACAACCCGTACTGACGGTCGAGAGAATCTGCGAAGAAGGACTGGTAAGAGGGGTGGTCGGGCATAGACAACAGCCGGCAGGCATACCGACACAGCAGTACGTCGCGCCGGTAGGTCAATGGTAATTCGGCAGCTTCAGCATAAAGACTCTCGACAGGACTAGTGTAGAAGGCTCCGGTCGCAAGATGTAACCCCCGATGGTGGATGGAGTTGAGACGGCATAAGAGGGATGGCCGAGCAGACGAGTAGACGAAGCTCCCATAATCCAGCTTCGATTGGACTATTGACCGATACAAGCGAAGCAGGACAGTGCGATCCGCTCCCCAAGATGAACCACTAAGAACTCTGAGGACATTAAGGGAACGTGTACAACGGGTCGCCAAATAAGAGACATGCGGAGACCAACAAAGTTTCCTGTCCAACGTGAGCCCTAGAAACTTAGTTGTTTCCACGAATGGGAGAACAACGGGACCGAGATGTAAGGATGGCGGAAGGAACGCTTTATATCGCCAAAAGTTGATACAAACCGTCTTCTCTTCAGAGAACCGGAAGCCATTTGCCACACTCCGTGAGTATAGGCTGTCTAGACAACGCTGAAGGCAGCGCTCCAGTAGGCATGTTCTCTGGGCACTGCAGTAGATCGCGAAGTCATCGACAAAGAGAGAGCCTGAGACATTAGGTGGAATGCAATCCATAATTGGATTGACCGCGATGGCAAAAAGGGCTACACTCAAGACAGAGCCCTGAGGCACTCCGTTCTCCTGGAGGAAGACGTCGGACAATATGGAACCCACACGTACCCTAAACTTTCGATCCGTTAAAAAGGAATCAATAAAAAGGGGCAGGCGACCGCGTAGGCCCCACCTGTGCATAGTGCAAATCGAAGAACACTGCTACCGTTCGGCGCCTTCGCAAAAAGTTGTTCATGATGAATGTCTACAAGGTCACAAGGTGGTCAACAGCGGAGCGGCGGTGATAAAAGCCGCATTGGACATTGGTAAGTAGCCGTCGAGATTCAAGAATCCAAACTAACTGAGCATGAAGCATGCGCTCCATTACCTTACAGACACAGCTTGTAAGAGAAATAGGGCGGTAACTAGAAGGAAGGTGTCTATCCTTCCCGGGTTTGGGTGTAGGCGGCGAAAGGTGCGTAAAGCACGTCGTCGAGCACAGATAGCGTCTCTACAAGCCTCATTCCACCAGGGGACGGAAACGTGACGTGAAGAAGAGGTAGTACGAGGAATGGAACGTTCGGCAGCATTGATGATAACAGCCGTGAGGTATTCGACCTGACTGTCACAACTGAGAAAATCGTGGTCCAGAAAGGTCGCCAGGGAGGAGTAAAGTCCCCAGTCAGCTTTCGGTATGTTCCAGCTCGAAGGACGTGGGGATGGGGTGTGGTGCAGGAGACGAACGACACAGGGGAAGTGGTCGCTCGAATAGGTGTCAGAAAGGCCATACCACTCGAACCGACAGGCAGGAGTGGTAGAACAGATCGAGAGGTCCAAGTGGGAGTAGGTATGAGTAGAGTCCGAGAGGAAAGTCGGGGCGCCAGTATTGAGGCAGACAAGATTGAGATGGTTGAAGACATCCGCCAAGAGTGAGCCTCTTCGACAGGATGCAGGAGAGCCCCAAAGGGGATGATGGGCATTGAAGTCGCCAAACAATAAAAACGGCGGGGGAAGCTGAACAATCAGGTGCATCATGCCAGCCCGACTGACTGCGGATGACGATGGATTGTAGATGGTACAAACTGAAAAAGTAAAAGCAGAAAGAGTAATACGGACAGCTATTGCTTGGAGTGGGGTGGTCAATGGGAAGGGATGGTAATAGACATCGTCCCGAACGAGCAACATGACCCCACCATGAGCTGGGATACCGTCCACAGGGGTGAGGTCATACCGCTCCGAGGTATAGTGGGTAAAGGCAATACGGTCAGTCGGGCGCAACTTGGTTTCCTGGAGACCAAGGACAAGCGGACAGTGCAGGCGGAGGAGCAGTTGTAATTCCTCCCGATTAGATCGAATACCTCTTATGTTCCAATGTAACAAGGCCATCGCGAGTCAAAAAAGAGGGGGAACGAGACGGGGGAAGAGCTGGTCACCTCGACGGCCGCGGAAGGCCAGGTTTCGAGGGAACAACGCTACAACCGGCGGGAGGTGGATCCTGTTCCATTGAGTCGTCGCCAGCTGCAGCCACTGTCCTTGGTTGTGTAGGAGGAGCAGCATCATTTGCCGACGAGAGGCCAGCTGAGTGCCTGGCAGCAGAGCGTCCCGGCGAAACTGAGGACGGCCGGGAGCAGCGACTCACGGATGGAGCGTCAGACGAAACGCGCTGGGGTGGAGAGGGGGATAGAGACTACTTCTTGGAAGTCCGAGGAGGCACAGGGATGGTGGGCTGGACCTGAAGAAGGTCCTCACGCGTGGGGTCCGTTTTGGAACGCTGGACCTCGGAAGCTGGGGTCCGGAACGTTTCCCCGATGGACGCCTGAGAAGAGGATCGCTTCTCAGGCGGCGGGAGGGGGGGTGGAGGAGGAGGAGGAGGAGGAGGAGGAGGAGGAGGAGGGAGGGTGGCCCCTGGGGCAGAGGGGGCGGGGGGCCACGGGGGAGGAGGATTTGGAAGGGAGGGATTTGGGAGGCGGAGGCATAGACCCTGGATGGGGGGAGGAGGCGGAGGGGGGACAGGATAGGGGTGAGGATACCGCGGAAGGAGTGGACACAACTGAGGCAAACGAAGTGGTCGACGGCACGGGATGGAGGCGGTCATACTTCTTCCTGGCCTCAGAATAAGAGAGACGATCCAAAGTTTCGAGTTCTTGTATCTTCTTCTCCTTCTGATACGCGGGGCAGTCTAAGGATCTAGGCGAGTGGATGCCAGGACAATTAACGCACCGAGGTGGTGGGGTGCATGTATGTTCCTCACGAAGAGGACGTCCACGATCGCCACAAAGGGGCTCAGCCTCACACCGTGACGACATGTGCCCAAAGCACAAACACCGAAAACAGCGCATAGGAGGCGGGACGTAAGGTCGCACGTCGCAACGGTAGCACATCACCTTTACCTTCTCCGGGAGAACGTCCCCCCTCGAAGGCGAGGATAAAGGCCCCGGTGTCGATGCGACGGTCTTTGGGGCTGCGCTGGACTCGCCGGACGAAACGCACACCTCGGCACTCCAGGTTGGCCCTGAGCTCCTCATCAGATTGCAGCAGGAGGTCCCGATGAAAAATAACCCCCTGCGTCCTATTTAGTGCCAGATGCGGGACAATGGACACTGGGATGTCCCCTAGGCGGTCGCACGCCTGGAGCGCCGCCGACTGTGTGGCGGAGGTGGTCTTTATAAGAACGGACCCCGAACGCATCTTACTGAGAGCCTCTATTTCCCCGAAGATGTCCTCAATGTGCTGAACAAAGAACATGGGCTTGGAGGTGGCGAACGTCCCCCCATTGGTTCGAGAACAGACCAACAGGGGGAAGTACTTCGCCCCAAGCCGGCGGGCCTGTCCCTCCTCCCAGGGAGTGGCCAAGGGGGAAAGGGCAGGAGAACCAGAACCAGAGACAGAGACAGTACCTTTCCTTTTGAAAGACTCGGCCGCAGAGCGACCTGATACGTGTTGACGTTTCACCTGCGAAACGTCCGCCCCGATACCACCCACTCCGACCAGGGGCTCTCCCCACGGGCGCCACCCAGCCTCAGCAAGGGCCACCTGGCAGGATGACCGTTGCCGGGAGTCCTGATGCCCCAAGGAGACGGGCATCTACTCCTTGGCCGACATGAGGAGGGTGCAGCTCAGGTATCGGCAGTACGATCCCTGTGTTGTCAGGGGGCTACAACCTAGAGGGTACATGACGACCCCACCACAACGGGCTGGCTACCGCGCTGGATTTCTGGTGCCATGGAAAGTCCATCATGATCATAGGTGCAGATGGGGATGCACTATGGGCGTAACTTGTACAACCCATCAGGCGTTTAGGCCCAATTTGAGGAATAGTGGGTATGGTTACAACACCGGTACAATGCTGAGTGCCAAGGTCTTAGTGCACTGAGGACCAGTGGTACACCACATAAGGCGTCCTTCCCCAAAAGGCTCGTACTTCTGTAGAATTTTGAAAAATGGAGGTCAAACCCCAAGGGGGACCATCACATGGAAGGCCGAAACGGTTGAAACTCCTTTTAGTCGCCTCTTACGACAGGCAGGAATACCTCAGGCCTATTCTTACCCCGGACCCGCAGGGGGTGAAACTGTTTTGTTAGTGTGGTTGTAAATGCACCATTACTTATCACAGGAACTCCTGGTACTCTTTTCCTTACACGGACAGGACCAACTCTTTGAAACCACATATGCAGTCTAGTGGGTTAGGATCCCAAGTGTGACACACACCTCACTATCTTATCCTGGTGGACCCTCATTTGTGAGTAATCAATGAAGGTTAATGTCCTATGATGTACTAAATGACAAAAGCCGCAATAACTATTTTTGAATTCCATCTGTAGCTTAGTGGTTACGTTATTTGGCTGGTATGCTGAAGGTAGTGGGTATGAGACGTTGCATGTTTTTTCCACACACATTTACAGAAATGATTATTTTTATTCAGTTATTGTGGCTGCACTATGAATATGGTTGTAAGTCTTCCTCCAAAGGCAATCATTGTTATGGACAAACCTCCATGTAACATACAAGTTGACAAACACAGTACAATCCCAAAGTGAGGACATTGCAACTGCTGCGAAAGAGGTGTCCTGCCTGCAATGAGAGCAGAAGACACAGGGGTATTTTCTTTGATTCAGGAACAGAGACATGCCGAAGTTGCACGGTCAATGACATGTCTGAAGAGAAACACCACACGCTTAGCTACATGCCACCATATGATTGCGATTGAAGTGCAGTAGAGTTGGCATGAGCGAAAGTAAGAACTTGTTTAAGGGGCACAACATTTTATGGGACATCTCTAGTGACAATATGTTTAAGATTGCCTGTGGATCTCTTCTGCCACAGTAACTGCTGATGACTTGGAAGGTACTGCAGGAAGGTTCAGCCAGTGGAAGAAGATTACTTGAGGCATGAATGGTTTGTTGAACTCCCAAGCAAATAAATTTATACTGCCAAGCCATTAGCGACAATAGTTATGCATTATGTAAGTGCAGGTATGGAATACAGGACTAATGTGTGCTTACACTTCAGTGTTAGTGTTCAAAATTTTAATAATTTTATTTGCGGAATGTAAGTTTTACTAATTACTCTTCAGTTTTGAACTGTAGGAGAAATGGTATGGAATTAATAGCAAAGAGCAGAATAATTCAACATGATTATCAGTTTCAATTTCACTATTCCTGTAAGCATTCTTAAACCCCTGTTTTTACTTTTGTTGAAGTGCAGCTTGGAAATGACACACACACTGGAGAAAGGAACACAGAAGATGAATGTGTTGCTTTGAGAGACGAAGTAGTGAAGGAGCAGATGATTGTTTTCAGAAAACCTTGGGCAACAACAGACACTGGATTTGACTGAAGAAAGGAGAAAACATAAAATTGCAGCAAATTAAGCAGGTGATTGTGAATACAAGTGCCTAAAAGACAGAGCAAGTGCAAAACAGCAAAGAACAAATGGCTGTAGGAGAAATTGAATGTTATAGAAGCATATCTGACAAGGGGAAAAGATAGATACCACCTAAAGGAAAATAAAGAGGTCTTTGGCAAAAAGCAGCTGTATGAATACGAAGAGCTCAGGTGGAAAACCAGTATTAAGCAAAGAAGGGAAAGCTGTAAAGCATATGTAGAGGGGATATAGAAGGGAAATTTACATGGAGGCAATATTATAGAAAGGGAAGAGGACAAAAGAAGATGAGATGGGAGATATGGTATGCAAGAACAATTTGACAGAGCACTGGAAGACCCAGGCTGAAACTAGACCTCAAGAGTATGCAACATTCCCTAAAAACTGTCAACCTCACAGGAGGGCCAGCCATTATGTCACTATTCCAACTGGCATAGAAGATACGAGACTGGCAAAATATCTTCAGACTCCATGAAGAATGTAATTACTCCAATTCCAAACAAGGTAGGTGCTGACTGGTGTGGATGCTGAACAGTTAGTTTAGTAAGTCACAGCTGCAAAATATTGACTTGAATTATTTAAAGAATAATGGAAAAACTGGTAGAAGCCAACCTTGGCCAATTGACTGAGGGGTGGGGGTTATGGGACTAAATGGTGAGGTCATCAGTCCTGCAATTCAATAATTACTTGCGTAAAAGGTGTCTACTGAAAGTGGGTGGATCCAGTCAGATGGGTCAAAATATAAAGTGAGGAAGCCAAAAACACACAGTAGAAGGGATAAAAGGGTTGGCCAAATCTAAATACTACAAAAACAGAGGGATTAAAGAGCAGTCTTTGCAAGGGCGAGTAGTCATGGCTCCCAGACCCAGAAAATGTAAAAAGAGGCCGCACCCATAACTACCCTGCCCCTGCTCCAGGAGTAAAGCAAAGCCTTATAACTGAAAATAAAAACCACTTTCATATAGAAAACTGAGGACCACTTCAACCTTCACAATCTTATACTAATATTAAAGACAAGGAATCTGGAAGGCTGTACTTAGTACAAAAGGCCAAAAGGAGGGGACATTCCACCAATATGAGATAACATCAGTCCGGCTCCACAGCCACATTGTGAAGGTGGCTCGTTAAACAAGAGGAAACTGTGGATGAGTCTAGTATGACCAATATGTAGACAGCATAAGACAATGGACTCATTCCAACTGGAGCAGAAGGAAAAAGACCAAACGGCAGTCATTGGGTTGGTTGGTTTGTGGGATTAGAGGGACCAGACTGCTATGGTCATTGGTCCCTTTTTCCAAAACTTCAAACACCCACACCAAATAAAAACTAGCAATGGACATGACAACAGACGACATAGGACAAAAACGACGCAGACTGAGACCAAACAAAAGGAACTAAAATCACACAGAGTGTGACAGTGGTTGACCGATCACAGAGACAAAAAAGGAAAAGCCAACCACCTAGAAACACACTAAAAATAACCCAGTTTAAAATCATAGGCCAAAGGCCAGACTCCTATCAAAAAAATGATAAACACTCAGATTAAGTGATAAAAAACCCCTGCCCAAATAAAACGCAAAACTAAGCCTGCCATGGCAGTGTCATCTGTTAAAAGGGCAGGGAGCGTATCAGGCAGTGCAAATGTCCGCTTTTAGCTGTGCTCAGGCAGACAGGCCAACAAAATGTGGACCACCACCAAAGCTGCCCTGCAGCGACAGAGAGGTGGGTCCTCACGGCTCAGTAAATATCTGTGCGTCAGCCGGGTGTGGCCAATGCAGAGCCGACAAAGGACAACTGAGTCCCTGCGAATGGCTCGCATGGCTGACCACCACGCAGTCGTCTCCTTGACAGCACAGAGTTTATTAGGTGTGGGCAGATCGCGCCATTCAGCATCCCAAAGCGCGAAAACTTTGTGGCGGAAGACTGCTCGCAAATCAGTCTCCAGGAGGCCAATGTCCAGAGTTGGTTCACTGGTGGCCTGTTTGGCCAGGCGGTCAACATGTTCACTGCCCGGGGTACCGACATGACCAGGGATCCACACAAAGACCACAGAGCGGCCGCAACGGGCAAGAGTATGGAGGGAGCCCTGGAGAGCCATCACCAGATGAGAGTGAGGGAAACACTGGTCAATAGCTTGTAAAGTGCTCAGGGAGTCGCTACAAATAAAGAATGACTCACCTGAGCAGGAGCGGATATACTCTAGGGCACGAAAGATGGTGACCAGCTCAACAGTGAAAACGCTGGAGACAGCCGGCAATGAGTGTTGTTCGTAATGGTCCCCTAGAGTACGAGCATAACCGGCACGACCAGCAACCATCGAACCGTCAGTGTAAACAATGCCAGAGCCCTGATACGTGGCAAGGATGGAAAGAAAGCGGTGGAGGAAGGCCTCTGGAGGGACTGAGTCCTTCGGGCCCTGTGCCGATTGGAGCTGAAGGCATGGGCGGGGCACACACCACGTGGGTGTACACAGGGGGGGGGAGCCGGAAAGGCGGTGGAAGAGGGAAAATCCCAAGCCCGGAGAGAAGCTATCTGACGTGGACCGCGATCGTTCAGCCCGCCCAGGGCCGACGTTCTGGGAGATGGATGACCGACTGAGGGAACAGGAGACGATAATTAGGATGCCTGGGCAAGCTACAAACATGTGTAGCATTTGCAGCCAGTAAACGTTGGCACCGTAACCGCAATGGAGGGACACCTGCCTCCACAAGTATGCTGTCCACAGGGCTGGTCCGGAAAGCTCCAGTGGCAAGTCGGGTCCCACTGTCAAGGATTGGGTCCAGCACCCGCAACGCAGAAGGGGATGCTGAATCATAAGCCAGGCTCCCATAATCCAGATGGGACTGGATTAACGCCTGGTAGAGCCGTAAGAGGGTAGATTGGTCGGCGCCCCTGCTGGTGTGGCTCAAGCATCGCAGAGCATTAAAATGCCGCCAACACATCTGTTTAAGCTGCCGAATATGTGGGAGCCAAGTCAACCAGGCATCAGAAACCACACCCAAAAACCGATGTGTCTCTACCACAGCAAGAAGTTCGCCGGCAAGATAAAGCCACGGCTCAGCGTGAACCATGCGTGGCCAGCAGAAATGCACAACACAGGTCTTGGAAGGCGAAAACTGGAAGACGAAAACTGGAAGCCATGCACTACAGCCCGAGACTGCACCTTGCGGATAGCGTTCTGCGGCTGACGTTCGGCAGCTGCAATGCAATTAAAAACAGGCAGACACTTAAGACAGATCCCTGTAGTACCCCATTCTCCTGAACTCAGGGGGAACTATGGGAGGCCACGACTTGCACGCGGAAGGTACAACGCGACAGAAAATTTCGTATGAAAATCGGCAGCGGACCCCGAAGACCCCAACAATGAAGCGTAGAGAGCATGTAATGGCGCCATGTCATATTGTACGCCTTCCGCATGTCAAAAAAGACAGTGATGAGGTGCTGACGGTGGGCAAAGGCTGTACAGATGGCTGACTCCAGGCTCACCAGAGTGTCGGTGGCAAAGCGGCCTTTACAGAACCCACCCTGAGACGGAGCCAGAAGGCCCCAAGACTCGAGTACCCAACTCAAATGCCAGCTCACCACGTGTTCGAGCAACTTGCAAAGAATGTTGGTGAGGCTAATGGGGCGGTAGCTGTCCACCTCCAATGGGTTCTTGCTAGGTTTCAAAATGGGGATAACAATGCTTTCCCGCCATTGCGACGGAAACTCACTCTCGACCCAGATACGGTTGTAAAGGTCGAGGAGGCGTAGCTGGCAGTCCACTGAGAGGTGTTTGAGCATCTGACAGTGGATGCGATCTGGCCCGGGAGCTGTATCAGGGCAAGTTGCTAGGGCACTGTGGAATTCCCACTCACTGAATGGAACATTGTAGGAATCGGGATGGCAGGTGTGAAATGAAAGGCTCCGACGTTCCAATCGCTCTTTAATAGAGCAGAAGGCCAGTGGGTAATTCACAGAAGCAGAACTGAGAGCAAATTGGTCTGCTAAGCGGTTTGCTATTATGTCAGGGTCAGTACAAACTGCCCCTTTCAGTGACGGCGCAGGGACGCTGACAGGGGTCAGATAGCCATAGAGGCGACTAATCTTGGCCCAAACCTGCGATGGAGAGATATGGAGGCCAATGGTGGAGACATACCGTTCCCAGCACCCCCGCTTGTGTTGGCGAATGATGCGGTGGGCCCACACAGGGAGCTGTTTGAAGGCGATGAGGTTTTTTAATGAGGGATGCCTCTTGTAACGCTGGAGCACCCGCCTGTGATCTTTAATCACCACGGCGATCACAGGCGACCACCAAAGCACAGACCTCCACCGAGGGGACCCAGAAGAACGGGGAATGGCAGATTCTGTGGCAGTAATGATGCCAGTGGTGACCGAGTGAACCACCGCATCAATGGCTTCATTAGAAAGAGGCTCAATAGTGACAATGGAGGAGAACAAGTCCCAGTCAGCCTTATTCATAGCACATCTGCAATGGTGCCCAGAAGAGTGACGCTGTGGCAGTGGCAGAAAGATCGGAAAGTGGTCACTACCACACAGGTCGTCAAGCACACTCCATTGGACAGATGGTAAGAGGCTAGGGCTGCAGATTGAAAGGTCTATATGGCTGAGTATGTGCCATGCGTCACACTGAAATGTGTGAAGGCACCATCATTTACAATGGAAAGGTTGAGCTGTGCCAATACACGCTCAATGGTGCTGCCTCTGCCTGTTGCCACTGATACACCCCACAGAGGGTTATGGGTGTTGAAGTCGCCAAGTAACAGGAAAGGTGGCGGCAATTGGGCTATCAACGCAGCCAGGACATGCTGCGGAACATCACCGTCTGGTGGGAGATATAGGCTGCAGACAGTAACAGCCTGAGGCGTCCACACCTGAACAGCAACAGCCTCTAAAGGTGTTTGTAGAGGGACAGACACGCTGTGAAGAGAGTGAAGGACATAGATGCAGACGCCACCAGATACCCTTTCATAAGCTGTCCGGTTCTTATAATAACCCCGATAGCCAAGGATGGCGGGGGTTCGCATCGCTGGAAACCAAGTTTCTTGAAGGCAATGCAGAAGAAAGGGTGAAGGCTGAGAAGTTGTCAGAGCTCAGCAAGATGGTGGAAGAAACCGCTGCAGTTCCACTGGAGGATGACATTGTCCATGGCTGAGAAGGGCGTGAAGGGACCGAGGAGGCAAATTAAGTTGCTGGGCCACCTGCCACCACCGATCGAGTACCGACAGGAGCGACATCCATCACGGCCGAGGGACCGGAGAGATTGAGGTCCTCAGCGGACGCGAGAATCTCCACCTCATCCTCAGATGCAGAGCTTGTAGGCAGTGGTGGAGTAGGTGCCACGGCAGGTGCCTTGGTCTTAGGGGTTTTCAATTTCGATTTCTCCCGCTGTTCCTTTGGTTGCCCTTGCTGGGAGGGCTTTTTTGAGTCAGTCTCCGGGACCAAAGCTTGACGACCAGCGACCTGTGGCTTCTTCAGCCACTGGTGGGTGTCTGCTGTGCCGCTGGTACGAACCTGAGAAGGGAGTGACCCAAGGGATCCCTTCCAAGCGAGAGTAGCCAAAGAAGACTTATGCTTCTCCAGCTTAGAAGTGCGGACTGGTGTCCCCGGTGGTTGGTGGGGCGCAGCTCCCGAGGTAGGTGGTGCGGGAGCAACAGAGAGAGAAGTGGCCCTCACCGTCAAGGGGGCAGGCGTGGTCCTTCAGCTCTGAGTGCTGATGGTATGTGGTGCAGCTATGGGAACTGTAGCAGGAGTGACTGTGGCGGCGTAAGATGACATCACGCATACTGGACGAAGTCGTTCAAATTTCCGCTTGGCCTCAGTGTAGGTCAGTCGATCCAGGGTCTTGTATTCCATTATTTTCCGTTCCTTCTGTAGAATCTTACAGTCCAGTGAGCAAGGGAGATAGTGCTCTCCGCAGTTGACACAGATGGGAGGTGGGGCACATGGAGCATCAGGATGTGATGGTCGACCACAATCACAACATGAGGCTGGAAGCACAGCGGGAAGATATATGGCCGAACTTCCAACACTTGAAGCACTGCATCGAGGGAGGGATATATGGCTTGACGTCACTACAGTAGACCATCACCTTGACCTTCTCAGGTAATGTGTCACCCTCAAAGGCCAAGATGAAGGCACCGGTGGCAACTTGATGATTCCTTGGACCCCAGGGGATGCGCCAGACGAAATGGACACCTCATTGCTCTAAGTTGGCACGCAGCTCGTCATCGGACTGTAAAAGAAGATCTCTGTGGAAAACAATGCCCTGGACCATATTTAAGCTTTCATGTGGGGTGATAGTAACAGAAACATTCCCAACTTCATACAAGCGAGCGAGGCTCTTGACTGGACAGAGGATGCTGTTTTTATCAAGACTGACCCT
Source organism: Schistocerca americana (assembly GCF_021461395.2). Taxonomy (NCBI): domain Eukaryota; kingdom Metazoa; phylum Arthropoda; class Insecta; order Orthoptera; family Acrididae; genus Schistocerca; species Schistocerca americana. Next base: position 430,524,617 of record NC_060126.1, on the reverse strand, counting down.
GACCACATTTTGGACAAGCCCTCCACCTCCCCAAACTTGTCCTCTAAATGCTCTACAAAGAACTGAGGCTTCACAGACACAAAGGATTCGCCATCAGCTCTGGTACAGACAAGATATCGGGGCAAATACATTTAACTGTCATTCACAGCCTTTCGTTCCTCCGACGGTGTGGCCAGGGAGGCGAACGATTTGGGGTCATACACATTAGCTTTAAAGTGAGCCCTCGAACACTTAGATACTGCTGGTGGCTGGCCACCAGCAAGAGAAGATGTGCCATGCTTCATTGTGTGTCATCTGCCCTGATACCACCTACTCCGACCAAGGCCCTCTCCATGGGCATCACCCAGCCACAGCAAGGGCCACCTGGCAGGATGGCCATTGCTGGGAGTACTGATGCCCCATGGAGATGGGTATCTACTCCTTGGCATACGTGGGGAGTTGAGGGCGCAGGCATCAGTAGAGCGATCCCTGTGTTGTCAGGGGGCTACAACCAACAGGGTACATGGTGGCCTCACCACAACGGACTGGCCACCGTGCTGGATTTTAGGTGACATGTAGTCCATGGTCGCCGTCAGTGCAGAAAGTGGCGCTGCACATCGCATGGTAGAAAGTGCATGCAGGAACGTATCCATGCCCAAGAGATGGAGAGCGGGCAGGACTGCAATGCAACGACAAATAATCTGGCGAAATGTCTCAATGCAAGATGGACACCATGCATCAAGTAAGGCGCCCTTCCCCAATCAGCTCGCTCTACGGAAGAATTTTGAGATATGGAGGTCAAACCCGACGGGGGACCATCACAGAAGGGCCGAAACATTTGAGACTCCTTTTAGTCGCTTCTTACGACAGGCAGGAATACCGCGGGCCTATTCTGACCCCCAAACCCACAGGGGGGAAACTGCAGTAGTCTCCTTGATTGTGTACAGATAGTAATACTGAGAGCAGTAGTGCAACAGATGTCATTCCACTTTAGGGCAAAGAGATTTTTGATTTGTACCTGCACATATGCACCTGGGTTCAAGAATGGAAATGGAGTGGGGCTAGTATCTGCCCCTCAAGTCAAATGGTCAGCCAGTCCATTCCCTGGGATGCCCACATTACTTGGGACCCAAAGAAGGAAAACTGAGCAGGCAACATGGACAAGGGCAGAGGGAAGGTTGTAGATAGCAGAGACCAAACAGTGACAAGAGTAGCCTTCAGGCTGTTCATCGACTCGCTACATATCAAAACACCATGGCGGGAGGCCTGAATAACAAAATGGAGGGCTATGTTAATGGCTAGCAGCTCTGCTGTGAACACACTAAGATCCCAGCAGTAGATGGTGTTCTATGCCAGCAAGAGACAAAAGTATTCTAGGACCATCAGTGTAGAAGATGATAGCACCCTGGAAATCTTCAAGGATGGAACGTGCAAGGCGACAGAATATCATAGTGGTGACAGACACCTTACGACCGTGGAGTAGGTCAGTTCTAATCTATGGTCTAGGCACCACCCAAGTGGAAGGGAGGGGGGATGGAGGAAATACACGGGGCACATTCCAGCAAGTGGAGATGGACAGAGTGAACTGAGATGCATTCCAACTGGCAATATCACCCGAGGGCAAGCATCAGGAGGGATATGTACCTCATTTGCAAACAGCAAGGGGTACATGGGATGGTCAAGGAATCGTCGAATGGCAATTATGTAAGAAACCAGGAGTTGGCTCCATTGTATTTTTAGATGGGGCAGCCCCACTTCTGCAAGGAGACGGTCGACAGGCTAGTGCAAAAGGCACCTAGAGCCAGATACATCTCATAATGATGAATGGGGTCAAGCAATTTCAGAGTGGAATGAGCCACTGAGTCATAAGCCTGATTAACATAATAGTATGGAATATGGGGCAGCCACATCAGCCTTTTTATCAAAAATAAGGCCCAAGAAACTCAACTGTGCAACAACATATATGCGCTGCTTATCTAAATAAAGTTCACAATTTGGGTGTACTGTGTGTTTATGGCAAAAATGCATAGCCCGCATTTTGGAGGGAGAAAACGAAGCCATGGGGAAGGGCCCACACAGAGGTCTGTCAGATGGTGCCTTGGAGCTGGTGTTCTGCAGGCGCTACTGAGTGGGAGCTGCTCCAGATGCAAAATTGTCTACCTACAATGCCAGGATAACCAGAGGCCCAACAGAGATTACAAAGCCCACAGATGGCTACAAGGAACGGAGTGACGTTTACACCGGAGCCCTGTGGGACACTGTTCTCCTGGATCTAAAGGGACCTGAATGAAGTGCCAACTAACCCAGAAGAGCCATTGGGACAAAAACTCTGATAAAAATCTGAAGGCAGCTGCAAAAGTCCCAGTCATGGAGGGTAACTAAAATGTGACAGTGCAAAATTATGTGTGCCTTATGTAGGTCAAAGAAGACCGTGGCAAGGTGTCAGCATTTAGCAAAATGAGTGTCAGATTGCTGTTTCCAATTTGAGTAAATAGTCAGTTGTTGCTCTTCCTTCCTGGAAGCCACACTGATATGGGATCAAAAGGCCCTGAGATTCGAGTACCCAACATAATCTGAAGCTAACCATCCTCTCAAGTAGTTTACAAAGTTTGTCAGGCTAATTGGTTGGTAGCTGTCTAGAGATGTAGAGATGTTGGGTTCTTCCCAGGCTTAAGTATTGGGATAACTGTGCTGTCTCGCCATTGCAAGGGAAAGACACACCACGAGCCAAATGTGGTTGAAGACCCTGAGTACATGTTGCCTCTGGGTAACATCCAAGTGTTGGACCATCTGGTTGTGGACGGAATCTGGGCCTAAGGCCAAGTCATGTGAAGAGGTAAGAGCCTGCAAGAATTCCCATTCAATGAAGGGTTCATTATAGACTTCAGCAAAGTGGGGGTTGAAACAGGAGGCTTCTTCAATTCCTCATTTCTGTTGGAGAAAGGTAGCAGGATAGTAAGAGGACCCCAATGCTGTTGCAAAGTGTGCTGCGAGGTATTCTGCAAGGACCAGTGGATCAGTGCACAGAGCACCCCGTAGGATATGACCTTGGACAGCTGATTGCCACTGGCAGCCCAGGAGGCTGTGGAGCTTGGACCAAACCTGTGATCAGGCATATGAGGAAACATAGCTCTCCCAGCATTCCTTTTCACTCTGTTTAAAAAGTTAACAGGCCTTAGAACAGAGACACTTGAAAGCAATAAGGTTACTCTGTGGAGGGTGTCGCTTAAATCGTTGCAGTGCCCATTGGCAGTCCTGGATAGTGACTGCTACATCCTTGCCCCACCATGTTACCAGTTGATGTGAGCACCTGGGGATAGGGGGAGTAGCAGTGTGCGCAGCTTGAAGAATAGTGTCAGACATCTTGCACAACCACCTCAATGCAATTAGAGAGGGGTATCCAAGTGCACATCAGACATTATAAAGGCCATCTGGCTCTGCGGAATGGCCAACATGAAGGCCTTCTGGCTGGTGGTGGCAGGGGGTTGGGTTGGGTTGGGTTGGTTTAAAAGACGTGGGGAGGGGGGGGGGGGGACCAAACAGCGAGGTCATCGGTCCTTTGTTCCCAGTAAAATAATTACACAAGGGAAAAAAGAAAAAGGAGACATACAGGACAATAACAGGAGAAAGGGAGAACCAGAAAAATGACAGGACAACCAACACTACTATGGGGAAAAAAAACCACAGAGAGATGCAAGAAATAGGTAGAAGGGGTGAAAACAAGAGAGCAGTCGACCATGGCTGGCCGACCACAAGAACAAAAAGGAAAAGATAGTAACTCCACGACACATTAAAACATCCACCTTAAAAGCATTAGAGTGCAGAACACAAATGGATAGAGGACATGTGCTAAAACTTATATAGAATGATAAAACCCACTATCATGTATAAAATGTAAAACTAAATTAGCCAATTAGGCGTTTTCAGCAAAACTTAATGGCAACGAGTCTGGCAACTGAAGAGTCCATCACAGGGCAGCCAAACAAGGACAGCTCACCAAGATATGGGCCACTGTTGGCCAGGCGCCGCACCGACACTGAGGTGGGTCATCACGGCGCAGGAGGTAGCCGTGTATCACCCAAGCCAGCCACTCTGCAACACATTAAAACCTCCACCCTAAAAGCACTAGGGTGGAGGACATGGAGGGACAAAGGACATGCGCTAAAACCAACATAAAAGTATAAAACCCACACTCACAGACAAAATGTAAAACTAAAGCTGCTGTAGAGGCATTGTCGCCCAACACCAAAGGCAGGGTGCTGGGAAAATTTAAAGTCTGCTGCAGAGCAGTTAAAAGTGGGCAGTCCAGCAAGAGGTGGATGACTCATTTGGGAGCCACAGCAACACTGAGGTGGGTCATCGCAATGGAGTAGGTAACCTTGTGTTAGCCATGTATGGCCAATGTGGAGCCAGCAGAGGACAACTGATTCCCTGCAAGAGGCCAGCATGGAAGATTTCCACACATTCATAGTCTCCTTAATGACACGCAGCTTGTTGTGCATGCTGTTATGCCATTCCATCTCCCAAAGCTGGAAAACCCATCAGTGTAAGACAGAACGTAGGTCAGCTTCGGAAATGCCTACCTCCAGAAGCAGTTTCCGCATCGCCTGTTTGGCCAGCCCGTCAGCAAGTTCGTTACCGGGGATTACGACGTGTCCTGGGGTTCACACAAACACCACGGAACAGCGGGACTGTTCCAGGACACAGATGGACTCCTGAATAGACACTACCAGATGGAGGAGAGGGTAGCACTGGTAGATAGGTTGTAGGCTGTTCAATGAGTTGGTACACAGGAGAAATGACTTGCCAGGGCATGAGCGGATGTACTCAAGAGCACGAGATATGGCTGCAAGCTCTGCAGTGAAAACACTGCAGCCAACTGGCAAGGAGTGCTGCTCAATATGTCCTCTATAAACATATGCGATGCCTACGTGACCATCAGCCATTGGAGCCGTCAGTGTAAACCACTCCAGAGCAACGGAACACATCACATCAAGAATCGAGAGGAAGTGATAGTGCAGATCAGCAGGGTTAACGGGGACCTTAAGGCCACGCAAAAGGTCCAGATAACGATGCGGGCGAGGCGTACACCATGGAGGCGTACGTGAACGGACCACAAGTAAAGGTGGAAAAGGGAAGGACACCAGTTCGGAGAGAAGGGACCGCACGTGAACCGCAATCGTTAGCCCCAAACTGGGCCGCCGATGCAGGTGATGGACTGCCATGGGCGGGAAAAGGAGACGGTAATTTGGATGCTCAGGGGAACTATGAATGTGTGATGCGTAACTGGCAAGCAGTTGGACATGTCTGATCTGCCGTGGAGGGACGCCAGCCTCCACCAGTACACCGGTCACCAGACTCGTCCTAAAAGCTCCTGTTGCTAATCAAACCCCACAGTGGTGCACAGAGTCAAGTAAATGCAGTGCTGAAGGCACTGCTGAACCATAAGCCACACTCCCATAGTCAATTCGGGATTGGACAAGGGCTCTATAGAGCTGCATCAGTGTACATTGCTCTGCGCCCCAAATGGTGTTGCTCAGGCAATGGAGGGCATTGAGGTGCTGCCAACACTTCTGCTTAAGCTGACAAAGATGAGGGAGTCAAGTCAATTGAGTGTCAAAAACCACTCCTAGGAATTGATATGTCTCCACTAATGTGGGTGGATCCTCATTAAGATAAAGAGCGGGTTCCGGATGAATGGTACGACACCGACAGAAGTGCACGACACACGACTTTGCGGCTTAAAACTGGAAGCCGTGGGTTAGAGCCCGTGACTGCGCCTTGTGGATGGCTCCCTGGAGGCGCCACTCAGCAACAACAGTAGTGGAGCGACAGTACGAGATGCAGAAGTCGTCTGCATACAGAGAGGGTGAGACAGAGGGCCCGACAGCTGCTGCTAGACCATTAATGGCCACTAAAAATAGAGAGACACTCAATACAGAGCCCTACGGGACTCCATTCTCCTGGATATGGATGGAATTATGGGAGTCTCCAACTTGGACACAGAAAGTACAGAGCGACAGGAAGTTTTGGATAAAAATCGGGAGTAGTCCCCAGAGCGACTCAATTCAATAGTCCCTTGCATTGACACCCTTTTTTTTCCTGTTAGCGAGGTATGACTAACCATTTTACAGCACTGCCCGTGACACCATAGAATTCTAATTTATTTAAAAGGATGTTGTGGTTCACACAATTAAATGCCTTTGACAAATCACAGAAAATAACTGCTGCATGTAATTTGTTGTTTAATGAATTAAATACAGTTTCACTGTAGGTGTAAATAGCCTTCTCGATATCAGAACCCTTCAGAAATCCAAACTGTGTTCTTGATAATATGTTATTTGTGGTCAGATGGTTGAAAAGCTGCCTGTACATCACTTTTTCTAAAATTTTTGAGAATGCTGGCAAAAGCAAAATTGGTCTGTAGTTTGATGGCATCTATTTATCCCCTTTCTTGAATAGAGGCTGAACATCTGCATATTTTAGCCAGTCAGGAAATGTCCCAGTTATAATTGGTTACACAAGTAACTTAGAATTGTACTAAACTCACAAGAACATGCCTTAATTAACTTTGTTGATATTTCATCGTAACCACTAGAATGCTTTGTTTTTAAAGATTTTATTATGGAAGTTATTTCTTTTGGTGAAGTGAGTGACATATTCATGTACTTGAAGCTATTTGTAAAGGCTAGTTTCAGATATTCAAGGGCATTATGAACTGATCCTGACAATCCCATTCTATCAGTAATGGATATAAAGTACTTGTTAAATAGATTTGCCACACTATGCCCATCGGTTTCTAATGTGTCATCTATCCTTAATGCTATTTGCTCCTGTTCCTTTCTGGTTCTACCAGTCTCCTCTTTCACCATATCCCATATTGTTTTTATTTTGTTCCCTGACATTGCTATTTTCTTCTCATAGTGCATTTGTTTAGATGTCTGAATTACTTTAATATTATACAGTATTCCTTGTACTTAGCTAAATCATCAGCATTGGAGCTATTTTTGGTCAACATATACACTTTCCTTTTTGTATTACAGGAAATCTTTATTCTTTGTGCAATCCATTGTTTTATTATAGACTTCTGTTTAATTGGAGTAACTTTTAGAGGAAAACAGTTTTCAAACATGGTACTGACAGGATCACACACTTGATTGCACTGCAGTTAAGCAGTCATTCCTCCAAGCCAGACAAATTGTACAGCTAGAAAAAAACACCCATGTTATACGATGGAAACTAATTTCATCAAGTGCTCCACAGTGGTCTGCAGAGTATGGATGTGGACGAAATGCAGCAATTATTTCTGCTACATCATGTGCAATGACAGTTTTCTTTTCCTAGTGTAAATTCAAATACTTAGTATTAAAAATACTGAGCTGCAGGTGACAGTCAAGAGTTTGCAGAGTCACGATACATCGCTGTTGGCAAAGGAAAGGAAGTGCCACAAACTACTAGAATATGTTGCTCATAAAACTTGCTGAAATGCACACCACACTGCACCTTCCACAGTCATCCTGCCTTATCCATTACAGTGAGAACTGCAAACTTTGGGATAGTTACGGGAGAGCTACAGGCAGATTTAAACAATGAGTTTGAACCATGTAGTACGTACCCACTAAAAACAAAATTGTTTTCTTTTATCTCAGTGCAGCAAACAATGTTAATATTTTTAGGTAATATCAAGGCTAAGATAACATGCATCACAGCATTCCACTGCTAATTGCTCTGTCCTTATCTTTCTATCTACCCCAGGTGCTGACTTTTGTTTATTTTCTACAAGCTTTTGTAGATGAAGAGAATGCTGGTTGCTTAAGCTTGTTCACCACATTCATTCTAAAAATGTTATGTCATCTCAAATTCTAGAACACTGTCATTAATGACTAGCTTTCACCACATACCTGAAAACTTTTACAAGCACAGTTGGATGCAATACAGGGTCCGTAACAGGTGCAGCAACTGGTGGTGAAGGTGCGGGTCGAACTACATGGGTAGGTCCGCGTAACTGCTTTGTTGAGCCTGCCACAAGCTCACGTGCCAACTTTGAGCTGATAGAAAGCGAAAGTGAGGCCTGAGGTGTGATGGACTGTGAAGGGGATGGCTGATCCACCCCACCTGATGTCGACCCGTGTCCTCTTCTACCACTTCTGCTACCGCTCCCGCCGCCGCCACTACCTGCATCTTGCGATTCACCTTTTGAGGTAGACAGCTGAGAGTTCCCTCCTGTGTCAGGTCCTCCTTCCCTCTTTTCTCTATCTCGGTGTCCTTCACCCTTTGATGCCTCTTCCTGCAAGAAGATATTACACTAAATGCCACATTTATAAGCACCATCAAACTGAGGTAGGTTAAATGCAAAATTTTACATCATTATTCCCAATCTTTGCAAATTAAAGAGGGGGAGAAGTTATGAAAAAAATTGTCTATATTACTGACAGTGTTACCTTGTTCCATCCAACCCATCCGCCTTACCCTGTATTAACTTTTCTGAATAGAATACGATCACACATCTCAATAATCAAACTTGGATGCACACAAATAAGCAGCAGTATGTTATGCAGTTGTGTGCACATACTGCTTTATTCCATTCTTTCCTTGGTAGGTAAGACAGCATAGAAAAGAGGCTGGCAAACACTAACCAATCAATCCAAAAATAAGCTGCTTTGACCATCACCTACGGCAACCACAATACTTGTGCAAAATCATTACAGGGTGTATATCTGAGATTCTTTCACCTCCCTCATTAGTCCTCGTACCTGACAAAGGAAGATGCTAAGGGACTGTACTAGCTGGGTTTGGATCTAGGAGATTAACTTTCTGCAGGTGACAAAGTGGTGTGCACGTTACGAGATGTACATGAAAATATCTATCACCATCACCATTTTACTCCGTGTTTCACAGCATAAAAACCAGCCGTTCTTTCTTCTGGTAACGGACAATTCTGGTGCTTGCTACACATGGAAGCACTTTCTCCTTCTGACAAAATGCCTGAGGTATTGACTACTGCAAAAAAGACCCACGAGTCAGGAGGGACTACTTCACCTGATGGAACTGGGGATGGGCTGATCTGACCTGACCTGACCTGATCTTCCTGCAAGACAACTTGGAGTTGTGTACAAATGACGAGACTGGTTGACACAGAGCCTCAGTGTTTTATGGACGATGGAAATTCTCACAGAAATAGTCATGTCAGGAAAGACTCGGTACATTTGAGGCGGGGGGATTCCATGAGGGATATGGATGAGATGCTAATGGTAGCTGCTGAATGCACTGGAAGCAGCAGGCTGCAAGTGTTGGTTCACGTTACAGCAAAGATGCTTGTCACCAGGATTCAAGGCCACACTTCACTGACTTTTGAGCCCAGCTTAAGTGGTGAAGACAGCTGCTCACAAACCCAAAGTTGAAACAGAGTTTGCAAGTTACAAGGTCACACCCAGGACTGACAGCATTCTCTCATTTTGACATAATCTGTCAATTCTATGAATATATTTGATGCAGATTTCTAGTCCGCATTATCAGGTGCAGTTTTTCCAACCCCCTTGACTAGGGCAGGTGTCCATTACACAATGTAAGCAGCTCCTCTGGTAGCAAAATTTGAGATAATCTGGACGAAGATAAGGATGAAACATGGGTCACATGCAGTAACTTGTTTCTGTTCCCCAGCAGCATCAAATATTGGAGCACTAGAACACTACAGATTAAGTATTAAAATACCATGTGTACATTTTTTGAATGTTGAATTAAGTCGGGTGATGCTAAGGGGAATTAGATTAGGAAATGAGACACTTGAAAGTAGTAAAGGAGGTTTGCTATTTGGGGAGCAAAATAACTGATGATGGTCGAAGTAGAGAGGATATAAAATGTAGACTGGCAATGGCAAGTAAAGCGTTTCTGAAGAGGAATTTGTTAACATCGAGTATAGATTTAAGTGTCAGGAAGTCATTTCTGAAAGTATTTGTATGGAGTGTAGCCATGTATGGAAGTGAAACATGGACGATAAATAGTTTGAACAAGAAGAGAATAGAAGCTTTCAAAATGTGGTGCTACAGAAGAATGCTGAAGATTAGATGGGTAGATCACGTAGCTAATGAGGAGGTATTGAACAGAATTGGGGAGAAGAGGAGTTTGTGGCACAACTTGACAAGAAGAAGGGACCGGTTGGTAGGACATGTTCTGAGGCATCAAGGGATCACAAATTTAGCATTGGAGGGCAGCGTGGAGGGTAAAAATCGTAGAGGGAGACCAAGAGATGAATACACTAAGCAGATTCAGAAGGATGTAGGTTGCAGTAAGTACTGGGAGATGAAGAAGCTTGCACAGGATTGAGTAGTATGGAGAGCTGCATCAAACCAGTCTCAGGACTGAAGACAACATTTTTTGATTATGCTTTGTTGATAGTGGCAGACACTAACATTTAGAAACAGAGTGAAGAATGAAATTTCTTGGGGCCACTATAAATATATTTTGAAAATTATCTATCAGTCGATTAGCTAACCTATTTGCAATGGAAATAATGTATCGATTTAGAACATACTTCCTCAAACTTTTTGATCCAGCCAGTGTAGGGACAGAAATCCATGATTACAAAAATCATTCTACATTACAAGTCATTGGAGTTTATAGAGAAAGGTAGTTAAATATGTTTAACAAGGGTGATAAATTAACTTTGAACAGCTTGAGAAGTTAATTGCGAACATTCATCTTTAGTGGTGATATTAACAGTCTACGGCTTAATGTAGTCTCTTGGCAAACAGGCAACTCCACATTTTTCAATATTCAGAAAGCATTATAGATAAAACTCACGTAGAACAAACAATATGGAGATTTAGTATCCAATTATTACCCAGCTTAAAATTAAATGCAGTTAAGACGTTCTAATTTTTGAAGGACTTGTCATCCTGAGCTATGTCTGGAACTTAAACCACATGTGTCAAAATCCATGTCAGAATGCACACCTAGATCCAATGAAAGGTTGGAAACCAGCCTACAGAAGAGTCGCCATATGAGGGTGTCTGCCCCTTCTAAGACACCCAAGTTTTGGCAGTCGGCACCAGCATCAACTGGTTACTGCATGCTGCTACCCCCCTTTCAACTAAGCAATACTGCTGATTTTGTGAAACCAGTATTATCCACAGTTACTATAGTACCTGTAACTGAGTGTTAGTGTCGACAACAGTCCTGTTTTTGAATCTGACTGGTTGCTGCCACAGGTGCCTGTCACGTCACCCCACATTTCTGCTGACTAACTTGCAAATGAGGTAGTCCAGAAACAACTTTAGGGATCACTAACATACAGTCTAGACAGGGGTTTAGATAACTTAACGCCTCTGATACAAAGAGGATGCCAACACTTCGAATCACTATCCGTATCTTTTACCTGCAGGCCCCTTGCACCTACAGTAGCTCTCCCAGCTCTTCACGAAAGAGGCCCTTGTTTTAGCTCTTACCACATGTTTTGTATCTCTCTACCAGTAATGTATGGATTCAACATTAAATCGAATGACAGATCATACTATGGCACTTCATTTATAAAAGGTATATCTGGATTACATAAGTTGTGTGTCACAATTCCTGGTTTCAGCCCCTACTATCATCAGACCTGTTATGATGGGGTGGAACAGCAGTATAACCACTTAAAGTGCGTTTGGCTGAAACAAAAATCTGCAGCAGACCTACTGATTCATGAAACAAATAAAAGACTATTAACATGATTAGCAGCCATGCATACCATAGGTATATGCTGACAGAAATAGCAATGATAATATACACGTCTGTAAATGCAAAGTAAGTGCCAGTGATGGCCTGGATGCGTTCCGTATTTATACAAATAACTGCCAGTAGAGGGCACTAATGCAATGGTACATGAGCAACCAGTATCGTAAATTCAATAAATGCAGTGTGTTTAGTCATTAATAAAAATTACTTCTTGTGGCAAAATGAGCGTCTGACAATAAAACGTCAACTGACATAAAATATGTGGAAATAAAATTCATACTTAAAATCCGCATGAGACGCGTAAGGAGTAATAACAGAAAGCGCCTAGCCTGGCAAAGTAAATAACACTTAATTGTATTAAAGTCAGAATAAAAAGTTTTAAAAGTGACATCAGATCCATTAATCGCAACTTTTCAGCATGACAAAACAACTGAACGAAACCGTAACTGTAAGATAATTAACAAGACAGTGACAATTAATTATAATCTCTATAGTCGATGACACTTTCGGTGTGGAATGTAAGTGGCGCCGACTCGTGGCTTCACTGAAAGACGGTTTTGTTTTCCTGTGGTGGAGCTTGCGGAAGAAGACGTGAAGTCCTCGCGGCTGGCACACACGACAGTACGTCAAGCTGTTGCTGCGCTCGCCGTTGCTCAACCTATTAGGTCCCTACATACGTCAACATAAGTATCAAAGTTAAAATCCTGTTGCTGCTTTCTGTGTACGTAAATTTCTATTTGTACCAGTAGGTTCAGTAAATGTCCTTTGGTGCCTATGCAACACTTCCGTGTTATCCTGTATATTTATTATTACCTTTTCTGAAAAATCCTCCAAATACGTATGTACCCCAAAACGACTCTTTTTCCTTCCACTTTGCCTAAAATCTTCGCGATTTATCTTGGAGACGCCAGATTCTAAATATTTGTTGCTGCTGTTACCAGTTTTGTGGTGAAACCTAGAACCAGTTGTACCGTACCTTTCCTTTGAAATACAATTTTCCGTTTGTTTTTCTGAAGGCCTGCGTTATTAATCGCAAAATGCCACGCTGTATGACATAGCAATAAATTCTTGCTCTCTGGATTTTGTCTCCTTGTCACGTAGTTTTTACTTTCTCTTGTTAAAAAGGTTCGTTACGTCACATTCCTTGTATCTGTTTTTCCTGGCTACTTGTTTAATCACATTTTAAGTTATTCCACTTCATCGTTATGGGTGAGTGGTACCGTAATTTGATCATCCCATTGTTTATGTCCTACAGTAAGCTTATTTCTGCTTTCTGCGGTGACAGAATTTCGCATTTATAATCGTGTCATTAGCCGCCGCCTTCCTTTATACTAATTTTATGCTTTCAATCTGCCTTAGTTAACCTCAGATACAAAAACTTGTACAGATACTTCCTTCTTCCAATTCGACTGTGAACTTATGCCTTTCGTCCATGCCACTCTTTGTTTCTGCTACCTCACGTATTTAATTTGTCGTCCCTTTGTACAGTATTATATCTATATAACGTCTGTAATAATTCGTTTTTAAGAAAGAATTTAAAACTTGCATAATCATTTATTTTAAATTTAACTTCGAAACTTTTGTCTGAAGGGTTGATTCGGAATGGGGGCAAATAGTTCGTCTGGTACTTTAGCTGTGATATTCAAAAATGAGTTAAAAGGTAAATTTGTAACTATATCCTGACGTAAGCTAAAAAATTTATTATAGACCTTACGTAGACATACTAATGTACAAAAGTGACTAAAATGAAATATGACGTAGCAGAAAGTATCAGTGGGACGTACGAAAAAATAAAGTCGTAGTCAAGCTGGAAGTACCGGTAGAAATTGCTCGAATTTGTTACCTGAAAGACGGAAGGCAAAAGATTAGCACATTGAAGAAGACTACATTTACTGACACAATAATAAATACGAAATACCTTCACCCTAAAAAGCAGAAATAAGCATACTTCAGAGTCATGATCGACGGGATGTTAAAACTAGTATTCACCTAGAACGACGAGGTGGATGAATTTAAAATGTGATTAAACAAGTAACCAGATAAGGATTGTGATGTAACGAATCTTTATAACAAGCTAAAGTCAAAAACACGCGACAAGGAGACAAAGACTCGGAGGGGAAGAAGTTTGTGCTGTGTCATACAGCGTTGCGTTCTGCGATAGAATTGAGCAAGCCTTCAGAAAGACGAAAATAAACATTGTATTTCATACGAAAGGTACAGTTGTTTCAAGGGTTCGCCAAAAAGTTGGTAACTACAGCAACAAAAATTTAGAATCTAAATTCTAAAAGTGTGAAAAGTTCTGTTTTAGGCAGCCGGTAAGGAACTTAGACTCGTTTCTGAGAACACGAAACCAAAATAAAAGCGGGTTCGGTACACATTTGGATGAAGAAAAACATGTGGCATGAAATAGAGGATAATATGTGCATGAACAATTACTGAACGTAATGGAAGAAATGGAAATTTTCATACATGGAAAACAATCAAGATTACTGCTGAACAGACTTTAACACTTCGGTATAGCAAGCAGAGTTGCCACCTCCTGCATGGAACACGCGCAATCTTAAAATTCATTCATCACGCTTCTATGTACAATTTTGTATTCTACGCACACTGGCATCAATGTCTCCTGGAAGAACCGCATTATGTTTTCATTTTAGTTGAATCTGCAACAGCAAAATCTTTAGACGTGCGTTTCCTGACGACGTTACCAAATTTTCGACCCGTTATTGAGTACCTGCATAGGTGAACACACGAGCGAACTATATCTCAAGAGTGTATATTTTCGTCTGCTTGAAACCGGGATTCTGTCGGAGGTCTCAAACATGAGAGTAAAACGCAACAAGTTACACTAGTAAGATTCACGGCTGTCGTTCTTCAGAAGTGATTTTCCTAAGAGATTCGTTGCCGAGTCCTTAAGAGTGCAGAGAGCGTGTTTTATAACGTATTGCTGGCAACGTACTACAGAATATGCTAGAGAAATGAGCTTTGAAGCTACTGCAGTGGAAATAAAAATTGCAGGGATGTCATGCTATGTATCAGGTCTGTACTGATCAGCAAACTGTGATAAAAAAATGCTCTTTGAACAGCTAGAAGGCACAATCCATGAACTTCCAAAGATTATGGTTATTTAATATTTCTTGAGGATCTGCATAAGGGTACCAGGAAAAATAAAGAAAACTCTGACACTAATGGACTTACTGCATACTTTCAACGAAAAAATAAGCCCAAGAGTAACTAACAGAATCAGAACTTTTATTGTCCCATAGCATAAAGAGTTAAATCATAGATTTTAATGTACAGGAGACTTGTCAACACTGCAATACAATTAAAATGCATTACTGGAACAATATACAGTAACATTAATGTAAAAAACTTAACTATTGCAGTTGTTTATCTGACATAAAACTAAGCTTAATTAACAACCATTTGCTTTCTTGCTCAGATTTTCACATTATCATTCAGGAAGTCCTCTAGGAATAATTGCATTTCTGTAGTAACAACTTTTGTAGCTTTTGTTTCAGTGGTCCTAGCGCCATGCTGTGGATTTGTTTCCTTTTTAGAATACTATTACCATGCACAGGTATTCTGGGATTTTTGCATATAGCTTTGAATGGGAAGCAAGAAATTACGGTTGTTCCTAGTGCTGTATTAATTAAAACTGTCTATGAATAACTCGGGGCTCAGTTCATAAATGTACAAGCAGGGGCACCCAAAATTTTTATATTTCTTCATCTATTTCTATACTCTGCAAACAATGACGTGCTTGGCAGAGGGAAGCAGTTAAAGGGTTTCTTCCTGTTTCATTCGCGTATCGAGTGTGTGAAGGATTGTTTGAATGCCTCTGTTCATGCAGTAATTATACTAACCTTATCCTCACAATCCCTATGTAAGTGATACATAGGGGACATAATACATTCCAAGAATCATCATTTAAAGTCATTTCTTGAAACTTTATTAATAGACTGTCTCAGACTAGTTTACATGTATCTTCAAGTCTTTCAGCTCAGTTCCTTCTCTCTGCCCCACAATTAAACCAACCTGTGACCTTTTGTGTTGCCCTTATCTGTATACGCTCAATATCCTTTGTCAGTCCTATTTGATACGGGTCACACATACTACAGCAGTATTCTAGAACTGTTAACGTAAGTGGTTTGTAAGCTATCTTCTTAGTAGACTGATTTCACCTCGCCAGTACACTAGGCCTACCCATAAACTGAAGTCCACCACCTGCTTTACCCACGACTGAGCCTATGTAATCATTCCATTCCACCACAATAAGTAGAACCAAATTTTTAACTGTATTTCACCAAAATATACGGTCCATAAAGAATAAAGTTCAAGACAAACATTTTGAACTATCAGCAGTTGAAATAATAGAAAACAGCTTATAAAAAAATTAATTGTATTTTTATATATAGATCCCCCAATGGTAATATGGACATTTTTTCTCAAAACTCAGAGCTTAGAAAAGGTAACTTGTCCAAAAATGAACATCATCATATGTGGGGATTTAAACATCAACACAATGAAATCAGATGATCTTAGTTGTACCTGCTTGAACATTCTCTGCAGCTATGGCGTAACATCACTCATTAACTGTGCAACTAGTGATCAAACAATCTTCCTCAATAATAGACCATGTAGCAACAGACATAGAAAGAAAGCAGAAACAAATGTAAACAAAATGTTTAATAAGTTCATGACAGTATTTAAACTAAAATTTGAGGAAGCATTCCCCAAAACACTGCATTCAGTTGGAGCAAAAAAGAATAAAATAAATAAATGGGTGACCAGAGGCATCAAAAAATCCTCAAAGCCCTAAGGTATCTCGCATACATCAAAAAATCCTCAAAGCCCTAAGGTATCTCGCATCCATCAAAAATAGACTGACCTAGCTTTTTTAGAGTTCTACAAAAATTACAGGAGAACTTACAGAAAAGTATTGCTAGCTGAAAAAAAAACCCTTACAAATGGCAAAACATTACTGAAGGCAGATAACAAAACTAAAGCAATCTGGAACATAATTAAACAGGAGACAGCAAATGATGGACAAAAAATCTGGAAACACAGAGTAAAAGCAAAAATGTTGAAACCAGCAACCCAAAGGGACTAGCAAGCTTTGTAAATGAATGCTTTGGTGGGATTGCTAAGAAATTGCAAGAGAAATTTCCAGGCATACATGTTCTACACCAACAGGACCAGCCACCACACTCAATGGTGCTCTTTCCAAAAACAGAGCAAGAGGTGGCACAGGTGATACACCATCTAAAGAATAAAAGAATCCACAGAGTTAGATGAGATCCCAGTCAGTGTGCTAAAGAAATGTATACACAACATAAAAACCCCATTAACAATAATAATTAATGAATCTTTCAGATCTGGCTGCATTCCTGAATACTTGAAACAAGCAAAAGTAATACCAGTACTAAAAAAATGGCGATGCAAAAAATGTAGAAAACCACAGACCAATTTCCTTGTTATCTTTTACTTCCAAAATAATAGAAACCATAATGAAAAATAGACTAATGAACTACCTAGAAAAATTTAACCTTCTCTGCAATGAACAATTTGGTTTCAGGACCACAAAAAGTACACAGAGAGCTATAGTGCAGTTTACCAAAGTTGTACTAGAAGCATTAGACAAGGGCGAGAAGGCAACAGGCATTTTGTTGGATTTTTCAAAGGGTTCAGGCATGGGGAAAAAATACTATTTGATGATGACAGCACTGTAGTGATTACAGACGAAAGTTCAACACTGTTAATAGAAAAATCCAAAGAAGCTCTCAGAGACAACCACAACTGTTCACTAAAGAATAAAGTAACTCTAAATGTCAAAAAGACAAACTGTATAAACTTCTGACTAAATAAAAAACCCATTGACATTACACTGAAAGTAAACAATGAGGTACTTGATTGTATAATAGACAGCAAATTCTTGGGGATGAATGTAGACTGTCAGCTAAAATGGACAGAGCATCTGAGAATTTTAGCAAAGAGGTTATCTTCAGCATGTTACACCCTGCAAATCCTTGCACCAGTGTGCAATATTTCATACCTCAAAGTAGCCTACTTTGGTTATATGCATTCAGTCCTCAGTTATGGGATAATGCTTTGGGGGGGGGGGGGGGGGTTGTAAGTGCTGGAAACATACAAACTATTTTCAAGATACAGAAAAGAGTTGTTCGAATAGTAACAAATAGCAGTGTGAGGGCACACTGTAAAGAGTTGTTCAAAAAGTTAGAAATTCTGACAGTTCTGTATGAATATGTTTATCAAAACATAATGTATATAAGGAAAAACATTAATCTGTATACCACAAACAGCATAATTCATGACCATGGAACCAAATCCAGACACTGTTTACATCTAAACAGAAGAAACATGTCAAAGACTCAAAATAGTGTATTATATCATGGTATTAAATTGTACAACAGATTACCACTAGAAATAAGACGTAAATGATCCCCACACCTTTAGTCAAAGGCTAAAAAAATATTTACTAGATAGTAGCTATTAAACTGCAGATGAATATTTAAAATGACTATAGACTAATGTTCATGAACATTGTACTGCGTAACAAATTTAACTTGACATGATTAGAAAAGTAGAACTATGTATAGGAGCTATATATCCTGTAAAGAGACGTGTTTATTTCATAAGAAATATTGTACAAACATTTGATGACATCCATGCAATGTATATTGTTCTACGGATGAATAAATAAATAAATAAATAAATCACTCCCTAGAAAGTGTTACACCCAGGTATTTGTATGAGTTGGCTGATTCCAACAGTGACTCATTGATATTATAGTCATGTGACACTGTTTTTGTTTTTTTTTTCTTTTCACTTCTCCGGGGGACACCACCTTGATGAAGCACTGTCCATACAGGTGGAGAGGCTAGCGTATCCGCGTGAAGCTGAGGGCTATGCCAAAGGTATGCCAGGGAGAATTGATCGTACCACGTCCAAGGATATGAGACCAATCAGTCTATTCTCCTTCATTCTCAATACATTGGAAAAACTGGTTAATGTATACGTTGGGGAGAGGAGGCTAATTAGGGCCCTTCTACATTCAAACCAACACGCATATCAACTAGGTAAATCATATGAGACAACTCTCCACCAACTCATTGGGAGGGTGGAGAAAGCACTTCACTTCCAAGAAATAGCCCTCTGCATCTTCCTGGATATCATGGGGGCCTCAGCCGATGGATCAGACTATGGGTGTCCCACATCGTCCCATCTTCCCTTTCCACTCCTAGTCCTACACAATTCTCTTTCCCAACCCAAGGTGTGATGCAATCCGTGATGAGAGCTGCGTGGCACATGGGAAGATGTGTCACAAACGGAGCCTCAGGGATACTGGGTGACCTCCCTGAGCAAGTAGCCTTTCACCGCGTGGGGTATTCGTGGTGTGGACCGTGTAGATCCCCAAATCTCATGGAACAATATGGGCACGATTAAAGAAAAACGAACTGAGGGGCAAATTGAGACTTCAGACACCCAAACATGAGGGCTATGACCGATGGAAGGCATTCCCACTACTGAATCAGGGTCTAGACCTGAGCCAGAAGTGGGAACTGTAACCAAGCAGTTCGACCAGATTAAGATCAAAGCCTTGTCTGGTGCCCAGAGGAGGAAACTACTCAGGAAAAAGGAAGGTAAAGAATGGCTTCCTAAAGACAAGTGGAGGAAATTAAAGGGACTTGAACCTAAGACCCCCAGGATAAAATTGTCTCAGGTTGAAGGGGATATGCAAACCCCCACGACATCGAAAACAGGTAGCAAGGGGATGGGGGAGAAGTCTAAGACTCCCTCCTCCCTGGATAAGTGAGTCCAGAAAATACCGAGTCAAGAAATAGGAAAAAGACCTATAGTACTGCAATCTCGGTTTTTAGGATGGCAGTTATCCAAGGCTATCCACTGGTGGCTAACACCTCGCAACAGGAGGAATTGGTGCAGATGGCCCTCTTTGAAAAGATTGGGGGGAGGGGAGAGGAGCATTGGCCCAGAACCCAACTTCAGGAGGGTCCATCTAGATTGTGGTGCCCTCGTTTTTGTCTGTGAGGGGGTGCACATGGTGTAATGGCTTAAGGACAAGTTGCCCATGATATCCCTGTGGAAAGAAGCAAAGCTGCTGGTCAAGATGGCAGCAGAGCTTCTTAAGACTGCAAAGATGTCAATATGGGTACCAAAGATCTGTAAGGAAGTCTCGCCAAAGACTCTGTTTGAGAAAATACGGGCCCAGAACCCAAAAGTCTCGACAGAAGACTAGGGAGTGATCAACCAGAAGGTTGTACCAGAAGGACGAAACCTGGTGTTGGAGGTTGGAGATAAGTCCCTGAAGGCAATGTGGGAGCAGGACCTGAAATTGTTTTCAGGGTTTTCGCAGGTCACCATCAGGGTTCCCAAAGATCTCAAAGATGGCACCAAGACGGAGACTGGAGGTGCTGCAGATTAATCTGCAGCACAGTAAAGGAGCCTCTGCTGCCATGAGCTGCTGCCTGTGGAAGCAGGCAGTGGACATGGCCCTGATATAAGAACCCTACTTACATAAAGGGGGCGTATTGGCCTCCATAGCACTGGAGGTAAGCTCATTTATGCTAGAAATCTATGAAACCCCAGAATATGCATCTATGTTAGAAATGTAATTTCTTTCATGATAGTGATGGATTTCTGCTCCAGGGATGTAGTGACCATTAAAATACAGCAATGTGAGGAAGGTATCGCAAGGGAAATTATTTTGGCCTCAGCATGAGGAAGTGGAGAGCACGGCTGCTCAAGCCAGACTTCACAGAATTCTCACTAGAGTACCAACCAATCCAGGAGGTATGTTGAGGAAGGAGGATGGGGAATATACAAAGACAGCACATGAGACACTGGAACTGCTCCTCAAAACTCACTTTCCTCAATATGCTCTGCTGGACAACACAGACCAGAATGCGACCCAGAGAGACAGTGGTTCTCAGGCACTAGAAGACAGCTCTCCTCCTCCTCCTCCTCCTCCTCCTCCTCTGGAGGAGAGGAGACCGGTAGAGGCTTGGCATCGGCAAGGTGACCAACAACTGGTGGGGTGCGACGCCAATGCCCACAACCTAGTGTGGCGCAGCAAGGACACCAACAGTAGAGGTGAGTACCTTCTTGAATTTCTTTTAGCTAACAACTTGGAGGTCCTGAATAGGGGCAATGAACCTACATTCAGGAATAGTAGAAAGGAAGAAGAAATTGACATAACCTTCGGTTCCATGATGATGGGCAGCTATGTCAAAGAATGGCATGTGGCATTAGAGCCATCCTCATCGGACCACATGTACATTAAATTCAAGGTTGAAATGGGAATCAGACAGACCATGAACTGTAGGAATCCCAGGAAAACAGACTGGGAGACATATAGGAGGGACCTTGACTTAGGCTTATTGGAAATCAAAACCTCGATAAGGAATCCAGTAGAGTTTGAGGAAGTAGCAGAGGCTGTTACCTCTGCCATAGTGACCTCATATCAGGGCAACTGCACAATCACCAAGAAGTGCACAAATAGGAGTGTGCCTAGGTGGAATAATAACTTGGAAATGCAATGAAAACAGGTGTGGAGACTGTTTAACATTGAGAGACGTAAAGGACAATGGGCTAAATATCATGAGGCACTTGTCAATTTCAACCTTGCAATCAGACAAGCAAAGAAGGCATCCTGGAAGGAATTCTGTGAGGGAGTGGAGAGCTGCTCAAGCCAGACTTCACAGAATTCTCACTAGAGTACCAACCAATCCAGGAGGTATGTTGAGGAAGGAGGATGGGGGATTTACAAAGACAGCACATGAGACACTGGAACTGCTCCTCAAAACTCACTTTCCTCAATATGCTCTGCTGGACAACACAGACCAGAATGCGACCCAGAGAGACAGTGGTTCTCAGGCACTCGAAGAGAGGACTGGGAATTGCTCAAGGAGTGTGTGGACTTTAATAAAATCCAATGGGTGGTGGGAACATTCCAACTGTTCAAGTCACCTGGCCCAGATGGAATTTTTCCAGCTTTCCTACAACAGGCAAGAGAGAAGCTCGTAAGAATCCTATGCAGGTTATTCAGGGTTAGCCTAGCAGTAGAAATCATTCCCAATGCTTGGAGGGCAGAGAAGGTTGTTTTCATTCCAAAGCCAGG
Source organism: Schistocerca americana (assembly GCF_021461395.2). Taxonomy (NCBI): domain Eukaryota; kingdom Metazoa; phylum Arthropoda; class Insecta; order Orthoptera; family Acrididae; genus Schistocerca; species Schistocerca americana. The sequence goes on along the minus strand of NC_060126.1, from coordinate 430,502,767 downwards.
GAGAATTGATCATACCATGGCCAAGGATATGAGACCAATCAGTCTGTTCTCCTTCATTCTCAATACATTGGAAAAACTGGTTAATGTATACGTTGGGGAGAGGAGGCTAATTAGGGCCCTTCTACATTCAAACCAACATGCATATCAACCAGGTAAATCATATGAGACAACTCTCCACCAACTCATTGGGAGGGTGGAGAAAGCACTTCACTTCCAAGAAATAGCCCTCCGCATCTTCCTGGATATCAAGGGGGCCTTCAGTAACATGACGTTCGATTCCATGGTAAGGGCAGCAGAGGTGCATGACCTAGGGACCACTATATGTAGGTGGACCAGGCCCGTGTTTAGTGGAAGGAAGGTAGAGGCTACCATGATGAATGAAAAGATGGAAATTAACACCATTAGAGGCTGCTCACAAGTAGAAGTTCTTTCCCCTTTATTGTGGAATCTAGTCGTGAACGAACTCATTGAGGAACTAAATTCCAGACAATGCTTCTACCAAGGATGTGCAGATGACCTTGTCATAGTAATACTTGGCAAATTTACAGACACAGTTAGAAATATGGAACAAGGAAGATTGGACATTGTGCAAAACTGGTGCATCAAACAGGATCTGAGGGTTAATGCTAAGAAGTCTGTTGTTTTGCAAATACGAAGAGGCATATGCAACACTCAAGTTGGAATCTAAAGCTCTTCGGTGAAACTCTATCTGTGAAGGGGATAGTGAAATATCGAGGGTTAACCTTAGTTGAGAAACTAAGTGGACCCCTCACATTAAGAGCATCTGCTCCAAGGCAAAAAGTATTCTAGTGAGTACCAGAAGGGCTTGTGGCAAAAACTGGGGCCTAAGCTCCAGGGATATGCACTGTATATACACCACAGTGATTAGACCTAGGATTTCCTACGGGGCCGTAGTGTGGTGGAAGAAGATAGAACAGCAGGTTGCAGCTAAGGAGCTTGGTAAGGTGCAGAGACTAGCCTGCTTAGCCATAACAGGCAGAAATAGCAGCACACCAACTGCTGGAATGTAAGTCATGCTGGACGTGCCTCCACTACATCTTTGGGTCAAGATGGAGGCAGCAGCTGGGGCATACAGACTTAAAACTGAAAAAAAACTGGGTCTCATTCGGATATCCAGAATCACACACTAACATAGTGAGTGAGGTAAATATAGAAATGGCTGTGGAAATGCCTGCCAACTATATAACGACTCCCAACTGCTTCAACAAGCCTTACAATATAATTGTTGGAAGCAGGGAGCAGTGGGGAAAAACAGTTTGACACCGTGTGGGGGAACATTGTTTGGTTCACCGATGGGTCAAAATCAGACCAAGGAATTCGGGCAGCCCTTAAATCATTGACAGCTCCTGCAACAAGATCTAAGATTACTGCAGAAGGCACAGGGCTCTGGTGGAGCTAGGGGGCAGCAGTAGGGTAAACCTAGCATGTGTCCCTGTCCACTCGGGGATCTGTGGCAATGAACAAGCTGACAGATTGGCCAGGATGGGTCCAATGATTCCATTTATTGGACTGGAACCTCTCCTGACAATCACCAAGGCTATGAGTAAACTAGAACTATGGAACTTGCTTAGGAAACAGCACGCAGAATATTGGACCAAGGTCCATAAACAAAAAAATGGTAAGGTAATGATGCTCAAAGCTTTTTAAAGAAGCTCTGTAGTCCTGAGATTGAACAGGAGAGATCAAACTCATGACTGGACTGATGACAAGCCACGGGAATGTCAAAAAACACCTACACACAGTGGGTATAATGGAAGAAGACCCTAAATGTAGGATCTGTGATGAGGGTGAAGAAACTGCATCACACCCAGTCTTCGAATGCATGGCATTGGAGAGCAAAAGATACAGAATCTTCGGGACAAGTAGACATGAAGAAATTGGGTCTAACAAAAAACTGGTAAAGCGACTCCTTGCACTATTTAAGGGCATTGGTTGGCTTTTCTAGATATACAGGGAGTGATACCACACAATAAACTCAGTTTTGTACATTGTCAATTGCTTCTTGGAAATCAAGAAATAGTGGATGTATCTGACTGCCTCAATTCATGGCTTCCAGGATGCCATGTGAGAAAAATGTGAGTTGGATTTCCATTGATATGTGTTTTTGAAATCCATGCTGGTTGGCATGGAGGAGGTAGTTCTGTTTGATATATCTCATTATGTTTGAGCTAAGAATATGTTCTAAGATTCTACAACAAATGGACATCAAGGATATTGGACAGTAGTTTTGTGGATAACTTCTGCTATCCTTCTTGTATGCAGATGTGAACTGTGCTTTCTTCCAGCTACTGGGCACAGTCTTTTGTTACAAGGATCTACAGTAGATTATAGTTAACACAGAGGATAACTCTGCTATAGGATCTGACAGGGATTCCATAAAGTCCTGGGAATTTGTTCAGTTTTAATTATGTCAGCTGTGTCTCAACACCACTGACGCTATTTCACATCTTTTCAGTGATTTGAGAATTAAATTGGGGTAATCCTCTGCATTTTTCTTCATAAAATTTTTCTTCATAAAATTCATAAATTTGAAAACAGTTGAGCATTTCTGCTTTTGCTGTGCTGCTCTCAGTTTCAGTCTTATGTATTAGTGACCAGACAGTAACTTTGGTGCTACTAACTGCTTTTATGTATGATCAGAATTTCTTTGGGTTTTGTGACAGACCATTTGAAAATATTCTGCTATAGTGGTCACTGAAGGTTTCTTACATTGCTCTCTTGACTGCCAAATGCCTTTAATTCAGCATCTCTTTATTTACAGTCATATGCTTTGTTTTATACCCATTATGCAATAGTGTCTGCTTCTTTAGAAGTTTCTTTACAGTGAGTGTACATTATGGAGGCTCTCCTCCATTCTGATCTCCCTTTCTGGGTACATATCTTTTCAGTGCATGCTCACCTATCTTTTTAAACTTCAGTCATATTTATTCGTGCTCCTACCCTGAACTAAAAGTTTAAAGTTCCTCATTGAAGTATGACAGTACTGGTTCTCTGTATAGTTTGCTGAACATGAAACTTTCTGCTCGGTTTAGTTGCCCTTTATGTTTTGGTGTTTAGTGCTGCTATACCTGCCTTATGGTCACTGATAAGTTTCTATGTGGGCTTCCTCAAAGAGGTGAGGTCTATTTGTTGCCATTAAATCTATATTTCCATTGTGAATGGGTTACTGAACTATCTATTCTAGGTAGTTTTTAGAGGGGACTTTTAGTAACTTTCCAGATCATGTCTTTTCATGCTCACCACTAACAAAACTGTAACTATCCCATTGGACTTTGGGTGATTAATCTCCTCCATTCATTGTAGTATGATTAAGGAACTTATTTTCAGGTGAACTGAAGTTTTCTCTAGAGTTTTCAGTTACACCAGGAGGAGAATCTGGTGGTCGATAGGACCCTATTATAATTTTATGCCCACCTTTGATGTTATCTTGCCCAAACACTCAAATGTAACTTCAATTTTTGTCTCAGAGGATTTGTGTTTCTTCTCTACTGCGATAAATAAACCCCTCCATTTTCCCTATCCTTTTGGTATACACTTAAATTTTCCCAAAAAACTCACTACTGTCAACTATTATTATGTGAACTTTGGTGCTTTTTTAGGAGTGCTTCAAATGCTGGATTTTGTTGTGAATGCTTTGACAGTTGAACACTAGGACTTAGATTCTCTCATCTGTAGGAGGCATTTCTTTGGACCTTCCACTGATACTTCTGGGTTTCACACAGCTATTGTCATCTTGTTTGGTTGGAGAGTTCCCCTCACACAGTCAGCTACTTGGATAGCTGCCTCTGGTATAGTGGATACCAGACCTTTTTAGGAGACCTTACAACTCTCAACCCTACAGTGCAAGTCTAGGAAGCCATAGTCTAACTTGTTGCGGAATCCTTAATCTCTGGCTCAAGCCTTCCACTTGACTCACAACCAACCAACCAATCTGTTCTGGGGACAATGCTGCAGATTGCGAGCTTAGTCAAAACTCTGAGACTGGTATTCTGAACCTTCTCTTGTAGTTGCTGGAATGATCAGTGTATGACCTCAGTGTCCAAATGGCAGATACCGTTTATTACAATGTGTACCACAATTTTTAGTTGGTTGCACCCTGCTCCCTCAATGGCTGCCAGAAACATAATGAATGACACCTCCAGGCATACACGCTGAGTGTCCTTGATGTTCCCTCCTATCACTTGCTGGCATTTCCCTAAGGTGTACTATTATTTGTTATACATTTGAACTGCAGATGGCAAATAGACCCTACCTCTTGACACAGGACAAAGTAGGTTTCTCCAAAACAGAAGTGAGTTCCACTGGTTAAGTTTCAGTTTCAATGAAAGACAGCACCTCAAACTTGTTTGTTAAAGGGATCAGTATAACAACCTGACTCCTCCCTGGTCCCTGTCTACCCAATACAGGACACCTACACACCACTCAAGTCAAATGGGTGGGTAATGAAGGAGCTTATATTTCCTGCAGGAAAGATAGTGTCCTCAGGAGAAGATAGTACATGAGGTATCTTTGGTACTTTTGGTACACAACTCTTGGTAGCAATCTCAGCACACCCATCGAGTACAGCTCCCACAGTACAGCTCCCAATTGCATGACCATGACCATCAGGGCAGTTTCCAGTTGCTTACAAATAGCAACCAACTCTTACTCTGAGAACAGCAAACACAGTGGGGCTGCATTATGTCTGGTGCAGTATTTTACAGAACAGTAAACAATTTCTACCTGGTGCAGTATTTTACAGGATAATAAATAAATAAATAGTGCTATACTAAACTTGCTGATTCTCTTTCAGGACTCATGGGGTTCTCTGAAGGTGTGCTGCACCTTCATCATAGATGTCAAACATAAGGTAATTTTGAACAGGTTATAGTTTGAGTAGCATCAAGCACTGCAGGAGCTTGGCTTGCAGTCATGTGCGCAGGCCACCAGTGGTGAGAAGTCTGGGACTTCTTCCGCAAGCTCAGCCACAGGAAAACAAAAACATCTTATGGAGAAGCCATAGCACCACATAGATTCCACTCCAAGAGTGTCATCGACTATACAGATTTTAATTAATTGTCACTGTCTTGTTAATTATCTTACACTTACAGTATGTTTGTTTCTGTGGTGCTGAAATGTTTAAATTTATACATGTTATTTTTAAAACTTTTTATTCTGACTTTTACACAATTAAGTGTTATTTACTTCCCCAGGCTAAGTGCTTTCTGTTATTACTCTATGCATTTTATATTGATTTTAAGTAGGGATATCATTTCACATGTAGTAGTAGCAGCGGTGGTGGTAGTAGTAGTAGTAGTAGTAGTAGTAGTAGCAGTAGCAGTAGCAGCAGCAGCAGCAGCAGCACCTTTATTCATCCGTAGATCTCTTTTTTTGCAAGGATGTAGGACACGTCAAAGTATTAACAAGTTTATACCAATTTAAAATAAGCTAATTTGTATACACCTATATTTACAGACTCCTAGTTAGACAATCATTAGATTTTACTCCTGGTATACAATACTTTTTTTACATGCCACACTGTTCACTCATATCTCACTATCAGTCACTGCACACAATGCATACTGCATTTTAACTGTTGAATTGATAATAATTGTTATGTTACTCATGTACCCTAGCATTAATGCTCTCTACTAGACTCAGTTATTTGTATAAATATGGGACACATCCAGGACATCACCAGCACTTACTATGTACCTAAGTATATAGATATTGACTTTGATACTTTCATCAGAACATTTTTATGGCATATATGGCTGTCATGCATGGCCATTAATCATGTTAATGTTATTTATTTTTTGTATTACTAGGCTTGATGTAAATTTCAATTCAGGTAATTGAACTTACGTTGTTATAACACTGTTTTTCTATGTGTAACAGATATGAAGATGGCAATGACCAAAACTGGTGATTATGAATCCTTCAATTTATGTGAGAAATATGGACATTTACAAATAAAGTTATACATATGGATTGGATTAGGTTGTCATCAAACAACTTTACCATTAAAAGCCATGCGTTCTTTCCTGGAGGTTAGTTGAAACCCCGAAAGACTTGAGGTGGAAGCTCGGGTGAGATACACCAAAACCTTATAATCAAGAGTTCATTTATTTACCTCTTCACACAAGTAAGGCTTACAGAGAACTGAATGGCGGAACTACACAAAGATAATGTTTTGCTCAGTTCAAAGATGATGCTCAGATTGATACTGGTGTCAATCTCATCGGCGCCACATAGCCCCCCCCCCCCCCATGCAGTACGGAGTACTCCTGAGAGTCCAAGGGGGGGGGGGGGGGGGGAGGGTGACTGTGGTGTCAGCAGGGGTGGAGGGGTGGTCCGCGGGAGCCGGACCAGGGTCAGCTCGACAGCGTTGTCGCGGAGCTGTGTGGGTAGATGTGAAGGAAGGTCTGGCCACCGAACCTGGAAGTCGTTGAAGCGCGCTGGGCGTCATACTGGGCGGGCTGGTCATGCGGTGACAGGTAGGCTGGCAGTTTGCGAGAGGAACGGAGTGACGACAATGATGTCTTCGGTGGATGTGGCGGACACACGAAGCATGTCCAGGTCGACGTCGGGCGAGAGGGGAACACATTTCACCAGGTGGCAGGGAATGGCGGAGGTTGTGTCATGAGCACCCGGATGAAGGGAAACACATGATGAACAGTGTGTCATTGGGTAGTATTATAGAAATGTCGTGGATTATGTCCAGGGGGGACAGACACAAACACCTCGAGCAAGGGCACGTCCAAGATTTGGGGGGGGGGGGGGGCATGAGAAGCCTCGACAGGGCAAGGCAGGTGACGGGGGAGGGGTCGAAGGGACCAGAGAAGGGCCCAGCAGCAAGGGCGTGGTCATAGGTAAACTTGACATGGGGAACTGGAAGTCACTTGACTGAGTGAGTAAGTCCGACGTGGAGGGAGTGGTCGGAGCATCGTAAGCCACAACAGTGAGTGGCGTGGTCGTGGCCTGAAGGGGGGTAGAAGTGGGCTCGACAAGAGCAGGCTTAAGTCTGTTGAGAGAGACTGTAACAGCTGAATCTTTTATCTGGATGTCATAGGTGTTGGCTGAGCGCCGGAGAACTTGGTACGGGCCGGTATATGGGGGTTGGAGGGGAGCACGGACAGTGTCATCTCGGAGCATGAAGTACTCACAATTGTTCAGAGATTTCAGGACGTGAACCTTAGGGCGAGAATGGCTGGCGGGCGGAGGGATGTGGAGGTTGATGAAGTGGCGTCTGACATGGTCCATGAAGGAAGGTAAGTCAGACTGAGGGAGAGAAGCAGAAGGGCTCACAAGTTCGCCAGGGAGAACAATGTTCTGGCCGTATACGAACTCAGCTATTGTGCCTTTGAGGTCTTCCTTATAGATCGCACGAATGCTGAGTAGCACAAGGGGAAGGGCCTCCATCAAAAGAGAGTCGTGGCATTGAAGAGCCGCCTTGAAAGTGTGATGCCAGCGCTCAACTAGCCCGTTACTTTGCAGGTGATATGCTGTGGTATGGATGCGCCAGATGCCGCAAATGTCACAAAGCTCATTGAACAGGGCTGACTCAAATTGTCTGCCCCGGTCAGTTGTGATGATAGCTGGACATCCGAAACGCGATACCCATGACTTGACGAAAGCTTGAGCAACAGTTTCTGCCATGATATTGGGGAGGGGGACAGCCTCGACCCAGCGAGTTGTTCGATCGATAGACGAGAGAACATAACGAAAGCCATTAGAGGGGGGGAGAGGGCCGACAATGTCAATGTGAATATGCTGGAAACGCCCAGGTGGGATCGAAAAGGCGCTGAGGGGGGGTGAAGTGTGCTTGTGTACTTTGCAGCGTTGGCACGTGACGCAGGAGCTTGCCCATTGCTGGCAGTCCCTGTTGATGTCTCTCCACACAAAGCCCTCCGCTACGAGGCAGGCAGATGCACAAACACCGGGCTGGGCCAAATTATGTAGTGCATTAAAGACAGCTCGACAGAGCGTGGTTGGGATGAGGGGGCATAACGTGCCCGTACTGTCGTCGCACCAGATCTCACCAGAAATGGCAGGGAAGGTGGTGCGGATGAAGTGTAGTGAAGAGAGAGAGTCTGAAATCAGGTTTTCTGTGTCCTTGTCAGAGGGTTGGAGGTTAGGCAGTTCAGACAGGTCTAACAGCGAATGAGCGGCATCGACTCGTGAAAGGAAATCAGCTACTATATTGTCAGCACCCTTTATGTGTCTGACATCGGTGGTGAACTGAGATATGAAGTCCATGTATCTGAAACGGCGAGGAGGCGGGTCAGCTGGTGGGTTTGAAATGGCTGCAGCCAGGGGTTTGTGGTCTGTTAAAACATAGAAGGGGCGTCCCTCAACTTCGGTCTTAAAATGCTTGATCGCTTCGTAGACCGCAAGCAACTCCCTGTCAAATGCGGAATATTTCCATTGTGCATTGGTGAGCTTGCACGAGAAGAACTGCAGAGGCAAAGTTTGGCCATCGACTGTCTGGCTATGGACAGCGCCGATGGCAGTATCGTTCGTGTCTGTGGTGATGACAAGCTGCACATTGGCATGAGGATGCGCAATGGTGCAGGCCTCAGCAAGAAGATTTCTGAGGGCAATGAAAGAGTCAGTCATAGCAGGGGTCCACGGAACGGGCCGAGATCCAGAAGTCTTGGTGCCTGCCAAGGCGTCTGTCAGTGGAGCCTGAATCTCCGCAGCCCGAGGTAGATGACAGTGATAATAATTAACCGTCCTGAGAAAGCGCCGGATCTCTTTGAATGATGAAGGTCTGGGTAGGTTTAGTATTGTTTGTACTTTGTCAGGGGGCGGTGAAATGCCGTCGGCAGAGAGCCGGAAACCAAGAAAAGTGACAGCGGGTTGATGTAGCTGCAATTTGTCCTGGTTGGTCTCGATGCCAGCTGCCGTGAGAGTGTCCATAACAGTTTGCACATGTCGAATGTTGTCCTCAACAGAGGAGCTGAACGCAAGAATGTCATCAAGATATGCAAAGCAGAATTTTAGTCTGAATAGCACTTCGCTGATGAAGCATTGCCAGGTCTGGATTGCGTTTTTTAGCTCGAAGGGCATGAATCGAAACTAAAATAACCCGATTGGGGTGGTGATTGCTGTCTTCTTGATGTCTTCAGGAGCCATGGGGATCTGGTGGTAGGCCCATTTGCAATAAATGACAGAGAACGTGGTCGCACCTGCGAGGGAACTGGTAAAGTTGGCAATGTTGGGAATGGGGTAGGTGTCCATAATTCTTCGTGCGTTTAGTCGAATGTAGTCTCCGCACATGCGCCAGGACTTGTCTTTCTTGGGTGTCATATGAATGGGCGTAGACCAGCTGCTGGCAGAGGGTTCAATGACACCGGAGCTTAGAAGTTCAGAAATCTGCTTTTTAAGGTCAGAGAGGTGCTTGGGACAAACTCAACATGGTTTACTGGAGATCGGGGGGCCTGGCATGAGGCGAAGCTTGTGAACTGTGCCGTTGGTGACGACGCCAGGACTTGTCTTTCTTGGGTGTCATATGAATGGGCGTAGACCAGCTGCTGGCAGAGGGTTCAATGACACCGGAGCTTAGAAGTTCAGAAATCTGCTTTTTAAGGTCAGAGAGGTGCTTGGGACAAACTCAACATGGTTTACTGGAGATCGGGGGGCCTGGCATGAGGCGAAGCTTGTGAACTGTGCCATTGGTGACGACGGAAATGTTACCGGCAGCACGGGAGGTGGTTTGTTTACAATGTGAGGCGGGTGGGGCAGGCGAGGCGAGGTCACAATGTTTGGAGCCACTCGGCGGACCCGACAGAAGCTGAGGCGGCTAACTGTCCCAGGAGTCAACGTGACAAGATGGCCGCCGGCCCGAAGCAGTGGCACCATGGTCGGGTGAGCTCGGTAGAGCTTGTGAAGCGTTAGTGAGTCCATTGTCCGAGGGTGTGGCCTGTGGCAGCACGGTCGCGGGCGAAACGCAAGGTGTGAGTGCACTGTTTGTGTTGTCAGTGGCAGTCGCACGGCGGCGCGCAGGAGCCAAAGTTGCATAGTTTGAGGTGCTGTCTGCGAGGGGAGGTGTAGGAGCTGTCAGTATGGGAACACGTGATGCTCATTGTGCATGCGCACTCGTGTCCGGCAGAGTGTCAAATGCTGCCGTGTTAGGGGGGGGTGTGGTCCTGTGGAATTGTCAGTACACGTTATGGTAGACTTGATAGCACAGTTGCGAGGGGTAGCGGGAGGTAAGCACACGGAGGCTCAATTGCTGGGACTACAAGCAGATTCGACACACTTACTGATCTTGCTGCAGTGTCTGTAATTCCTTTGCTGCACCGGATAGCTGGAGCTGAGTTTCGTGGAGCCAGAGGGAGAGCTCGAAGTTTTCCTTGCGTAGGCGAGCGATGTTTTCAAGCTTGACAAGGCACTTGTGCATTGTTTCTTGTAACGTCATTGACAGAGACGAGCATGTACGGATGAGATCAGCTTGGACTGATGTGTCACGGGGGGGTTTGCTCGACGGAGCACTGGGGAAGTGAGTTTTGGACGGGTGATGAAACACGGTGTTTCGCACTAGGTCTGGTGAAAGTTTGTGGTGTCGCAAGAAGTCAATACCTAGTATAGGTTCCTCAATATTGCACACTAAAAAAGTCCACTCAAGTTTGCAGTTTGTGGAGAGTGAGACACCGCAGGAGGTTGAACCCAAAAATTGTAGTTTAGTAGAATTCACAGCTTGCAGTGAAGTATGATGAGGGCAGATGTTCGACGACACTAAGGACGTAGACAGCAGTGAAACATTGGCGCCTGTGTCCACTAGGAAAAAGTATCCTGACAAAATATCTTTAATATAAAGTCGTGCGTAATTATCCGATTGTTCCCGGACAGAATGGAGCACTGGGAGGTGCCTGTCATGTTGTGTGCAGGAGGCGGCACCCGGATCTACCTGCGATTTGTGTTTGGGAAGCAGCAGGGTGGTCTGCAGTTCCGTGCTGCCTCACCAAACTGTGTGGAAGTAACAGTATGGGTAGTGCGGCTGCATTTCCTGTGGAAAGTTCGTTGCCAGAGGCGGTGGTCGAGGTTCGGAGGCCGCAGCCGGTTCAGTTGCAGGAGGGGGCGTGACCGAGGGCGGAGCCGGTGACGTCCCAGCTGTTTGTATACTGCGTCCCGGAGCGAGCAGAACGGTTGGTACAGTGTGGCCCCGCCCGCATCCGGCCGCGGGACGAGGAGCCTGAACCTGAGATTTGCCAGGTAGGCAGTGGCTGGCGAAATAGAGCAGTGGTGCCCCATGTAGTTTGTCAGCAATTGTCATTCGTTGTTCAACAGGTTTGGGAGACCTCTGAGTTAGATCAAAGCGGATGTGGGGAGGTAGTTTATCTGTCCAGATGGCGAGGAGAGCTGTGTCAGAGAGTAATCGTCGCTGACCAGGGTGCGCCAGCCATCTCCAAAGTTGTGAAGGGTTGTCATTGCCTAGTTGCTCGACGTGGAGCACTTGCCGTATTGCTGTTTCAGTTGAGCGCGCAAGCCGACATAGAACTGTCTTTTTGGCTAGAGTGTACCGGGTAGCTGAGTCCGGGGCATCGACCATGTCAGCAATCAAGTCCTCTTGGTCGTGCAGGTGGGTGATAAGGCACAGAAATCTGGTTGATTCATCGAGTTTGAAATGGTCGAACACTTCGTCCACAATTTTGAACCAGGTTGTTGCCCTGTTGGGATTGAACAGTGGCAGCATCGGTAAGCGTTGTAGAACGTTCCGAAAAACAGGGTGAGTTGAATTTGTCGGGGCACTGCCTGAAATGAGCTTTTGTTGCTGCAGTATTCCAGGAGAGTTTGTCTCCAGGGTATGTGGCGACGACGGCTGGTCGGGTGGCAGCTTGAAGGTGACATGTTGTGGTTGAACGCAATCTGTCGCGACGCAGAAGGCTGACACAGGTGAGACACCGTAATGTGTCAATTGCAGTTGCGGAAGTTCGACTGGAGCCGGTGCGGGGGCGACAGGCGAGAAAAAGTTCAAAGTTTGAAAACGCTTGCCAGTCCGCGGAAAACTTGACGTGCAATCAGTCAGAGCCAATTGTGTTGCAGGGAGGCTGTGGAGCTATGGGCTGTCTAAAAGCACAGTGAGGAAAATTATGTCAAATATTGGGCAAAATGTGTGAATGTTCACTGTTCATAGTCACTTCACTCAAAATGATGTGCAGAAAAGGTGAATGTCATGGCCCAAAACACTGACGCATAGCAGTAGGACGGAGATGGAGAACAGGCACAGATAACAAGCCATTGTTCCTGTTGCAGGCCAAGGTATTGAAGCAGGAAGGCATGTGCTGATGCTGAACAGAGGCAGGCGCGGGTGTGGTCAGATGCTGAGGAGGTTGACCTGTGAACAAAGCAGTTCCAGCTACATGGCAGGAATCCACATGGTACTGCACGGATTGCAGCGTGGCAAACTATTGTCCTGGCGGTGGTAGGTTATCCAACGGAGCATTTGCAGAAATCGGCATTGATCCCACACTGCACAGAGATCCGTAAGAGGTAACTGCACCATCGATGAGGGAGGGCACATGTGGCAGGAGCAAAGGCATCTGATAGCCAGAGTCATGCATACTCCTAACCTCACTTATTGTTGCAAGCATGAAAATGTCCAGCGAAATCGGCGTAATCGATGAGTGAGAGGCATTGTGTTGCAGTCCTGGCGGGTGTATATCGCCCTCAACATGATGCATGTCAATCACAAAATCCAGCGTTAGGCGCTGGGCCGAAGCCATTGTTCGAATGTTGTGTTGATGTAAAACACGTGAAAATAACTGATGCGGAGGCCGCAGACACAGTAAAACAGCAAAAACGGAATACATTACAACTCGGGGTCACCAGTGAGGTGGATGCTCGGGTGAGATACACCAAACAACACGTTATAATCAGGAGTTCATTTATTTACCTCTTCACACTAGTAAGGCTTACAGAGAACTGGATGGCGGAACTACACAAAGATAATGTTTTGCTCAGTTCAAAGATGATGCTCAAATCGATACTGGTGTCAATCTCATCGGCGCCACATCACCGGCACTTACTATGTACCTAAGTATATAGATATTGACTTTGATACTTTCATCAGAATATTTTTATGGCATATATGGCTGTCATGCATGGCTGTTAATCATGTTAATATTATTTATTTTTTGTATCACTAGGCTTGATGTAAATTCAAATTCAGGTAATTGAACTTAGGTTGTTATAACACTGTTTTTCTATGTGTAACAGATATGAAGATGGCAATGACCAAAACTGGTGATCATGAATCCTACAATTTATGTGAGAAAGATGGACATTTACAAATAAAGTTATACATATGGATTGGATTAGGTTGTCATCAAACAACTTTACCATTAAAAGACATGCGTTCTTTCCTGGAGGTTAGTTGAAACCCCGAAAGACTCTTGGGTGGAACAACATCTCACAGGTTGTGTGGTCCAATGCTTCAGTTGGCTGCACTGGGGAGTGTTAATTTGAGTATATGGTTGTTATTACACTACACTGGTCCCTAGAATCAGTTCTGTCTGAGCAATGGAAAAAGTCTTTCATTATTTATGTAATCACTATTCTCCCCACTCTGTTTCTGCCAATAACTGTTTTAATCATTAACATAACAATAGTGAATATTTGAAGTACTCAAAACCAGCCATATAGACTTATTTCAGTAATTCTCATCAATGTAATACAAAATATTCCACTGGTGATAAAACAATATTAAGTTTCTGATATAATATAAAATTTTGTCATTATACAAAAATCTCTTTTTCAATTTGTATTTACCATATGATACAGCACAAGTTCCATCATGCAGCCATCCCATTTATCCACGTGTTTTGGGATACTGTTCACCATAATTAAAAGCATCGTTTAAAGTTTCATTGAAACAAGTCAAAATACTGTCTCTAAGGTGTCTCATCCAAAAATTAAAACAAAAAAATTGACAAGCTCAGTTCTTATTAGAAGAGTCACTATCATTATAGTGTCATACCATTACCTCAAGTTCCAAAAAGAAAAATGTTGTTTTTTCCAGAGAAATTTTCTTGTGTGGTGCTTACTTTCTCTCTATCTGGTATTGCCCCAGACATGTTCTTTTCTAACTTTAAATATGAAGCTCAAAATTAGTCCCAAGCTTTGATATTCATTCAAAAATGGTGTAAAGTCATTGTCGTGAAATTAGTATTTTTAAAACTACAATATTTAAATTAATGCCATATTGAAATTTGAAGTATTTTATTTTAAATATAGCCTAATTGAAATGTTCATGGATTCAGTTCAATTAAGTCATTCTCAGATGCTTTATTTGTCATAGGTACCATTCATTACGATAGTATTTCAACAGTCTACTGACATCACAGACAATAAAAATATATGAGAATGACTTAATTGAGGGTGAACTAGTAAAATATGCTTAAAATGTTGATTTGGATTTTATTTCAAATACAGCATTTTATGAATTCCTTATCAAAAACTGTAGCTTTGTTGCAGCTAATTTTTTTTCATGTGGAAAGCATTGGGGGGGGGGGGGGGGGTGTCAATAAAAAGTACCTTAAACAAAGAACTCTGTAATTTACCAATAGGACATGAAATGTTGAGATCTGTGACTAAACCTACTTCTCCTGATAGAAACTATGCAATTGAAACTTCCTGGCATATTAAAACTGTGTGCCAGTCCGGCACAAAGTTTTAATCTGCCAGGAAGTTTCATATCAGCGCACACTCCACTGCAGAGTGAAAATCTCATTCTGGGAACTATGCAATTCTTTCATGACAGACAGTTGTCACATTTCAAATTTAAGATTTATATGAAGTAATGAAAAGGTACACCCCATAGCAGACATGCGTAGTGCACAGACAAACATAAGAGAAACCACTGTTCACTAGCTTTTGAGCTCTGGCACTTCTTTAAGCAGAAACTATATATATTCTCACACACAGATTACCACATGTACACTATCATGACACTGATTTTGAGAACAGTTGCCAACTGATGAATGTGAGGAGAGGGTAGGGAAGGATGCATGAGGCAGGGAGGGATAGCAGGATAGTCCGTGGCAGGAGTGAGAGTGATGACTGAGCAACTGTAAAACATGATGAAATGAGTTCTGAGGAGGTAGAGCATATGAGAGAGATAAAGGGAAAGGGGGTAAGGGAGGGGGCAAAGGAGGAGGAAAGTGGAGATGGGGAGGGGAGTATTTCAGAGTGTACCCACAATAGGAGGGCAATTGGTGGGGAGAAGGGAGTACAGTCTGGACAATGAAGGAGTTGTGTGGACAATGACAGGAGATAGAAGGGAAAAGGTCAGGTGAGGCAGTGGAGAACAGCATAGTTGTGCTTTAAGTTGTGGGATTATGAGAATGCAGGATATGCTGGAGAGAGAATTCCCACCTGCATAATTCAGAGAAATTTGTGCTGAAAGGGAGTAACCAGATGGTGCATGTAGGGAGGTAGCTGTTAAGTTGTGTCTTGGGATGCACAGCTTGTTCAGGAATTGTATGATGAACTTTGTGGTTGGCCATAATTTGGCAGTAGCCATTCATCCAAGCAAATAGTTACCTGTCATGTCGACATAAAATGTTTCACATTAATTGCAGCATAGTTCGTATATAACAAGACTACTTCCACATGTGGCCCTGCCTTTTATAGGATAGGAAATGCCTGTGACTAGACTGTTACATATCAGCTACGTAGCAATTAGTGTGCAGCATTCTATGTAGGCATGATGGGTAACCAACTGTCTACTCATAAGACTGGCCACAACCAAATTGTGGTCAGTTGCAAACTTGCCAACCAGTTGCCAAAAATGCTGTGCATCATTACACAATTAACAGCTGCTTCACTACACTAGCCATATTGATAGGGACCGATGACCTCGCTTTTTGGTCCCCCCCCTCAAACCAACCAACCAACCATTTGTATACTCATTTGCAGCACAGGTTTTTCCAAACTAAGCAGACAGATCTGGTGCGATGGGTCTTTCCATCACCAGGGTGAGAGAGCATCATCATTCCAGTGCTCAAACCCGGAAAATACGAGCTTGATGTGGATAGCTACTTGCCTCATCAACGTTCATGGTAAGTCGTCGGTTGTGTTGGGTCCTGGAGTCACGTGGCCTATTGGCTCCATGCCAGGGTGGTTTCTGCCAGGGTTGCTCTACTACTTTTAATCTAGTTTCCTTCAGATCTGCCATCCAAACAGTATTTTCCGGATGCCAACATCTGGTTGCCATCTTTTTTGATTTATGAAAAGCTTACGACATGACCTGGCGACATCATATCCTTGCCACATTATATGATTGGGTCTTCGGGGCCTGCTCCTGATTTTGATCCAAAATTTCCATACTTTCCGTGTCCAAGTTGGTGCCTCCAATAGTTCTCCCCATATCCAGGAAAATGGGATTGCAGGGCTTGGTATTGAGTGTATCTCTATTTTTAGTGGCTAACAATGGTCTAGCAGCAGCTGTTGGGCCGTCTGTCTCACCTTCTCTGTATGCAGACGACTTCTGCATTTCATACTGCTCCTCCAGTACTGATGCTGCTGAGTGGCGCCTACAGGGAGCCATCCAAAAGGTGCAGTCATGGGCTCTAGCCCACGGCTTCCAGTTTTCAGCTGCAAAGTCATGTGTCATGCACTCTGTCGGTGTCGTAGCATTCATCCAGAACCAGAACTTTACCTTAATGATTATCCACTCACTGTAGTGGAGACACATCGATTTTTTAGGACTGATTTTCGACACCCGATTGATGTGGCTTCCTCATCTTCCCAATCTCTTCTATCTGAAGTGGAGTCCTCTCCTTTACCACCTATACATGAGGTCCATTCACATACACCTTCATGGTGTACACCTAGGCTGAAGCTTCGCCTGGACCTTTCACATGGTTCTAAGCACCCAGTTAACCCTGCGGCTCTCTGCTGTCACTTCCTCTCGGTTCTTGACATGTACCTGGACCATGAAGTGGTTTACACCAACGGCTCGATGGCTGATGGTCACGTTGGCTTCACGTATGCACATGGAGAACATGTTGAACAGCACTCCTCGTCAGATGGCTGCAGTGTTTTCACTGCAGAGCTGGCGGACATTTCTCGTGCTCTTGAGCGCAGCCGCTCATGCCCTGGTGAGTCGTTTCTTCTCTGTACTGACTCCTTGAGGAGCCTGCAAGCTGTCTACCAGTGCTATGCCTGCCATCCTTCTGTAGCGACCATCCAGGAGTCCATCTATGCCCTGGAATGGTCCAGTCGTTCTGTGGTGTTTGTGTGGACCCCAGGCCACGTTGGAATCCCAGGAAATGAACTTGCCGACGGGCTGGCCAAACAGGCTACACGGAAGCCACTTCTGGAGATCGGCAGCTCTGTAACTGACCTGCGATCATTATTACACTGCAAGGGTTTTCTGCTTTGGAAGACGGAATGGGTTAATCTCAGTACGCACAAGAAACTGCGTGCCATTAAGGAGACTACGAATGTATTAAGGAGACTACTAATGTGTGGAAGTCCTCCATGCGGGCCTCTTGCAGGGACTCTGTGGTTCTCTGCTGGCTCCACATTGGCCATACATGGCTAACACATGGCCACCTCCTCCGTCACGAGGACTCACCTCCATGTCATTGTGGCTCACATATGACTGTTGTCCACATCTTGCTGGACTGCCCTCTTTTAGCTCCTCTGTGGTGGACTTCTAACCTTCCCAGCACCATACCTTTGGTGTTGGGTGACTATGCCTCAACAGCAGATTTAGTTTTAAGTTTTATTTGTGAGGGTTTTTTTATTGTACCATCTAAGGGTGGGCATTTAGCCTCCTCTCTGAGGCCACCACCCTCCCTCCATTTTAACTCTTTCACATTTTCTTTGCATTTGTTTGTCTTTGTGGTCATCTTTTCCCTACATGTGTTCATCTCACCTTGTCTTTTTAGGGATGGACATTTTAAGGTTTTGCAGAGTGGCTGGCTCATCCTCTCTTCAGTCAGCCCAGACCATCTGCTCTATGGTTTTAATACCACCTTCTATTTTTCCTTGTGGTGTATGTTTTCCCCATTTTTTGTTCGTTTTCCATTTTTTCCTTTTTAGGTGTGGTTTCCCATTCCTTTTCCCCCTTTTACTTTCTCAAACATACTTTGGGTGTTTTTGTACCTTGAGCCTTGCTTGCATCAGGATAAAGGGACTGATGACCTTGTAGTTTGGTCCTTTTACACCCCAAACCAACCAACCAACCAACCAACCAACCAACCAACCAAAACCAACCACCACTGAGTTATCTGACACCTGCCACCCTCACCTCATGCATCCTCTTTTACCCCCTGTTCCCACCCTCCAGGCTATTGTTGCCAATGTTGCCAAGGCAATGGTAGTGTGTGATTGGGTGTCTGTGTGTACTTTTACTAGAAGACCCAGAGCTCAAAAGCTGGTGAATACTGCTTTGTGTTATGTGTGTGTGTGCGCCACAAATCAGACTCCTATATGATAGTGACTGTCTTTACCTTATTTTATTTCTTGGTATATCATGAATTTCCATTATTGCTATAACTTCATCATAATAAATAAACTCAAGGGAGAAAATAACATATTTTATGTAAGGTCATTTGCCGCTAGTCTACAATGTTAACAAATAAACTCCACTGTTAGACATGATGTGTTGATGAGTACTTCACCTACTCTTCAAATAAGTTAACTGACTGTTCCACAACACCACAAAAGACAGTACACATTTGTCGAAATGGAAGATTATTGTTCTGTATAGCAGTGACTGCACCTGGCTAATGAGGTGTGTTTTTAATTTTCCTTGGAATTGGTAGAGATTCACAATTTCTTATTTTACAGTAGAAGGAAATTTGTTGAATACATCCCAGTAGAGTAAGTACTCTTCTCTGCACCCCAGACAAGGAGGTATTATCTACACACAAATATTATTGTTTTGAACTCTTATAGTGATGGTGCAAATGACTGTTCTGCTGAAATTGATTTTTACTATCAATAATAATTACCACGAGGAATATAACAAGAAATTGCTGTACTGGTAAATGAGTGTCAGAACCTCATGATCTTTGAAAAGGCTTTTGAAGGATGTGTGGTCTGTACTTTGCATAATACTCATACTCCTCAGTTTTGAACAGATAATTTGTTCTTATAAGTGCATTGTTTCAGAAGATAATTCCATATGACAAAAAGAAATGACAATATGTGAAATAAGCCAACAGCCTTATCATCTGGTCAATGCAATGACAGAGGTTTCTAAGTGCATTACATGCCGAACTGAGCATGACATAATTTTAGCAGAAGGGTTTTCATCTAGTGCAATCCTATTAATGATTGTCTTTTATTAACAGGTCATTTATGCTTGTTTCAAAGTGCATGATGTGAGTTTCTGTGACAAAGGAAAACTGTTTGCAGATTAATCTTACCCATTATAGATATTGGAGAAACTATGACTGTATATTAATTGAATACAAATAAAGATAACTGTGACCAGACACTTATGATATGTTTATTTCCATTAACTAGTTTCCAAACATTTTCAGGCTTATCTTCAGATAGGGGGTGCAGAAGTTAGTCATGATAGCAGTATGTTGGGCACTGCTTTGCGGAATATGTCCTGAGTCATTGACTATCGTAAATGAAGTCAATACATTGTAATAATCTGCTAAAAATACCTTCATAGCCAGTAGAATTCCCACTTTATAGTGACAAAACTAATTTTGTAATCTCCTTAGCAGTAGCCTTTTGAAACTGTTGTGGTGAATGTGATGGTATTTATTGACTGATCAACAGGTGCAATGTTTGCTGCTACTATGAGGAAGTAATCATTAAATTATCTTCATTGCCTGCTTTGTCCTTGCTGCAGACAGGACCAATGTGCTGTTATACATTTCTTTGCTGCCAAAGGACAAACACTGGTAGGCACCCATAAGAGAAGGTATTATGTGATGGGGCAGCACATCTGTTGATAACCACCATTTTGGAATGGTGCACCAAGGGGTGCCGCTGCTTCCCTGCTTCCCAATAATATGCTTCCCCATACTGTAAATGTCTTAATGCAGAAGTTTTGTCAACTCAAGTGGGACACACTTGAGCACCTGCTATACTCTCTCCCCATGTAATTGTCACAGTTTCAGTCTCTTAAAAAAGGTCTTGAAGGGTTGACAATTCCTATTGGACAAGGAAGTGCAGCAGGACATGGTGTTTTAACAAATGGACATCTTCAGCCTGATACAATGGCAGGATGATAGCCTCAGTGCTCACGGCAATTTTGCATGATTGGCATAAAGCTCCCTCTCATCCATGGAGTTTTCTTCAAACCATTATGAGACAATATGGAGGTGATAAAGTGGTGCATTGTCTTGTTGAAGGAACAGGTCACCTGTAAGATGGCCACAGTAGCCAAATAAAAAGATGTAAATGATCAGACAATAAGTCGCTGTGGTGTTCGTTCACATGTGAGAGACAATGGCGTATATATCGGGGACCTCATTGCAACCCATGTGAACTTCTATCATTAGAGAATACCCCCCACAACCTGGCTGAGAAATGCTCTGTTTGCAAGCGTGATGCATTGTGGCAGTGGCAGTACCTATGCTAATCTCTTCTTGTTGGTTGTGTAGTGAGCGGAGGTACATTTTGGTATGGTGGACTATATACACCATAAAGAGGTTTTCTTGGATAATGCAGCTGGCCCCAAGTTGTACAGAATTGAATTTCTGAGTGATTTGTGGTGCTATTGGCCATTAATCTACAATTAAAATCCACAGTTTCCTACACAAAGCCTTTCATCAATTTCTTGTTGCTCACAGCTCCAAGCCATGTTGGCTTCATTTACACAGCTGGAGGCTGCAGTGGATGGGCATCATTGTTGTGGACAGTCCGTGGGGTCCAACGGACAACCAGTAAAGCCTAGGAGTTGGCCGATTGGTGGCCAGCCCAAATACTGCTTGCATTGAGGTTTACTCCATGGTAAAGTTGGAGGTCGCCTTTTGGCATGGCAGGCTGCGAAAGACTTCCCAGGGGACCGGACATAAGGCCTCCCTGCTTATGCTGACAAACAGGTTCCAGGTGCTATCTGTGGTTGACAATGTCCCTCAGCCAGATGCAGTCACTTGTTCTGTTCCAGATGAAACCTCTGTGTCCAAGATCTGGAAATTCACAGAGGGTGGGCTTATTGATAGTTGAGAGCTCCAATGTTAGGCAGATTATGGGGCCCCTTAGAGAGGTAGTTGCCAAGGAGAGGAAGAAAGTCAGTATGCACTCTGTGTGCATATTTGATGGAGTCATTCCAGATGTGGAACAGGTCCTTATGGATGGTAAGAAGAGCTTGGGATACAGCCAACTGCAGGTGGTGATTAACATTGTTTGTTGCTTTGGAACGGAAGAGATTCTCTCTGGTTTCAAGCAGCTATTTGAAGTGGTAAAGGCTGCCAGTAATGCTTGGGAGATGAAAGCAGAGCTCATCATTTGTAGTACAGTCAACAGGACCAATTGTGGACCTATGGCACAGAGCCAAAGGGAGGGTGTGAATCAGAGGCTCAGATGGTTCTGTGATTGTGTAGGCTTCAGATTCCTTACCTTGTGCCATAGGGTGGTGGGGTTTCAGGTTCCTATAAATAGGTCAGGAGTCCATTACATGCTGGTGGCAGCTACACAGGTAATAGGGCTGGATGGTTTTTTAGGTTAGAGGGTCTCAGGAAAACACAAAAAGACTTCAGTCTTGAAGGATGTGGGTTGAACACAGAAAGAAGATCTAGGAACCATTGTTATAACAGTTGTAAAATTGTCATAGCTGTGTTAAAAGTACCATAGCACTAATAGAAAGCACTAATGCTCAAATTGTTATAGGCACTGAAAGCTGGCTAAAGATGGAGATAAGTTCATCTGAAATTCTTGTAAGGGGAACCTAATGGTGTTCACATAGGATAGGCTAAATACAGTTGGAGGGGCATGTTTGTCACTGTTGGAAGTATTTATCTTGCAGCAAAATTGAAGTAGATGGTTCCTGCGAGTTAGCACAGGTAGAGGTCATTCTTGGCAACTGGAATAAAGTAATAACTGGATTCTTTTACCGACCTCCCAGCTTGGATAATACAAGTACTGAATGGTTAAAAGAAAAATCAAGTCTAATTTCACACACATACCTGATCATGTAATCATAGTTGGTGGTGACTTAAATTTACCCTCGATGTGTTTCAAAAATACATGTTTACTCTGGAGATACACATAAATCATTGAAAATTGTACTAAATGCATTCTCTGAAAATTATTTTGACCAATTAGTTCATGAGTCCACTTGAATAGTAAATATTTGTGTAAACACACTTGACCTCTTAGCAACAAATATTCCTGAGCTAATAATGAGCATCAAAACAGATACATGGATTAATGAATACAGGGTATTGTGGCAAAACTGAATACATGTATCTCCCAAATCCACCAAAAGTAAATGAGAAATATATCTATTCAAAAAGCAGATGAACATTCTCTTGATGCCTTCCTGAGAGACAGCCTCCAGTCCTTCAAAATTTAAGTGTAAATCAGATGTGGCCTGAATTGAAAGCAATACACCACAGCACTTGAGATATTTATACCAAATACATTAATGAAAGGGGAAGCTGATTCCCCGTGTTACATACAGCAGGTCAGAACACAGTTGCAGAAGTAACAAAAAAAAGCACACCAAATTTAAACGAATGCGAAAACCTCAAGATTGGCGATCTTTCACAGAAGCTCAAAATTTAGTGCAGACTCCAATGCGAGATGCTTATAATAGTTTCTACAATGAAACTTTGTTTCAAAACCTGGCATAAAATCCAGGGAGATTCTGGTCATATGTAAAGTATGCTAGTGGAAGACACAATCAGTCCCTTCTCTGCACGATAGCAATGGAAATACTATCGATGACAGGGCTGCTAAAGCACAGTTACTAAACACAGTTATACGAAATTTCTTCAGCAAAGAAGTAGTAGTAGTAAATATTCCAGAATTTGTATAAAGAACATCTGTTACCTTGAGTAACTTGGTAGATATCCTCAGAATAGTGAAGCAGTTTAAACCACTTAATACAAGCAGTTCTTCTAGTCCAGACCGAATATGAATTAGGCTCCTTTCAGAGTATGCTGATGCAAAAGCTCCATACCTAAGAATCATATGCAATTGCTCGCTTAGTGGAAGATCTGTACTCAAAGACTGGAAAGTTGCAGAGGTCACACCAATACCCAAGAAATGCACTAGGAGTAATCCACTAAATTACAGGCCCATATCATTAATATCAATATGCAGCAGGATTTTGAAACATGTATTGCAATCGAACATTATGAATTCCCTCGAAGAGAATGGTCTATTGACACGAAAACATCCTTCTTGTGAAACACAACTAGCTCTTTACTCAAATGAAGTGTTGAGTGCTATCAGCAAGGGCTTACTTACTGATTCCATATTTCTAGATTTCCAGGAAGCTTTTGACACTGTACCTCACAAGTGGCTTGTAATCAAACTGTGTACTTATGGAATATCATCTCAGAGAGGTCATAGTTTGTAGTAACTTACAGAAAGTCATCAGGTAAAACAGAAGGATTTCTGGTGTTCCCCAAGGGGGCTCACCTATCTTTGGTGAGTATGTGCTTGGTACCATGGAGCCCCACCCTTTGCAATATTGCTGCCTCTTTGTGTACTGCAGACATACACTTCAACTTTCTCTTTCCTCCTCTGACTTTCCTTCAAATGGTCCTTTCGGTGCAGACTCTGCTTGAACTTAGTTCACGATTTTGGCCTTGATTTCTAGTTTCCCTCCCATTAATGATTGGATGGCTCCCATTATTGGGTTTGACCTGCTATCTTTTCCAAATTTTACAGATGTGCATGTTGTGCAGGGAAGGTCACCCACTGTGGTGTATGCTCCATCTTCGTGCCTTTCCACCCTGGCACCCTTCCTTCCTGTTTCAGGTCGCACTGTTGGTGCCTGCGCTGCTCAGTTCGCATGTAATGCCTTGGAATATGTGCTTGTCGTGACTGGGTATGGGGACTCCCAGCAGCAGATTACTGGCCATGTAGCCATTGCTGTGGCTTGGTGGCACCGATTTGGAGTGAGTGGTACCATGACGTATAGTTCGCACAGGAAGCAACTTAAACTTTCTCCCACTGGTGGTCACATGGCCCCTACAGTCTCTTCAAATAACAAGGCCTCATACAATGCGACAAAGTATGAGGGAAAATGAGGAAGTTGCAGCCACCTCTAAGATTAAGAGTGGTTCCCTCCTCATTAAAACATGATCCCCTGCCCAGTCACAGGTGGTGCTCTCCTGTGAAATGTTAGGTGACATTCCCTTGGTTGTCACTCTCCATAAGAGTCTTGATATGGTCCATTGCATCATCTTTCACCGTGATCTTCTGCAATCTGACAATAAGCTGCAGGCCAACTTAGAGCAGTGGGGTGTGCGCTGCATCTGTCATGTCCACAGGCGACCAAGGTTCAACAGAGTTGCTACCAGGGCCTTCATCTTGGCTTTTGAGGGTGATACGTTGCCTCAGAAGGTCAAGTTAACCAGTGTGATGTTAAACCCTATGTTCCTCCTCTTCCTCTGAGATGCTCCAGATGTGTGAAGTTTGGACATATGTCTTCCCGTTGCACTGCTACACCTGTCTGCAGGGCTTACGGACATCTCCTACACATGAATGTTCCTTGTGCTCTCCTCCCATCTGTGTAAACTGTAGTGACGTCCACTTTCCCTGCTCACCATGTTACCACATTTTTAAGTGTGAGAAGAAAATTCAAGAGTATAAGACCCAAGACAAGCTCACATATAAAGAGACCAGAAAAAAGTATGAGCATTTAAATCCCAGACAACTGACACAATCTTATGCTACAGCTGCAACGTCGTCGCCTTCTCCATCGACCTTCCTCTGTTGCATTTCTTACAGCGGGACACCAGAGCTGTCCACTGATACGTGCCCACCAGGTTGTTGCGAGGCCCTTCTGGTGCTTTCACCGCACCTGCTTTGGGAGCATTGGCTCCCCGCCTGCAGGAGACACTGATCCCCATCCCCCGGCTGGAGGCACCTCATCCTCTTCCAGCTTCTCTGCCTAGAAACAGATCCCTTGGGACTCTTCCTTCTGCAGTTCCTGCTGGTCCACAGCCAGATGCCGTCTGGTGGCTGAAGGAAGCACAGGTTGCTAGGCATCAAACTTTTCATTCTTCCTCTGCCCCCACAGTATTCAGGCAGTCTTATCCTCCAGTGGAGTTGTAATGTATTTTTCCACCACCTGGGTGAGCTACAGCAGCTTTTAAGCACATACACTGCATTCTGTATTGCTATACAGGAAACATGCTTTCCAGAAACTCGGGCCCCTGCCCTTCATGGCCACCGAGGTTGTTTAAGAATCATATTGACTATGAGAGGGTATCGGGTGGAGTTTGTGCATATGTGCTGGATTCTATATACGGTGATCTTGTGCCTCTTGATACACCATTGGAGGCTGTGGCTTTTCGGATATGGGCGCATCAGGATTTTACCATCTGTAATGTTTATCTCCTTCCCGATGATCCTGTGTCCCAGGATGTACTGTCTGCATTGCTCTCTCAGCTCCCCTCCCACCTTTCCTAGTCGTAGGTGACTTCAACACCCATAACCCTTTGTGGGGTGGAACAATGATAACTGGCCTTGGTAAAGACATCAAAACTTTACTGGCACAGCTTGAGCTTTGCCTCTTGAACTCTGGAGCCCCCACACACTTCAGTGTGGCACACAGAACTTATTCAGCTATTTATCTCTCCTTTTGCAGTCCTAGTCTTCTACCACCTATCCACTGGAGGGTCCACAATGACCTGTGTGCTAATGACCACTTTCCCATCTTCCTGTCCCTCCCTCAGTGGTGCTCTGCTGGATGGCCACTCAGATGGGTTCTCTGTAATGCTAACTGGAATGGGTTCACCTCTGCTGTCGTCACTCCCCATTCCAAGGGGGTATTGATATGGCTGTTCAGCATAAAAGGTAGCCATTCTTTTAGCAGCCAACCAAGCCATCTCCTCTTCTTCGGGACCCCCGGTCAGAAGACGGTGCCCTGGTTGACAACATAGATCTCTGTGGCCATTAGAGAGTGTAGGCGGGCTCTCCAGTGCCATATGCAGTACCCTTCACTGCAGAATCTCAATGCCTTTAAATGGCACCGTGCCCATGTTTGCTACCTCATGAAACAACGAAAGCAAGAATCCTGGGAATGGTGTGTTTCCACCATTGGGTCACGTACTGATCAGATGACTCTACGGCTTCCAGTCATTGTCGCCAAGCATTTTCCAGAATATTATGCTTGCGCATCTCCATCTGAGAACTACCATCCCGCCTTTCAGCTCATAAAGCAGTGGGGGGGTGAATGCTCTTATCTTGTACGACCTGCCACCTGGAGCCATTCCTTTCAGTGAATGGGAACTCTCCACTGCCCTAGACCATAGCCCTGATACAACCCCAGGGCCAGACTGCATGGACAACCAAATGCTGAAAATCTCTCAGTGGATTTTTATCATCACATCCTTGCCCTCTTTAATTGGATCTGGAACTAGGGTAAGTTCCCATCTCAATGGTGAGAAAGTGAAATCGTTCCAGTACTGAAACCAGGTAAGAAATTCCTTGAGATGGACAGTTATTGCCCAATCAGCCTTACCAACATTCTCTTTAAGTTGCTCAAATGCATGGTGAGCAAGTGGTTGTGTTGGCCCTTGAGTCTCAGGGCTGTTTGGCTGTATCTCAGGGCAGTTTTCACAAAGGCTGCTGCACCGGTGATAATTTGGTTCACCTGAAGTCCACCGTCTGGATGTCTTTGCACACCTTCAGCACCTCAGTACTGTCTTTTTCAACCTATGGAAGGCTTATGTATCATGACATGGTTTCATCACATCTTTACTATGTTACAGGAGTCGGGTCTCTGAGGTCCACTCCCAGTTTTTGTCAAGACCTTCCTGTCGCACCATATGTTGCAGGTTTGCGAGGGCACTTCACTTGGTACCCCCATATCCAAGAGAATGGGGTCCTGCAGGGCTCTGTACTGAGTGTCCCCCTCTTTCTGGTGGCCAGCAATGGTCTATTGGCAGTTGTGGGGTCTTCGGTATTGCCCTCCTTATATGCTGATGATTTTTGCTTTTTTTATTGCTCTTCTAGTATGGTTGTTGCTGAGCTTTGCCAACAGGGGGCCATACAAAAGGTGCAGTCATGGACTCTCACTGTTGACTTTGTTTTCAGCCACCAAGACTTGTCATGCACTTCTTTCACCATTGTACCACCCATCCACATCCAGAGCTTTATCTAGACAATCAACTACTTTTTGTGATTGAGATACACTACTTTTTGGGACTTGTCTTAGATTTCTGGGTGACATGGCTTCCCCACCTTTGCAAACTCAAGCAAAAGTGCTGGCAACACCTCATACACTTTGCTGCCTCAGTAACACAAACTAGAGTGGAGATCACTCTATCCTTTTGCGGCTCCACAAACTCCTCATTCAGTCCCATTTTGACTATGGGAGTCTTTTGTATGGTTTTGCATCACCCTCAACATTGCGGGTACTGGACCCCCTTCTTCATTGTGGGGTACAGCTTGTGACAGTAGCCTTCCAAACTAGCCCTGTGAACAGCTTACTAATTGAGGCTGGAGTCCCTTCATTACCTATCAGGCACCAACAGCTGCTGAATTGTGCTATACACATTTGTAGTTTCCCTGAACATCGCAACTATGATATCCTTTTACCTGGAAGGGAGCCCCACCTCCCACAGCAGTGACCCAGAACTAGGTTTGCAATTGCTGCATACCTCCAGTATCTCTGTTCAAAGCTGCAACTTCCTTCACTGTTGACTCTGGTCAAGGGGACATTGCCTCTGTCTTCATGGCTTGTGCCCCGACCTTGGATTAGCCTCAGTGTCTCTTTTGGTCCAAAAGATTCTATTGACCCCACGTTTTTTTTCCACCTGTTCTTCACTGTCCGTGAGAAATATCCAGGTTCAGGAGTAGTATTCACTGATGGCTCAACCGTCGATGGACAAACGGGCTTAGCGTACACATATTTACAGTGCAGTGAACTCCATTCTCTGCCAAACAGGTGCAGTGTCTTCACTGCTGAATTGACAGCCATTAAATTAGCCTTTAGCCATGTTCATTCTTGGACTGGCAAGAGTATCTTAATCTGTAGTGACTCCCATAGCAGCTAGGCCATAAATAAGTGCGACTCTCCTCACCTACTGTTTACGGCTATCCAGAATCTTGTCTCAGACCTCCATCAAGCTGGGCAGCCAGTCGTTTTCATTTGGAGCCTCAGTCATGTTGGAATTTCGGGAAATGAATGAGCTGACCCAATGGCCAAGCTGGCCACCACGATGCCAATTCTGGAAATGGGGGTCCCAGAACCAGACCTTCAGTTGTTTATACGCCATTGATTGCTGGGAGTCTGGAACTCTGAATGGTCTGCCCTGATCTCCCCAAACAAACTGAGGACAGTTACAGAGACCACAACCATGTGGCAGTCTTCCCTGCATGCTTCTCACAGGGAATCCATTGTCCTCTGCAGACTTCACATTGGCCACACTTGGCTGACTTATGGCCACGTTTTCAGACATGAGGATCCTCCTCACTGCCAATGCAGAGCCTGCCTGACATTGGCCCACTGACCCCACTGACTCACAGACTGCCCTAATTTGGTTTCTTTGAGGTGGCATCTTTATCTTCCTGACACTACCTCTGGTGCTAGAAGATGACACCAAATTGGCTGACCTGGTGTTATGTTTTGCTTGTGAAGGTGGTTTCTATTCATCCCTGTAAGGTAGGGCTTTTTGGCATAATTGACAGCCTAAGGTGTTGGTGGGGCACCCCATTCCAGTCCCCCCCACCCCCCTCCACCCCACCCCCACCCCCTGCGGTCTCTTGCTGGGTGGCCCAGCCTGGCCTCTACCCTTTCCATCTTTTTATTCTTTTTCATTGCTTTTCAGTACCTTGTCCTGAATGATTTTTTTTTAAATTGTGTTAGTTACACTTAGGCTTTCCAGGATTTACCTTTTGCCTTCTTCCTTTGACGACTATTCCTAATTTGCCACTTAATGGATGAAAGGACTGATGACCATGCAGTTTAGTCCCTTTCATTCCAAACCAATCAACCCAAGGTAGTAACAATATTAGATAAGAAAAGTTGGTACTCACCATATAGTGGAGATGCTGAGTCACAGATAGGCACAACAAAAAGAGTCTCACAATTATAGTGTGTGTGTGTGTGTGTGTGTGTGTGTGTGTGTGTGTGTGTGTGTGTGTATTGTTGACAAAGACCTTAATGGCCGAAACCTATAATTGTGAGAATCTTTTTGTTGTGCCTATCTGTGACTCAGCATCCCCACTATACGGTGAGTAGCAACTTCCTTCTTTAATATTGTTACATTTCATCCTGGATTTTCCATTGTTTGATTTCAATCCAAGGTAGTGTTTGTTATTGGCCCTCTGCTACTACTTATCTGTGCAAACAGTTTTAGGAGACAATCTGAGCAGCTGTCTCAGGTTGTTTGAAGATGATCCAGTCATTTATCATCTTATTAAGTCATCAGAAGATCAAAACCAATTGCAAAATGATTTAGATAAGATATCTGTATGGTGCAAAAGTTGGCAATTTGACCCTAAATAATGAAAAGTGTGAGGTCACCCACATGAGTACTAAAAGGAATCTGTTAAACTTCGGTTACACAATAAATGAATCAAATCTAAAAGCCATAAATTCAACTAAATACCTAGGAATTATAATTACAAACAACTTAAATGGGTAAGAACACACAGAAAATGTTGTGGGGAAGGTGAAGCAAAGACTGAGTTTTATTGGTAGAACACTTAGAAGATGCAGCAGATCTATTAAAGAGACTGCCCACACTACACTTGTCCATCCTATTTTGGAGTACTGCTGCATGGTGTGGCATCCTTATCGGATAGGATTAACAGAGTACATTGAGAAAGTTCAAAGGAGGGCAGCATATTTTGTTTTGTCAAGAAATTGGGCTGAGAGTGTCACAGACAGGATATAGGATTTATGATGGAAATCATTAAAACAGAGGTGTTATTTGTTGTGGTGGCATGTTCTAACAAAATTTCAGTCACCTACTTTCTCCTCCGAATGCAAAAATATTTTGTTGATGCCAACCTACATGGGGAGAATGGTAATCATAATAAAATAAGGGAAATCAGAGCTCACACTGAAAGATACAAGTGTTTGTTTTTTCCATGCTCTGTTAGAGAGCGGAATAGCAGAGAATCAGTGTGGTAGTTTGATGAAACCTCTGCCAGGCACTGATTTGCAGAGTAGCGATATACATTTACCGCATGCAGATCAGGAGGACACGAATGCCCCACCAATACCTTTCATATCAGTTGGTGCTTATACGTCCAAATCAGAGCGGTACTGCATTGCTTACGTGCTGCAGCAGTGCCCTTGAATGCAAACTTTTTGATTGCCGCTTGTATTATGTGAAATGTGTCCAACCATTTATGTCAAGTTTTTTGATTGGTTAACCTTTCATGGATAAGTATGACCTCCTGACATTTTTAATGTCTTGTGGTGTCCATATCACAACACTTCACAAAGAGGGTGAAGGGGAAAAGCCCCATACCAGCAGATAGCTGTGTCAGTTTCAGCTAACCACAAGCCCATAAAATGTGATTGTCACTATCTCTATCTGAAAGGGGAAGACTATGGAAGCACTACCTCTATTAACAAAAATTGCTCTATTCACAGAAAAGTTAAAATGTTAGACGTCAAATGCCTGTGTACTCTGTCTATGAAAGAGTATATTTTGTGCAAGCAAAACTAATACATGAGTAAGTTAACAAGCCAGCGACTTTGCTAACACTTTCACTGTTAACTAAGGTTAGGTGCTCTCTATAACCGCCTTATATTATAACATGGCTTGTATATGAACTGTTAATTAAATGTTCACTGCCACTGTCAGTGCAATAGCGTATGCCTTCCATGCGCATTCACAATGGATGCTCAAATCTTGGTGTTTGTGATAACTGCCATGAAGTGCAATCAAAGAAAATTTATTGAAAAATAAGTTGGAGAAAAAGTTTACAGATGAGATCTTCTCTCAGCTAGTGGAGGGTTACTTTGAATTTTCTTCCAATTCTGAAGTCAAAATGTCATGTTGTATTGGGCATTCTTTCAGATGCTATCGCACAAAGGAATAATAACTCCCATTCCTTGACAGACAGGCACACAAAAAAAGACAGCTACACATAGATAATTCAACCAAAAGCGCTCCTCTGAAGATACAAAATACATAAAGTCATGCAAGCACAACTCGCACACACATGACCATTGTCTCTGGGTGCCACAGAGGCCACAATGTGAAGAATTGCACCTTCTGAGAGAAGCAATCTTGATGATGGGGTAATGGGTGGGATGTGGTGGGTTGGGGAGGGGAGGGGAGGGGAGGGGAGGGGAGGGGAGGGGAGGGGAGGGGGGGAGGTGCAGTGCTGATTGCAGGAGCATGCAGGCACATGATGGGGTCAGAGTATGGCTGCTAAATGCAGTCATGAGGTTTGAGTGTGTCACTTACCAGTTCCCACATTCCCACCATCTGGCCACAAAGAAGCCTCCTCTTGTGTGGGGGAGCAGGGTTGGAGCAACTGTATCAAATTCTCTGCTGGTGTTTCAACTACCTCTTACTGTGCCTTCAAATGAGGAATATCCTACCCTCTATCATTCCCCTCCCTCCCATAGTGATATTCCACCACCCATTAAACCTACACAGTATTCTTGTCCATCCCAACTCCACCCCTGCCCCAAACCCCTCACCTCATAGCTGATATCCTTGTAACAGATTTAGATGTAAGACTTGTCCCATGCGTCCTCCCATAGTCAGCTACTCCAGTCCGGTTGCAAGCATCACCTACCCCTCAAATGCAGAGCTACCTGTGAAACCAATCATGTGATCTATGAACAGAGTTGCAAGCACTGTGCTGTGTTCTATGTGGGCATGACAACAAACAGACTGTGTGTCTGCATGAATAGCTACTAACAAACTGTGGCCAAGAGACAGCTACACCACCCATCAGTGAACATTCTGTCCAACTCAATATTCTTCACTTCAGTAACTGCTTCACAGCATGTGACATCTGTATCTTTCCTACCAACTTTTCTGAATTGCGCAGGTGGGAATTCTCCCTGGAATATATCCTCTTTCCATAGCTCCCTGGCCTCAACCTTCACTAGTCCCTGTCCTTCATCCGTCTCTCTCTTTCCCTGCTTCCACTTGTGGCGCGTGCCCCCGGACTCCAACAGCATACTGATGTAGTCGACACCGTAGAGCTGCTGCTGCCTCAGCTCTTGTGGCAGAGTAGAGACACGATGCAATATAACGTCAGTCCCCGTAGATTAACGAAAAAAAAAAAAAAACTCTGAAAAATTTCCGAAAAGGCGTTCCTCGTGTAGTCGTCGTATCTCAATTACAAGTCCGCAGCGTTTCCACTTATGCAAACTCGCATAATTGATGCTCTTTATTATTAATATTGTATTGTTAATTGCCCAGATTTGCAGTAGTTATTAATTCTTCTCTCGTTCGCATAGCACACACCACTGATTGTGAGGAAATATTTTAGTTAACAGTTTTTTCTTACACTGTTGTCTTGTTGTTATGGAATTGTTGTGCTGGTATGCAACGAGATCCAGAGATACTCTTTGATTCAGTCTTTGAAGGGTTGCATCGTAATACGAAAATATTTTAAAGTTCACTTCTCAACTAATGACGTGAATATTTGCACTTCAATGAAATAATCTTTCATGAGTAGTCATTGATTTAGTCATTTATCAAAACTATTTAATGATGTAATCCACACTGGGTATTTAACTGGTAATGAACAGTTTATTGTTATTTTGTTACTGAATATTTATAACTCCGCACCACAGGCACATGGAATAGTTTAGTTAAGTCAGTCCGATTGAGTTATAGTTTCTTGGCAATTACCACAACTCAACACTTTAGCGTAATTGTTTTATCTTCATGATGTTGTGTACTTGGGTCCTACTCAAGACTAATTGCATGTATTCTTTCATAGAATGTTCACTTCTCCTTAAGGTCCAACTAATTTAAAGTCAAGTCCAATGTTCACTAATTCCATTATTAGATTTCAAGTAACCCGTAGAGTACGGTTAAATGAGTCTATCTGTTCCTGTCTCAGTTCATAAAATCAGTTTCTTAAGCCATGAATCCCGTCACACAACAAACACTTCTAAACTTGAAAACAATCTCGTCACGATTCGCAATCTCAATAATTCAGATCAGAACTGCTCTCATACGTCTGCACTGGATGAGTTCTAGCAAGCGACTTCTTCTGTGGAAGAGCATTGTAGGCGCATTGAATTTCTTCGTTGCGCTTACAACTGTCGTCCACGTAAAAGTTACCTCTGATGCCATTACTTTGGACTTAACTTTTGATATATTAATTTCACATTTGTCACATGGATGTCTGTCCATTGCTGAAATATGATGTTTCTTCTTTCTCTTTAGCTAACAAATATGCTCAGTGGTGTACAATGTAGTTGTTGACAAAACTCTTTCATGTTAGCTCATTGGCAAAGATGTTAAGTGCCAAGATAACTTTTCCTGCATTAATTGACTTTAAGGTGGTCGTTGGGGTGTTACACACTCCAGAAATGCACAGCCTTCTATTCCACCAACACACCCTCTAGTCTCTCTTTTTTTCCCTCCTCTACTTCTCCTTTTCCACTCGCCTTCTGTCTCCTCACTCCTCCCTCCCTTCCCCCCACTCCTCAAACCTCCTGATTGCTTCTAGCAAACCGATCCTGTTCCCACCAAGTCCCTGCATCCTTCCACAGCCAGCACTACACCCTCCCCGATGTCTACCCTGCTATCCTTCCCACTTCCCCCCCCCCCCCCCCCCCCCCCAGCCTCCTCCTTACCCCACCACCCAGACTTCTTCTCCCAGTAGGTGCAGTTGTTCGAAGTCCAGCCTCTGTGGCCAGAGACAGTAGTCATATGTGTGTTTTTGTGCTTGTGTGAATTTTCTTCGTTAGAAGAAGGCCTTGGGGACAAAAGATTTATGTTTAGCTGTCTTTTGTGTGTGCCTGTCTGTGACTCACTGTCTCCTCTATGCAGTGAATAGTAATCCGTCCTTTTTTTAATATTGTTATTCTATCCTAGAATTTTCATTGTTTAATTAAATAAAAATTTTATTTAAATGTTCAATTTTGACACATTCTAACGATAACATGGTTTTAAAGTCCCTTTCAATAAATTACCTTATTAGAAGATGTATTCAATTTGTGATTAAGAGTAAAATTGGTAAATTTATGGTTAATTTTCAGGAACAATGCAAGTATTAAATACAGAATGGTCATAAAATAATTATGTTATGATGTTGGATAAGCGTGTAGTGTATATGCATAAAATAATTGGGCCTCTGGGGGGCACAATTGTTTTCTATACTGAGCATCATCCAGCCAGGGTTAGATTAGTAAGTGGGCAGAGGAAGGATTAAATGCAATCCAGTAAATTTCTGTAGATTTAGCAATACAGAAAACGACATATTTTATCAATATTGTCTACAGTTGCAGGGGAGACACCATAACAGATGGAAGTGATCTATCAATCCATGAAATGTGGTTGGATAACTGAATTAACAAATGCACCACCCACAAATAGCAGATGTTAAAGTTTGAGTTCACACATAGGCAAACGTGTGTGTTGTTGTTGTTGTTGTGGTGGTCTTCAGTCCTGAGACTGGTTTGATGCAGCTCTCCATGCTACCCTATCCTGTGCAAGCTTCTTCATCTCCCAGTACTTACTGCAACCTACATCCTTCTGAATCTGCTTAGTGTATTCATCTCTTGGTCTCCCTCTACGATTTTTACCCTCCACGCTGCCCTCCAATACTAAATTGGTGATCCCTTGATGCCTCAGAACATGTCCTACCAACCGATCCCTTCTTCTGGTCAAGTTGTGCCCAAACTTCTCTTCTCCCCAATCCTATTCAATACTTCCTCATTAGTTATGTGATCTACCCATCTAATCTTCAGCATTCTTCTGTAGCATCACATTTCGAAAGCTTCTATTCTCTTCTTGTCCAAACTATTTATCGTCCATGTTTCACTTCCATACGTGGCTACACTCCATACAAATACCTTCAGAAATGACTTCCTGACACTTAAATCTATACTCGATGTTAACAAATTCCTCTTCTTCAGAAACGCTTTCCTTGGCATTGCCAGTCTACATTTTATATCCTCTCTACTTCGACCATCATCAGTTATTTTGCTTCCCAAATAGCAAAACTCCTTTAGTACTTTAAGTGTCTCATTTCCTAATCTAATTCCCTCAGCATCACCCGACTTAATTCGACTACATTCCATTATCCTCGTTTTGCTTTTGTTGATGTTCATCTTATATCCTCCTTTCAAGACACTGTCCATTCCATTCAACTGCTCTTCCAAGTCCTTTGCTGTCTCTGACAGAATTACAATGTCATCGGCGAACCTCAACGTTTTTATTTCTTCTCCATGGATTTTAATACCTACTCTGAATTTTTCTTTTGTTTCCTTTACTGCTTGCTCAATATACAGATTGAATAACATCGGGGAGAGGCTACAACCCTGTCTTACTCCCTTCCCAACCACTGCTTCCCTTTCATGTCCCTCGACTCTTATAACTGCCATCTGGTTTCTGTACAAATTGTAAATAGCCTTTCACTCCCTGTATTTTACCCCTGCCACCTTTAGAATTTGAAAGAGAGTATTCCAATCAACATTGTCAAAAGCTTTCTCTAAGTCTACAAATGCTAGAAACGTAAGTTTGCCTTTCCTTCCAAACTGATCTTCCCCGAGGTCGGCTTCTATCAGTTTTTCCATTTGTCTGTAAAGAATTCACGTTAGTATTTTTCAGCTGTGACTTATTAAACTGATAGTTCGGTAATTTTCACATCTGTCAACACCTGATTTCTTTGGGATTGGAATTATTATATTTTTCTTGAAATCTGAGGGTATTTCACCTGTCTCATACATCTTGCTCACCAGATGGTCGAGTTTTGTCAGGACTGGCTCTCCCAAGGCTGTCAGTAGTTCTAATGGAATGTTGTCTACTCCGGGGGCCTTGTTTTGACTCAGGTCTTTCAGTGCTCTGTCAAACTCTTCACACAGTATCATATCTCCCATTTCATCTTCACCTACATCCTCTTCCATTTCCATAATATTGTCCTCAAGTACATGACCCTTGTATAGACCCTCTATATACTCCTTCCACCTTTCTGCTTTCCCTTCTTTGCTTAGAACTGGGTTTCCATCTGAGCTCTTGATGTTCATACAAGTGGTTCTCTTATCTCCAAAGGTCCCTTTAATTTTCCTGTAGGCAGTATCTATCTTACCCCTAGTGAGATAAGCCTCTACATCCTTACATTTGTCCTCTAGCCATCCCTGCTTAGCCATTTTGCACTTCCTGTCGATATCATTTTTGAGACATTTGTATTCCTTTTTGCCTGCTTCACTTACTGCATTTTTATATTTTCTCCTTTCATCAATTAAATTCAATATTTCTTCTGTTACCCAAGGATTTCTACTAGCCCTCGTCTTTTTACCTACTTGATCCTCTGCTGCCTTCACTACTTCGTCCCTCAAAGCTACCCGGAATTAATGCTCCTGAAAGTATGTACGGACCACTCTCTCTGTTTCCTTGTAATTTAACATGAACACATTAATGTCTCATCCTGCATTTCACTCTACATTTTATACACTTTTATCACCACAGGAATGATTTGACTTCTATATTCTGGAAATTTTCTTGCCTTCTCATTTAATTTCTTTTCAACATTACTTGATATTATTTCTTTGTTCCTAGTCTTTCTGTTATTTACATTAAAATGTGGGACCTCCACTTTGTTGCATTTCATATTACAATGAGATTTCACTCATACAATTTTTCCAATCATTTATATTCCAGAAACTAATACAGGTTGACAATTATTGAACTATATGAAGTAAAATCATCGTAACTTTTGAACGATTTGCATTAGGACGTTCAAACTGCACAGTTGACCGCAGGGCATGATGGGAATTACTATGCACATGTGCACGTGCCATTCATTTGGATGGGTTCGTCAATAAGCAGAATTGGCACATTTGGGGGACTGAGGAACCACATTTCGTGAGAAGTCTCTTCACCCTCAACAAGAGACTGTGTGGTGTGCAGTGTCCAGTCACAGAATAATCAGTGCAATACTCCTTCTTGGCAAGGTGACTACTGAACAGTACATGAAGGTTTTGGGAGATGATTTATATATCCAGAGTGACCCTGATTGTGAGGATGGGGTTCATGCAAGATGGAGCTTGACCTCATCGAAGCAGGAGAGTGTTTGATATCCTGGAGGAGCACTTTGGGGACTGCATTCTGGCTCTGGGGTACACAGAGGCCACTGGCATGGGCCTCAATTGGCCACCATATTCTCCAGATCTGAACATGCAATTCCTTTTTGTGGAGCTGTATTAAAGACAAGTTGTACAGCAATAACCCAGACCCATTGCTGAACTCAAAACAGCCATTCAGGACATCATCGATAGCATCGATGTTCCAACACTTCAGCAAGTCATGCAGAATTTCACTATTTTTCTGCACCACATCATTGCCAATAATGGCAGGCGTATCGAACATGTCATAACCTAAATCCGAATATCTGTGTGACATTCACATGTTGAATAAAGTGTGTGCATGCCATAGTTTTGTAACTAATTTAGTTTTTTCTCCCCATACAGATGTAGCTCAGTAATTGTCACCCTGTATGTTGTTCTTTGATTCACAAAAGTTTTATCAAATACAGAAGTCAACATGCTCTTACAGACCATAAGTATACTGTGCTAGTGTCATTTGATTGTCTGACGAATGACTATGGGCTTCTTGTTTTAAGAAATTTTGGTTTGTAATACATAAACATGTCAGAGCACATGATATGACTGTGACATTGTACTGTGCCATCACGAACAAACATCTATTAGAGCTGTGCACAAATGTCATGACCAAAAGATATTACCAAGCAGAATCTAATGAGCAGGTTAAAAGAAGAGTTTTCTATGTATGCCAAAGACTTGTCACATAGACATTTCTTCCACTGTAATCTGCTATAATATTTTCCTACTTCTCTACCTCCACATACTCTCCCTCCATGCTATACGATTAACACATTTTGATAAAATGTATGTAGTAGAGAACAACATACTACAGCCCAAGTTGATTCCAGATGTGCAGTTTAATCTGTCACATTAATTCCTATACACACTCCATCACAACTATTATTCATCTCCTCCCTCCTCTGCTCTCCCAAATTTTGGAGTTATCTGTTATCCTGTGCCTGGTTTATTCTCTTATATCTTCACTGAGGTCATTGGCATGCAAAGCTGCTGGACACATTCCTGAAAAAGTTTGCACAGGTAATGCACAGATATTGTTAAAAAGTAACTTAGTGCAGAGACATAGGCATGTACAAAAAGCTTAAATGGTGGAGAACCATTTGTGAGGAGCACACATCACTAACAAGTCACAGTCCAGTTGTAACATGCCAAATTTAGGCACCTACCCCATTACACCCATCCAACAAAGCATACATATCTCTTATACGCAGGTGCCAGGGATGATTCAACAAATAGCAAATTTGATTCCAACTGGTAAGACTTTTGTACAAAGTCTAGCTGAAAATGTACATGAAGAGTTTTTCTGTTACCACTCTTAACTCCTATTGGTATCTTAAACCCACAATGTTCTTTTGCAAGCATCGATGAAAGAAGGAAATATATATTCTGTGGAAACAGGATGTGATTATATGTGGTGACTTTAATATCGACTTTCTCACCCACAACAGAAACAGGGAGACATTGATTAACATTGCAAAAACTTATAATCTGCATGACCTTGTAAATGAGCCCACTAGAATAACAACCACATCCAAGACAGCTCTAGATCAAATTTTTGCAAATAGAAATAAACTTAACCCAACTCTAGAAGTATACAATGCAGGATTCAGTGATCACCAAGCTGTCATTCTAAAGGTCGATGTTAGCGAAGATACCTCAAACCCAGTCCCACCTAAACCTTTACAAAGGTTTTTCACTCAAGATAACTTGAACAAGCTAAATACCCTCCTTAGTAAAGAAAAGTGGACAGAGATGCACACAGCCAATTATGTCAACATGAAATTCAGCATATTTCTTGACAAAATGATCCACCAGTAATAATAAATAATAATAATAATAATAATAATAATAATAATAATAATAATAAAAGAAACAAGACTTGGATTACACCAGCTATAAAAATCTCTTGCAAACATAAAAGAATACTCCACATGTTATGTAAACAAAGTAATGACTCCCCCAACTAACAGAATACTATAAAAACTACACACGTATCCTAAGAAGAGTGATAAGACAAGCAAAAAGGATGCAAAATGATGAGTACATTGACAAATCCAGCAATAAAGTAAAAGCAATGTGGAATATCATAAAAAGGAAAAGAGGGGAAATGAAAGCTACACACACGAACATAGAAATCAAACTCAACAATGGTATTGGGACCCCTACTTTTCCTCCTGTATATTAATGACTTGAGCCTGAATGTAGATGCACACAAAACAATAATATTTGCTGATGACACAACTGTACTCCTCAAAGGGGAGAATACAGAGGCTGTGCAAAAAGCTGTAAACTTGGTCACTGAACAACTCAGCAATTGGGCTAAAATAAACAGATTAACTATCAACACCAAAAAGACAGCTTCCATGAACTTTCACACAACATAAAATGCAAATTCCTCCCAGCCACTTGTCACTGTAAATAACCAGCCAATAGATAATGACACTGTTTTCAAATTCCTGGGTCTGTGGGTTCAAGATAACCTGAAATGCAATACAAATACAGGAAAGGTAAATGCCAGAATTAGTACTGGCTGTTATGCATTGAGTGTACTGAAATCATGCGCTAGCCTGAAGACGTTAACCAGTGCATACTACGCTTACATACAAGCCCACCTAAAATAAGGTGTGATATTCTGGGGAAACTCTCCAACTGCCCTGACCACATTCAAAATCCAGAAGAGAGCAATGAGGATTATTACTGGGAGCAAACCCAGAGACTCCTGCAAACCCATCTTCAGAAAGTTGGAAATCCTTACACTGCCTTGCCTATACATTCTCGAGACTCTAAAATTTTTCAGAAACCACATAATGCCAATTGACTCCAGAGCTGTAAAGAATAATGAAATACATAAACACAACACGAGGAAAAACTCAAATCTGCATTTTTACATACATACACTCACCTGTGTAAAAAGGGAGCTTTCCACATGGGCCTCCAACTGTTCAACAATCTTCCCACCAATATTAAGTCCATCAAAGCCAACATAAAATTTAGCAAAGCTGTGAAGTCATATTTGTTGTGTCACTGTTTTTACTCTATAAATGAATACTTAGAACAGTAATCTTGCTATTTGTGTTAAATTGAAAACAATGAGCAATATAATACGTTAGGATACTATACGTTAATATATGTTAACAATGTTAACTGATATTTTCCGACATCTGCAACACACTGTGTACCATCAGATCACATGAAATAAATAAATAAATAAAGATGGGAATACAGTGACATGTCACTTAGGAATGAAATAAATAGGAAGTGCAGGGAAACCAGGGTGAAATGGCTGCAGTACGAAAAATGTAAAAAATTGAGAAAGACATGGTTGTGTAAATGACAATCAGCGTACAGAAAAACCAAAACAATCTTCTATGTAATAAAAGCAAAGATTGCAAAATCAATTTTACTATTACACATGGAGGAGAAAGCAAATAGGTGGAAAGAGTACACCGAAGGCCTCTAAGAGGAGAGGGAACCACCGGATGGCCTGATAGAAGAGGAAATGAGTCGATTTTGAAAATATAGGAAATAAAGTAGAAGAGTCAGAGTTCAACAGAACTTTAATACACGTATTCAAATCATCAGAAGGGATCTATAATAACTTTTAGGCATTTCTGGAATTGCTGGAGAAGTAGCAAGCAAAAGACTGGTCAGTTGTAGGACCTATGAGATGGGGACACACCAACTGACTTTTGGAAAAAGTTCATCCACACAATCCTGAAGACAGAAAGGGCAGATAAATGTGAGAACTATAGTTGCACTATCAGCTTAAACAGTTCAGTCATCCTTGTTGCTAACAATAATAAAATGCAGAAGAATGGAAAAGAAAATTGTGGATGTATTAGATGATGTGGTGGTTGGCTTTAAGAAAGGTAAAGGCACCAGAGAGGAAAATCTGACATTGCATTTGATGATGCAAGCAAGACTTACAAAAATCCAGAATATCTGTATTATTTTTCGAACTAGAAAAGGCATTTGAAATGTAAAATAGTGCAAGATGTTTGAAATGATCAGATAAATTTCTATAAGTTATCAGAAAAGATGGGGTAATACAAAATACGAGCAAGAACCAAGAGTGAAAAATACGACTGGAAGACCAATACGGTAGTGCTTAGATTGAAAATATTGAGAGGCAGGGATGCAGTCCTTTTTATGTACTGTTCAATTTGTACATCAAAGAAGCAATGATGTAAATAAATTAAACACTTAGGACTAGCATTAAAATTCAGGTTGAAAAGGCATCCATGATAAGATTTGCTGCTGATGACAGTGCTATCCTCAGTGAAAGTGATGAAGAATACAGGACTGGTTGAATACTATGAACAGTCTACAGACCCAGGATATGGATTTAATGATGAGCAGCAGAAATGTGATTAGCAATTATGCTAACACCAAAATTTGGGACCATACTGTACAAAGTGGAAGGATTTTGTGACATTGGAGGCAAAATATCACACAAAGAAGGGAAATGTAAAAGCAGAGCTGAAAAAGTGAAGAGAGTGTTCTTTGCTAAAAGAAGTCTACTACTCTCAAATGCAAGCACTAATTTGAGGGGCAAAAAATGGAAGATGTATACATGGAACACGGCATGGTCTGGAAGTGAATCATGGACTGAGGGAAAAAGCAGAAAAAATGAGAATCGAAGTGTTTGAGAAGTGGAGCCATAGGAAATGAGGACAATTGTTGCAGAATCAATGAAGGAATCCATGGCAAAACACTGACAAGAAGAAAGAATAGGATGATAAGAGGCTTGTGTTATATCAGGGAATAATTTCCAGGGAACTACAGGGAGGCACAAAGGGCAAGAGCTGTATGGGAAGATGGAGATTGGAATACACCAATGAGTGGCTGACAGCCAAAACGAAAAGATTGTTACACATGGAGCTTTCAGCCAAAGCCCTCTTCAGAAAAGAAAGCACACACACGGACACACAGGCAGGGGCCAACTTTAAGCACACATGACTGCTATCAAAAGCAGTAACCCCAGGGAAAGGAGACGAATAGCAGGCTAATGGCAGTGGGGTGGGGTGGGGAGGGGGTGGAGAGAGGGGAGAAGAGTGCTGTCTGCCAGTATGTGCAGGGGCTAGATGGCAGCAGGGCTACTTTTTACTAACTGAAACTGTATAAATGTAAATAGAAAACTCCCCCCTCCTCTCCATATTCGTGTCATGAGGCTAAAGAAGTTCTTACTTATTAGTGAGGCCAAGAAAGAGATAGTAATTAGTGAAATAAGAACAGTGCAACGTGTGTACAAGAGTACAAGTAGCGACTGAACCCCAGAGGGGCGGCTATAGACAGCGTCTGACTCATGGTGGGCGGCTGACTTTAGGCTGGGCATCCTACTGCCTATGTGGAAACTACCACATTACATTCCCAAGCAGTACACAGTATGTCTCTCCATGTGAAAGATTCCAGAGTTAAAACTTTCCCTCATTCGGATCTCCAGGAGGGGAATACATTGAGAGTAGACATATTTGAAAGGAAGAAAGGGACAGTGAAGGGAGGAAAGATACGGATTGGAACATGGAATGTGAGGATACTTCTGCAAGCAGGAAAGCTAGAGAATGCAAAACAGGAGATGAAAAGGAACAGATTAGATGCCCTCGGTTTGTGTGAAATGAGATGGGGAGAGAATGGGGAGATAGAAAGTGGAGATTATAAACTCTTTTACTCAGGGGAAATCAAGAGTGGTGAAAATGGAGTAGGAATAATGATAAGGCAAAAGTTGAAAAATAAGGTCATGAAGGTACAATATATTGATGGAAGACTGATGATGATACGACTGAAGGATAGTTCAAAAGATTTGGTATTAATGCAGGTATATATGACAACCAGCCAGCACAGAGATGAGGAAGTGGAAGAATATTATGAGAAAATACAAGAACTCATCGAGAAAGAAAATAGAAATGCCCGCATTATCATCATGGGGGACTGGAATGCAGTGGTGGGTGAAGGACGAGATGAAGATACAGTAGGAAAATTTGGATTAGGAATAAGAAATGAGAGAGGTGAACGTCTAATCAGTTTCTGTAAAGAAAATTCATTAGCAGTGGGTAACACACTATTTGAACACCACAAAAAGAGACGTTACACATGGATATCAAATCTGAATAGGGAAAGATATAAGCTGGACTACATCCTGATACAAAAAAGGTTTAGGAACTGTTTGAAGAATGCTAAAGCTTATCCAGGAGCGGATATAAATTCAGACCACAACCTAGTGATGGGAGAAATACAAGTGAAGTTGAAAAAAGACTGGAGAGGTAAAGCAAAGGAAAGACTAAACATAGAAAGACTCAAAGAGGTAGGAAAGGCTTCAGATTTGGAGAACAGATTTATGGAAAAATGGCAAAGAGGTAGTGTTGATGAAAGTGTTAATGACAAGTGGATAAAAATGAGGGAAGGACTCATGGACTCTGACAAAGAAGTACTAGGAATTAGAGTATCCCAAA
This sequence comes from Schistocerca americana, assembly GCF_021461395.2. Lineage (NCBI taxonomy): Eukaryota > Metazoa > Arthropoda > Insecta > Orthoptera > Acrididae > Schistocerca > Schistocerca americana. Next base: position 430,458,931 of record NC_060126.1, on the reverse strand, counting down.
GCACCAGGAAAGAATGGATAACAGAAAACATGTTGAAAAAGATGGAAGAGCGCAGAAAGTGGAAAAGTGCAGAAACTGAAGAAGGCAAAAGGAGGTACAGGAAACTGAATAATGAATTAAGAAGAGAAACTGAAGAAGCAAGAGAAAAATGGATGAAACAGAAATGCGATGAAATAAAGAAAATGGAGAGAGAGGGAAAGTATGAAATGATGTGTAGACTGGTTAGTGAGATAGTTTTTGAACATAAAAGAAAGAGGAACAACATGGAAATAGAAAGAGCGACTGGTACTCTATCAGAAGAACCACAGGAGGTTTTCAACATATGGCAAGAATATATTGAATGTCTGTATAAGGGGGATGAAATGCAAAGCGAAATTAAGGTTGAAGAGGAGCAATATGTGCCAGAAGATGGAAAGGGATTTACCATCTTAGAAGCAGAAGTAGAAAAGGTGCTGAAGGAGATGAAGAATGGGAAGGCATGTGGAATAGATGACTTGCCAGCAGAACTGTTGAAGAGTCTGAGAAAGAAGGCAATAAAAGAAATAGTCTACCTCTGTAACAAGATATATGACAAAGGGGAATGGCCTGAGGACTTCACTGCAACAGTTATGATACCAATAGAGAAAAAGAGAAATACTAAAAAATGTGAAGAGCACCGGACCATCAGTCTAATTTCTCATGCAGCTAAAGTCTTGCTCGGAAGGTTATATGGCAAGCTAGATAGAGGAATTGCAGAGGAGCAGTTCGGATTTAGAAGAGGAAAAGGAACAAGAGATGCTATTGGCCTGCTAAGAACTATAGGGGAAATGTATATGGAAAAGGGTAGAGAAATCTTTGCTGTCTTTATAGATTTAGAAAGGGCTTTTGACAGAGTTCAGTGGAACAAGCTGATGGATATCTTGAAGAGGAAAGGAGTAGATTGGAAAGAGAGATGACTGATACAGAAACTATATTTACTCCAGAAAGTAAGGATACAGACTGTCCAATATTAAAAGAGACAATCTACCATTAGCCAAGTAAGTCAATTTAAATATCTCGGAAGCACAATAACTGAAGACTTGAAATGTCACCAGGAGGTGAAAACTCGAATTGCCACAGCAAAGGAGGCATTCAACAGAAAAAGGAGACTCTTATGTGGCAAATTAGATAAAGGACTAAGGAAAAGGCTTGGCAAATGTTTTGTCTGGAGTGTGGCACTATATGGGGCAGAAACATGGACACTGAGACGAGAGGATGAAAAAAGGTTAGAAGCATTTGAGATGTGGATGTGGAGGAGAATCGAGAGAATAAGCTGGATGGAAAGAGTGAGTAATGAAAGAATATTGGAAAGGGTTGGTGAGAGAAGATGTCTCCTGAAGGTTGTAAGAGAAAGGAAAAAGAACTGTTTGGGACATTCATTGAGAAGGGAGTGCTTGCTAGTAGATGCTTTGGAAGGATTGGTTTGTGGGAGAAGACTGAGAGGAAGAAGGAGATACAAGGTGATAAAAGACATAAAGGGAAGAGGAAATTATGCAGACCTGAAGAGGATGGCAGAAGACCGGACAGCCTGGAGAACTACCACGTGAAAACCTGCCTTTAGGCAGAACACTGATGATGATGATGATGATGATGATGATGATGAACATGTGTTAGAAGTTATAAAGTGTCTGCTGTGTATGAATGACATTTTTGGCATTAAGGATGCCTTCTATTGTGTTTTATATTTATTGTAAAATTATGTTTTCATAATACATACATATTTTTAAAACTATTCAAAGTTCATAGTGAATTGTATGCAGTGTTGTATCACTAGACACAGTCTGTAACAAAAACTTCAAATATTTTTCATCTTGAAAAATGACACAGAAAGTCACAATGTTGGGGTAGTGGATTGCAGCCTGGTGCTTATCTTTGTTTTCAGTTTTAATGTGCTGTCATAAATGTTCAAAATGTTATTTTTGAAGTTTTTCTGGTGTTATGGATTGTCAGAATGATTTTGAGCATCCAGCCATACTGGCAATTCTGTTTGTACTCATTAAAATGGCATCATCATTTTGGCTCCATAACATAACATCTAATATTGAAAAGATCTTTCATCATACAGTTTCTGTTTAAAAACGTTCTAGACCACATATATTTTTTGCACGTTAATCTTTAGGGGAGAATTTTGTAGATGTCTCAATTTTAACAAAAACCTCATGTGCAATAGAAAGTGTATGATATTTTTAGAACTACTCATGGGCCATGTGCATCCTTCCTTGCATAGGAAGTCCTAGACACAAAGCATGTCATTAACACTGTTTTGAGTGCAAATGACAAACATAAAAGAAAAATATCATAATTACCTTAGTCTTACTGTTAGAAAATATATTTAGTGAAATTGCTTTTCCTATTGCACTATTCCATTAATTACCATTTTTTTTACTGTTACAATTTTTCAGTAGATGGACAACAAATGCAAAAGTTAATGGATTCACTATCAACCATGTCACTGAGGATTTCCTGTTGTGCTCACACTCTCTGTATGATGGGAGTTACATGATCTAATCCCACAGTGTCATCATGCTCCTTCAGTTAGATTTATTTTCAGAGTAAGCTGATACTATAGCTCCACACTTAACAAACATATACAACCATTCGCTTGATGAAAGATCCGTACCCAAAGACTGGAAAGTAACACAGGTCACACCAATATTCATGAGGTGGTAGGAGTAACCCCCTAAATTACAGGCCCATATCATTAATGTCGATATGCAGCAGGATTCTGGAACATATATTGTGTTCAAACATTATGAATTACCTCAAAGAAAATGGTCTGTTGACACACAGTCAACACAGATTTAGAAAGCATCATTCTTGTGAAATGTAACTCACTCTTTACTCGCACAAAGTGTTGAGTGCTATTGACAAGGGATTTCAGATTGATTCCGTATTTCTGGAAGGCTGTACCACACATGCGGCTTGTAGTGAAATTGCATGCTTATGGACTATCGTCACAGTTATGTGACTGGATTCATGATTTCCTGGCAAAGAAATCACAGTTCGTAGTAATTGATGGAAAGTCATTGAGTAAAACAGGAGTGATTTCTGGCATTCCCCAAGGTAGTGTTATAGGCCCTTTGCTGTTCCTTATCTGTATAAACAAATTGGGAGACAATCTGAGCAGCCGTCTTTGGTTGTTTGCAGATGACGCTGTGGTTTATGGACTAATAAAGTCATCAGAAGATCGAAACAAATTGCAAAATGAGATAGAAAAGATATCTGTATGGTGCGAACACTGGCAATTGACCCTAAATAACGAAAAGTGTGAGGTCATCCACATGAGTGCTAAAAGAAATCCGTTAAACTTCGGTTACATGATAAATCAGTCAAATCTACAGGCTGTAAATTCAACTAAATACCTAGGAATTACAATTAGTAACAACTTAAATTGGAAGGAACACATAGAAAATGTTGTGAGGAAGGCTAACCAAAGACTGTATTTTATTGGCAGAACACTTAGAAAATGTAACAGGTCTACTAGAGAGACTGCCTATACCACGCTTGTCCATCCTCTTTTAGAATACTGCTGCAAAATAGTGTGGGATCCTTGCCAGATAGGTTTGATGGAGTACATCGAAAAAGTTCAAAGACATGCAACACATTTTGTACTATCACGAAATAGGGGAGAGAGTGTCACTAAAATGATACAGGATTTGGGGTGGAAATCATTAAAACAAAGGCATTTTTTGCTGTGGGCGGAATCTGCTCATGAAATTTCAGTCACCAACTTTCTCCTCTGAATACAAAAATATCTTGTTGACGCTGACCTACATACAGAAAAACAATCACCATAATAAAATAAGGGAAATCAGAGCTCACACGGAAGGATATAGGTGCTTATTTATTCCGTGCGCTATATGTGATTGGAATAATAGAGAATTGTGAAGGTGGTTCGATGAACCTTCTGCCAGGCACTTAAATGTGATTTGTAGAGTATCCACGTAGGTGTAGATGGAATGCAGAGTCACCACAAACTATTTGGGCTCTGGTAGGATGTGGAATTACCATTCATTTCTGCTGCCCACCAATGTGTTTTGCAGTTGTCTACAGTACAAATTTTGAGACTGATGCTGAGTTATCTTTTTACTTGTTAATAAAGTCTGTTAAAATGTTAATTGGGATTCTGCCTGTAAATACAATTGCATGAAGTTGGACATTAAATAGAGGCTAAAAGAATGTGCTGCAGTAAATTCATCATCAGCCACGACATCCACTGCTGAATAAAGGCCTCCATGAGACTCTTCTGTCCATTATTCTTCAGTTGCATCCATGTTTCTTATCACCATGGTGTGACCTTACATTAAGCTATTGTCTTAGTACTTTCTTTTTCTTGGAAAGCAGCGAAGAATACTCTTTGCTCATCTAAAACCTATTTCGTTCCATGTACCTTAATTTAATTTTCATTAGTCATAATAACACCTTCCACTCCAGTCTGTTCCCTGATCCACCTTTTTGTTCTCCTTTCTCTCCTACTAATTCCCAACTTGCATCTCACTAAGTGACTGTTTTTGAATGGCTCCTGAATTTAAAAGTCCATGCCTCACTTCCTTAAGTCAAAACTAGTAATATACACTGACTGCGAACTTTCCTTTTGATACACCAGAAGCTTAGTTTTGAAAACAATATTTGGTTAACCAAAAACACTCCAGGCCATTTTTACCCTTTTGTACTCTGTTTCACAGTCCACACAGTAGTGGTTTTCAACTGCCCTACATACAAATACTAAACTGTTTCAGTGACTTCAGTGTTATCTGCCACTATTTTGTTTTCAATATGTTGGCTGCACACTGTTAGTCTTACTTTCATTGATTTTCGTACCTACTTTTGAATTTGCTATATTAAGACTTTCCTTTCTTCTTGAAGTTTAACTGAACTCCAGACAAAGTACATTTTTAGCAACAAAATAAGGGTGGTTCAGATATGTTCCATTAATTTGTACTGTTTTCCCACTTGAAACACCTGAAAAGTTCCTCTAAAATTCCTGATAATTGTTTTGATAGTTCAAAATCTCTGTTATCCGAGCTTGATACACTTGTCAGCAGGGAGTGATTCACAATCCTTATTTCTAGAAAATACACTTATTTTCAGGCTGTCAGTTCCTATTTTACTATCTCAAAACAACAATAATAGTAAATAATAAAATATTGGTTGTTGATAGACACAATAAAACACACACACACACACACACCATTGTGCGCGCGCGTGTGTGTGTGTGTGTGTGTGTGTGTGTGTGTGCGTGTGCGTGTGCGCGAGTGTATACCTGTCCTTTTTTTCCCCCTAAGGTAAGTCTTTCCGTTCCCGGGATTGGAATGACTCCTTACCCTCTCCCTTAACACCCACATCCTTTCCCTCTCCTTCCCTCTTTCCTGATGAAGCAACCTTGGGTTGCGAAAGCTTGAAATTTGTGTGTGGTTTTTATTGTGTCTATCAACAACCAACGCTTTCTCGTTTGGTAAGTTACAGCATTTTTGTTTTTATATATATTTTTCCCACACAGAATGTTTCCCTCTATTATATTAATAATAAAATAAATATAAATAATAAGTATAATAAAAACTGATTGACAGACTGAAAATAGGAAGTGTATTTTTAAAAATCTTTGTGTCTGATTCATCTTTCAGTTTGGTAATAGTGCATCCTTGGTGGAAATACATAATTTGAGGAGGAAAACAAACAACTCAGCAAATAATGGAGGCACCAAGTTGTCAATGAGCACATAAAAAGTCTGGGAACTTTGATAGCTTTTGGACGAATCTGTCCTTGCAGATTACCTGCATAGCTACACAGTTCCTCCCAAAGTGGCACTCCACAGCTCACCCCCATCTACTCAATAACCTAGTCCATTGTTGTGCCACAGCAATGCCCAACACCTTACCACATGGGTCGCACTCCTGTGGAAAACCCAGGTGCAAGACCTATATGATACACCCAGCTGCCCCTACCCAAGTCCCATCACCTGCTTATCCTACCCTAACAGCGGCACGGCCTCCTGTGAAAGCAGTCCTGCCATATACCAGCTCTGCAGAAATTTCTGCACAGCATTTTATGCACACACATCCAATAACCAGCTGATCATGAGTGAATGGCCACTGCCAAACTGTAACAAACAGCCGTATTGACGACTCATTGGCAGAACATGCTAGATTTCAATGGTTACTTCACAGCTCGCACCATATGGATCCTTCCCTCCAATGACAGCTTCATGATTTAATGGATCAGAATTGTCTTTGCAATAGAACCACCTCACCAGTGCCACTTCTTATCCTGCCTCTCCCACCCAGCTGTAATTTTCAGTCTTGCTTAAGTTCCTGTCAATGATTCACTATTCAGTGAGTTGTTGCTTTTTCTCCTACAATTATTCATCTTTCAACTTCAAATTTCTCTCTATCGTGATGAAGCCTAATGGAAGCTGTAAGCACTGATATGTTTATTCTTTTGTATATTCACACAGACTGAATCAGTACCTCGTTTCTCTTGGGATGTTAGTACAGTGTTCTCAAAATCTATGAATCTTGGACTCGGTGTTAATAAATGTTCAGTGCTACATTCTATAATTTTATTCATTACTTACAAATTGTACATAATGATTCACTCACTACTAAAGACAGCTTGTTCCTTTTCCCAGATAGAATTGTGTTGTTTCTATGTTTAATTTTCGTGAATTTCTTGTCCATTAAGGAGAGGGAGATTGAGAGGTCTGTACTTTGTCTTGTTTGTTTTTTCTCTGTTTGGTCACTTACAGCAGCTGGGAGATCAGTGTGCTGACCACATGTCCCTCCATATCCACACCCACTCTCACCCACGGGCTGTGGGTGACACGGCAGTCAGTCGCTACTGTTACGCCTTCAAGGCCTGTTTGGGCAGAGTTACGAGTTTCATTACTTATGAAGTATAGGAATTACAGTGAATTTCCAACTATGGAGAATTATCTTCCTCTGGAGACATTCTGTAAACAATTTTGTAATTCCTTTGGTACTTCTTTTTCTTCAGCTTTAACTGTTTCTAGTGGATGGCCATCATCTCCCAATGCCTGATGTATCTCTATGCTTTGAAAGTCATTATACACGTCTGACATTATTTTCATTATTGACTATCAGCACTTCTGATTAACTCTCTAACTTTCTCTGTGTTATTTTTTGCAACTTGAACTGCTGAAAGCAGATATTCACCCAACACAAGTTTCTGTTATGCCCTCATATTATCATTATTTTCAAATGTGTCCCTTACCATATTTTACTGTATCTTTTCACATCCTTGTGGGAATTTCTGAAAAGTTTTGTTTAATTCAGCATATTCCATTGTGTTACTACATCATTTGTGAGAAATTCTTCTGCACTAAATTGCCTGGTGACAAATTAATTTGGCACAATAGTTAAAAAGGTTTATAACGCTACCACGCTTAACAAATAACCCTGTGACGAAATGCGCTGCTCTTCTTTGGATCTTCTCTATCTCCTCCGTCAACCCGACCTGGCACAGATCCCACACTGATGAGCAATATTCAAGTTCAGGTCGAACGAGTGTTTTGTAAGCCACCTCCTTTGTTGATGGACTACATTTTCTAATGACCCTCCCAACGAATCTCAACCTGGCACCCGCCTTACCAACAATTAATTTTATATGATCACTCCACTTCAAATTGTTCTGCACGCATACTCCCAGATATTTTACAGAACTAATTGCTACCAGTGTTTGTTCTGCTATCATATAATCATACAATAAAGGATCCTTCTTTCTGTGTATTCGCAATACATTACATTTGTCTATGTTAAGGGTCAGTTGCCACTCCCTGCACCAAGTGCCTATCCGCTGCAAATCTTCCTGCATTTTGCAGAAATTTTCTAATGCTGCAACTCCTCTGTATATTACAGGATCACCGCGAAAAGCCGCATGGAACTTCCGATATATATATAATGAAAAGCAATGGTCCCATAACATTCCCCTGTGGCACTTTTTTAACGTCTGTAGACATCTCTCCATTGAGAACAACATGCTGTGTTCTGTTTGCTAAAAACTCTTCAATGCAGTCACACAGCTGGTCTGATATTCCTTAGGCTCTTACTTTGTTTATCAGGCGACAGTGCGGAACTGTATCGAATGCCTTCCAGAAGTCAAGGAAAATGGCATCTACCTGGGAGCCTGTATCTAATATTTTCTGGGTCTCATGAACAAATAAAGCGAGTTGGATCTCACAAGATCGCTGTTTCCGGAATCCATGTTGATTCCTACATAGTAGATTCTGGGTTTCCAGAAATGACATGATACGCAAGCAAAAAACATGTTCTAAAATTCTACAACAGATCGATATCAGAGGTATAGGCCTATAGTTTTGCCCATCTGCTCGACGACCCTTCTTGAAAACTGGGACTACCTGTGCTCTTTTCCAATCATTTGGAACCTTCCGTTTCTTTAGCGACTTGCGGTACACGGCTGTTAGAAGGGGGGCCAAGTTGTTTCGTGTGCTCTATGTTGAATCGAATTGGTATCCCGTCAGGTCCAGTGGACTTTCCTCTGTTGAGTGATTTCAGTTGCTTTTCTATTCCTTGGACACTTATTATGTCAAGACATTTTTTTCATTTGTCTGAGGATTGAGAGAAGGAATTGCAGTGCGGTCTTCCTCTGTGAAACAACTTTGGAAAAAGTTCTCTCACCACAACAGTTTGCCCACTGTGTGTAGTTATATGCATTGTGAAGTGAGTGAAAGCTAGTATGATTTTCTGAATTAAATTACCAATAGTACCCCTGTCTCCAATTAAAAGACCAATGTCATGAAAATGGCTGCTGAACTCAACATTCATCTAGAGAACTGCATGTGACAGAAACAGTATAAACAAAAGATTCCATACAGTTGCTATCACCAAATGTCTTTTAATGCAGAAATATGAAAAGACGTGGCTCCAATTATCCACAAAGCAGAGAACGTAGAGTGATGACCGGCGGAAACAAGTAACATGGTTCAGTGATTATAATTGTCCGCCACTGCGTGCTTATGTACACAGAACCTCATAGGAGCATACAGCCCAGAAATATTCTTGCAGCTGTAATAGCTGTATTATGATTTTCATTGAGTCTTGTAGTCACGCTGAACAATGTGTAGCTGATAGGAACTATGAGACTCTCATAGACAATACCTAATGTTGTATCCATTTTTCTAGTATCCATGTCTCTTCCAAGATGATGCCATCCAACACTCATTTGGTTGGAAATGTCAAAGGTGGTTTTATTAGCACAAGGAAGTAACACCCCCTCAAAAATTAGACTGGGTGAAAAATGCAGAGCCCATTTTTTCCCAATGTCTATAAATGAACTAAAACAATTTCTTTTCAAACAATTGTGTAAAATTTTAATGATAAGTATTTGCTGATCACCAGTAGTAATTCTGCTGTTTTGAATACCAAGTCTTTGTTAATATTATTTTGACAAGGTGTGAAGCCACTTTATTGTGGATGTAAAAGTGCAAAGGAAGGAACTGTCTGAGTTTTCAAAGCCTATATAGAGAGACGCTGAACGAAACACATTTGGTAGTCAAGAGAACCACAGCATAATATTGTCGAATTATCTTTCACAAAACCCCAAAGAAATTCCCATCATATGCAAAGGCTGTTAGTGGCCCCAAAGTTAGTGTCCAGTTACTTGGGTATGAAACAGGAAATGAAACTGAGAATAGCAAAACAAAGGCAGAAATGGTTAAATCTGTTTTCAAATGTTTCTTTACAAAGGAAAATCCAGGAGTACTGCCCCAAATTCATTCTCATACCACTAAAAAGATAAGTGAAATAGACGTTTGTGTCAATGGTGTAGAGAAACAGCTGAAATCATTAAAACTTAACAAAGCCCCAGGGCCTGATGGAACTCCCATCAGATTCGACATTCAATTTGTGGCTGAGTTAGCCCCTCTGTTAACTACAATGTGTCGTAGATTCCTCAAACAAAAATCTGCCCCCGGTGACTGGAAGAAAGCACAGATCACATCTGTTTACAAGAAAGGTAGAAGTGCTCCATGAAACTACTGCCCAATATCCTTGACACCTATTTGTTGTAGAATCTTAGAACCTATTCTAAGCTCAAATGTGAGATACATTGAACAGAATGACCTCCTCCATGCTAACCAGCATGGATTTCAAAAATGTAGATCATGTGAAACCCTACTCACACTTTTCTCTCTTGACATTCTAAAACTGTCAATCAAAGCAGTCCGGTACATACAATATTTTTCGATTTTTATTAAAAGCAATTGACTTGGTACCAGATCTGTACTTATCATCACAAATACTACCATATAGGATATCAGAAGAAATATGTGAATGGATTGAGGGTTTCTTCGTAGGGAGGATGCCGCATGTTGTCTTGGTTGGAGAGTCACCAACAGATGTAGAACTAACTAGGGGTTTACCACCCCAGGGACTTGTGTGTTGGGTCCCTTGCTGTTCATGTTATATATTAATGATCTTGAGGACAACATTAAGAGTAACATCAGACTTTTCACAGACAATACAGATATCTACAATGAAGTACAGTCTGAATGAAGCTATACAAATATTCAGTCAGACCCTGGTAAGCGTTCAAAGTGATGCAATCATAAGCAGCTTGCTTTAAATGTTCAAAGATGTAAAATTGTGCACTACAATATAATATTAGTACAAATATAATATTAGTAATCACAGTTGGAATCTGTAAATTCAAGTACTTGGGTGTAACACTCTGAAGGGACATGAGTGGAATGAACAGACAGGCTCAATTGTGGGTAAAGCAGGTAGCAGACTTCAATTTATTGGTAGAATATTAGTGAAGTGCAATCAGTTTACAAAGGAGACTGCTTACAAACTTGCACCAAATAGGACTAGCATGGAATATTGAACATATAAAGAGAAGGGCAGCAAGAATGGTCACAAGTTTGTTTGATCTATGGAAGAGTATCACAGAGATGTTGAAGGAACTGAACTGAACTGAGAATGTTTGAAGTGAGACAGAAAGTACCTTGAGGAAGTCTACTGACAAAGTTTCAAACACCAGCTTCATATGATGTCTAGGAATACATTAGAACTTTGTACACATCACACTCATAGGGATCGCGAAGATAAGATTACGTTAATTACAGCACACACAGGCATTTAAACATTCCCTTGCTCCAAACATGAGTGAAACAAGAAAAAGCCCTAATAACTGGTACAGTGGGACATATTTCCTACTACACACTTCACACAGTGCAGATGTAAATGTAGGTCTGATTGGCTGCCTCTGAGATAGTCGGCTGCCACATAGGTGCAACTCTAAATGGCCAAATAATCAACACAGGGAATGCATGCACTTATTCAGTTGCTCTACAGGTGTGAACAGAGCCTTTCTTTATGCTGGTTGTACTTATGTTTGCACTGCCTACCTGGTAAGTGTCACTGGTAGCTCCTTGTGTTCCGTGTCAGTGCAGGTCTACTCCACATCACTTGTTGTTGCCAGAAAGTCATCCGTTAACTTTCTCCTATTTGTAGTAGCATTATGATTACATATCACCACATTCAGAATATACAAAACTGGGCAAACAGGCTACTGGAGGAAAAAACTTATAATTATTACTGATATTTGTTTTATGGGTATCAGACCTTGGTCCAAGGCATAATTCTCTGCCTAACATGTTGCCTTTCAATACTGCAGACATTATCAGAGGCTTTAATGATTTAGAATGCAGTTAGAGTCTCAAACAATTATAACAATTGCAAGAATTGAGAAAAAGATTTTATTTTTTTTCTAAAACTTTTACACATACAAAACATCCAGGGCCTCACATTATTTACATATGATAAATACATAAGAATACCTATACTACACAGTCCTGACGAGAACTACATGCAGTAAGACAATTTATAATAATGTACACAATACATAATATTTCTGATATAGTATACCCTATTGCAGTTGAGATACAGATTGTTTTCTGTTAATTTAAAAATGTGCAACATCAGGGTACGTAGCAATACACAAGTACAATGGGCTTGAAGCTCCTTACTTTCAAGCTCATTAATAAACCTTACTGTAAGCTAGATGAAGAATCAAAACTTTCTGTACATCAAGAGGGAACTAACAAAGTTAAATGGTACAGTATACCTGCATTCAGAAAAGAAATTGCACCTTTATAATGCATGGAGTAACTAAATGATCTCATGGACGTGAAGCGTAGTTTTCATTTTCCTCCGTGACTATGGAGAGACCATTTCAGTTAGCTAGTTTGAGTCCACAAACTTTAAATTTGTATATTGATGGCAGCAAATGACTAACACTTCCTCCACTTAGAACAAGTCTGAACCAAAAATCTAGATCTTTGCAGTATTTTACATAGCTTTTCTTTTAAACACTTGTATTTCGATATGCATCATCTCAGAAGGAAATCTTTTACAGCTACTTATGCTTGAATGGCAACAGTTATTATCAATAAATATATCACAGTAAGCTTTTATCATAGGATTAAAAAATGGAACTTATGAGCAGCAGAGTTGTTACAACACCAACAAGTGTCCTAACTGTAATTTGGATATTAAAAGGGCAGTAAAATGTTTTCCTTGATTATTTTTATTCTACATATAGTTTCCACACAAATGTTAGTGCTTTTTCCCCACAACTGTGTATAGTCCTCTCTATCATGCAGAAAATTGAAAGTTGTAATCACATTCATAATATCGAGCTGTATGCTGCAGTATGCATGAAGGCTAGAAGTAATTTTCAAGATCAGTTATAATTTATAGGCCTTCAAATTGTAGGAAACAGATTTACTCAAGTACATAACGAAAACTTAAGTAAATCACATTGCGTAGTGGGGGATCACTGTTTTGCAATATAAGAAGGGACATGAGAGCAACAGGCATCACCTTCAGTTGTTATAAATACATCATCTGAAGCAACACTTAACAGATGATAAGAAACACAACTTAAAGTACACAAATGGTCCCAAAATGCAGCAAAAGTCTTGAGTTAGCGATGCTTGCGCCTATGCCGACCATGTCGGCCGGCTGTGCTTCCTCCACGAGAAGCTGCTGTAGATGGCTCGGGCACAACTATTTGCCCCTCTGCTATTTCATCACGGTCTGACGACTCTGATATCTGCTTCTGAGCTTCAAGGTAGAACATTACATCTCTCAGTTGCTCACGTACCTCAGCAAGTTCCTACAAATTATAGCAACAAAATTAGTGTTGTAAGTGAGATTACACATGAAAAATAACTTGCAGCCTGGAGCACAATACTGATCTCTTCATATCTCATTTAATTACATATTGTGCCATACAATTACAGTGTGTCAATATAAGAGGGTTGCAAAATGTACTAAACAGTACTTGGGATTTTCAATTTTATAAAAGCTTGGGATCCAGACCCCAATTACAAGATTATGCTGGCCATGTCATCTGTTAGTTGAAAACATAAGTTGTATATGTTTTGTGGAACAAAACCATGCAAATGGTGCAGTAGATGCCACTATCTAAACTTGGCATATAAATAGCGGTACGACACCAACGATACTTCCAATTGCAATATCCAACAAAGAGACTAGGCCAGCCATCAAAATATCAAGCAAAAATTGGAATCAACACATCAGCTGGATACCCAAATAAATATTGTCAACCAATCACATCAAAAGCCCCTTTTCAGTGACGTGACTAAAATATGAGACTAGCAAATGGAAATCCACCTCTTAAGGAAGGGGGAGGGAGGGGGGAAAGGAGAGAGGTGGGGGTGACAAGAATGCGTGATGGTACAAGCCGCTGTTTCATAATTGTAAATTATGAGACTGACTGCCTATCGAGGAGGAGGGGGATATTCATAAGTAAAATGCTGCTGGCAGAGTTAAATGTTTGTTTCAGGTGCCTCCTGTAAGGCAGTATGATGATGTATTCAGCAAGTATTTAGCACAATCCATCAATAGCCTCCTTGCACATGAAGACGCCACAAAAGATAACACTATCTGTGAAGCACTTATTTTAGTTAAAAACTCAATTTCAGCTTGGTTTCAGTGTAGAATTTCTCTCACAATGAATAAAATAAATACATGGTCTCATGACCTTAATGGCTATTTTGATCACTTTGAAAATTAAATTGTGTTTAAAATTGCCCTGAAAAGAGAAAGAAGAGACAAGCAGATTCCTTGCATACACACACTCTGAATGAAAATGAGCAAGAATATTATACCTCTATGAAATATACCAAAAAATTAAAGGAACAACAGTACAAGAACAACTAACCATTCCAAATCAAAAACAGATGCTACTAGCCTGTTACTTATCTGATACATAAACGAACCTTGTCCTTTTCTTCTCGGTAAGTTGAAAACTGTTTCTCCAGCTGCTGGAATTTGTCCTGCCAGGCAGCCTGATTTTCTCGCAATGCTTTTCCCATCTGGCGTTCCTCCAGGAGCTCAGCTCTTGCCGCTACTGCTCGAGCATTTGCTTGAGATAGCTGGAAAAGAAAGAACACCACATACTGAATGTGAGACAATTTTGCACTTAATACAGATGCAGTGTGGACTACCTCAATCAAGCTCAGTTCTTGTCTTCTCTTTGTAGAGTGACTAAGAACTGTAAGGTAATTCATTGTTACACACATATATGAATGAAGCAGTCAATGTTAACTTTCTCTTTTTCAAATTTCAATATCTGATAATGCAAAACTGTCAATGCAGTAATCAGTCACCGTCAATTCAGAGTGCCACTGTTCTGAAATAATGATCTCAACTAATTTCAGAGAAATGTTGGTTGGTGCGGGGGAGAGGACCAAACAGTGAGGTCATCGGTCCCATTGGATTAGGGAAGGATGAGGAAGTAAATGGGCTGTGCCCTTTCAAAGGAACCATCCCAGCAATTGCCTGAAGTGATTTACAGAAATCAGGGAAAACCTAAATCAGTATGGCCGAGCGTGGGTTTGAACTGTCATCCTTCTGAATGTGAGTCCAATGTGCTAACCACTGTGCCGCCTCACCTAGTCAATGTGAAATGTATTTTGAGTAGTGAGATTTTGTCTCAATTTCATCATGCACATTTTAGATTTTTTAAGCAAGCTCTCTTTTGTGTGTGTGTGTGTGTGTGTGTGTGTGTGTGTGTGTGTGTGTGTGTGTGTGTGTGAGACCTTTTTATGTGCCTGATACATCATTATAGCAAGAAAGTGTCCTGTATTAAAAAAAATTAGGAAAGTTACATCGCAGGAACATAGACTGCTGCCATAGTGACTTTTGGGGGGGAAAATAGGAGAGAGACAGCACAACTGTAATAGTGCTGGTCCAGCTTTTATTTGGCTGAAACCAAATATGGATCAAAGAGAAGTAATGAATTTGTAGAAGTGAAAACACACAGAATGTAAACAGGAGGAGTCATTCTAAAGAATTTATTAATACATATCTATATGGATACTCTGCAAATCACATTTAAGTGCCTGGCAGAGGGTTCGTCGAACCACCTTCACAATTCTCTAGTATTCCAATCTCATATATCGTGCAGAAAGAATGAACACCTATATCTTTCCATACGAGTTCTGATTTCCCTTGTTTTATCATGGTGGTCATTTCTCCCTATGTAGGTCAGTGTCAATACAATATTTTCACATTCGGAGGAGAAAGTTGGTGATTGGAATTTCGTGAGAAAATTCCGCTGCAATGAAAAATGACTTTGATTTAATGATGTCCACCCCAAATCCTGTATCATTTCAGTGACACTCTCCCCCCTATTTCGCGATAATACAAAACGTGCTGGTCTTCTTCGAACTTTCTCAATGTATTCAGTCAATCCCATCTGGTAAGGATCCCACACCGCACAGCAGGATTCTAAAAGAGGACGGACAAGCATAGTGTAGGCAGTCTCTTTAGTAGATCTGTTACAATTTTCAAGTGTCCTGCCAATAAAACACAGTCTTTGGTTAGCATTCCCCACAACATTTTCTATGTGTTCCTTCCAATTAAAGTTGTTCGTAATTGTAACTCCTACGTATTTAGTAGAATTTACAGCCTGTAGATTTGACTGATTTATCGTGTAACCGAAGTTTAACGGATTTCATTTAGCACTCATGTGGATGACCTCACACTGTTGTTATTTAGGGTCAATTGCCAATTTTCGCACCACACAGATATCTTTCCTACATCGTTTAGTGGTTTGTTTTGATCTTCTGATGATTTTATTAATCAATAAATGAGAGTGTCATCTGCAAACAACCTAAGACAGCTGCTCAGATTGTCCCCCAAATCATTTACCTAGATAAGGAACAGCAAGGGGCCTATAACACTACCTTGGGGAATGCCAGAAATCAGTTTTGTTTTACTCGATGACTTTCCATCAACTACTATGAACTGTGACATCTCTGACAGGAAATAACATAACTGAGACGATATTCCATAACCACGCAATTTCACTACAAGCCGCTTGTGTGCTACAGTGTCAAAAGCCTTCCAGAAATCCAGAAATACGGAATTAATCTGAAATCCCTTGTCATTAATGCGTAAATGTCTGTGCCACTCAAATGTTGTTATAACAATCTGCACTGAAAATTGTGCAACAGAATAAAATGGTGAACGGCTTTTTTAGGTAACATTATTTTATCAACATAGGCTTTTCTTTTAAATCAATGGAACGTGGTTGCTTATTACGTTAGCAACAAAGTGCTTCTTCACCAACAGAAGCTGTCATGTTTGATTTTAGTTATCTGAAATCCTATTTTGTAGTGACATTATAGACTGCGTTTACAGTTTAATTTTAAAGCATTCATCTGAGAAACACTGAGATATTGAGATGCTGTTGCACATACTTGTCAGTTACTTTACTGAAATTTTAAATGCGAACATCCTTTGGTTACACTTTACTGTCATCATTATTAATGTTGAATGAAACATCGCATTTACTGTCAGCAGTCACTGTTTATTTATTTCCGCAATGCATTTCGAGGGTTTAAACCTCCATCATAAGGTGAATTTATTTACATTCATTTGGCATATATGTGTTGTGTTACGACTTTGGAGTGATCCAAGGCTTCTTCCTCTGTCATAACACATCACACACACCATCACACTTTGTAAACTCTGAGGGAACAAAGATGACACCTAGAAACTAATATGTGCACGTATGTTACTTTTGTTCACTATTTTGGCCCTATCACTGTGCACGCAAGTCATCTCCAAAAGTTTAACCCCTTAATGCCAAGTGTCTCAAATTCACATCTTACCAATGCTGTGCTAATAGTTGGAGGGTTAACTGTTTCTGAATGCCAGTGCTGATAGATGCCATTTCTTGATGAAGCTACCAATAATTCTGACACGTGCTGCATTCTCGTGAATGTTGTGGTTACCTCTAAAGCACCACGATGTTTCATTTTTATCTTTCATCTAGAAATTAATTCACGCATTAATGGGTTAAGGCACATGCTGGAATCATCTGCAAAAAAGAAAGTGGCATGTGGCCGAAATTGTGAACAAAAAATAACATAAGTGAACTTGTTAGTTTCTAGGTGTCATCTTTGTTCCCTCTGTGTCTACAAAATGTGATGATGTATGTCATGTATTATTACAAAGGAAGAAGCCTTTGATCACTGGAGCCAGAGCCACAGGTTACTCCAAAGTCATAACAAAACACACATGAGACGTGCTCAAAGAGTAACAGGAATTTAGTCATCAACATCAACAAGAATACCCCTCAGATATACTACACTTGTGCCAGCACTTTTTCCAATCTTGAAAGCACTCCTGGAACTCACTTTTCTTTATGGTGTTCAACTCCTTCAGTGGTTCTGTTTTTGTCTCATCAATGGAAGTAAAAGATGTCCTTCCATGGTTCTTTCTGCCTCAGGTATAGAAAGAAGTTGCAGGTGGCCATGTCAGGCAAATACGGTGGGTGAGGCGAAATACAGCTTCCCCAAGTGGTTATGCTATATAGGAAGAGTTCCCACCTGCACAATTCTGAAAAGCTGGTGTTGGTAGGAAGGATCTACATAGCACAGGCTTTTCACAACATTGTCATTATTCTATCCTCGATTTTCCATTGTTTGAAAGGATGAGTCTCATGGTCTTGGAAGTATTAAAAGGGGGTTAAAATTAAAATGATACATACATCTAAATTGCTGGCTAGAATAATATTTGGCAGAAAAAATAATAAGATGTAATGGGTAACGATCAGTTACAATTTTGGATAAGGTGAAAACATCGGTTAAGTAATAAAACTCTTACACAGTAAATCATTAAGACACTTCCGTTTAAAGCCCTTTCCCAGGTAAAATATTATTCCACATCAATCCCACATACACTTCAGTAAGAGCTTACATAAAGAAGTTTTCTCTTTTCTCTCCTTTTTTTTTTGCATAAGATGCAATGTCTTCTAATCAGTAGCACACCTTTGAGAAGTGCCAGGAGGCTTATACATGAGCCTAGACACTGACCGAACAGACCATGATGGCCCAACGGTACCAACCGGCTGCTGTGTCATCCTCAGCTCACGGGCATCATTGGATGCAGATATGGAGGGGCATGTGGTCAGCACACCACTCTTCCGGCCGTATGTCAGTTTACGAGACTGTATCTGCTGCTTTTCAATCAAATAGCTCCTCAGTTTGACTCACAAAGGTTGAGTGCACCCCGCTTGCCAACAGCACTCGATACACCAGATGGTCACCGACTCAACTGCTAGCCCAGTCCAACAGTGTTCAACTTCGGTGATCTGACAGGAACCGGTGTTACTACTGTGGAAAGGCCATTGGCCGTACCTGAACCTGCTCATACATAATGTTCGACTCAGCAGCAGCACAAGGAAAACTGTTAGAAAAAGGATACCTCCCGCCCAGCAACAGCTGCTGACCACATTCCCCAAGCAAACAGTAGTCTGTATCCTCCAAACACCCACCCAGTTCTGACAGAGTACATGTTGAGGGAACTATACTTGTATTTTCATTCATGCAAAGTAAAGTGTTTAGTGATTTGTGCAATGGATGCACAAAAAACAAAAGGAACTATTTACAGCTGCTAAGAAATTGCTAATCATATCTAAGTATGAGGAAAAAAGGTTGAATTCACAATAACAATTTGCAAAATCTCTTGGGATCTTCTCTTTGATGATGCAAGACATTCATAGCAAATGAAAGGACTCTGAATAAATTGCTTGTGAGGCAGAACTAAAGTGAAATCTGGAAGATGAACTGGGTGGTAAGATGTTTTAATACCACTGATACAATGAGCTACTACTGCATCAGTTTCTCTAAGTGGACCATAATTCAATGGTATTAATATAGTGCAGGGAATCATCTTCCACAGTGGTTGCCTATAACATACTGATGATGAGTAACTTGCCAATTTGGAGCAATGGAGTGTGCATTTTGTTCAATATGTCCAGTGGAATCAAAAGACTGGAACATTCATCTTGGCACCTGAAGATGACTCATTGCTTGAGAAGATCCAGATAATGGTGCAGCACTAAAATGTCCAGCTGTATGTTCCTCCTCTGATGCAGTGCTACAAATGCACGCGATTTGGACACATGTTTATTCAATAGAAAGGGACTTCAGTTGTCAGTAATTTCTTAATTTATTCCATGACCAGTTTTGATGCATAAAGCTTCATCTTCAAGTGCCACCAATTGCAAATAACAGGAGGGGCTACTAGTGTTTAAGTACTAGGAGGTTGACATACAAAAATGAAAGCTACAGTTGTGAAAAGTGGTGTACTCGTATAACTATGTGAACATAAATGTGTGGCAGTTGGGCCAGTCTGTGAAGAGGGGTCGCACCCATGTCAAACACGTGTGGACACACACACACACACACACACACACACACACACACACACACACACACACACTCTAAATTTGAACTCAATAACAATGTAAACATTAAGTACCATATATTTTGGCAGATAACATGATAGTTGAAGCATAAAAAAGGCATGCAAAATCAGGGTCATCTTATACAACAAACATAAAATCTAGATTGAAATGTATATAAATTAAAACTATTTTAAAATAAATCACTCACCAATGCATTTAAAATGCTGCAATATCCTCACAATCATTAATTAAGGAAAGCAGCTCCTTGAGTACTTCCTCACTTTGGTTGTTGAGCAGCTTGTCATAAGAGTCCCATTCTGCACCTTGTGAATCAACTTTTGCTTTGTTGTCAGTATTACATAAAAAATTGTCCTCAGTGCCATACATAGCACTGGAAATCTCACACGTCTTGAAGCATTTGATCACTGATTCCACTGTAATTTTTTCCCATGATTTGATCACGAAATCACACAAAACATCAAGTGATGCAGCCCGCATAGCTCCACCTTTCATATACTTTTTGCCATGTATCATCCAGTTGCTCCATTTGAATAGTTTATTCACAGAAATGCCTAAAGGTTTAGCACCTGGTGTAACAGCAATCTTAGTATTGCTTCGTGCTACTTGATTTTTGGTGTTCTCAGTTATGTGACTGCGAAACATATCCCACACCAGCAAACTTGATTGATTTAGTAGAGCACCTGGTCGCCTCCGCCACACATTTTCCATCCACAATTTCACACCATTCTTGTCCATCCATCTCTTTTTGTGAAAATGTACAAAAATGCCTGGTGAAAATTTTATTTTAGGAATGGTTTTCTTCTTGAAAATGACCACAGGTATAAGATTTGTTCCATCTTCCACGCATGTTAACACTATGTAAAACTAATGTTTTCATGGCCTGTACTTCTGACTTGAACAGTTTTTATGCCTTTTGTTTCCACAGTTCTGGTGTTTACCATATTGTAGTTCATCAGTATTTCATCCATATTTCCAATATGAGATAGTGGAAAGTTATATTTTTGCCTCATACAAATAATAAACTTATGAAACTCTTAACTTTATTGTGAAGATGTTTCAGTAATTTTTGTGCAATTTTTGTTTTCTGCCTATTACCATATTTTTTCTGCTTATGAAACGACTGCACCAACGTACTGTTTCTTTAAACTCTTTGCCTTGCTTCAGATTGGCTCGTGACAACTTCAATGCATAAACCCTAACCATTCTGCCTCTGGTCTTGCATCCATTGTGCAACAATTTTCTAAACTTGGCCAGCAAGCTGTTCTATGAGGAGAGGAACACTCTTTGGCATTTTTTTAAAAAGCGTCTCCAATCTTTCATCAGTCTCTTACTAACTTCTCTGTTATAGCAAAAGCCTTTGTTACAACAAAACTGTTTTGATTCTTCAGCTGCTTTATGACCTTTTAACTTGAATCTTGCTTCGTATTTCCTTCTTTTTGTTGGTTCTATCTTTGGGCACACACTTTAAAAATTTTACACCTGTCTTGAGGGTGGAAAGAGGAAGCCATGGTTGAGAGCCCGGGCCCACCTCTTTTATATGGCACCCTAAAGGTAGCGTTCAGCAACATCGACAGTTGAGGAGCAATAGTAGCTGCAAACGTCATCAGCATACAGGGAGGGCAACAGTGTCGACCACACAACTGCAGCTAGACCAATGGTCGCCACTAGAAAAAGAGACACGCTCTAACTTGAACCGAGAATGTATGGTGGGGCGGCAAGAAGTTCTGGACAAATATCAGGAGTGAGTCCTGGAGACCACACTCATTTAGAGTAATGAGTATGTGATGACACCATGCCTTTTGCAAGTTATGATACGATGTTGCTGCTGGGCTAAAGCTCAGCAGATAGCAGATTCCAGGCAGACCAAATTGTCAGCAGTAGAATGGTCTTGACAAGAACTACCCTGGAACAGAGCCAAAAGACCCTCAGACTCAATGTACTGACACACCAGTCATACTTTCAAGAAACCAACCTCTAATTAGTACTTTCAAGAAACCTACCTCCCACAACAGAGCCAATGACTGGAGTCACAACTGCAGTTTGCATATGAAGTCCCTCTGCTCTGAACTCTTATCTTTCCCCACTATTATCTCTTCTCTGGGAGAAATCACGTATACCTGCATGGTGTAACCCCATCCTCAGATCTGTCTCAGCCTATTTTTTACACTGAAAGACTCTGTAGACCCTATGGCTTTTTGCTGCCTGTTCCTGGGCATCCTTAATGGATTTCTGGACTCAGAGGTGGTGAACTCTGATGGCTTTATGGTGACAGATGAACTGTTTTTGCCTACGTACAAGCAGAGTGCAGAGAACTACGCTCCCTGCTGAACAGCTGCAGTGTATTCACTGCATGGCCACGGTTCGAGCCCTCAGCCACTTTTGTTCTTACACCAGAGAGACATTCTTAATTGGCAGTGACTCCCTGAGCAGTCTTCAGACTGTTAACCAGTGCTACCCTCAGCATCCATTTGTTGAGACTCTCCAGGATTCCTTTATGACCTGCAGCAAGTTGGATGGTCAGTCATCTTCGTATGTACCCTGGACATGTGGGGATCCCAGGGAACAAACATGCTAACCGGTTGGTCAAGCTAGCTACAAGCATGAGACGGGGCACCAGAAGTGGACATTCAGTCGACTCTCTGCCGTCAATCGTTGGAGGCTTGGAATATAAATTGGTAAAGTCTGGTTTTTCCGAATACACCGCACACCATAAATGAGACTATGAACATGTGGCAGTCTTCCCTTTGTGCTTCTTGCAAGAAATCTATTGTTCTTTAATGGCTTCACATTAGCCACACTGCCACATTCTCCAACAATAGGATCTCCCCCCCCTGTCGGTGTGGTGTGCATCTGACAGTGGCCCATATCTTACTGGAGTGCCCCAATTTGGCCACCTTACAATGAAACCTTCAACTTTCTGACAAGTTATCCCTGGTGTTCGTGGACTGACGCCAAAGTGGCTGATCTGGTTTTATGTTTTAACCATGAAAGTGATTTTTCGTCGTCTCCATGGCTTAGGGCACATTGGCCTTGCTGGCTGCTTGAGGGATTGG
The DNA here is from genome assembly GCF_021461395.2 of Schistocerca americana. NCBI lineage: Eukaryota > Metazoa > Arthropoda > Insecta > Orthoptera > Acrididae > Schistocerca > Schistocerca americana. The sequence goes on along the minus strand of NC_060126.1, from coordinate 430,436,072 downwards.
AGGGGTGCCCTGTCACCTGCTCCAAACCAGGAGGGACATGGCTCCTACCCTTCCCTCCTTTTTAATTCTTCTTCTTCTTCTTTTCCATCTGTAGTTGGTTTGATGTCTTGTCATCATTGTTCTCTTTCCTGAGATTTTATCATCTTGTCCATCTAGCTAGTTTTCTTTTGGTAAAGAAGGGTGTGGAAGCATCGGTATAATGCAGATAGCGCCTCTCCCATGCCTAAAGTGCCTGCTGCTTTCTGGGTGGGGCAACTCTCCCTCTTCACCTTGTTACACGTGTCTCACTTCCACTTGCTTCTATCTCTTTGTTCTCTTGATTCTTGGATATAATATGCTTCATTAGGATTTATCTTTTACATCCTTCCTCTCTGGGGACTATTCCCAGACTGACATCAAAGGATTGATGGACTGGTGACATTGTAGTTTGGTCCCTTTATCTCCATCAATCCAATCCAGTCCAATCGAAACAGTTTGTTGGTAGTAAGCCTCATCTGTCACTAGAGGGTAGGTGAAGTTGCAGCTGTATACATCATTTGGTTTCATTGTCCCAGCTGATTGAAGCAACACGTTCACATTTATTTCGCAACATGGAAAAATTACTTGAAATATGGGGGCAAACAGCAACTGGAGAGTAGTATGTGTCGCTATTGCACTGGCTGAGCGAAGAAATCAAGGAAGAAGTCCTCATTTGAAAAAGATCCTCTTCCATGATGACAATACCTGAGTGCACACCTGCACAGTTTCTTTGGCCAAATTTATGCAATTAAAGTTTGAATTATTGCAACATCATCCACCATAATCAGTGGATTTGACTCCAGTGCCCCCCCCCCCCTCCCCCCCTCCAGATTAAGGATGTACTGAATGACCTTCATCCTTGTTGCATATAACCAATATTCTGAAATGTTTCAAGTGAAATGTGTACTGCAACATTACCTTTTTATCCATAGCTTGTTTCTCTCGTGTCAGGGTTGCCAACTTTGTCTGGAGCCGAGCATTTTCCTCAGAAAGTTTACTGACCTTTTCCTTCAGTTCAGATGCCTAAATAAAAAGACACATCCAGCTTCAAAATGTCTCCTATTTCAACTGGCAGTAACTACACAAAATCTAATTCAATTATTTGTAATAATGCTTTCAAGTATGGATAACTGAACATTAAACAAGTACAAATTATTGACTTCCTTAAATACACTTAAACTCATCTCAGTCTTACCTCCAAGTACGCTTGCTGCTCTATATGAGCTAGTTTATCTTCAAAATAAAGCCTCTGTGAATCCAGCTGTGATGTCAGGAGGTATGTAAACTCCAGTTGGACAGAGTCCATCTTTTCTTCACACTGCAGATGAAATCAAAACTTTGAGTAACGATCCTTTGATTTCTCTAATGCTGTTCATGAAATCATATGCTTGGAACATTCACAGGACACATCAAATGGAGGAGAAAAATGCCATAAAGATCTACTTCCTTTGAATTCCAGTGCATGGTGCATAAACACACACACACATTATGGTGCAGCAGTGTTAGCCACAGAAGATAGTTTCAAGAAGCAGACCACTGTCATGGGCTTGTTACGTGCCTATCTGTTGTAAAATACTTCCTTGTAAATGTGACTGATCGTATGCCATCTCATTAGTTACTTATTTTTCATATACAACTTCCTGATATCATTACAATATTAATTAAATTCATGAACAGCAACCTATTCCAGCATTCCCATTTAAATTTCTGATATTTTTGCTTACACTACTTTCTTTCATATGCTACAGTATTTTGCAATCAGTATGCTAGAGATAAATCTCATAAAAGTAAACAAATTGTGTTTTTTACATTAAAGCAATACATTATTAATTTTACAAAATAAATAAAAAGAAAACACACAAATTTCACAACTAACTGGGATTTGCTAAATATAACATATAAATTTCTTACATTATATCTAAAAACAAAGATGATGTGACTTACCAAACGAAAGCGCTGGCAGGTCGATAGACACACAAACAAACACAAACATACACACAAAATTCAAGCTTTCGCAACAAACTGTTGCTTCATCAGGAAAGAGGGAAGGAGAGGGAAAGACGAAAGGATGTGGGTTTTAAGGGAGAGGGTAAGGAGTCATTCCAATCCCGGGAGCGGAAAGACTTACCTTGGGGGAAAAAAGGATGGGTATACACTCGCGCGCACGCACGCACACACACACACACACACACACACACACACACACACACACACACACACACACACACACACATATCCATCCACACATGTACAGACACAAGCAAACTCTTTGTCTTTAAATATGTCTGCTTGTGTCTGTATATGTGTGGATGGATGTGTGTGTGTGTGTGTGTGTGTGTGTGTGTGTGTGTGTGTGTGTGTGTGTGAGTGTATACCCATCCTTTTTTCCCCCAAGGTAAGTCTTTCCGCTCCCGGGATTGGAATGACTCCTTACCCTCTCCCTTAAAACCCACATCCTTTCGTCTTTCCCTCTTTCCTGATGAGGCAACAGTTTGTTGCGAAAGCTTGAATTTTGTGTGTATGTTTGTGTTTGTTTGTGTGTCTATCGACCTGCCAGCGCATTCGTTTGGTAAGTCACATCATCTTTGTTTTTAGATATATTTTTCCCCACGTGGAATGTTTCCCTCTATTATATATTAAATTTATATGTTAGCTATGCAAATGACTTCCTTATTTAATATTTACATCTTAGTGTGTACCTTTTACACAGCTCAATTTCTCTGAAGCTCAGAAACCACTTACTCATTTTCTGCAGTTCATGTATTTTAGGAAACTAGTAATTTTTACCAAGGAAACTAGTAATTTTTACCGTAGGTTTTCGTGTTGCCTTAATAGAAATCTCATTTTGTTGTATCTGCGCCAATTCTTATGGGGTGTTAATAACTTTTTAGCTCAACAGACTAAAAGATAATCTGCAGGTTTAATTTAAAGTTGTTTGTTTGCTGTCTTGTAATACAGTGCACCAGCCAAAATGCAGCCCCACTGTGAATGCTGTTCTCAAACAAGTGATGAGTTGGTGGAAATTCATAAGCAGCTGGAAATCGCCCTGACTACTATCAAACGATTGGCAGCTGCTGCAAATTGGTTTGTTGGACGAGCCCCTAAGAGTCATGTACTATCCTCTCTTGCGGATCCTATCTCCTCTGCTGAAAGTACAGGATTTGTCATTACCAGTCCATCTAATTGTGAGTAGCTTGTCAAAGGGAGAACTAGGTGTCCTGTACCTGCTGGATGGGACCAAGGAGGACTTAGTGTTTTGTACCGAACCCTCTAACCAACAAGTTCGAGGTGCTATCTTTCACTGAAACTGGAACTGAGTCAATCAGGCTCACTTCACCTATTTTGGGGAAACCTGTTGTGTCCAGTGTAAGGAGGAGGCAAATACAAAGGGGTGGGTCTAATAATCGTTGACAGTCCAAATGTTCGGCAAATGATGGTACACCTTAGGGAAATGGCAGCAAAGGATAGGAAAGGACACCAGATGCACTCAGTGTGTACGCCATGGGTTCTAACTCAACATGTTGAGAGGCTGTTATGGCAGCCATAGAGGGAACAGGTTGCAACCAACTGCAGATAGTGACACACATTGCAACAAGTGACGCTGTTGTCTGGGCTCCGAGGTCATTCTGGGGTCATTCCATTAACTGGCAGAGAAGGTTTCAAATACCAGCCTTGTGTATGGAGTTTCAACAAAGCTCACACTTTGCAGCATTGTCCTCAGAACTGATCGACACCCTTTAATTCTGAGTCGAGTGGAAGGACTAAACCAAAGACTTTGAAGGTTCTGTGACAAGCTAGACTGTGACTTCCTGGACTTGCGTCATAGGGTTGAGAACTGTAGGAACCCCCTAAATAGGTCAGGTGCGCACTACATGTCAGAGGCTGCTACTCAGGTAGCTGACTGTGTGTGTGTGGAGTGTGCACAAAGGTTCTGTAGATTAGGTGACACTCTATCCAACCAAGATAACGATAGCTGTACGAAACCTGGATGTGTCAGTGTAAGACAGAAAGAAATGCCTCCCATAGGTGAGAATATTAAAATCCTAACGGTGAATGCTGAAGCACTTGCAACAAAGTGTCAGAGTTCAAAGTGCTCATGAAAAGCGGTGAAGCTCACATAATGCTTGGTACACAAAACTAGCTGAAACCTGAAATTGATAGGAGTGAGATTCTGGGGGAAAATTTAAGTGTATATTGAAAGGATAGGAAAATGGGCAATGGAGGTGGTTTATTTATTGCAGTACACAAGAAACACCAATCCACTGAGATAGAAATTGAAGCTGCATGTGAGATTGTTTGGACAAGACTCAGTATCAGGGATGAGCATAAAATTATAATTGGATCCTTCTATAGCTCACTGGACTCATATCCTTACTTATGTAACTGAAAACTTTAAAGAACACCTCAGTTAATTTGTATGTAAGTTCCCAAATCACATTGTAATCATCGGTTGAGACATTAATCATCCAACAATTAATTGGGAAAATTACAGTTTTGTTAGTGGTGGGCGTGATAAGACATCCTGCGAAACTTTACTAAATGCCTTCATTGGAAATGACCTAGAACAGATAGTTAGGACCCCACTTATGATGGAAATATATTGTATCTAACAGCAACAAACAGACCTGACCTCCTTGAGGATGTCCACATCTAAACAGGTATCAGTAACAATGATGCAGTTGTGGAGACAAAGATAACCAAAGTACAAAGGACAACTAAAATAAGCAGCAAGATATAAAAAATCAGTAGTGTCATATATCAATGAGGAACTTGAAGCTTTCAGCGTAGGTCAGGAGCATGTAGAGGAACTCTGGCTCAAGTTTAAAAGAATAGTTGACCATGCACTGGATAGATATGTACCCAGTAGAATAGTTCATAATGGGAGGGAACCTCCATGGTATACAGAAACTGCAAAGAAACTTCTAACAGAGATTACTACATAATAGGAGTAAAACAAAGCGTAGGGCTATAGATGGAGAGATGATGAATGAAATACATTTGGCTGTCAAGAGAGCAATGTGTGATGCCTTCAATGACTACCATAGCAGAACACTGTCAAATGACATTTCACAAAATCCAAAGAAATTCTGGCCATATGTAAAGGCTGTCAGTGGCACCAAAGTTAGTGTCCAGTCCCTAGTGACTGAGACAGGAATTGAAATTGAGGGTGGCAAAGCAAAAGCTGGAATGCTTAACTTCATTTTCAAATGTTACTTTACAAAGGAAAACCCAGGAGAACTGCCCCAAATTAATCCTCGTACCACTGAGAAGATGAAAGAAGTAAGTATTGGTGTTAGTGGTACTGAAAAACAGCTGAAATCACTAAAACTGAACAAAGCTCCATGCTCCAATGGAATCCCTGTCAGATTCTATAATGAATTTTTGGCTGAGTTAGCCCCTCTTCTACCTATAATCTCTCATAGATTCCTTGAACAAAAACCATGCCCATTTCTTGGAAAAGGCACAGGTCATATCCGTTTACGACAAGGGTAGCAGAAATGATCCACAAAACTTCCATCCAATATCCTCGACATCGATTTGCTGTAAAATCTTCGAACATATTCTGAGCTCAAACATAATGAGATTTCTTGAACAGAAAGACCTCCTCAATGCCAACTAGCATGGATTTCAAAAACATCGATCATGTGAAACCCAACTCACACTTTTGTACACATGACATACTGAAAGCTTTGGATCAAGGCAACTAGGCAGATACAGTGTTTCTTGATTTCCAAAAAGCATTTGACTCAGCAACACACCTATGCTTATTGTCAAAAGTACATTCATGTGGGGTATCAAGTGAAATTTGTGACTGGATTGAGGACTTTTAAGTAGGGAGGACACAGCATTTTGTCTTGGATTGAGAGTCATTGTCAGATGTAGAACTAACTCTGGATGTACCTCAGGGAAGTGTGTTGGGACCCTTGCTGTTCACATTGGATATTAATGACCTTGCAGACAATACCAACAGTAAAGTCAGGCTCTATGCTGATGATGCAGTTATCTATAATGAAGTACATCTGAGAGAAGGGGCATTAATATTCAATCAAATCTTGATATGATTTGAACATGGTGCAGAGATAGGCAACTTGCTCTACATGTTCAGAAATGTAAAATTTTGCACACCACAAAAGAAAAAAACATAATATTCAATGACTATAATACCAATGAGTCACTGTTGGAACTGACCAACTCATACAAATACCTAGGTGTAGCACTTTGTAGGAATATGAAATGGAATGATCACTAAAGTTCAGTCATGTAAAACAGGTGGTAGACTTTGGTTTATTGGTAGAATACAGGGGAAGTGCACTCAGTCTACAAAAGAGATTGCTTACAAATCACTCGTACAACCAGTTCTAGAATACTGATCAAGTGTGTGGGACCCGTACGAGACAGGACTAACAGGGGATATGGAATGTATACAGAGGAGGACAGCATGAATGGTCACATGAATGGTCACAGGCTTGTTTAATCCGTGAGAGAATGTCACAGAGATAGGGAAGGAACTGAACTGGCAGACTCTTGAAGACAGACGTAAACTATCCCGAGAAAGTCTATTAACAAAGTTTCAAGAACAGGCATTAAATGATTACCGTAGGGATATAGTATCACCCCTACATATCGCTCACAAAGGAATCATGAGGATAAGATTAGAATAATTACTACACGCACAGAGGTACTTAAACAATCATTCTTCCAGCACTGCATATGTGAATGGAACAGAGAGAAACTCAAATAACTGGTTTCAGATTATCAACATAGGTGTAGATATTTTCACACTTTTTGTGTAGATTTTTATTATCTAGATACAAGACCAAACAACTGTGCTTTATTAAGGGTGTGAAACTCATAGGCCACATGAGGCCCTTAAAGATTATTGTGCAGTCTGCTTGTAATTATTATATCATCTTCAGGCAGGCACACTAAACACAACTAGTAGTGAATATTTTGGTAAGTAACTACTGCATGACAAGCCCAAAGAGTACAAAAGAGATTCCACTCGGATGATTTACAGACTCCTCCCTTCATAATGTGCTGCAGTCAGGTCCATGGAGCAACAGTGTTTGCTTTAAAAAAACAGAAGAGTGCACTGCTGTGCATTCAAGCACAAACAAATTATCGATCTTACCTTAAGTCTTCATCTTTACGGTCTGTCATCACAGGTGTGTTGGTTAGTTCCTTAGGTCTGCCTGACACATATTGGTATAAGCTCTTGTGACTAAGAAATCACAATGTTTTCCCACTGGTGCCAAGATCAGCATTCAAAACAGTTGTGGTACTGTGACTGCCTGCTGAACTGGTGTCCAGTATAATTAATAAAGCAATTAACAATGAAGCTATTCCTCACCAATCGTGGTCATCTTCATTAATACAAATAAGTAACACACTTGAACATGAATGGCCCTATAATATCCTTCTATGAAACATAGACAGAGGAAAGTCCATTGGACCTGACGGGATACCAATTCGATTCTACACAGAGTACGTGAAAGAACTTGCCCCCCTTCTAACAGCCGTGTACCGCAAGTCTCTAGAGGAACGGAAGGTTCCAAATGATTGGAAAAGAGCACAGGTAGTCCCAGACTTCAAGAAGGGTCGTCGAGCAGATGCGCAAAACTATAGACCTATATCTCTGATGTCGATCTGTTGTAGAATTTTAGAACATGTTTTTTGCTCGAGTATCATGTTGTTTTTGGAAACCCAGGATCTACTATGTAGGAATCAACATGGATTCCGGAAACAGCGATCGTGTGAGACCCAACTCGCTTTATTTGTTCATGAGACCCAGAAAATATTAGATACAGGCTCCCAGGTAGATGCTATTTTTTCTTGACTTCCGGAAGGCGTTCGATACAGTTCCGCACTGTCGCCTGATAAACAAAGTAAGAGCCTACGGAATATCAGACCAGCTGTGTGGCTGGATTGAAGAGATTTTAGCAAACAGAACACAGCATGTTGTTATCAATGGAGAGACGTATACAGACGTTAAAGTAACCTCTGGCGTGCCACAGGGGAGTGTTATGGGACCATTGCTTTTCACAATATATATAAATGACCTAGTAGATAGTGTCGGAAGTCCCATGCGGCTTTTCGCGGATGATGCTGTAGTATACAGAGAAGTTGCAGCATTAGAAAATTGTAGCGAAATGCAGGAAGATCTGCAGCGAATAGGCACTTGGTGCAGGGAGTGGCAACTGACCCTTAACATGGACAAATGTAATATATTGCGAATACATAGAAAGAAGGATCCTTTATTGTATGATTATATGATAGCGGAACAAACACTGGTAGCAGTTACTTCTGTAAAATATCTGGGAGTATGCGTGCGGAACGATTTGAAGTGGAACGATCATATAAAATTAATTGTTGGTAAAGTGGGTGCCAGGTAGAGATTCATTGGGAGAGTCCTTAGAAAATGTAGTCCATCAACAAAGGAGGTGGCTTACAAAACACTCGTTCGACCTATACTTGAGTATTGCTCATCAGTGTGGGATCCGTACCAGATCGGGTTGACGGAGGAGATAGAGAAGATCCAAAGAAGAGCGGCGTGTTTCGTCACAGGGTTATTTGGTAACAGTGATAGCGTTACAGAGATGTTTAGCAAACTCAAGTGGCAGACTCTGCAAGAGAGGTGCTCTGCATCGCGGTGTAGCTTGCTCGCCAGGTTTCGAGAGGGTGCGCTTCTGGATGAGGTATCGAATATATTGCTTCCCCCTACTTATACCTCCCGAGGAGATCACGAATGTAAAATTAGAGAGATTAGAGCGCATACAGAGGCTTTCAGACAGTCGTTCTTCCCGCGAACCATACGCGACTGGAACAGGAAAGGGAGGTAATGACAGTGGCACGTAAAGTGCCCTCCGCCACACACCGTTGGGTGGCTTGCGGAGTATAGATGTAGATGTAGATTTTTACTTCAGTGTGCCATTTCTACCACAGCCACTGATAATGCATGACACCTGAGTTCGTAGAAACACAGGTTAAAGAGAAAAACATTCAAAACATTCCCCTCTCTATCCTCCTACTCCTTGTAGGAGCTGAGATTTTCTTTCTCCTTTCCCCACCTCATGCGTCACAGCTATATCAAAAGATTTTTGTCTTGTACAACATGATCTGTTTGGTGAGTTCTACTTAGAAGTAAAAGTCTAGACACAAGACTGTTTTTTGATGAAATGTGGTTACTGAATGTTTATTTTTCATGGCTGATATAATGAAACACTTACATAGCTGTCAATCTCCGAAAATCAGGAGATTCAGAATGATCAAAAAGTGTAGCTCATTTTCAGTGCAAGCCCGAGACAACTGATGTCTTTTCGTAGGGCATTACATAGCTATATAAAGGCTATGAAAACACAGATGAAAATACTAGAACTACTAACAATGTTCATTCCATATTCCTTATCTGTAGTGTCAACTAGGTAACTGGTATTAGGTCGAGATGTTTTTTAGTTTTAAATAAAAAAAATATGACTGCTGTAAAACAGTGTCTGCCTTTCTGTTTTGAGACATACCCGTGCAAATTCTAAGCAAAAGATTGCCAACTGCATATTGGGCATATTCTGAAATTCTGCCAAAACGTCTTCTTTGCTACGATTCAGGATTAGTGTCTGCTCTTTCTCCTCATAAGATTTCACACATCAAATATCTGCATGTTGAAAGTTAGCTGGTATTACATAGTTTTAGTGTAGCTATGTCATTACAGTAATCTGTAAAATTACCAAAATATTTAACTCCAGCTATGTATAGCTCATTAGTATTCAGTTATATTTCAATATTGAGTAACACTGGAACAATCACAAGAACATATACAATACATTTCTTCTTACGGATAAAAACAAAAATAGTATACTTTTCGCTACATATAAAACACTGAATCCAAATACTAAGTACATGATGAACAAGATAAACATGAAATAATCACTTATACAAAAATAAAGGCTTTCAGGGATTCAGGTAACAAAATAAAACTCATAACCATCCACCCTAAAAATTTATACCAATTATCAGAACACTGAATAATAAGTGACTTCAGTTAAGCACAACTCTGATTTGTATATCGATTAGAAACAGCTAATGAGAGGAGGATTCTGATCACTGGCCACAAAGGTGGAATACAGGTTGTCAAAACAAGTGTCTTACCTCTGACAATAATTACCTAACATTTGGGAAAATAATCGTATAGTCAGGAGGTGGAAATCTAGAGACTCCCTCCTAAATTGGGAGACATGGCATTGTATGCTCTTCCATGATTTAAATCAGAAAATTCAAGATAAAATCAGATCATTACGAACATGTTTGATCAAATTAAAGCACTCAAATGAAAGCTAGTTTCATGGAGAAAGTATGAAAAAAATGCAGATTTAATGCACTTACTGACATGCAACATGAGGAAATCTAGTTCAAGTGAAACAAGATCAAACAAAGCAGAAAATAAAGGAAAGGTAACCACTTACCTATAGCAGAATGATGTGTGTAGCACAGAAATACATAACAGAAAACAGCATTTGCACTAACTTTTGAACACTAGCTCTTTTTCTACACACACACACACACACACACACACGCACACACACACACACACACACACACACACACACACACACACACACACACACACATTTTGATATGTAATGTGGCTGCTTTCACATATGGCCCTGCCTCTTATTGGGTATGAAATGCCTGTGACTAGACTGCAGACGGAGATGGTGGGTGGGTGAAGGGAAAGGTCTTGTACCTGGGCTGATCACAAGGGAAAGACACATGGGGTGCAGGACAGGGAGTAGGACTGGAACAGGAATGTATAAGGGTATTTGGTAAGCTGGGTGAGCAGTGGAACACTACCATGAGGAATGCCGGTAGGATTTTGGATACGATATTCCTCATCTCAGGTCCTGATGAGAGGTAGTCGAACCCCTGGTGGAGGACATGGTTGAGCTTTTCAACGCCAGGGTGATACTAAGTGACCAGAGGAGCACTGGTTGGTAGCTGGCTAACAGGTTTACTGGTGCCACAGGAGCGAATGGCATGAGAGATTCGTTTATCGATGAGCCGGATTGGATATTGTTGGTCAATAAAGCCTCTGGGAAGGTTATCAGTATATTTCAACAACTCCAGCTTTCCACTGCAGATGCAACATCCTCAGATGGCATGGCTATAAGGAAGAGCCTTTTTGACATGGAAAGGGCGACAGCCACCAAAGTGGAGATACTGTTGGTGGTTGGTGAACTTGATGTGGGCATATGTATTTATAAGAGCATCTGAGAGGTGGAGATCGAGATCACAGAGGGTGGCTCAATGAGTCGAGAGGATCAGTTGAAGCAGGTTTGGGAATAGATGTTAAGGTTATCAAGGGAAGAGCAAAGCTTGTTCTTCTCATGTGTCAAAATCTTGAAAATGTCCTCCTCCAGACTTCCCATAAATAAGTTGACATAGGGTGGTGCTACGCAAGTACCCATGGCAGTACCACAGATTTGTTTGTAGGTTTGGCCTCCAAAAGTGAAATAATTGTTGGTCAGTATGTGGTTGACTAGAAGGATTAAGAAAGAGGTGGTGAGTTTGATACCATGATGTTGGGAAAGGTAGGGTTCCCAGATGCAAGCCCAAAGACATGGAGGATGTTGGTGTACAAGGACATCACACCAGTGACCAACAAGGAGTCTGATGGTAATGGGACAGGAACTGTGGAAAGTCAGTGAAGGAAGTGAGCAATATCTTGCATGCAGTATGGGAGATTGCGGACAATAGTTTGGAGGTGTTGGTCGGCAGAGGCAGAGGTTCGTGCTATGGGAGCACTGTATACAGCCACAATGGAACAACTAGTAGGGAGACCTGTGGGGTTGTTTTTGTGGAGTTTGGGAAGTAGGCAAGAGGTAGGAGTGTGTGGGGTTGCTGATGTGAGAAGAGAGATGGATTCAGGTGTCAGGTTTTGGGATGGACCTACAGCCTTGAGAAACTGCTTGAGGTCATGTTGGGCTTCTGAGATGGTATCATGGTTATAAGATTTGTACGCAGATGTGTTAGAAAGTTGGCAGAGATCATCAGCCAGGTAGTCACTATGATGCATGAGCATTGTGGTGAAGCTATTGTCTGTAGGATGGTGATAAGGTCTGGATTGTTTTTCAGGTTACAGATAGCATGTGTTCTGTAGAAGTGATGTTGGATTCACCAGAGAAGGATTTAGGAAAGGAAGGTGAGGCCAGGTTAGAGGTGAGGAATTTTTGAATAATTACTAGGGGATTACTGGTTGGAAAGGGGTAGTATAACATGACGTGGGAAAAGGCTGAGATGATGATGATGACTGGTCGGAAAGGGGGAGTATAACATTTGGAGGTAGATTGGAACTGTTTTGTTCTGTATATGGTTTTGGTTGGCTGCTGTCAGTGTGTTGTGTCACAAATGTTTCCACTGCAATAAGAACTAGTAAAGGAAAGAATTTCCTTTAGAAGTCCAGCATGGCTGAAATTATGTTTGGGGCTAAAGGTAGAAAGAATTGAGACTTCTGCAGGGGTAAGAGTTTTTGGCAGAAAAATTAACAACAGTGTTACAGAATGAGTGTTTAGGAGTAGTATGTTTCATGGACGGTGGACGAAGTTTTTGGGGACGAGGAAGACAGAGTATGTCAGCAAGGCATGGTCAGGGAGCTATGAGAGGTTTATAACTGCCCTTTCTCTGAATGTTAATTTTTTAAATGTTTGTTATCAAGAATAAGATAGTAAAAGAGAGGAAGCAGGAGTGTAATGATGAGAGGAGGAATTAATATCAGTGGAGCCTATGTTGTTGGGCCACCTTTAACATGATGATGCATGACTATTGAAAGAAAACCAAAAGTTTTTGCATCAGACTTGACCTTGTAATTAAATGGTACTAAAGAAATGACATCAGACTTTATTTTCTAGCTATGGAATGAGATAGGTTCATTCAAGGAATGTGCAATAAGCACTAAAGGCTGCGACAATGGCGGCTGATCCATTGCATCAGAGTATTGAGAATGACCGATAATGAATACTTGCTGAAAGACATTAAAAACAGTCAGATAAGGAAAAGGAATAAATTAAATAATAAGTACTAATTACAGTGTGTGTGTCTATATATACACACAATAAAAAACACACAAACACACACACAAATATCAAGCTTTCGCAACCCATGGTTGCTTCATCAGGAAAGAGGGAAGGAGAGGGAAAGACAAAAGGATGTGGGTTTTAAGGGAGAGGGTCAGGAGTCATTCCAATCCTGGGAGCGGAAAGACTTACCTTAGGGGGGAAAAGGGACAGGTATACACTCGCACACACACACACACACATATCCATCCACACATATACAGACACAAGCAGACATATCTCCCTTAAAACCCACATCCTTTCGTCTTTCCCTCTCTTTCCCTCTTTCCTGATGAAGCAACCGTGGGTTGCGAAAGCTTGATGTTTGTGTGGTTTTTATTGTGTCTATCTACCTGCGCTTTCCCGTTTGGTAGGTATATGAGCGAGGTTTCTACGGCTGCCACCATCTCTCGCATGCCATCGTTCACAGTCATTCCAGTCTCCTTCATTAAGACCTCTCGCTGCCATTGCTTTGTTGACGTTGTCTTACTAGCATCTTGCAGGTCTACCGCGCTTTCTTCTTCGATGTGGAGACCATTGCCATACCCGTTTTGGCCATCTTGTGTCTGGCATACACTGTAAGTGACCATACCAGAGTAGGCGCTTCCTTTCTATGTAGTCTAGGATTGTGCTTTTGACAGTCATAACCTCTCTGATCCCATCATTTCTAATATGGTCAAGTCTGGAGTATCCACAACTCCGTCTCCAAAAATCCATCTCAACAGCCAGCAGGCGATCTTTCTGCCTCCGAGTTAGTTCCCACAACTCTGCACCATATTCTGTTCTGCGCATTACGTTTTTGTTCCAGAGAATACCATTTAGTTGTTTTATGGCTCGCTTGCCCTGGCCTATTTTATTGTTTACATAATCCATACTTCTACCATTGGACAACAGTGGCACTCCCAAGTACTTAAAATTATGACACCCTTTAACAGTATCAGAACCGAGCCGTAAGTCATTAACAGTATTTTCTCCCACTTTCAGATATTCTGTTTTAGATACGTTTATGACAAGACCCTATTTTTCATATTCTTCTTTTAATTTGCGGAGCATGTAATTTGCATCTTCCTCATCTCCAGCTACCAACACTTGGTCGTCAGCAAAAAATAGAGTGAACAAGATCTTGTCATCTATAGGAACACTTGGTCGTCAGCAAAAAATAGAGTGAACAACATCTCGTCATCTATAGGGACACCCATTCCTCCGCATTTCCTTTTCCATGATTTTAGTGCCTCCTGTAGGTAGATCTTAAAGAGTGTAGGGGCAAGTGTGCATCCCTGGCGTAGTCCCTTTGTCACCTCAAACTCTTGAGATAGTTGATTTCTTACGTTAACCATTGCCATACAACCTTGGTAGAGGAGTCTGACAGCTTTCACATAGCTCAGTGACACACCATTATCAATTAAACTTGTCCATAGCTTGTTCTGTGGAACTGTGTCATAAGCTTTCTGGAGGTCTACAAAGACAAGATGGGTTGAAAGGCCCCTTGCTGTCCTTTTCTCCACTAGGTTTTTGAGGGTAAATACTCCATCAGTACAGGAGCAAACAGATCTGAATCAATTTTGTTCTTCAGATTCAGTTATTTCTTCTTCTATCCTCCTTTTTAGGATACGGCCACGGACTCTTGCCATGGATGGCATCACACAAATACCACATTAGTTTGCATAATTCCTCCTGTTGCCCTTCTTAAATATTGATGTAATTGTTGTTTTTTTCCACTCCTTTGGGGCTTTGTCACCTCTAAGGCATTTGTCAAAAATCACTGCCAATATCTCAAAGAGTTTTGATGGTGCTGCTTTAACCAGTTCTATGTAAATTAATCCTGGACCTTGCAACTTTCTGTTTTTCATGGTATTAATTGCATTTTGGACTTCCTATGGGGTTCTCGGTGGTATATTATAATTACTGATTTCAATGCCTGGTGGGTTCTCAGTTAGTAGTCCTTGGTAGTGTTGTACCCATTCATGCATGCTAATGAGGTTTATATTTGCTTTATTTTTATTCTGTGTTCTCATTGTTTCTAATACCTTCCAGGCTTTATTTGCTCGTATATTCCCCATGCTTTTTTCTATCTCTTCGCCGGTTTTCTGCCAGACTTCGTTTTTTGCCTTAATTATTGTTTTCTGTGCATCTTTTCTCCACTCTCTGTATTCCAGGCAATCATTGTCTGATCTTGAGTTCAACCATTTATTATGAGCTTTCTTCTTACTTTCTACCTTCTCCTGTACCGAGTGGTTCGACCACTCATCACATATTCTATTACTCTTTTGGATTTCTTTTTTATGGATGGCTTCTTTAACCATCTCATACATCTTATCTGCAGAGGTTTCTTCAATGGCAGCAAGTTTTTCTGCTAGCCTTTGCTGGTACAAGAAGCGGGTAGAACTATGGTAAAGGCTTTGTAAATTATATTGAATATTATTGGCTTTCTCTGGTTCGGCTTCCACTTGAATTTCTGTGTCTTTGATACACTTGAATAATATCTTAGACATTAGCACGAAATGGTCTGATCCGCACTCTGCACCTCTCATAGCCCTCACGTCTTGTACTACTAGCTTTGTTGTTTGCTTTATTATGACATAGTCTATAATGGACTTGAGGTTAATGCTTGGTTTCGTCCATGTGTATTTGTGGATGTCCTTATGCTTGAACCATCCATTCACAATTCTTAAGTCATTTTGCATGCAGAATTCTATCAATCTTTCACCATTATCATTTATGGTTTCTTCGCCATATTGTCCCACTATGTTGTCATTAGCTTTCCATCCTGTTCTGGCATTTAGGTCTCCTAGTAAAATGACTTCTTTGCGATTCCCTATATTTTAAAGAGATCTTGTCAGTTGAGAGTAGAATAAGTCTTTCTTCGCTACATCAGCGTCGTTGATTGGTGAATATTCATAACAATATAATTTAACTCAATCAATATGTTAGTACATGAACCAACTTTTAGCCTATCTGTACATCCATCCAGGAGGAATGCTAGGAAACAAGAGAGTAAAAGATGGTGCTGAGACACCAGCATTTGTCTTCCTTAAAACAAATCATGAATGAAATACAGTCACAGGATGAACTCCTTAGTAATTTATTAATCTTTGAGATCAGGAAGCTGTGGGGATAGAATTAAATATTGTATCATAGGTTGACCAGGGCAAGGGGAGAGGGGAATAGAGAGGTAGTCTTTTTCTTGGCTGTAGGTAGGTCCCCCATGTGGGCATAAGACAAGAATAGCTGCAACAGCTTCCACAAAATGGTGCTGGGAATGCTGTTCCCAGTGCTGAAAGGCAAGAGTTTCTATTGCAGTGATGGCAATCCTGCCTTATGCCCGCATGCGACAACCAACAGTAGAAAAAAAGAGCCTCTCTCTCTGATCTCCCCCCCCCCCCTCCCCAAATCAACCACTCTCATCTCTCATGGCTCCATGTCTGCCAACCATGCCTTAATGACTTACTCCGTCAACCCCTCTAAACCTAATTTCAACCATGTTGGGTTTGTAAATGACCATCTTTCGTTTGCTAGTTCTCTCTAGTGGAAACATTTCTTTGTCACATCCCTCCTCCCCCCACTGACCATTGACAACCGCCAACCAAAACCCCATAAGAAACTTGTTTAAAACAGTTCCAACCCTCCCTCCAACTGCCATTCTCCTCTCTTCCACCCAGTCATCCCCCAGTAATCTTTCAGGAATTTCTCACTTCAAACCTGGTCTCACCTTCCTTTCCTAAATCTCTTCCCAGTGAATCCAACATCATTCCCATAGAACCCTTGCTATCTGTAAACTGAAAAACAATCCAGACCTTATCATCCTTCCTGCAGACAAAGGCTTCAATTAGTGGTCATGAATCGTAATGACTATCTGGATGATGGTCTCTACAAACTTTTCAACACCTCTGCATACAAACCTTATGACCATGACCCCATCTCAGAAGTCCAACATGATCTCAAGCAGCTTCTCAAGGCTGCAGTTCCATTCCAAAACCTAATACCTGAATCCATCTCCCTCCACACACCAGCAATCCCACACATTCCTACTTTTTACCTACTTTCCAAACTCCACAAACCCAACACCACAGGTCTCCCTACTACTTGTCCCATTGTGGCTGCGTACAATGCTCCTTTGTCACAACCTCCGACTCCTCTGCTGACCAACACCTCAAAACTATTGCCCACAACCTCCCATCGTACAGACAAGATATTGCTCACTTTCTTTACTGGCTCTCTACACTTCCTGTTCCATTACCACCAGAATCCTCGTTGGTCACTGTTGATGTAATGTCCTTGTACACCAACATCCCCATACGTTCATTGTGTTTCATCCATGGAATGTTCTCCCAGCCGTATGTCAGTTTACGAGACTGGAGCTGCTACTCCTCAGTTTGCATCACAAGGGCTGAGTGCACCCTGCTTGCCAATAATGCTCGGCAGACCAGATGGTCACCCACCGCTAGTCCAGTGTGACAGCACTTAACTTCGGTAAACTGATGGGAATTGGTGTTACCACTGCGGGAAGGCCACGGTTTTTTTTTATTTATTTATGAGGCACACTGAAAAGCAAAGTGTATGTTAACAATCCTCACACAATAGTCAACCTTAAACAGAACATTGCTAGAGAAATTAACATCACGCCTGAAGAATTACAGAGTGTTGCTGGTAATGTCATCACACAAAATCAGTGATGCCTAGCTGCCCATGGCCACTACCTCCAGCATCTCATATAAACAGGTAACTACACAGTTTTTAACATTACTATTTGTATTCTTTTTTAGTTTGTTCACTGTTCCTTTAATGTCAGGTGTGAGGCATACCTTTTTTATGTGGCACACCTTGTATGTCAGCTATGCTGCAGTTACCGTACAAAAATTCTATGTGGGGATTACGAGTAACCAACTGTCTACCAGCATGAATGGCCCACTGCCAAACTGTGGTGAACTGCAACCTTGGAACATCCAGTTGCCGTGCATGATGTGTACCACAACACAAATGACTTCAACAGCTGCTTCAGTATGCAGACCATTCAGATACTCCCTTACTGCGCAGGTTTCTCTGAACTACGCAGATAGGAATTGTCTCGCCAACACTTCCTGTGCTCTTGCAATCTCCCTGGCCTACACCTCTGCTAACCAGTTCCCCCTGACTTTTCCCTTCTCTCTTCAGTCTACACCACTCCTGCTCTGTCCAGATCATGCAATGTCTTCTCCCATCACTCTTCCTCTTCATACAGCTCTTTTTGCTGTACCCTCTGTATTCTTATTTTCTTGTCGTGTGGCTGCAGTGACACCTGTCCAAACACCTGCCTCTTTCCCGCTACCACTACTTGTGTCCTTGCCTACTCCCTCCATCAGTTTAGGCAACTACTTTCAATAATCACATATCAATAGTCACTCTTGCTGTGGGCATGGGAGTGTGCGTTTGAGTATCTGTGTGGGTGCGTGGGTGCTATTGCTAGAAAAAGTACTAGTGCCCAAAAACTAGTAAAAATGCTGTTTTCTGCTGAATGTTTCTGTGCTCCAGGCATCGATCCATTATACACTCCTGGAAATGGAAAAAAGAACACATTGACGCTGGTGTGTCAGACCCACCATACTTGCTCCGGACACTGCGAGAGGGCTGTACAAGCAATGATCACACGCACGGCACAGCGGACACACCAGGAACCGCGGTGTTGGCCGTCGAATGGCGCTAGCTGCGCAGCATTTGTGCACCGCCGCCATCAGTGTCAGCCAGTTTGCCGTGGCATACGGAGCTCCATCGCAGTCTTTAACACTGGTAGCACAGTGTGGACGTGAACTGTATGTGCAGTTGACGGACTTTGAGCGAGGGCGTATAGTGGGCATGCGGGAGGCCGGGTGGACGTACCGCCGAATTGCTCAACACGTGGGGCGTGAGGTCTCCACGGTACATCGATGGTGTCGCCAGTGGTCGGCAGAAGGTGCACGTGCCCGTCGACCTGGGACCGGACCGCAGCGACGCACGGATGCACGCCAAGACCGTAGGATCCTACGCAGTGCCGTAGGGGACCGCACCGCCACTTCCCAGCAAATTAGGGACACTGTTGCTCCTGGGGTATTGGCGAGGACCATTCGCAACCGTCTCCATGAAGCTGGGCTACGGTCCCGCACACCGTTAGGCCGTCTTCCGCTCACGCCCCAACATCGTGCAGCCCGCCTCCAGTGGTGTCGCGACAGGCGTGAATGGAGGGACGAATGGAGACGTGTCGTCTTCAGCGATGAGAGTCGCTTCTGCCTTGGTGCCAATGATGGTCGTATGCGTGTTTGGCGCCGTGCAGGTGAGCGCCACAATCAGGACTGCATACGACCGAGGCACACAGGGCCAACACCCGGCATCATGGTGTGGGGAGCGATCTCCTACACTGGCCGTACACCACTGGTGATCGTCGAGGGGACACTGAATAGTGCACGGTACATCCAAACCGTCATCGAACCCATCGTTCTACCATTCCTAGACCGGCAAGGGAACTTGCTGTTCCAACAGGACAATGCACGTCCGCATGTATCCCGTGCCACCCAACGTGCTCTAGAAGGTGTTAGTCAACTACCCTGGCCAGCAAGATCTCCGGATCTGTCCACCATTGGGCATGTTTGGGACTGGATGAAGCGTTGTCTCACGCGGTCTGCACGTCCAGCACGAACGCTGGTCCAACTGAGGTGCCAGGCGGAAATGGCATGGCAAGCCATTCCACAGGACTACATCCAGCATCTCTACGATCGTCTCCATGGGAGAATAGCAGCCTGCATTGCTGCGAAAGGTGGATATACACTGTACTAGTGCCGACATTGTGCATGCTCTGTTGCCTGTGTCTATGTGCCTGTGGTTCTGTCAGTGTGATCATGTGATGTATCTGACCCCAGGAATGTGTCAATAAAGTTTCCCCTTCCTGGGACAATGAATTCACGGTGTTCTTATTTCAATTTCCAGGAGTGTAGGTGAATGGTGGCCTTTCCTTTATTTTATGTACTGCTCCATCCAGGAATTTTGGTTATCGTTGGGCATCACATGAAACAAGCGCATAAAAAAATGTTGAACCTCAAAAAGGTTGAGTCTTGATATTCAAATTTTAAATTACTGGAAAACTAGTTTTCTTTGTTCTCTTCAATTTACACAATAAACATTGGAACAGTGCCTAATGAAAAGCATGCGGTGGTAATTGATTTCAGTGTGATTCAGATCTGGTCATAAAATTTTGTGAGGATGACATACCTGCATTTCATAAATATTTGCCAGCCTGGTTTGAAAATACAGGAAAATCTGTGTATGATATTATTTCCATGTATGGAAGTACTTATCGATGGGAGCAGCTATTTTCAATTATGAAAGGAAATAAATCTGTGATTTCAGACATTTTAAAAGTAATTACTGCTAGTATGCTTTCTTTCAAAATAGGGAACATATTGGCAGGAAATAATAAGATAAGCGTTGTTATTGTGATTTGTTCTATAATTTTCTAAATAAATTTACATTTATGTAAAAACTGATTCTGAAGTCAGTCTCTCTCTCTCTCTCTCTCTCTCTCTCTCTGTGTGTGTGTGTGTGTGTGTGTGTGTGTGTGTGTGTGTGTGTGTGTGTGTCCTCTAAATCTGATCCTTGTTCATTTGGTCACACATGTCAGCTTTTGTGCTAGACACTCTTGTTCTTTTATGAAACTACAGGAGTTTAGTTCTGCCTTAACGAACCATTCATAGATTGAGGACTGATCTTCAATGCCATACACCTGCTCACACATTTTCAAGTGTAGTTTTGCATTGGCTTTTTTGCCCGTGTACTATATTCCAGATAGAAATTCAGTAGTATGAAACAACGCATATCAGGGCTATGGAAATTGAACCGTAGAATCATTATAGGAGACATTCTTTGTTTAAGGCAACTTTTTAATTTTTACGATGACAAGCCCATAGTGAGTTAAAATATGTTCTTGTTATAACTTCAAGTTGAACAAATATATTCCAAGGAAGACGCAATACATCAAAGTCACAGATAAAGTAAACAGATTAAGACATGTGTACACTTTAACAGTCAAATCATAACTGAGTACAAGTCTAGCAGCCACTGGCTGGCTGGCCGCTTAGGTGGTGCTGCTGCTGCATGGCTGGGAGACAGCGCCGCATGTAGAGGACGCGCATAACTGTGCGGCGGCACTTTGAAAGATCGGCGAGTCACAACACTTTTCCCCCCTTTGAATTTTTTGGACAGGTCTTGATGGAGGTGGCCTGTAGATTGCTAACGTCCATAGGTGTTGTTTGACTGGTCGTAAAGTCTCGAGGAGGAGGCTTCCCATATGGACAGAAGTGTCCCTGATGATAATGGGTAGAGATGACAGGAGACATGGGGGTCGAATCTGCTGGGGCCCCAAGCACCAATCTGCCCATTGCGGCAAGTCCGGTTGTTATAACAGGAGACATGGGTGACGTGTCCGCGTCCGTAGGAGAAGGAGGCGAGTAGAGTTGCTCCGACAGATGATGGTCATCTGATTCCTGCATGGGCATGTCTCCTGGTGGAGTCAGTTCTTGTGCTGGCACCGAGATGATGGTGAGAGGACTGCGTTGTGAGTAATGAGAGATTCCAGTGTCCTGAGCATCAGGTAGAGCCGAAGGTGGTGTAGCGGCATCCGGAACAGGCGTTGCCGGCACATGAGGCCGAAGCTGGTCCGAATGACGCACTGCAACACCTGTGTCTGTCTGGATTTCATACAGGCATTGGCCACGGTGTCATAAGATGCGGCCAGGACTCCGTTTTGGCCATATCCCTGTACCCATACAAGGTTGTCGGTGGTGAACCGGCCAAGCGAAGCCACACGCGGCCGTGAGGTGGAAGGCCGCAGAAGATGAAGCAGCGTGCGGGGATGTCGGCCATGTAAGAGCTAAGCCGGTCTGTGGTCGCCCATGGGGGTGAAACGGTAAGAAGCCGGAAATTGGAGAAGCGCATGATCAGCAGAAGAAGTCAGGAGTTTCCTCATCTGAGCCTTAAATGTGCGGACCAGTCATTCAGCCTCACCGTTTGACTGTGGATGGAACGGAGGGGGCGTGACATGCATGATGCCATGACGGGCACAAAAATCCGCAAAATCGGAAGAGGCAAATTGCGGACCATTATCAGTAACGAGAGTAGAGGGAAGGCCTTCCAAAGAGAAAATGCGAGCTAGAGCATTGGTGGTTGCTGCAGTGGTAGGCGATGTGCAATGGACAATGAAAGGAAAGTTAGAGTAGGTGTCAATAATGAGAAGCCAGTAAGTACCTAAAAAAGGGTCCCGCAAAGTCAGCATGAATACGCTCCCAGGACTTCTCAGGCGAAATCCACGGTGACAAAGATGACTTCAGGGCGGCCTGTGACGCACAAGGACTGCAGGCAGTGACCATGTGTGCGATTCCAGAGTCGATGCCGGGCCAGTGCACATAACAGCACACCAAAGATTCTGTGCGAGAGATACCCCAGTGCCCTCGGTGAAGGAGGCGCAAGACCGAAGCACGCAAAGACGCAGGTACCACAACACACGGCGAAGCATTTTCGGTGGAAAGGAGGATAACGCCATCCCTAGCCGTGAGGCGGTAACGCGAAGCGTAGTAGTTCTGCAACGGATCAGAAGTCTTAGGGGATGGACGATCCGGCCAACCCTTCTGAATACAGCGTAAAACCCGGGAGAGGGTAGGGTCAGAACCCACAGCAGCCAGCAGCTGCCAGCCGGTCCCAGGTGATGGGGAACCCGTCCACAACCCGCTGCTTGGCAACATCCAGGTGGATACACAAAAGTTCGTCCCTATCGAACGCCAGATAGGGCCAATGGGAAGGTGACACAGTGCATCAGCATTTGCATGTTGAGTCGTCGGCCGGAAATGAATCTCATAATTGAAACGAGACAAGTAAAGAGCCCAATGCTTGAGGCGGTGTGCAGCCTTGTCGGGAAGTGATGTTGATGGACGAAACAAGGAAACAAGTGGTTTGTGATCCGTAACAAGATGAAATTTGAATCCATAGAGAAAAACACCAAACTTATAAAGAGTATAAATGATGGCCAAAGCTTTTTTTTTTTTAATTTGAGAATACTTTTGTTGGGCATCCGTGAGGGTTTTGGAGGCATAAACAATGGGTTGTTCAGAACCGTCAGAAAAACGGTGCGCAAGGACTGCACCAACCCCGTATTGAGAGGCGTCCGGGGCAAGAACAAGATGTTGGCCAGGTCGATAAGTAGCTAGGCACGGGGCCTGTTTCAGCATAGTCTTCAATTTCTGGAAAGCTGCATCACATGACGCGGACCAGTGAAAAGGCACGTTTTTATGCAACAGGCGATGCAATGGCTGAGCCACCGAAGCAGCAGATGGTAAAAACTTTTGATAGTATGCTATTTTCCCCAAGAAGGCCTGCAGTTTCTTAACAGATGTAGGGCGAGGAAGGGCATCGATCGCAGCGACAGTTTGCTGAAGTGGACGAATACCATCCTGAGAGAGTTGAAACCCCAAGTACGTGATAGATGCCTGAAAAAAATTTTGATTTCTGAAGATTACACTTAAGATTGGCAGTCTGTAAGACATGAAAAAGTGTGCGGAGATTTTGGAGATGTTCGTCAGTGGTGGAGCCCGTGACAACAATGTCGTCCTGGTAATTTATACACCCAGGGACAGTGAGCAATAATTGTTCCAAGAATCGCTGAAAGAGAGCAGGGGCGTTGGCAACCCCGAATGGCAATCATTGGTACTGATTGAGGCCAAAAGGCATGTTAAGGGCCAGAAACCGCCGGGAAGCAGCGTCGAGAGGAAATTGATGATAAGCTTCTGACAGGTCAAATTTAGAAAAATACTGGCCTCCAGCAAGTTTTGTGAACAATTCTTCAGGCCGAGGCATAGGGTAAGTGTCGATAAGGCATTGAGCATTTACAGTGGCTTTGAAATCGCCACAGAGATGAATATCACCATTTGTCTTAGCAACGACAACGACAGGAGAGGACCACTCACTGGAAGTGACAGGAAGCAAGACCCCTGAAGCGGTGAGACAATCCCGCTCCTGTTTGACCTGATCACGAAGGGCCACAGGAATGGGCCGAGCTCGAAAAAACTTAGGCCAAGCAGTGGGTTTGAGCGTGATACGAGCTTCAAAGTCGTTTGCATGGCCTAACCCAAGAGAAAAAAGGGACGAAAATGTCGTTGACAAGGAATCCAATTGAGCATAAGGAATGGCATCAGAGACGATATTGACAGAGTCATCTATGGAGAACCCAAAAGGCACCGAAACCAAAAAGATTCTCCGCGTTACTATGGTCGACCACAAATATGGGAACAGTGTGAATGACAGATTTGTAAGATACCTCAGCATCAAATTGTCCCAAGAGAGAAATCTTCTGCTTATTGTAAGTCTGTAATTGCCCAGTGACAGGTGACAGGATTGGAGAACCCAACTGCAGATACATCCGAGAATTGATGATAGTGGCAGCAGAACCAGTATCCACCTGCATGCGAACATCTTGACCAAGTATTTGGACAGTGAGGAATAACTTCCCTGAAAGGGAAGAAGTACAATTGACAGACAACACACAATCAGAATCAGTGTCATGTCCATGAACATCATGTATGCGGTCGGATTTGCAAACGGATGACACATGACCCATTTTTTGCATTTGTTACACACGGCCCAACGTTGCAAACAATCTTCTCGTGAATGTTTCGTAAAACACCGTGGACATGAAGGAAGTTGCCGTGGGTTTTGCTGCAGTTTCTTAGGTTTGTTTACAGTTAGGCCGAGGCTGCGCTTGGGAGCGTACTGCGGCCACATCGGCTACCGGGGACACGCCACACGCTTCGTCAACATTACACAGAGGTTGTATTTCCCTGACGTCGCCCCATGCCTCTATTTGCGCTCCAGCGGCACGAGAAACTTCAAAAGACTGAGCGAATGGATACGACTTCATCAAGAGTCGGATTTGCCAACTGAAGGGCACATTGCCTAACTTCTTTGTCGGGCGCCGAACGGATAATAGCATCCCGTACCATGGAATCGGCGTAGGATTCTTTATGAACTTCAGTAACAAACTGACACTTTCTACTGAGGCTGTGAAGTTCAGCAGCCCAAGTGCGATAGGATTGATTCGGTTGTTTTTGACAATGATACATGCCATAAGTAGAATTACTGTCCTTGGCAGATTTCTATAATGAAAGAAATCTGCCAAGGACAGTACTTCTACTTATGGCATGTATCGGTTGGAAAAATGCACCGATGATGACTGATATCAGTCAAAATCGATTTGCAACAAGATAAATAAATTATGTTTCTGCAACTGGTTGCTACATTCTTTATAATTTTATATTCCATGGTTGCTGCACAGAAAGGGAACCTTACGAAGCCCAACATTCACATATACAACAGCAAAATGGTTATTTTGCCTCATATGCAATGGTTAATCAAATGGATTCACATTCTGGAGGAACAGGATTCAAGTCCCATCTAATGATCCAGACTTATGTTTCTTGTGGTTTCCCTAAATTGTTTAAGACAAATGTCAGTAATGTTCCTTTGAAAATGGTATGGCCAATTTCCCTCCCAATCCTAATAACATCGAAGCTAGAGCTCAGCTTTAAATGCAATGTGACTTTTTAAACTTTCCTAACCACCACATTCACTATCAGTCTTAACGTAAGTTTATCAGCTGATGCTCCACTTCAGTCACATTTAATGTTCTTGGCAACTTAGCAGTATGGAGTAGAGTTATTCAGGTCAACTTTTCATCTTCTCAAATCTCAATTCTGTACACATATGAACACAAAATAAGAACTCCGTAAATTTTGCTGCATACTACAGTGACCTTGCTGATATACATCTTAATTGGTTCTTGTACTGGAAGGAGCATATAGTTGAGACATTGAACAGTTGACAAGCACATGCACAAGACTGAAAATGTTGCTAAACTTTTGGACAATGTCCTTCTCAAAGTTAACTAAAGAAATGACACACACACACACACACACACACACACACACACACACACACACAAATGAAGAAAAACTACATCATCCCATCACGCCAGTCTGAAACAGGGGACGGATTGTGTTGAATGGAGTGAGTGAGAGGAGCAAAGAGGTGGGGAGGAGAAGGGATGGTTGGTGGTTAGTGTTTAACGTCCCGTCGACAACGAGGTCATTAGAGACGGAGCGCAAGCTCGGGTTAGGGAAGGATTGGGAAGGAAATCGACCGTGCCCTTTCAAAGGAACCATCCTGGCATTTGCCTGAAACGATTTAGGGAAATCACGGAAAACCTAAATCAGAATGGCCAGAGACGGGATTGAACCGTCATCCTCCCGAATGCGAGTCCAGTGTGCTAACCACTGCGCCACCTCGCTCGGTGAGGAGAAGGGATGACTGGAGGGAAGGGTGGCTAATGGCTTAGAGGGTGATGTGGCAAGGGAACTGCATAGGAATGTGGAATCAATAAATTCCCTCTAGCGCAGACTGGGGAAGGTGTCTGTGGGACACAATGAAGAGCACTGTGTTAAATGTCGATTCGGGGTATCCTTTTGCAAGGAACCATCGCAGCATTTATCCTAATCAACTTCAGAAAACAGAAAACCTACATCTTGAAGACCAAGCAGGAACTTGAATAGCTGTTCTCCTGAATGCAAGTCCATTGTGCTGAGTGCTGCAACACTTCAATCACCCCTGGCACAAATCTTCATGTGTCATTCAATTTTGTGGTTGCTATGCTTTGTCAAGCTCTATGTTTGTCAGCGAAAGATCATGTCTTGGGTAAAACCAATACACCAAGTTTTTGTGCAGTTTCTTTTCGTGTCAGTTTATTTTACACAACTCTTTTTGTACGAGTTACAATAATGAGCTAACTCCAAGCCCCTCCACACCGCACCCAAATGGCACCACTGGGCAGGTGGTGTCAAGTCAGCTGCTCATCTTTGCGAGTTCCGCTTGGCCGGATCAGAGAGCTTGTTTTTCATGTAGAATCCACAGCACAGTCAGCATCAGCAATTATATATACTTTGAAGCATTTTCTTCATGCTTCATGCTCACCTTCCGAGGCGTACAGCATTGTTGAATTCTGTAGCTCGTTTCTTAATTTTTTCTTTACTAACAGTCATCAACCAAAGTTATAAAAACAAAACTATTCCACAGCTAAAGCCAACACCTAACTTACGTTATTGGACTGCATATACCAACAATACAAGAACAAAATTTCTCTGTGCCAAGCTGATAACTTCTTGCCTCAACCATGTAAAAGCAGTTATCCATCCAACTTCCCACTGAAAAATTTATGGAATAGAGGTACAACATCCGCCACTGCCAGATTTATGCAGTTGAAGAACATCATGTCAAAAAAGTATTGCATCAATAATCAATATCTTTCCAAAGGCAGAATTTTTAACTTAAATGCACAGCAGAAAACAAATCTAAATATTGTACTATTTGCATTATTGTGACAAAGTCTTACTTGTAGGTCTTGTAGATTGCCTATAAGCTGCAAAACTGCTTGATTTTCTGGTTACAAGAAAAAAGAAAATACTCTGTAAAAGCTGTAGAACTGTAAGAAAAGGAAATCTTGTTAATTGTTAACCCATAAAGCAAACGAGCAACAAGAATGGTACATTAGCACTTGAAAATATGCAAGATACCAACAACCATTATAGCTTAACACACTGTCACGGAAAAAGTACAATTCTTCCAGAAATGTGCACTTACCTCTTCCTTGTCGGGAGACGTGCCCTCAACTAATTTTCCATCTCCCTTATTCTGCAGTAAACGATGAACAAAATTGTCTCCTACATAATCCCAAACACGATTGTTCCCCAGTTGCATTGCATAGCAGTGCTGAGTTTGCTGATAATGCCTACAAAAGAAGAAAGACATAATGCTAAGCAAAATTATACAAATCAGTCATGCAGAGATGAAGACAATTCAAAGCAGGTTCATATCCAGGCTCTTCTATTAAGAGTAGAATAGTTGTAAGCAAATTAAAATGTCTTTATATTTTCATAAATACAAAAAATTACTGAATAGACTATGCCAGCCAGTCCTGTGGTTGAGTTTGTCTATGACAAGGGAGATAGAGACACTACCAGCAATAGGGGGAAGGCTGTCCTAATGAGTGACAGTACACAAACTATTGCATAAACAGTGACACTGTGAATCATGTGGTGAAGGTGAGCTACAGCACCAAAACAATATGCAATTAAAACTATCCAGCACTGGCCAGCAGTACTGAATTACTGTGGAAATTAAAATAATGAAGGAACATTTTAATATACATCTGCATTTGCACTGCACAGCAGTGCTTCTCATCAACATAAATGTGGCTGTGAAGACAATCACGGCAATGTATTTTCCAGAGAACAGCTACGACTAGTCACCGCAATATATAACAAAAAACAGGACATGTTTTGCCACCACAGCACGAGAAAAAAAGCTGCTACGACACGGCAGATGTGAAACCAACATGCTGAAGTTCGGATTTATAAAATAATATGTGAAGTGCAGAAACAGCATCACTGAAGGGAATAACAGGAGACAGCATATCATCGCGCAGAATAATGTGGTGAACTGTTACGAGCGCAGGGATGATGACAAAGAAACAGACAATATATGAAAGAGGATGACAGTCTCACAGTCTTGGAAGATTTAAATGGGACAATACTACAGAGTAATAAAGTTAGAATCATAGGAGAAAGTGGGTACAATGAAATAAAAATGAGAAGTATTGCACCACCAATCTGAACCTGCATGCATCTAAATTGCTAGCTAGAATAATACATGGTAGAACAAATATTTTAGAAGTAGAGCACAATGATTTGTTACAATTTGGAAAAGGTGAAGAGATCAGATAAGTAATTATGTTCTTCTACACTACATCATTAAGATGCTCCCATTTATAGCCCTTTTGCAGGTAAAATGTTCCTCCACTTCAGACCCACAAAAACCGCAGGATAAGTAAAGAATTTCCTTTCAAATGTATTCCTCTCCTGAATCAGATGCGCTGCCAACTGGCAGCACACAACAAGCTCCAGGGTGCTCACATAACACGTGACTCAGCAGTATCACAAGGGAAAGTGTTAGAGGGGACAATGTTTTCATTTATGCTAAGTAGAGTGTTTAGGGATTTCCAAAGTGGATGCACAAAAGCAAAAGAAACCATTTTCAGATGCTGAGGAATTGCAAAGCAGAGGATATCCTGAGGCAGCACTTGAGTGCAAAAAAGTGAAATCTGGAAGATGAGCTGGGTTGTAAGAAGTCTTAATACCGCTACGGCTGCTCCCGTTACTCGAAGTGTATTGAAGTGGGAGCAAAGGCTTCCAAAATTGTGAACAATGTCACAGCACAAAATTATACTATGCCTCCAGGATGTCTCCCAGTGTTTAAGGCACATGCTGGAATCATTTGTCAAAAAGTCAGCGATGGGGCTGAAATGGTGAACAAGGGTAACATTAGACTTGGAGAAATTGTGTCCTAGCAGGGCTGACAGCATGATATAAAACTGTGACACACTGAATGCAGGTGAAGTTATACTATTTTTCAAACACATGCCTGACAAGTCTTGGGAAGTCGGGCAAATTGGGAATGGAGACACTGAAATTGCTCATCATTAGTTAAAGCGGCTATCTCTCATTTCAAACCTGTGCATAAACAGCTGTGCAAATACATTAAACAGAAATGATCCCAGCTAAAAAGTGTATAATTTCTGTAGACATGACTGACAGATTTTGCTCACAAAATAGTCTAAGAGAACTGCACGATTGGGCTGTTTATCCAATACTGCTGATCAGCTGAACAACATTTCACTGTAAAACACACAACTTGATTCTTCCTCTCAATATGATCAGCAAACTACATCTTACTGGTCAAACAATTACAAACTTTCTGCAACTATGGATGCTGTTAAACCTCAAATCACTGAAAGCTATTTTCATAAGGTCAGAGTTTCTGGAGGTGAATGTCCAAGAAATTTATTTTAGTGTACAAGGCTGACTGGAAATATTTTTCTGTCATAGACTTCTGGAGGAGTAAAAGTCATTGCCAATGATCATGAGAAAAAAGACTAGTTGGGAGTACAGGAAACACTCTCCAATATCATCTTTCAAGTTTTTGTTTTGTTGATGATGTAACAAAATCCTCGCTGCTGGACAAAAATGGAATAGTAGGTGATGAAACAGTAGATAGCAGCAATTAGTATCAGGAGAAACAGAAGGTGGAAGAGGTAAATGATGAGAAGAATTTAAACTTAAGCTTTCATTTCCTTCTTAAAAAAGTGTGAGAAGTGAAGAATAGGAGAAAAGAAACATAGCAACAAAAAGAAGGTATAACGGTCTAGAAGAGGGGCCAATGAACATTTACTAATTATTCAAGAATAATAACGCATTTAAAATTCAAATTTTTACACTTATATAAGCATGACAGAATCTCGCAGTTTTTTGACATGCCTACTTTGTTAGCTTTATATTTAAAATGTGAATGTCTCTATGCTACTTATAACACTACATAAAATTACTTACTCAAATGCGTGACCCTGAACGTATCTTCCACACCCCACATGCCCACATATAAGGCATATCCACAATGAATCTGCTGACCGGCACTCGAGGCAACGGTTGTCAGCCACTAATTCTGGTGTCTGCACATACCGACACACGGGGCAACTGAAACCATAAGACGTAAATAATGTAATGATAATCAAAATACTTTTGAATGAGTGGAAATATATACATACCCTCTTTACCAAACACTAAGATGACTCTGAATATAATGTGACCGCTTTTTTATGAGGTTCCTTCAGAAATTGTTACTAACATATTATACAAATTTATAAATTATGGAGTGCAGCAATCAGTCATCCTTTTTTAGATTTTATTACGCAAATCCAGATTTCGGCTAGTGGCTAATCATTCTCAATGCACTATTTTGTATTCTCGATGCGTGTAAGTCCTTGTTGTCCGGGCGTCAGTCATATTTCTTTGAATATCGTAAACAGTTGTGGCATTTTCTTAGATAGATTATATGAGTATTCAAAGAAATGTGACTGATGCCCAAACAAACGGGGACTTACATGCATTGAGAATAGAAAATAGTGCACTGAGCATGGCTAGCCACTAGCCAAAATCTGGATTTGCGTAATAAAATCTAAAAAAAGGATGACTGATTGCTGCAATCTGTAATTTATAAGCCACATAACAGTCACTGAGTGCACCCACTTTCCGAATGGAAAGTAACCTGATATTATACAAATGGTTGTATTGTTATAAAGTATCTAAAGATCTGCCTGAAAAAGTTAACACTATCTATCGTAAACAGTTGTGGCGTTTTCTCAGATAGATTATATGATGCTCATAGGGAAGTAGGTTTTCATCAAAAGCCACAGGAAATTGCTGACTAGTGTTGTTCTGTGTTGTTACACAAGCTCCACCCCTAATCATCATCGCCCATCAGCTTTTCTTTGAATTCTGCAACACATGCACTTGGAAAATTCCACTTTATCTCCTGTGTCTTAACTTAGATAATTTACTGAGTAACCACAAAGCTTTAATTGCACTTCTCAGACACGTACTGAACAATCTTTTGCTCCAATTCATGAAACCTCCCCTATTTATTTATTTATTCTAATAGGAAAAATACAATACCTGGTAATTACCGTCACAAACAATTATCAAGCTACAGTGCTCTTGATAAGAATCTTGCAACAACTGCACCCGATGTTGCAAGCAGAAGACAGGGCATTGTTGACTGCCCAATAGGTGCTCCAAGGTTTGTGGTTCCCACAATCATAGTTGGCGGTATCCATAGGGAAATGCCTTTTCCAGTGGTTACTCATGGGTCTTCTAACTTCAGAACAATGATGGCTGAGTGACCTCCACACAATCTAATTCATGGCCAGGTGGGAGGGTTTCCACAGAGAGGGGCCACGCAGAGATATTCTGAAGTTGATTGAACCACAATTGTTTCTGTGCTGTAGCTGCTGTTGTTTCCAAGACTGAAGTTGTCTTGAGGGAACTACTTCTTGGTCTCAACCTTGGGGCTGCTGGAAAGTGTACATGTAGTGGATGGTTTCTTCACAACGAAAATCTGGTGGCACTGTGCCGGCAAGCTGGTGGGGTTTTAAAAGTGGCGTGGGCTTCAGACGACCTGTAATAAGACTACATATTTCATTTAGCAGCTTGTCAACTAAGTTTGTACCAGACTGGACAGATTTACTTTGCAGCACTGTAACATGTTGCTAGTGCTGTCATTCTTGGAGTTTGTGGTTGAAAACCACACCTGCTGCTAGTGATCTTGTGAAGGATATTATTTCTGGCTTCCATCTTCATTCTCACATTCCCAGAATAATGCTTGTAGGCCAGAATATGAAGGCCAGAGTATGATCTAGAGTGACTCCCAGATGTTTTGGATGATTCATATTTAGTAACTGTATCCCCTGCCATGTGAAGCCAAGTTTGCGACATGCCTGATTGTGATTCAGATGAAATACACATGGTTGTGTTTTAATGGGATGTGACCAAAGTTGTTTATTACAGTAATAGGCACTCTGTTCCCTGAATGCACATGTCAGGGAGACTTCAACATCTTCAAAAGATTTTCCTCGACAACTGATGCCGGACCATAAGCGTAAAGGAAACTCCTAGTGTTCACCAGAAGTGGTTTGTGTAAATGATAAAGATCCCTGGTGAAAGAACACTTCCTTGTGGTAGGCCATTTTGTTGACATCTCCATTGACTATGCTGACTCTGGAAGTCCACATAAAATATTCTCTTTTAGAGTAAACTTTGAATAAGTTTTGTGAAACCATAGCATTTCGTTATCCCATAGATCTTCTGCGACAATGTATGAAGGTTGGCAAAGTCATAAGCATATGTCAGGTGGATAAAAGCTACTTCTGTAATTTTTCCAGGTTTAAATACCATCATCAATAAACTGTGTGAGACTGAGTACCTGAGATGTACAGCTTTTTCCTCAGCTGGAACCTCCTCGTTCTTTTATTACAGCTGGCTCGACAACATAATCAAATAATTCAGCAACATTTACTCGAAGATTCTGTGTAGATGGCATAAAGATACTGACCTGAAGTCTCCAGGCTCAGCTGCCGATTTTCCAGGTTTTTAAGACCAGCATGATTTCCTCCAGTTTTTGGAGAAATTACAGGAATTTGTACAGTTGCTTAAAAGTGATAAAATCCACTCTCTCACATGAGAGGGTGCGTTTCTGGATGAGGTATCGAATATATTGCTTCCCCCTACTTACACTTCCCGAGGAGATCACGAATGTAAAATTAGAGAGATTAGAGCGCGCACGGAGGCTTTCAGACAGTCGTTCTTCCCGCGAACCATACGCGACTGGAACAGGAAAGGGAGGTAATGACAGTGGCACGTAAAGTGCCCTCCGCCACACACCGTTGGGTGGCTTGCGGAGTATCAATGTAGATGTAGATGTAGATGATCACCAAAGTGTTTGCTTTGTCGAATTCTGATGTCATCTACCCATACTGCTTTGCCGACCTTACAACTATCTATGGCTGCATTCAGTTCTTACATATGAAAAGGCTGTAAGCTATGTTTGACACTGTATGACCAAAAGATCATAAACTTCTGTTAATATGTTACAAAATCTGATAATGTCAAAACTGGCAATCAATAAAAAGATCAACAATCTTGGCATACCTGATACTTCAGAATAACACAAAGGCAGTAAAATTTCTCTAGTCTACGATTCCTCTGTTCACACAATTTTGTAACCTGACTTACGCATAGGATAGTCTGGTTTTCCATTATTTGCAAGATGATGAGCAATCTGGTTAGCTGTCACACTGGCATGACCCTTTCTAGTTGTTGGATCACAACTAAGAAGCTTAAGAGGTTTTGTGGCTACTCTTGCTTATATTTATCTCCTCCATCAATTTACACCAAGCATCTTTCTTGCTCTTGGGTACTGGTATTGACAGAGTGTCCTCTGGCCTGTGAAGTTTCTTCACTAAAATGATCATTATCGAACAGATGAAGACAGTTTCCCAAAAACTGCTGAAGTCAGATCCTTAATGTGTAGCGATATGTAATCTTGTGGGATTGAGATATGGAAACAGTGCTTTATGACATTTTCAAAGTCATCATATGATTCTGGAACTGAATCAATACTAAGGATGCTCTCATCCAGCACACAGGTGAATTTTTCCCAGTTGTCTTTCTTAAAATTAGACCTTCTTCAAAAAAGAACTGTCTCTGGTTAGATTACAAAGTATATTTGGCATATATCAGAATGATGTTGGGTGCAAGGGATTGCCAGTGCCACTGATTTCACTGATAACTAAGATATTTGTTAACTTACAGAGACAAGATCTGGATTAGAACCACGTCTCCATGCTGCACTGTTGCAGAGTGCTGGAAGTTTTTATCATGTAGTACACTGAGGTCACAAGAATCTGCTCATTCTGCCACAGCTTTTCCACTTTTGTCGATATTTGGGTAACACCATAAAATATTACGGATATTGAAGTTACCATCGACAAACTTTATATGTTGACTCTGGAAGTTAATTAGGTTCCACGAATCTAAATTCTATGCCCAGTGGCTTAGAAACAGATGTTACATAACAATTACTCAGCTCAACTGTGAGAATTTCTGTATCATATTCCACTGATACTCCCAT